>NW_027117439.1:0-699104 GCF_038381095.1 Phyllosticta capitalensis
GAGGGGCCTTCGTAGTCGAGGGACTTGATTTGCCTGTCCGTCTCCATGCTGCCGTACAGAGAAACGGTGCTGTTGGAAAAGGTAACTGGAAGCGCCATGATGCTGGGCTGCAAAAGACAGACCCGCGTGTGCTGCTGGGGCGTGCCAGTCTCATTGCTCTTGAAGTACGAAGTGACGTTGAGACCGCCATTGTACCCCGTGTATAGAGACATAATGTCGTCGTCACCCCAAATCTCGACGTCGGTTGAGAAGAGCGTGTAGCTCCCGCCGGCCTTCAAATTCCCGCCCAGTGCCTCTTCCACTTCCGACGTGCAATTTGCGTGAAATCCAAAACTGTTCAAGGTAGCGTTGCACAAGTCGCCGCAGTAGCTGTGCTCCAGAATCATAGTTCTGCGACTGCTGTACTTGCGCATGATGGCGGAGAACCCGCGCGTCAAAGCCGAGGTTTGCGACATTGCTGCGCGAGAATAAGTCGTTTGGCCTGTGTATCCTTCCGGGAGTCTCTGGGCCAGTTTGAGGTGCATGGTGCCGTTTGTAGGGAATATAACGTTGTTGTCGATGCCAGCAGCGGCTTGATTGACTGGAGATCGTGCGCTCGAGCATATCCAGGCGATGAAAGCGAGGCCGTTGAGCAGGCCGAATCCGCGAAAGACGCCCTCGAAAGCTCCAAAGATGGACTGTCCGGCGTTCCAGTGGTAGTGCAGTCCGGCAATGGTCGATCCTTTGAGAAGCTTGCGCCAGTAGGACAAGGTCAGGCCTTGGGCGAATGCAAAAGAGAGGAGCATGTTCATCACGATTGCGAGGATGGACAAGTAGGTGTTTGGCGAGTGTCCCCAGCCCCAGGTTCCCGATATCTCTCCGTCGCTGCTCAGCAAGACAGCAACCACTCCGGCGGCAGCTGCAACTGTTAGCCTCGACAACATTTTCCGGGCGAGCCGACCTACCACCAAGATACGCTATTATGGCGGCGAAGCCCACAAAGGGAAACCTTGCCCAGAACCCCGGAATCCAGTATGGACTCGTCTTGAAACCATTCGCTTCGTCAACCGAGCGCGTCGTGTGCTCCGGCATTTGATCTTTCTTCATCCCGGGCGATAGCAAGTCCTCCTGCGAGACATTCGTCAGAGCTGGCGAGTACGGCGGCAATTCCAAAGCTTCCGGGGGCTCGTCTTCCCGTCTCTGCGTCATGGCGATTGGTGGAATCGGACAAGTCGAGTTCAAAGCCAAGAGATGTTGCACTTTTGAACGTCTCTACAACTCCGCATTTCAGGAGCTTTTGCTGGTCAGTGCACACGAGAAAATCAACTCGATCGTCGGTGGCCATCTCATCTGGGCGGTAGAAAAAGTGCTTGATTGGGATCAGCTCGTATAGCACGGACCAACGAGCAAGATCTCCATGAGCAAACTCGTGTTTGCCAGCTATAGATGGATCGTGCTATAGCAGCCTTACCGCGACTTTCGGGCGGCCCGACAGATCGACGTGTTTGGTGTTGTGAAATAGGTTGCTTGGCCTGCCAAATCACGTCCTCGTCCTCCGCCGGCCGGAGCCGCCGCAGCGTACAGAACCAGATCTGGAAAAAGAGAAGCGAGCGTCTTCCATCGACCGACCGACCGACTTACTGGGAACAAAATGAACGTGTCTTCCATCGCGACAGACCGACTTCTTCAAACAAGGAAAAAGAGCGACTTCTATTCAACACACCGTCACGTCCACCTCTTCGTAAACTTCATGTGCACCGCAATCGCAATGACCGGCAACACGCTCACGACCTCGCCCAAGCCCGCAAACTGCGGCGGAATACGCACGCCGTTCGGAAAAGCGCCCGCAGCCAGTAGAATGGCAAAGACATTGTAGACGAAGCTCCAGACAAAGTTGGCGCAAATGCGGCGGAAGGCGCTCTGCGAGATGCGCAAGAGGACGAGCAATCCGGAGAGCGAGTCAGCCGTCAGGACAGCGTCGGCGGCCGCCGCTGCGACGTCTGTGCCGCCGCTCATGTGCACGCCGATGGTGGCTTGAGCGAGGGCGACGCTGTCGTTTGTGCCGTCGCCAACAAATAGGACGGTCGCGGTTAGGTCGGCGAGGAGGTGTTGGATGTAGGATTGCTTGTCGGCTGGAGAGGCGCGGGAGCGGACGTTGGTGGGCGGAATACTGAGAGCGGATGCGACGGAACGGACGGCGAGGTCATCATCACCGCTGACGATGGACACATCGATGGCCGAGTCTTGCAGGTTGGTGATGATGTCTTTTGCTTCCGGGCGGAGCGTGTCTGCGAGGCCGAATGCTGCGTGCAGAACATTGTTGACAGTGAAGCAAAAGACGGTCAGGCCTTGCGACAGGAGAGACTTGACTTCTGGCACTGCTTCCACGTTGAGCCAACGACAGTTGCCTGCGCGCAAGACCTTGCCGTCGATGAATGCTTCAACTCCTTTCCCAGATACAGATTGCACATCATCGACAGTTGTTGCCACAATTCCCTTTTCCTCGAAGTGAGTTGCAATGGCCATCGAAACAGGATGTTTGCTGCCACGGACAAGCCCAAAGAGCATGCTGACTGAAGGGTCCTCGAGAATGACCTCCCGCGCAACGCTGAGCTTGCCTTGCGTCAAAGTGCCCGTCTTGTCAAAAACCACATGCGAGGCCTTTCGGGCGACTTCGAGCGTTTCTGCGCTTTTCGCCACCACGCCATTTTCCGCAGCGATGCCACTGGCCATGACGATAACCATTGGCACGGCCAGACCAATGGCACACGGGCAGGATACAATCAGTGTGGCAATGGCGTAGGTGATTGCCTGCACCGCAGCATCAGACGCGCCCATTCCATCACGCCCGATTCCTACGCCAATCCACACGACAAACACGAGAGCGGTAATGGCAACAATTACCGGGACGAACCAGCTTGCCACCTTGTCCGCCAGGTCCTGAATCTTTGGCTTTGACATTTTCGCCTCGTCGACCATTGCCGCAATCTTTGCAACGGTGTTCGATCCCGGCAAGCGCGTGACTCTTGCGAGCAAGACGCCAGATCCGTTGATTGAGCCTGCAATGAGGGAGTCGCCCGAGGTTTTCGTCACCGGATTTGCTTCTCCAGTGATCATGGACTCGTCGACTTCTGAGTTACCGGAGACGACGGTGCCGTCGGTCGGAACGCGAGTCTCGGGGAGCACTTTGAAAACATCGCCAAGCTGGAGCAGGCGCGTGTCGATTTCCTCGTCCGCGGGAGAGAGCAGGGCGGTGGATGCCTGCAAGGAACGAACAGAGACACTCTCCACAGCCTTTTGCCGTGCAAGCGCGCTGAGAAAGCGGCCTACCATGATGAGGGTGACGAGAAGGGTCCCGGTCTCAAAGAATTCACCTGTAGAGAGAGGCTTTCCAGCGACAAGGTAAGCAAAGGCGACGACAGAAAATACGTAGGCCGCTGTCGTGCTGAGAACAATGAGGAGGTCCATCTCAATGACGCGGGAGAAGACAAGACTGCGGACAGCGCTCGAGTAGAAACGGCCAGCAACGGCGACTTGGATGATGGAAGCAAGAGCCAAAGAAGCACTGCCGTACGCAACTTCAAGTTCTGGGAGTGGAGCCCAGGCCATGACCAGGACTGGGATGGTGAGTAGCGCGGAGAGCGCAGTTTTGAGGCCTGTGGTCCAGACATGCTTGCGACCAGAGGAGATTGAGGGAGGAGGGCGGAGCGGCGCCAATTGAAGAGGAGCACCGAACGAATTGACCAGTTTGCGCGCGCCCAGAATCTTTGGATCATACTGCAGCGCGACTGTTTCCCCGTCCACGACTGACACGCTGACAACTCCCGGGGGCATGTCTGTCTCCGCAAAGGCTTTGGCGTTGCCCGGGGCAAGAACTTCTATCGTCTCAAGATCTTCGCCGTCGTTGGCGACCTTGTCGAAATTGAAGCCAGTCTCTTTCTCCAGACGAGCCTGAGCTTGTTCGGCCGACAAGACACTCAAGTCCAAGTCAAACTCGGCTCTTGAGAGGAGCAAGCTGGTCTGAGGGCGAGTGACTCCGGGAAAGGCGCTGAGAGATCGCATGAGCTTCGTCTCGCAGCCCGTACAGGTCATACCGTGGACAGTGAAGACGACGTGCTCATTCTGGTCATTCGTGAGTCTGCGCTCGAGGTCAATGTCGTGTTTGACCGATGAGTGAGCACCATGCTTCGTAGCGTAGCAATCGTCTCCTGAGGAAGCGGACTCTTCTCCTTTGGAATTCGAATTCCCACCACAGCAGCCCTTCTGGCAACCCGGCCTCTTCTTGATGATCGGGGGCTTGGAGCAACACGCAGCTCGACACGACGCCTTCGCACCACTGCCACCGGTCTTGCAGCCAGAACCGATGGCCTCAACTCCAGTTGCATGGCCATAAGACTCAGGTGACGCAGCGCGAGGAGAACGGCGCCTCCGCCTCAGCGTTGCGCTCTTGGTGCAACAAGACTCGAGATTCCGCGCCAGCAGAGCGCGGCAGATGCAGCCCAGGGCCTCGAGAGATTCGCTGTACTTTGAGCGCGTCTTGCGCTTGTGAAAGTCGCAGGCCGAAGAAACGGTTCTGCCGGAGAGGGAGCAATCATCTTCGTCGCATTTACGGAGCGCGAGTTCGTCGAGGCAGCGTTCTAGCAGTCAAAGATGAGCAATCAGATGGCGACAGGGCAGGATGGGAGGTACGCACCGTCGCAGCACTTGGTCTTTTTCGCTTTGCCTTTGCCCTTGTCGCTGGAACTGCACGCAGCACGCTCGCACGTCTTCTCTGGTGAAATGGAGCTGTTTTCCTTGCTCCGAGGCGCAACTGGCGATTTGTTGCTTCCAGAATTGCACGCACTGGCGCAGCCTCCGGTTGCGGAATGTTCGAGTTGGCGAGGGGCATCAGGACCCGAGCAGCAGTCGTCGCCTGCATTCACGGCAGAGGAAGACAGCTTCTTTCCAGCACAGCAGGCATCAGCACAGCCTGTAGTCGCAGGTGGCTCAACTTCGCGAGGTGGGCCAGTACGCGGGATACACGCGTTGCCTTTATCGCGTATGGAGGACGTGGGCTGCTCCGTGGTGCAGCAGGCATCACCTTTCTCCTTATCGAAGGCCATCGGCTTCTCTGCAGCGCAGCAGGGCTTTCGACAGGTTTCTTTCCCGCTGTCAGCGTCGAGACATCCAGGCGAGGTTTGGCAACAGCCGCGCGGAACAAAGTCGTCGTCGGAACCGTTCCGCGATGGATCTTTGACCTTTGTGTTTCTGCAACAATCGCGCTGCCCATCTCTCTCGTCCTCATCTCCAGCTCTTTCTCCTACGACCCACTCCTCTTCTCTTCCTCCAGCCATTTTCATCCCAACGAGGCCGTCGCAGTCCTGCGCGACGGTAGTGCCAGAGCTCGAGTTGGAGCCACAACCATCAGTCCCAGCTCTTCCATCTCCATGCCCATCGCCAGGCTGTGCTGAAGGGGAACAGCAACCGGACATGATGGTGGTGTTTTCGCGCGGCTTCCAACCGTCTTTTCTGTTTGCTCGAATCGAGAAGAAGCAAGGAAAGCAAAGCAAAGCAACCACCGCAGAGCTCGTGGGTTCCGTCAATAAGCGGGCGGTCACGATCAGTCGAGAAAGAAAGATGCGCACCAAACGAAAACTTGTCCTTGCCGAGCAGAGGGAAGACTGAAGAAAAAGAAGAGAGAAGATGGCGGTCTGGATCTGCAGAGATTTTAGGTAGTTGGTAGTTGGTAGTTGACTCGACGTGACACAGCTAGCCCGGCTGGGGGACTGCGGCTGATAGCTCGGCTATTTACTGTGAACAGCATGCATTATGCGGCCGAAAAGAGGCAAGCGTAGCACGCGTAGGGGTTTATCGTTTGGCGTCTTAGCTACATGTAGGTAGTACTTGTGCGAGTACATAGGCAGAGAAGTGCGAGTCGTGGCATCTACGTACACACGGGCAGTTCAAGATTCAAAGATTTTCCTGAATAGTGTGTTGAAAAGCGCTTTTGCTCTTGCTGCCTCATTGGCAGCGACGCCTGCTTGATCATTTCGTAGGTATGCAGTAGTCGCGAGTACACTAGACTCTGCGCGCTTCCTTCATGGCTCGATTCCAATCCACCTATACTGCTTTCCACCTGAATCTGATGGAACTATCGCTTCTCCCAATTAAACAACAACAGGCCCAACAAGGCCAATACTGCTTCCAGCTCAATTCAGTACCGGCAGTTTCAATGTATGCCGCCAAATTACCTGCTCGCAACCGCCAACCGCCAACCACCAAACAAACACTATTCATCATCCACCTCATCCTCGTCGCCATCATCTCATCCCATCATCATCATTCAAAAAATAGAAAAACCAAAGACATACTCGACGTGAGTTGAGTTGAGTAGTTAGCGCTGCCCAAAAAATGTCGCAGAGAGAAATCTATGTCGGATCGGGGCGGTCGTCAATGTGCCCGAGGGAAAAAGGTCAAAATGGCCAAAAGTATGGATGAGAAGGGCGTTAAAAAGGCGCGGTGGTGATGCGCCAAGGTGCGAGCGTGGGCCAAATGTTGTTCTTGTTGTTCAGCGCAACAACTAGCGCTGTTCGCGGTATCAAAATGTGTAAGAGTCGTGGGAGTAGAGATTTTAGGTCGAAGTACGTCGTACACTCGCGCAAGGGAGGGAAGAGTCGCGAGTTGAGTCGGATGCGTGAAGAGGGTTGAAATGTTGCGCGTAATCGTGTCGTGAGATGAGTTTTGGAGTATGTTTTTGCGCAACAGGTGTGACGGAGATGCTGATGGTATGACGCGCTGTCGTGGTGGGACAAGGCGTCGGGTGTCCGTCCGATTTGAAATTCGTAAATCGAAGAAGCCGCATGCCAGGGACGCCTACATGGAGCCCATTCTCAGCAGTGCTTCGGCTGCCTCCCTCTCCTGCAGGCTCTCTGGGAGACCCGCCATGCCGGTCCATCCCTTGTGTGCGGTTGGGCGCTCTTGATAGCTCATCGACACCCCGCCTCGCGACGCTGGACGTGCCTGCGCATGGCCAAAACTCCTCGATACCGGGCTGGGCTTTGCTCTCGCCGTCGTGGCTTTTGACAACTGGTTGTAATCGCGCACAACGCCGCCGTTGCCGAGACCACCTCCATATCCGCGATAGCTGCCCTGCCGCAGCATCTCGGCGCCCATGCCGGCCCAATCTTCCTCGTCTGTGGCGTCATCCTCATCGTCCAATTCCAGGTCGTCGTCCATGGCTTCGGGAGCAGGCGGTGAGTCATATCCATCGTCTTCTCCGTCCAGCGACATCTTATCGGCCTCGTGCTCGGCCATGTGCATGTCGACGTCATAATCAGAGGGATCCCGGCCGCTGAGGGCGGAGCTTGCGGCCCAGCTCCCAGAATACAAATCCTCTCGGCGCTGAGAGGGGAAGCGCCGGGCCGCTCGATCGGCGACGCGTGGGATTTGGAGACCACCAGCTCCAGCGCTGGACATGGCGTAGCTCTCCGGGACGCTCGCGGGCGGCGAAAAGGCAGCCAGGGCGTGATGTGCAGCAGAGCCAGCGACCGGGATGCCGTTCGGCGCCGACGCCGCTCCCGCACCCGCAACGCGGTCCGTCCTCGGTTGACCCACGATATAAGCATCCCAGCGGCCCCATCCCACCTTCTCAAAAGCCGTCTCCCCGTCCGGAATCGAGGCGGCGGCGGTGCGGCTCTCGAGCGCAGCAACGACCAGGCGGCGCGCCTTGGCCTGCGGAATGCGCGAGAATCCCGGAACCGTCTGCGCCAAATTCATGAGAATGTGCTTGATGGCGACGGGGCCGTTGTTGAGGACAATGTCGGCGAGGTGGTGCCTGGCGAGCATGGCCGGAGTGATGGTGGCCTCGGCTTCGAGGCCCGACAGCGCGGCGCTGGAGAGAGGGGCGGGATGCTGGCCCGCGTCGAGCAGCTCGACGTCGGAATCGACGTGGACATTGTGGAGGTTGTGAGTAAGGGAGGCGTGTGGCTTGCGCTGCGGACCAAAGGTCGGGGAGATGGAGTTGGGCGGGGTGGGCAGCATGGCGGAGCGGTGGTTTCCAGCAGACGTGTCGTGGGTCTTTGGAATTTCCACGGAAGCGGAGAGGTTGGAGAGGAGGGAGACGGGCTTGGAAGGGGCGGTGGCCATGTTGGAAGTTGGGCGAGTGGTGGTTTCTATATTCAAAGTGCGAGTACGAGTCAGCGAGTGCGATAGGAGATGCGAGAGTTGTGGAGCGTCCTAGGGGCAACCAACAGGACAGGCAAGCTTCTAGAGGGGACAGGTGGAGTTCTGGAGGGTACGCGACGGGGCGGGAGGGCGTCTGGACTGCTGGTACTGGGTCGAGGAACGGCGGCCGGAAGCGGAAGCGCGTAGTCGGCGTGTGCTGATATAAGAGCGGGCTGCTGACAACCTGGTGGGCTAGACAGCGGCGCGGGCGGACTGGGCGAGACGAGGCTGGACGGCTGGGTGGAACAGTGTTTGTTGTTGACTTGGTTTGGTGTTGTTGCAGAAGCGGAGGTGGTAGAGTGGTGGTAGGTATAAGGGTAGGGTAGGGTAGTAGGCGTAGGGTACGGTCGCGCATCAGGCTAATGGTTGACAAAGGAGCAACCACTGCGGCGGCTTTGGACCCTCATTGGTCGATAAACATACGGAGCATATACATTGGGATATGGGCTGCCTTCCAACATTTGCGACACGCCAGACCATGACTCTTGCTTCCTCTATACAAACCGGTCAGATTGTTATTATTGTTGTGGTTGGGCTCCGGCTCCAGCATCGTCACGCGCAGGGCGCAAGAGGGGAGGTTCCCTGTTGGTCGCAGCACTCGCAGTCGTCCACTCGTCCTCGACCTCGTACAACTACAGCACATCGCCGACGACGGACGGCAACCAACGGCATTCCTTCTCCACAACTTCTACCAACACTACTCGTGCCCTCGAGGCCCTCCGCCCCCGCCGTCTCGGCATCCCACCTCTGCCCGCACCTCTCTCCACGTGCATGTCCTCAAGTCCGCCGCTGGACGGGCTCGTTGAGGACATACTTGCGCATCGCCTGCAGCATCCCCAGTGTTAGCCCCTCATGCTCGTGCCCGAATGCTTCCGTCTGCCACTCTGCGCTACACGTGCCCGTCTGCGCGCTTCCCGAGCGACACTTACATTCTTGAGCAGCCCGAGATTGGCCGTCGTGCGTGCAAAGACGTTGCGATATTGGTGGATGCTCGCCTGCACCACGTCGTTTTTCGTCATCGTCCCGGCGCATATCGCGCGCATTTGCTCCTCCATCTGCTCCCCTGGTCGTCAGTGATCCACGCACAACACGCCCGTGGGGCCACCCGAAATTCCAAAATTCAAAAAAATAAAAAAATCACGCACCTGCTTCCGCAAAAATGGCTTGCTGAGGCTCGTCTCAAACCCAAACTCGTCGTATCCCATGACCAGAGCAACTCCCAGCGTCGACGGAATCAGCTCTTCGTTGCCGCCTCCACCGCCTCCTCGTGAGCTGGCAGCAGCGCCCCCTCTGCCACGCCCTCTTCCTCTACCACCCCTGCCGCCTCGTCCCCCTGGCTCCTCACCGCTACCCCGTCCGCCTCCACCTCCTCGACTCCGAGTCATGACGTAGGAGCGAGCTTTGATCTTTGCGATGTGCTCCGCCATGGTCGCGTCAGTGCCGATTCCGTTGGCATCCATCAATGCAATGAGCTCTGGCTCCGTGAGATACCCAGGAGGCGACGTTTGGCCTTCTCCCATCAGCGCCTCGGCTGGCTCGAATTGCTCTCCCACGTCAAAATGCGGTAGCTGTTGGCTGCTCTCCCACTTGTCGTACGGATACACGTCGAGATAGTTGCGCTCCAACACCCGCAGCCCGTGCGCGTTGAACGTCTCGCTGCCGTAGAGAATGTCAATGTCCGTCGCCTCGCCCTTGGCGTCGAGCGAGCAGCATGCGAGGAACCGTCTCACAACAAACTCGTAGACTCGTCTCTCATTGTCGTTTTGGAGCGCCTGTCTCGTCGTGTAGTTGACGGGATGGATTGGCGGATGGGCATGGTCGTTGTTTCTGCCGCTTCGTGGCTGGCTGAAACCTCCATTCATGAGGTGCTGCGCAAAGGCACCCCAGGCTTGATCCGGCTGCTGTTTCTCAATGATTCTTCGGAGGTCGATGTCCTTGTCAAATTGATCCGTCTCGGTACGCGGGTAGCTAATCCATCCCCTTTGGTAAAGAGCCTCGGCGGCCGTCATGACGGCCTGACTGTCCATGCGAAGGAAACGGCTACCCATCTTTTGCAGCTCGACGGTCGTGAGGGGCAAGGGCTTCCACTTGCTGGTCGGCTTCTTTTGCATCTTGGTCACCTTGGCGTACCTCGCGGCCAGGCACCGCTCGTAAATGATTGTGACGGCCATGCGGTCAAACAGGTGGACCCGTTTCCAGTTGAAGTTGACCTTGACGCCGTCTTTGACGTGGGCCACCTTGATGTTCCAGAATGTCTCGGGCACAAAGTTCCTGACGCGGAAATATCTCTCGACGACGAATCCCAGCGTGGGAAACTGGCATGAGCCGTAGCTGATGATTTCTTTGTCGCCGTGGACGCGCTCAATGACAGGTCGCAGCTGCAGCGTCTGCAAGCGTGTAAAGGCGGCGCCGATGCGAAGGTCCAGCTCAATGCGCGCCTCGACGGCTTGCGCCTGTCTCTCGTCAAGGTCGACAGGACGGCGCGCGGCCATGAGAACATGCGCCCTTTCAATATTGCTGAACCTTGCCCTCTTGACTTCAATCCTGGGGTTGCTCTTGAATGCTTCGACACGAATCTCGGTGCCAATGTGTTCTCCCTCGCGATCGCAGTCAGTCCAAATGTACAGGGCCCTGGCGCCTCTCGCTTGAAGCTCGATGTTTTTGGCAATGTGCTTCTTGTCTGGATAGACTTGCTGGGTCACGGAGGTGTCGAAGAGGGTCGCAGGATCGCAGCTAGTCCAGTACTTTGTATTTGGCTGGTCGAAGTCCAAGTGCTTCAAGTGTCCGACGACCGAGGTCATGACGACGTTGCAGTGGCCCCATCTGGGACCGAAATCGTAGGTGAATTCATAGTTGTAGGTGTATTGGCAGTTTGGCGCTCTGTTCTGGGCAAGTCAGTGGCAGTCATTCAACCTTGGGCAAACGTACGGAGCGCATTTGACCGCCAGAGAGGTGCTCGGCGACGGCCTTTGCTATGGACGGCTTCTCCGCCACGCAGAGGATTCGCGGCATTTTGGGGGGTGATCCATGGGCGGTGGCGAGTCGTTTTTGCAGAGCAGACGCGGAGCGCAGAAGAGGGAGACGCGTCGAAAGCATCGACGGCGGATGCTGCGTTTGTCGAATCGCCGCCAGTCCTGTCGCGTCGCCGATCTGGACCGCGGCCCGGCGCCCTGGGACCCTGGCGTCGATCATCCTTCTTTGCGCCGCTGTGACGTGATCCATCTCCAAACTCCATCAACACCATCCACCATGCCTCTCGTCGCCGCCAACATGGCGCTGCCCGCCCTCACCTCTCTCAATGACTGCGCCGACTTTTCCAAGACCGTCGCGCCCTTCTGGCCGCAATTGGCGGCCCTTCCGCAGCAGATTGTCGACAACATCACAGACCTCGACGCGCTCAAGGCCATCTACCTGTCCACCAACCCTCTGGTGACGGGCTTCGCTCTCTCCCTCGCCCTCGCTCCAATCTTTCTCACCCTCTCCGAGATCAACCGCAACTACTCCCAGGTCGACCGCATGTGGAGCTTGCTTCCTACAATTCACGTTGCCAACTTTACAATCTGGGCGCATCTTTCTAGCTCCCCGACGCAGCTGATTGACAATGTCTTTGCATTCAGCTGTCTCTGGAGTGTACGTCACGACAGTCTCCTGCTCGGTCTCTCCGCTCACGGCTGCAGATTCGTTTGACCTTCAATTACTGGCGCAGAGGCGGGTACAGCATTGGCTCCGAGGACTACCGCTGGGAAGTAATCAAAAGCCATGTACACCCCGTCATCTTCTTCCTCTTCAACGTCACATTCATCTCGACTATTCAGAGTGTAAGCATGTCTTTGTCCCCACGTATTCCTAGCTGACTTCCCAGATCCTGCTCTTCCTCATTGCAACACCTGCCTACGTCCTTCTTCTCAGCTCCCACGTCACTGGCCAAGGCATGACCATGCCCGACCTGATCTTTTCGCGCGTCCTCATTGCTCTAGTTGTCGTCGAATGGTTCGCAGACCAGCAGCAGTGGAGTAAGTCTTCCGCCACACGATCTCGTCCAGACTGACATCAACTCCGCAGACTACCAAAACGCCAAACACACGTACCTCCGAACCGGCACCATGCCTCCCAACAGCCCGTACACTCGCGCAGACTTCGACCGCGGCTTCAACACGCACGGCCTCTGGTCCATCAGCCGGCACCCCAACTTCCTCGCCGAGCAGGCCATCTGGGTCATTCTGTACCAATGGGGTTGTTTTCACACACAGACGATATACAATTGGTCGGGCCTCGGCGCTCTATCGTACTTGATGCTGTTCCAGGGCAGCACGTGGCTGACGGAGTTGCTGACGGCGGGCAAGTACGATGAGTACGCCGTATACCAGGAGCAGGTCGGCCGCTTTTTCCCAAGCGTGACGGTGCTGTGGAAGGGTGGGTACACGCCGCCGACGAAGGAGGCGAAGACCAAGAAGGAGAATTAGACGGGCATGGGGATGGCGGTGCAAGAGTTGGGATACGCATAGAGGGTTTGTTTACCGGGGCAGACATCCGGCCGAACGCGTCCAGTATTTCCTCTTCGATCCTGGCTCCCCCCTCTCATCCTTTTTGGGGCATTCTCCCTTCCTCCCGCCCCTCATCAATCCTCCAATACCACATTTCTGCGGCCTCTTCGGTCATCACGTCGCGCTCTTTTGCATCAGCATTAGAAGACACGGTAGACGGCGCTTGTGTGCATAGCGTAGCGACTTGTGCCCCTCACACGCATTCAACATTCAACATTAACCACATGGCTTTTGGCTAGAGTTGACCTAGACAAAGAAGCAGATGAAAGCTCTTGTACAGAACAATACATATATCGATACCTCAAACTCCGATGCGCTCCCACTTCACCTGTCCAGCCACTGTTTTGTGTTCGTTCTCCTCTCGGATTTGCGCGTCATCCTCGAAGGCAAGCAGGGCTTCTTTTGACGCTCCCCGTCGCTGTCACCGTTACCGCTGCACGATTCTAGCTGACGCCATGACATGATGCCGCAGTGCAGCATTTTGCACCGCTGAATCTCAAAGGTAGGTAAGTGTCGCGCGTGTAAAATGCCGAGACAAAAACGGTTTGGCTGCCCGGAGGCGGAGCCAAAGGAAACCAGTATTGGAAACGGGTGGCAATACTGCCCTGCCAAGTCAGCGCGTCCGCCGACCTTTTTGCACGAGCGCAGAGCAAGCGCTTGTTGACTGCGACCAGGGCAAAGATTGAGGTCTTTTTATACTATCAACCGGCCTCCTGCAACGCAACAGCCGCGGCCAGCTGCGCTGCTGCCTGCTCTGCCTGTCGCACATGACTACTTCCTTGGTGGCTAAGCTGCTGAGCAGGGCAGCGCAGTTTGCCGCCCATCAGGCAACATGTCACGCGTCGTATGGCGCTTTGACCGCCGGGCTGGAGTATTTAGGGGAGAGGGGAGGGGGCAGTTCGCTCATCGACAGTTCGCGCTCACTCCTCAACTGACCGGGTGATGGTGTGTGCTGTGGAAGGGCCCACTGGGCTTCCTTGCGCAATTTTTCCAGGAATTTACTGCTGGTTTTGTCGTTCTGTTGCCCACGAGGTTGATCGACCCGACCGACCGGCCTGTCAGTCTGCCTGGCTGGTCGTCCTCCGCCCGGAGCAACGGTTTCATCAGTGAGTTGAGACATTTAATGCCGCTGCGATCGAGTGATGGAGATTCCTTTGCTGGGTCAACGATGTGAAGAGGACATCGATGGCATTTCCTTTCTAGAGCCAGGATCCAGAAGATCGAAGGCGGCGCGCCAGCGACACCACAAAGCCGACGAAAGAAGTGCCCCTTTCCACTTTCCATTTCAGCTCGCAAATAAGGTTTCCGTCGACAATTAGAGTGAGGAACTCAGCTCTGTTGGCGATTGGGAGTTTGAGAGAGAGTGTTTGTGAGAGCGGCGGACTTTATACTTTGTATTGGTCGGTAGGTGCGAGGTGTGCGCGGGACTGCTATAGCAGGCCATGAGACAGCGGCCGACGCGGGCGAGGCGATTGTTACCGAGGGAGAGTCTTAGAGAGTGTGCCTGGTGGCATCCAAAGGCTTTTGACAGATCGATCCTGTCGGGCTGTTGTTCAATGTTGTGGAGTAATGGAGCGCTACGCAGTCTTTTGGCACTGTTTGAGAGGAGGGTGGGTGGTGCAGGCGAGCGGACGGTGGGGCGAGCACAACGAGAGAAAAAAGTGCAAGCGGTAGTAGATGCTATGTGCAAAGCCAGGAAGAGTGTAGATGTTTCTCTGTCTGCTTTTGCAGTCAAAGCGCGTTGATGGCAGTAGAACTTGGAGCGGGCATAGGAAGAAGCAGGGGGCTTTTATACGCGAGTATTGGACTCAGTGGCCTGGTTGGTGAATCACGAGCTGACTACGAAAAAGCAGTCACAGGACCTTCACTCTCATGGCTGCTGTGCCGCAAAAGTCCTTGGGTCCTGACAGCGATTGGTGTTCTGCATTGTTCCGTGGTGCTGTGCCGCACTTGGATCGCGTCCCGTTTGCTTTGCTGAGATGGTTTTGGAAGGCTGGGAGGGGGCGGTGAGATTGACGAGCGAGGAGCGGAACAAAGTCAATTTTGGCTCCGTGTCTAGAAGGCAGAAAGTGAACCATGCATGATCGAAGGTTTCGAAATCTTGAACCTCTGTCGGCGATGGCGACTGAGAAAGAGACTGGGGCAGGGGTGCTTTTATACCTGACTAGTAGACGATACTGATGCCTACAGGTAACAGGTCACGAGAACGCGAGCGAGCGTCCTGCGTGTCGTGTTGGCGTTTGGGCTGATCGAGCCAGGCAAGTCGTCGACAGGCGGTCGGTGGGCAAGTGCTCCATCGACACGCATTGTTGCTGGATGATGAAGCGCAGCTTTGACTCTTCGATGGAGTCACAAAATGCAATCGCATGCCACTTTGACTTCCAAAGATGGGAACACTCTCGCAGGTTGACTGTTGATCCAACAGGAGCAAAAAAGAAGTGAAGTCCTGAGTAGGGAATTCCCAAGGCCAGGCAAGTACTCAAAATCTTGGGGGTCCATCTTGAAATCAAACACCAGAGGTTGACGCCCTAAGGAAAAGAGGGAGTGGCTGGCGAATAGCGAGACTTTTATACCCACCGCTTGGTGGAACGTCAGCTGAGAAGTCATGCGAAGAAAGAGCGTCAGGGGTTTGGCGGCAAGAACTTCTCGCTCGAGATCTTTGATCCAAAGTCTTCGACGGACATGTCGGCCGTTCAGCGTTGTCACTGAACAAAGATTTGTTTCTCCGTTGGTCGATAATGCTGCGCGTTCTTGTGGTAGTCTGATTCTTGCAATGACAGAACTCTAGCAAGTGTAGATGGTAAAAAGAGCAAGATCCAAGCAACGGAGGCGCCAAAAAGTGTAGGACTCATAGGTGCGGCGACGCCAGAGAGTTATCTCTTGCAACATCTTCAGGCAAATTGAATCTGCAGACGAACAGTGCCTTGGAGGGAAGGAAAAGGGGATGTGCGAAGCAGCGCATTTATACCCATCCTTTGGGCGCCGGTCGAAAGAAGTGTCACGCGTCCGCTTACAGAGTAGCTTCTCGCGCTACTAGGGGAGCCTGATCGTCTCTTCATTGTTACAATGTAGTGCTGCTTGCGAATTTAAGATGCTTAGGTGCGGCACGGCTGCGAAGTCAGGAGCTTGACGACCGACTAAGAGGTGGTAAAGCCCGAGTCAATCCTCCGGACAGAAAAACAAGACAGAGGTCAAAGACACATGCGACGCACCGGGCGGTCAAGCCAACAAATGCAAGTAGTTGTGCATCACGCGTTTCCCACGGCGGATGCCGCTGAAGAGAGTCGCTCAAACCAATGCCGTGAATTTCTGGCGATGTAATGCCAGTCGAAAATCCCAACCCCAGATCTGAATAGTGAAAATACCCCAAGCAATCGCATCTCTCCTTTCTCTGACCGATTTACCGAACTGTCCAAAATGTGCCAATCTCAACCTTGCCGCAGACCAAAAAGTCGCTCAAAAAATAGTCTCCAAGTATTCACGCGATCCCAACTGCAAGAGCTTCCACCAGTGTGGATTCAATGCAACTCTTCAAATCCATCGTCGCGTCTCCCTCTGCTTCTTGAAATCTCACTTCCCGCTCGCATGGGAAACCAGATCACGCAGGGTTGAAAAGTCTGCCCCAGCCAGACTTCTCGGCAACTGGGGTGACGACTGGGGCAGTGACTGGGGCAGCGACCAAAACACCGGCTTTCTCAGCAAGCTGCACGACGAACTCCAAGCAGAATAGGCCGATGAGGTCGATACCAGCTCTCAGAAGAACCTGTGAATGTTAAAAAAAGCAAATTGGAGGGTTCAGAGAACGACATACATTGATGAACCAAGTGAACCAAGTTTGCGTAAGGAGGCTCTTGGCGGATTCCAATTGCTCCTTCAACTTAGCGATCTCATTTTCTTTGCAGGCGATGGTGCTATCGAACATGGCGGTGCTGGTGCCGTGAGATCTCCTGAGACTATCGATGTATTCCCAATGCTTGTTCGCGAGCTCACGCTCTTTCTTCTCATGCTCGCAGACTGTCTTGTCAAAGACTCGTTCTTTCTCGGCCAAAATTGACTTGAGGCCTTTGATCTCGGTGTTCTTTTGCTTGAGCAGTGCGTCCGGCTCAGCGATCTTGATTTCCGACTGCGCGACGCGTCGGTTGAGCTCAGAAATGCCGGGGGCTTGATCTTCGAGACTAGTGGATGCGGCGTTCTTCTGACGAACGGCTTTCTGGAGTCGGCTGATTTCTTTTTCATGGTCGACGCGGCTCTTGGCAAGAACGTCCTCAAATGCTTTGATCATAGCATCCCTCGACGCGATTTCCACGGAATCGAAGATCTGTCATCTTTAGAACAGCGCAAATCAAGTGTACATCGTACCTACCGGGTATCTGAAAAGGACAGCGAAGGCGTAGATCATCGTTCCAAGAAACACGACGAAACGGACGGCGAGGAGAGTGAGGCCATCAAACGGGAGGCGGAGGTCGCAGATGAACGCGCACTGAAAAACAGTTAGAGAATGAAGCAAAGCTGCGAAGAGGACTTACCGCGAGAGAGGCAAGGAAGAAGAAGACCATGCGGTGCAAATCGAACGACGTGATGACTCTGGAGATGGGATTGACGTAGATTGATAGTGTCGTAGTCCAAGATAAGTAGCTCACGCTGCGCGCGGCGAGCGACATGATGACTTCAGAGACGGGAGATATTCAGAACTGCAATCTCGTAGTTGAAGATGGGAGGAGGTGGTGGTTTGGTCAGGTGGAAAGGAAACGGAGGAAGACGAAGGTGGAAAGGTGGTAGGTGGACGACGAGCGAAATTAGTCGCGGTTCACTTTCAATTCACAGCATATCCACTTGCGCGGTCCCCTTCGCGCGCCGCTGACAAAGAATCTGGAGGGGAAATTCTGTGAGCCATTTCGACTGCATGATCTGGCAGTCACTCCGCCATAGTATCACGCATTTGTTTCTTTCTTTAGTTTGTACATCTGACCAAGCCACTGTGGAAATGCTCGACGACTGGCCCACTCACCAAGACTTCTTGCTTCAGTTTAGTAAGTGAGAATGCGGGAGGAGGCCATGTGTGCATAGATTTTTTTCATCATCTAATGCTGATGTCCCGTGCGATGTGACGATGATTGTTGCCATCAATCCTATCTTGTGCTTCTGGAAGAAAGAGAGCCCAACAAAAGTGGGCTACTCATCTGCTCCAAAATAAAGGATTGTTGCTTCGGCGTCGCCATGATCTGGTCCGGGAGGAATGGCAGCCACTGGGCTTTTATACCCGAATCCAGCCACTATTCGGTAAGGAGGTCACGCGTCAGGCTCTTCCTAGTCACGCGTCGGGCTTTTGTGTCGCTGGTTCTGGACTTACTGGTATAAAAGCGCCAGTGACTGACGGCTACTTCTCCTGTACTCCAACAAGCCACCAGGATTCCTTGACAAGGCGTCCAATTTGTTCAAGGTTGCAAACTGTGTGGTCTCTTTTGTGCACCAGACTTACTTGTGTCTGTTTTCGAAAGCTGGAATTCAAAAACTGGTCAGGACTCCTGTGTTTTGCGTCAAAGCAGGAAGTCACCAGTCTTCAACGAAGCATGATGCTGTTGATTGTCAATCCTCCCCAAAGAGCAGGGATTGAAAGCGACTGACCGAGAATCTCGAAGCCGGGCGGGCAAAAGAGAGTAAAGAAACGGCCCGGCGACACTTGCTTGCAAGTCTCTTGCGGGCCCCACCAGCAAAGAAACGGCCATTTTTCCAATGAGGAAACAGACTGGAGGCAGGAAACAGTGACGTTTTATACCTGCCCGTCAGCTTTCCACGTGCTAAAGATTGACCGTCGGGGCAAGGATATGTCGTAGAAGCAGGCTGTCAGTCACGCTGAAGAAGAGCGCCACGTGCGAGGGCACATTCCCAGAAGTACGCTTGGACTCCGGTATAAGAGCGCAGTCTCCTCCGCCTTTTCCTTAGCTGCAAAGGGATTGAGATGCTTCGCAGATGCGAAAGACTCCACGCGCCAGATGCTGTTACTGTTTGGTTGGTCCTCTGGGAGTTATCGAACATACTTTGTTGCGTGGGCTTTGGTTGGAATATTCCTTCCGCAGGAGCTTGGGGTGATTTTCCATTGAGCGCTGTCCTCAAATAATGAAGCATCATCGCTATGAGTCCTTGATGATGTACAACGAAGTCCCGGGTCGTTTTGTGAGCGAAGAGGGAGTTGCAGCGACAGAGGAACGAAAGTGCGTTCTGCAAAACAGCGCAGAACAAAGTCTTGTATTTTTTCTTTTCTGGCAGTTGGGCGTCTCACAAAGGAGTGTGTCTCGAAGAGATTGCAAGACTCCATCGGCGCGGACTGTTCTGATGGAAAAAGGAGAGGTGAGCATGGAAGCGGAGGCCTTTTATACCCAGCGGTATGCCTTCAAGCGGCTGCAGATCACGAGCAGCAGCCTGGTTCCAGTCACACGAGCCCAAGACTCTGCGGTGTGAGTGGTCTTGCTCGCATGTATAAAAGCCTGGCGACTTTCTGACTTCCTGTCTCGCTACCTTGCTGTGAAATGCAATTTTCTCTTGTCTTAAGGACCACAATTCAACAAAGAAAAGTACTGTTTGCCTTTGTGGGTCTCCCAGACAAGTGTTGAGCGCGTTGATCTTTCAGGAGGTCTTCGAGAACTGGTCTCCCTCATTGTTGTCGGCATGTCATGATGACGAAGCGCTGTCGCGTTGTATTCGTGGTGACGCTGAGCTCCATGTTGCCGTCACATCTCCTCTTGCCTGCTTTCGCGTCGCTCCTGCGAGAAGAAGGAGGGGAAATCCACAATGCCGGGCCAGCCACGGGGCAAGACAGAGTGAACAGGGTGTGCATTTTGCTAAGGACGCCAGCAAGTGCGCGTGTAGGACTTCAGGCTCCCATCGACGGCGGTCGGTCCATGGAGAAAGGAGAGTCTATGGTAGAAGTGGTGGGAGTTTTATACCCGCCAGCCTGGCATCCGCTAGCAGTCAGCATTCAACGAATCAACACACCTGATGACTTACTTCCAGACGCCTTCCACGTGTCCCAACCTCCTCTCGTTGCGTCCATCACAGCTATAAAATCCTCCTGTCCTTGCTCTTACAACCCCGTACTGTCCACCACTGCTAGCTCCAAGGCATGCAGAGAAGACCCGTCCGAAACACGCAGACGTGACCCACCTACAGCCAGTTATCATCACTTGTTTCTCTGCTGGACGCGGCTGCAATGCACGCACTCCGCCCAGCGACACCCAAAGTCCAAGTCAAATTCAAAGACCTCCTTGACGCGCCGACGCGCACAGCCGCCGCGACACAGCAGCGCGCCGCAGCACCATCTGCCAACGCAGCTCATCACATAGCTGATGCCTCTCGTGGAGTCCAATAGTCGATACCGGTCGAAGAATGAGTCCAAGCCGTTGGCGCAAAGGCCTCGATGCTTTGATATGCGAGATAGCTGCGCAAAGGAAGAGTCTGCCCAGCCCAGGTAGTGTGTTGCGTACTGCTGGAGTTGCGCATAGAAGCTGTCGCCACCACCGCCGCTGTTGCCCATGATGGTGTCTTGCAAAGATGATCGCGTGCTAGATTTTCGATGCATCCATCCTCCTCCTCTTCTTCTTCCTCGTCTTCCTCCTCTTTATCCAAACCACCGCTCACCAGCGCATCCCAAAGCAGCAACACAGCGGCCCTCTTCTCTTTGCTCCATCGCCAGGCGACAGGCTAGCAGCCAGCACTCCCCTCCAGCGTTCTCTGCTCAGTTCTCACAGCGAGCAAAAAGAACAGAAAACGGCCGTCCCACGGTCCGTCCATCCACATGCGTCCGAGCGCCTCGGCGTCCGTCAGTGCTCACCAAAAAGTCGGGCCTCCTCCCAGCCCCACCACACACACATCCCCTCCCCCCACCCACCCACCAAAAAACTGTGCGCAAAACAAGAGCGCAAAAGCAAAAGATTCCGTCGCCGGGAATTGAACCCGGGCCTTGCCGGCGCCTTGAAGCGAGTGGGACTCTCTTTGAGAGCGGCAAATCCTAGCCACTAGACCACAACGGATGCGATTATGTAAGGGGAATTGAGAAGAAGAGTTTTAACGAGAAGGTAGAAGGAGTGTAGAGAGAGTGGACCATTATGATGGTCTCTGATGGGGCATAGGAGCAGCATCAGGGACAGGAGAAGCGCGCTTGAGAGAGACAAGGACTTGATGTGCAGCGGGCGCAAGAGACTAAGCAAGAGGGGGCGAGATGATTGTCGCGCTTGACGTGATCTATCACCCGCACGAAACGACCAAAAATTATTGCAGACTACATGTATTCATCAGTCCCACAGCACATTGACCCACTTCTTCCACCCTTCTCTCTCCGGCTCCGGGGCTTCGGGCGAGCGCTCCATGGCGTCGAGCGCCTCGCGGAGCGGGATGTCGGCGAGGGTGACCATTCTGGTCTTCTTGAAGAACTTCCAGGCGAGGAAGGCGACGAGGACGAGGGGGATGTCGCTAGGTGGAGGTTAGTTGTTGGGTTAGGGTGGAAGGAAGGGGTGGCTGGGGCGCACAGATAGGAGGAGACGAAGCTGCTGCTCGACCAGTTGCCAGTCGTGAAGACGGCGAAGCCGGCGGTGAAGAGGATGACGACGCAGAAGAAGAGGGCGACGGGGGTGGAGTAGACTGAAAGGACAGATTAGCGGATTGCGGCGTGAATTTGTTTACGCAAGTGAAAACGGAGGAAAGGCGTACCCGTCCAGCCGTTGTGCCACGGCAGCCGCTCCAGCGGCAGGTCTTGCTTCTTCATGGCCATCATCAGACGCTGATGGTTGAGCAGAATGGTGATCCAGCTGATGAGCACGCCAGCCGCCACCAGGTCGACGAACCAGTAGAAGACGGTCAGCGCGCCGCTGGACAGGCTCATGAAGGCAAGGAACATAAAGGCCGTCTGAATCAGTACGCAGACGTACGGGATACCCCAAGACGTGGTGCGCAGCAGGACGCGAGGCGCCTGGCCCTTGAGCGCAAGACTGTAGAGCACACGCGTGCCGGCGAGCAGCGCCTGGTTGGACGAGGACCAAGCCGAAGTGATGAGGATGGCGTTGACGACCGAGGGAATGGCCTTGATACCGGCGGCGCTCGCGGCAATGACAAACGGACTTTGCGCTGCGGTTCCGGACTCGTCGTTGAGGCGCGGGTCGTCGCTGGCGACCAGCATGCCGACAATGAGCACGGCCAGGATGTAAAAGAGCGAGACGCGCGCAAAGACGCGTTTGCAGGCGTTGGGGATGGCACGGCGGGGATTCCGCGTCTCGGCCGCGGCCATGGCGACGCTCTCGACACCGGCAAAGGAGAAGACGGCGTTGGTCATGACGGCCCAGTATCCGAGAAACTGGCCCCAACGGCCGGCAGCAATGTACTCGACAAAGGGGCCGGGCGTCTTCCAGTAGCGGAAGCCGATGCGCGGGTGGCCCGGGATGCCGCCCAGGTTGATGACGAGACCCAGGATGATGAGAAAGATGATGAGCAGGATCTTGAGAATGGCAAAGAAGAATTCGACTTCGCCGTAGATGCGGATGAGCGAGATGCCAACGACAAACGTAACCACAATGGTCAGGACGATCCAGACGGAGGCATTGATGTCGGTCCAGTATTCGAACAGGACGCAAATGGCGGATATTTCCGAAGGGACAGAGAGCCAGTTGCCGTAGACAATGTTGTATCTGCTCCAGTCAGTTCTCACCCAGAGCGACTCGTCAAATCCATGGCACAAGTGCTCTCTCTTCGACTTGCCGAATCAAACTCACCCAATGGCAAAGCCTAGCGCCGGATCAACCAGGAATTCGGCATGCCGGACAAAGGAGCCAGTGACGGGAAGCAGCGCCGTGACTTCTCCCAGCGCAAACTGAACCGCGCAAACAATCAAGCCAATGGTCGCATAACCAAGCAGAGCGCCGAGCGGACCACCCGTTTGGATCGAGCTTCCAAGACCCAGGAAGAGGCCGGTGCCCTGGAGAAGAATTAGATTGAACAGGCAAGATGGGCCAGCGAGTTGGTAGAGTGAGGGAGAATGGTGGAAGGTGGATGAAAGATGCCGCAAACCAAGACTTACAATGGCACCAGCCAGCGCAATCAAGCTGACATGGCGTTGGTGCAGACCTCTCGAAAGATCTCGCTCCTCATACAAGGTGACAAAGTCGCCCTGGTGATCATCGTCCACGACGCCATGGCCGCCCGCGCGACGAGGTTGCTCGAGATCCGGCGAGTCGTCCCGCGACACTTCGAGCCCGTACCCGTGCTTGGTGCCGGCGCCATTGCTGGGCGACGCCATCACACGCAGCTTGGGAGGGGGGTGGGTAAATGGGCGGCGTGGGAGGAGAGATGGTGGAACCTAGGCCGCGGAGAGGTCACGATGATGGTGATGCGCGCGGCGAGATGGTGATGCAGTCTGGTTCATCGATCCATGGGAGGTTGGTATTTTGACGGATGGTAGTACTGCAAGAGTACGTATGCACAAGAAAAAAATCGCGTGCTCGTCGGCGGAGTGAGCCAATCGAGGCGTGGGTTGGCTGAAAGTAGACAGGCGAGGCGCGATAACAGGACGAGTCAGGACATTGATGTCCGTCGTGCGGCCTTGTAGCTATCGGCGCGATTGGGTCGCAAGAGGTTGGGAGCATGCCATTGCGTTGATTTGACCAAGTCTTTTGAATCTGTTGAAATGTTGTTGATACTTGGACACCGGCGACGATGGATGACTTTGACAGCGGCTGTTGGGTGATGGCGCAAGACGAGTCCAAAATGTTGTCGCGCGAGTCGAGCGGGCGGACAGGGCGCGAGCGATAAGCGGTTCGGCCTCCAACGGCGCCAAAACAGGCGGGTCTACCCGACGCTCCGCTCCACTGCATCACGCAAGGCTGAAAAGCCGAGGAACGAGGAATTTCTTTCATTCAATCATTTCTCTACCCTCAAGCTGAAGCAGAGCGCTACAACAAAAACACACAAACGAACGTGGTCATGAGGCATCCAACAACCTCGGCAGCTCTGCCAGCAGCATCCATCAACGACTCCTCCTCAACCCTGAACCGCCGTGCCTTTGACAGCCTCGCCCAGCCTGTGGAAACCGCCCTTGGCCGCCACGTCCTTTTGCAGCTGCGCCATCTTCCGCTGGTCGCCCATGGGGTCCGACGACTCGCCGCTGAGCTGCCAGTCGAGGTAGTTGTTGGTGTAGTTGGGCGCAAAGTCGGGGCTCAGCACGCCCAGCCGCTTGCCGTAGCGCGTCACCTTCTCCCAGTCGCGCTTGACGTTCTTGAGGTCCTTGGAGAAATAGGCGAAGCTGCGCTCGAAGATCTTGTGGTTGAGCGGCGACTTCATGGCGGGCTTGAAGTCGGCGTACTCGGCCCACGCCTTGTCGGGCTCGGCGAGGACGTAGTCGGTCGCGCGCTTACAGGCCCGCATGAAGGCGCGCACCTTGTCCGGGTTCGCCTCGACAAAGGCGTCGTTGCCAATGTACAGGATGGAGCAGAAGCAGCAGCAGCCCAGCTCGGCGAGCTCGTCGATGCGGAGCATTTGCACGTCGTCGGCGGGGCGGCCCTGCGTGGCGAGCCAGTCGGCCAGCTCGACCATTTGGACGTTTTCAAGCCCGATGCCCGCGTCAATGGTGCCGTCGATGATGGCCTTGGTCACATTCATCCCGCACCGCACGGCCGTGTAGTCCGACGGCGACATGCCATAGTGCGCCGTCAGCTCATCGATCTGGATCTTGCCAAACTCGCCCACGTAGCCGATGCGCTTGCCCTTGAGTGTGCGAAAGTCGGTCGTGATGCCGCTGGACTTGAGGTAGACGACGCCGGTGAAGGGCTCGTCGAGGAGCGAGCCGAGCGACTGGACGGGGAAGCCGCGTGCTTTGGCGGCCAGGGTGTGGATCATGGCTTTGAAGCCCAAGTCGACTTTGCCGGTGCCAATGATTTCGGTCACATCCTGAAAGGTCAGCTCGCATCTTCCACTGCGGTTTGATGAACTAACGCTGGGGTCGTTGGGCTCGAGAAGAGCCACCTTGAGGCCTTCATCCTTGAAGTAGCCCTTGGCCTGCGCCAGGTACAAAGGGGCATGGTAGGGGGTCGCGTGCCTAGAAACTGTCAGCCAATTCCACCTGATCGGCCAACCAACCTACCAGTTGGTGAGGAAGGTGATCTTGTCAGTCGACATGATTGCGGACGATCAAGATGGAAAATCTGCCTTGGTCAATACATCGACTCGGCGAGGTAAAGGGGTCAAAGAAGCATGTCCTTTCGCTGGCATTATCCAGGCTCAAGTTCGACCGGTATTTTCTCAGAACAACTTGCCTGCTGCAGCTGGAGCTTCAATGCCTCGTTGACGTGAAGACACCAGGCTGCGGCAAGCAAGTCGAACACCCGGCATGCATTCTTTTGCAAAGTTACCTTGACCGACGAATAATGTCATTGCGAGAGGCGCCATTGCTCCTTGCTGTACATCGTACCGGCAAGTAGATTTGGAGCTCGTAAAGATTCAGAGTGGACGAAATTGATGGAGCAGGAGATGGAGAAGAGAAATCAATCGGACAGCACGACTGTAAATATAGGCCAGGGCGAGAGGGGTAATAGCGGGGTAGCTCCCAACAGATCCAACTTAGCAACGCCGGTGACGAACTTTAAACCCGCGTCGATGTTTCCTCGGTGCCATTCTGTGGTGTTGATTGGCGACGATAGTCTCCTTCCAAGACACGATACCCAAACAAGTCCATCGAACAAGGAACGCTGATCGAATGCCGCGCTGCGCGAATTTCCTGCGAATGCCTCAGGCATTATTTGCGCATCCATCTGCATGTGCGGCTGGCGGGATGGTGAGGTCGATTTAAGCTCGCCGCCAAGGTGTTTTGGCCCCAGGAACGCGCTGCGCTGATAGGCCGCAGGGCTTTGACGTACACCATCTGTTTTGTTGGCCCCGGAGTGGTTGTGAGATGCAACATCAAGCAGAATGGTGTTGACTCCGAGCATCGGCAGGTCGAGTCAAGCTTCTGGAGTAAAGTGGAACACGCTGGACAAATGAGCAGTATGACGAAAGAAATTGCGGAGCACGCAAGACCAAAAGCGACCAGCAGTACATGCAGACGGATGAGAACCACGAGACAGAAAGACGGTGAGGAGTTGTTGGATGCATTTTGCACAGGTGCATTATTAGATTGGGGTTGCAGTGACGTCAAGCAACCGTTCAAGCAGGGCGAGAGGATATCAAAAAAACAAAAAATGCTATGAAAACAGGTCATCAAGAAGCTCTTCCAACTCGTGTCAACTCTAAACGCCGTGAGTATGTGCAGGAGTCGGAATTTGAGGTACGTGAAAAAACAAAGCAGTAGTCCGTCGTCTTCGTCTGACAGCAGTCACGCGCCCAAGTCGTGCTGCCCGAGGAGTGAGTGTGGTTCGAGGACCAAAATGTACAAGAAGTGGGGGTTGGTGGTGACGAATCAAACTTGATCTCCCCAAGTTGATTGACTTTTTGTATTAAGGACGGGCCTTGCGACAACGCTGGCAAGGGTCGCGATGTTGGTGTTCCCTCAGCGGACCTCGTCAGTCGTCGGTCGCTTAATGACGGGATGGTGCCAGGTGGGTCGCTTAGAGCAGGGCAAAGCCAAGGGCGAAGCCGATAAGGCTGATGGAGCCAGTCAGGATCCAAGCACGGTCCATGGACGCAGACGCCGCCGAGTCGCCGCCGGCGCTGCTCTGGGCAAAGCTGCCGCTGCTGCTGCTGCTCGAGCCGGTGTTGGCGGTGCCGGCGGCGCTGGCAGAGGCAGACGCAAGGTAGGCCGTCGAGTTGTCGGCGACAGTCGTGTTGAGGACCTTGATGCTTTCCATGGAGCCCGTCGTGTCGGTCCAGTTGTAGTTCATGCCGGGGTTGTAGTTGATGACCTTGACGTTCTTGACGTACATGATGAAAGGCGCACTGTCAAAGTCGGTGTAGCCACCGGCCCACTGGACGGTCCAGTAGTTTTGCTTCTTGGTGCCGGCGGACCAGACACCCAGAGAAACTCGCGATGGAGTTTGGGGGAAGTTCTTACCACCCAGAGCATCCGAGTAGTTGAGAGTGCGCACGTCCTCGCCGTCGATCGACCAAGTGATGGCCTCCGGAGTCCAGTTGATACCGTACTTGTGGAAAGTGTCGCAAGGGGTGTCGACATCGACGTAGGTGGCACGGTCGTAGCTGGTGGTGTTGCCCTTGCCAAAGTAGTTGGTCTCGACAGAAGTGTTGTTGCCACCCAACCATTCCTAAGACAAGAATGTCAGACATTGTTGGCCATGAGGCGAGGTAGACTTACCCAGTCAATCTCGTCCAGATCATCCGACTCCAAGACGATGGAACTGACGATGCCGGTTCCGTTGGCGGCACGCATTTCGACTTCGACGTAGCCAAAGAAGAAGTAAAAGTCGGTCATGAGAGTGGGCGCTTGGTTCTCATTCTCAATGACAAAGGCGGCACCATTCTCATCGTAGCTCAGCGTCGTGCCAATTGCACCACTCCAACTGCTGTTGTCTCCAGTGGTGAAGTCGATGTAGTAGGTCGAGTTGGACAGGCCAGAATCCACAGGGCACGTGGCTGGGTAAAGTCAGCACAAGTCTGATGGGCGCACAGTTGGCAACGTACTGTTCTCAGTCGGGTTGCAGTCAGTGGTCAGCTGGGCCGAAGCGAATGGAACCAGAGCAGTAAGGAGGGCCGTAGCGGCGCCGGCAATGTGTTGTTGACGCATATTGACAAAGAGTGAGGAGTCTTGGGCTCAGGGTCTCGGGAAATGATGACTTGACGAAAGGGAGGCGGCCGTAAAATGAAAGTTCCAGGCAGTTAAGGAGCGAGCTGGAACGCTGACGACAACGACTGGCAAAGGTTGCACAAAAGGAAGAGTGCGCAACACTTGAAATGAGGCGGAGCGAGGAAGAGTTGGCAGAGGGCGTCTCTCACGCAGAGCTCGCTCCTCGTTGGCGCGGGCGGGGGATGTTCAAGTATTGTCTCAGGTCAGAGCAAATTGGCCAGCAACCCATTTGCAAGGCAAGAATCGACCGGCCCTTTTCCACACGTGTAGATCTATCAGCCACATGAAGAGGGCAGTTCGTCGCGCTTCTGTCGACGACGCTGGGCACCACGGTTGGCCGGCAGCACGGGGCGGTGTCTACGTGGGACCGTGATAACGGAGCAAATGTCGGGAGACGTCCGATCAACATTCTTTGTTCGTTTTCCAGTGGGGCTTACGCGGCCTGTGCATGTATTCGAAGCCAGCCAGCGACTCTTGCCATCGTCAAGTCGTCCAGTGGCAAGCGGTGCTGAGGGCCGTCGTGGGCTGCTCCGTCGTCTCTTTCCCACAACCTGACCATCACGCGCTCCTCGCCTTTTTCAACACACAGACTCCATGTCTCCGCATCGTCAAGTCGTCTGCGCCGCCCCTCGCGCTTCCCTGCTCGCCACAGACGCACGACCAGGAACCACATGCAGGGAAGACATGTGTGAAGAGCAGCCAAGGCCGATAAGGCGGTTGCAATGCCGGGAGGCGCACCGCGCAAGGCGCGCCAAGCAATGTTCCTGCGGCTCTCCGGGGAAAACAAAAGCTCGTGACGTCGCTGCGGTGGGAGGCACAACGTGGGAGCTGTTGTTTGTCGATGACAAGAGGCATGGCGGTCAAGGGATGATGGAGGTCTCCAGATCCGCTGGCTCCAAGCGAAGTGCCTGTGCAAGGCCGCGGGACTCGGGGACGTTGTTCCCGGAGCCTGGTCCGATGTTTAGCCCCGACAAGACAAGGTAAAATCCGAAGCAAACACTTTCACAGCGGCGTGCCGTTTTCCAGCAGCGGTTGACGACCTGCTCGATTCATCGATATCACGACGACGTCGGGCCAAGAGCGTTGTCTGGCGAAAAAAGGGTGAGGCTGCGGGCCGAAAACGGCAAGCTAAGCGAACAGACCCTTGGGCTTGGGTTCCCCCTGAGAATCCCGCACCTCATCTTCTCCACGTCCTGTCCGCCCTCCACCGCACGCCTAAAGGCCGTCTCCAGCTTCCACCTGACGCCTGACCGACGCTCTCCGACGAGCTAAAGTCAACGTCACAACGACACCACTACCTGACTGCTCTTTTCCTCTTCTCGTTCGCAATTACCGGACCACCGGACCTCCATCTCGTCCAGTTGCCCACAGCCCCGCTGCCCAAGTGTTGCGGTCCTGTGCGGCGGTATATTGACGGTCAATCCTCATCTGGTCTTTGCATCGACTGCCGAGCACTGCTGCATCCCGACTGCCTTTGCCATGAAAATCAGGGGCAGCACCCAAACAGGTACCGACACTCATCGATTGCTGGTTCCAGCAGCCGTGGTGTTGTTTTCCAGCGCCTGCATTCAAAGCCCATGTCAACGTCAAGGCGCATCCATGGCCGACCATCATGTTACGTCAGAAGTCCCCGTCCATGTCCACGCTCTCTTAGCCGGACCCTCGCCAGTAGACGCCCGCCGCGGACGGAACGCACAGGCAAAGACAGGTAGGTGGGAACAACAGATACGAGCCGAGTGCCAGCGCCGCTTGGCCACTGGGAAATACGACAACGTCCTCGACGGCCCCCTTGGCATGGGGCCGATTGTTCCCTTATCTGCTCGCTGGAGAGGACTTTAGAAAATTTCAATCTCTCGGCGTCACAAGCAGAATGGCTGGGGGCTCAAAAGATGAAATGGGCAAACCGGCGCCTTTTCTGACAAGAGTCCTGTTCGCGCGCGCACCGAGCATTAGCCGTTGATTCAACGGTGCCAGTGCCCGGGGCCCTCGAGGTGGCGCGTTAATCAACACAGGGCTTAGACCTCCCGTGTGCAAACACGAGGGCCCCAGCCGGTGCTCAGCCGCGGGTCAGCGACTGCCGACCAGCGTATCAAAAGCCAGGTTTCCGGAAGTATAGTCCGTAGGTTGTGATTGCTGGACGGCAGGCTATTGACGGATGCTATTAAAAGCCGGAAAAGATGGCGGAGCCGTGCCAGGAAGACGAACGAGCTGCTGGGGTATTTCGTCCATCCGCCCTCACACTTTGCGCAATATCTCGTTTGTGGTGGAGAATGATGCGGTCAGTGGCGACGCGGACAACACATCTTGTGTGTTTGAAAGTCCTCTTTGCCTTCCCTCTCATTTTTTTGTCATCATTCCGCCGTTTGCTTCCCGTGGACAATTCCACCATTCCAAGAGAAACCCACCCGCGTTGGTCCAGAGAGCACTCCGAGTTCCAAGAAGAGAAGAGGCTGGTCAATTTCACATTCCAACAGCATCCCTCCCCTTCCCTCCCACTTTCCTTTGCTCAAATTCAAGCCACCTGTCGCAGCCAGAAACACGACGAAACCTCCACGCAAACACGCGCCTTTCCCCCTCCCTCTCTCCCCTCCTTGCTTGCTTGACCTGCCGCCCGCCCGCCCTCTGCGCAAAACACGACACGGTCCTGATCCAGAGTCGCAACAACGCCGACCGGCCGCCCCTCTTCCCGCAAGTCAAGCAGGGTAGGAACGTCGGCAGGTAGTCGAGCCAACGGCGAGCCCATCCTCTCCTGGCAGAACCCTGATCCCAAACAGGGTTGACCGGGCGGGACGGAGCGGGCCGCCCGCCGTCTGGGGCAGGGAGTAGCTAAGCAAAAGAAGCGAAACGCAGCAGACGGGTCGACCGCGCTGCGCTGCGCTGTGCTGTGCGGCTGGCTGGCTGGCTGCAGACGAGATCACCCGGAGATAAGGGGACAGCAAGCAGCGCATGCATGTAGACATGCAAGCACGTTGAGCTGGGCATAGACTCAGGCCATTGGGACTGAGGACAAGACAAGGAAGGCAAACAGAGACCCGAGGACGGACGGACGACGCCTCCCAACCGTCGACCAACAAGACGGCACAGCGCGGGGCCGGCCGCAAGGGTAGGTTCCTAAGTACCAGGTGTGGTAGGTACATAGGTATTGTGCCGCGCGGCCGGTGCCACGGTGAGGAGGGGGAGGCGCTGGTACACTGACGGGCGAGATACCAGGTCTCCCAGACACAGATATTTGTGCGTGCTATTAGGTATGGTAGGTTTGTATTGTGCTTTCGAGCTGTGCTGCTTGTGCCTGTGGCACCAGGTAGGTAGGTAGGTACTGCACGGGAAGACAAAGACGGCGTGAGACAGGGCGCACGGGATGGAATGGGTGGAATGGATGGAGCTCGTCGTCGTCGTCATGCATGCCAGCCACGGCCAGCGCAAGATTTCATCCTGGAGCATCCTGTACATGGTGGCATCCCTGATTCAATGCGCCCGAATGATCCCACTGTTCAGTGTCCTCGTTTGCGCGGGAAAGCAGTGTCGCAGATGCAAAGGTAGGCTTTCTTTGTAATCCTCTCCATCCGCGGACAGCCACTTCACGCCCTTCCCACTCAAAGACCTTCTGTCTCTCTTCTCCTCTCTGCTCTGCCTATGTTGTAGGCAAGAAAACCAAAAAGACTCGGCATATGCCGCGCTTCTAAAACACCTGATGTGTCCTGCCGCCGTGTACGATGCATACCCCAACGCCAACCAACCACGCCGCAAGGCGCAACGCAAAACACCCAAGAGAAACTTGAACCCCACAAACACCGCCAATGCCGCGTAATTGAAACACAGGGCGCACCCGCTCGGCGCCAAATGGGAAAGATGAGAAACGCGCGCGCTCCATGGGCGCAGCGACTGACTGGCACGGCTGACCTCAGCTTATAGCTGAGAAGAGCGCGCAGCTAGCTAGCTAGCTTCGACGACGAGTAAGATGATGTGGCGAAATCGCTGCCACCAAAGTTCACGACTACCGCGTCTCGGTGCCGGCAGCGCCGACGCCTGGTACGACGCCAGCAGCAGTGCTGGAGCCTCTGCCCTGCTCGTCGACGGCGCGGCCCTTCTCGCCGACCCACGCAAGGCCCGCGCAGCCGTCGCCGTCGCGCTCGACCTGGCGGATGAAGGCGTTGACGCGCTGGACGACCCAGCCGCTGACCGAGTCCTTGCCCATGTTGGCCGGGTCGCGCTCGGAGCCGGGCCCGCCCAGGCGGATGACGGCGCCCGTCTGGCAGCGGCCCGGCGAGAAGAGGTACTGGATGCACTCGGGGCGGGATGCGCAGGCCTCGCGGCAGCCCTGCACGTCGTACCTGCGCGGCGTCTCTTCGAAGTCGGTTGACAGGTTGTCCCAGTCGAGCTTCTCGGCGTTGATTTGCGGCGCCACCACGTTGGCGAAGACGTCGCGGTGGCGGAGAATTGGTGGGTTGTCCTGTATCGGTTGTTAGTGGGGGAGGACATGTGGTGGTTGGAAAGTTGATACGTACCCCCTGGCGCAGCCAGCTCTGCTCAAAGTCCCACATGGCCTTGGTCCAGTCGGCGGGCATGTGGTGGTAGGAGACGACGCCGTAGCACCAGTGGCTGGAGGTGTAGTCGAGCGAGTAGGGCGTCTCGCCCTGGAGGACGGGGAAGGCGGGCGTCAGCTCAACGCCAATCATGTCCATGAGGGAGGCGACGACCAAGTCGCCGGCGAGGTCTCCCGAGGTGAGCTTGTCCCAGAGGCCGCGATTCTCGTCGCGCTTGGCCATGGCGGCCTCCATGGCGGCCCTGTTGATGAGGACGCCCGAGCCCGAGTGGCCAAAGAGGCGGTCCATCATCCAGTTCTGGCCGCCGACGTAAAAAGGCTTGTCCGGGTCGAAGACGCGCACCCAGCGGACGAGGTTGCTCCACACGACGTACGAGTCGGCCTCCATAAAGTAGAACCATTTTTGCGTGGGCGCTTGGCGCAGCGCCTTTTCCATCATGGGGATGAACTTCCACTTGTCGAGGTTCCACGCGCTGTAGCTGGCGCTGTCGCCCAGCTCGGCAAAGTCGCGGCCATTGCGGCGCAGCTCGTGCAGCTGCTGGTAAAAGGCAAAGTTGACGTTGGAGCGCTTGATTTCGTCGGAGTACTCATCCAGGGCGTCTTGGATCTGGTAGCCGTCAATCTCCTCGGCCAGATCCGAGAAGATGGCAAAGTGGGGAATGCAGCGGAGCGTCGTCTCGAGGTGGATTGGGACCTTCTGGCGGGCCTCTGTGGCGCCTGTCTTGAGCACGACGAAGATGTCGTCGGCGCCCTCGAGGCCCTTGCAGGGCAAATCGCCGTCAGGAGGCGGCCGTGGGACCTGAGAACCCGAGGGGACGTCGATGTGAGGGGGATGGGCAAAGTCTTGGTCCAGTCGCACAGTTTCGGGTACGAATTGCTCCGAGCTGAAGGCATTTCGCCGTGCCAGTCCGAGATGCTGCCAGGTGACGAAGAGAACCAGGATGGTGGCGGCGGTGACGAGGTAGACGGATATCCGAGGGCGCGAGGCGGAGCGTACCATTTTCTATAGGAAAGAACGGAAAAAAATGACGACGGGGGTATAAATAAAAAAGGAAATAGGAATACAGTTCAAGGAAAGGTTAGCACCGGATGAGAAGTCGCTCGAGCCGGCGGCAGGGTGGAGCGACAGAGTGTCTAGCAGACAGCCGCCGGAAGCAGGAGCGCAGACAGTGGGATGGTGGTTGACGGCCGTTCGAGGAGAGCGGAGGCGTCAGGTCGAAGATGGGGAGCAGCGGCCATGTTATTATGAGGCGGAGGAGGAGCCGATCAGCAGGTGAGAATAGGACGAAACGAGCGTTTTGGGAGCATCATCATTCGCGGACTGCGGCGGAAGCTCGCGCTGGTAGAGTGGCACTGGCTAGTTAGCTCGTGAAAAAGGGAAGAGTGTGGGTGCCGTGTGCGCAGCGCTTTTCTTGCTCGAGCAGGGGTTGTGGAATGCTGTCCACGTCCACGACGCCCGTCTCGGCAGCGGGCCCGCGACACTGGCACATCATCAATTCCCTTGCAAAGCATCAACGACCTGCTGTTCTTCTTCTTCTCATTTCGTGGCTTCTGCGACTCGGATGGCGTCAAACGGTGTCGCAGGAACGCAAACGGCGGCACCAGCCCAGAGCCAATGGGGCAAGACGTGGTATTCTGCATCATCATCTGCGGGCGGGCAGGGCAGTCTGCACGTCCCTTGCGGCGGCGAATTGCCATGACAGTTGCACCGCCGTGACGTCAGTCGGCAAGACGCGAGCAAAGGCGATCAAACAACACGGTCGTCGTCGTGTCGTCGTTGTTCATGTCGAAAGGGGGAGACTTGCGAGACCCTTTTTTGCTGCAATTTGGCCGCTATGCCCGCTTGGGCAATCCAGGGACACTTTGACACCTCGCCGTTCCACTTGCAAGCCTCTCCACCGGAATTCGGGGTAAGGCGCCCCCCTTCAGCCCACCGGGTAGGTGTCGCGCGACCTTTGGTGTTGTCGTTGTTGGCTGCGAGGGACGCAATGTGCTTGCACATGAAACGGACGGGAACTGAGAGAAGCGGGGTAAAACATTCTGATGTGATCGTCTCTTGCGCGTTCAATTTGGTCGGTGACATGACCCGGCGCGCGGTTGACGTGCGGTGGCTTTGGCTTGTAAAGGGGACTGATCGCTGGCTCCAATAAAATCCAACAAGTCGAAAGATAGACATGGAGGACGGGAGGCAGGAGACGCCGATGACATGGAAGTGTTTGTTTTCTCGGCCGCTTCCGACGCTTCATGCGACATCCATGCGACATGCGACACCCGCGCCTAGTTTCTCCGTCCCGCAACCTTATCCGCAACATCATGCAAAACCCCACGATGCTCCCGACTTGACCAGTGCTTTTCTTTCACTGCCAAATAGCGCTGGCCCGCTGGCTTTCTTCCAACCGCCCTTCCGTGGTCTTGGAGGCTGGGATTGCCGTCTACGGTGCTACAGCGGCTGGGCCCGATCGATCCGCTCTCTGTGCACTTCCTTGCGCCAAACAGTCCTGCCAGCCTGTGTTGTAACCCCAAGGAAGATTCTTGGGAATTCTCAGGCTGTCATGGCTGGAGAATATGCCAGCCTCTCCCGGTAGAGATGCCATCAAAGAGCTTGGGATCCACGTGTCGGTTGAGACAGCTGCCTGCGGGATGAAGGCAGACTTTTCGCGTACTCAGTTGCTTTTCCCAATGCAGAGGAAATAAGCATCGCCAAAAATCCTCCGCCCTCTTTGAGCGAATACCCGTCGCACTGCACGACATTTGCGCACTGCGGCGTGGCCAAAGGTCGTTAGCCTGGACAAAAACAGGCCGACGCCAAAACCTTTCCGCTGCGAGGCTTCTTGCCGCCGTTTCTTTTGAGGACGTTTTCCAGTCGGAAAATGGCCGACAGCGCAGATTTCTTTATCCTCGTTGCCACCGTCACTTTCTTTTAATTGACGCAATAACTCCATCGGCCGGTGGCGTCCACTCACCACCACCGCGACTATGTGGAGCATTCGACGGCCTGTTATCTCGCCCAGAAAACGACATGATATGGCGCTCATTGCCTGCTAGGAGAGCCACTGTTCGACAACGACGCTGCCGTCTGCTCACGCGTGGAGATGTTTCTGAACCCCAGCAAGATGGGACCGTCTGCCAAAATGCGCGACTCTGGTGGCGATATAAAAGCAGATTTTCGTGCGTCTGACTCGGACAGATGCGAAGCTCCGAGTCCTTATTTGAATCCATCTCAGCGATGCGTTGGATTTTCTTTGCTTCCCTTCTTTCCGTGGTAGCCCCTGCTCCGCTGCTTTCGCCCGCCCCCAATGCTACGGTGCTTCCGGACAGATACATTGTCAGGCTGATTCAGAACACCACGGAGCCAGTGTTGCGGATAGCTTCGGGCACCACAGATGGCCAAGACATCCACCACGTCTACGACGTAGGGTCGTTCCAGGGCTTTGCGGCGACACTCTCGCAGTCGGCCCTCTCGGATCTTCAAGACAACGACGCAGTATCTCGCCCCGAAACCCTGTCGTCTCACCGCTGAACCGAAATCCAGATCTCATCCATCGAGCCCGACACCATTGTCTCCACGGCTCTCTTCGCCGTGCAAAACCCCTCGGCCTGGAACCTCGCGCGCATCTCGCACCACAACCGGAGCAGCAACGGCGGCGCGCAAAAGTACATCTACGACAGCAGCGGCGGCGCCTGCACCTGCGCCTACATCATCGACACGGGCATCTACACGGCGCACAGCGAGTTCGGCGGGCGGGCATACGCCATCGCCAACTTCTCGCCCGAGAACAACACCAACGACAACAACGGCCACGGGACGCACGTGGCAGGCACGGTGGGAGCCGCCACCTACGGCGTAGCCAAGAACGTGACGCTGCTGGGCGTCAAGGTGCTCGGCGCTTCAGGGACGGGCGCAGCGTCGGACGTCGTGGCCGGCATCGCGTTTGCGGCCAACGACTTCGCAGCCTTCAACCGCAGCAGCCAGTGCGGCAAGGGCGGCGTTGCGAACCTCAGCATCAGCGGGCCGCTGACGCCGGCGCTCAACGACGCGGTGCGCGCGGCGGTCGAAAAGGGCCTCTTCATGGCCGTCGCCGCGGGGAACAACGGGCAGAATGCGTCGAACTACAGCGCCGGCAGCGTGGCGCAGGCGTGCACAGTCGGCGCGACCGACGTCGACGACTCGCGGGCCGCGTTCAGCAACTGGGGGGCAAGCGTGGATGTTTGGGCGCCGGGCGTGAGCATTCTGTCGACGTGGAATACGGGGCCGACGGCGACGGTGAGTGACGATTTTGAAAGCTTTCTGCCATGTTTGGCTGCAGCCATGCTTGGGCTTTTTCGACGCTTTCGCTGACGTTCACTGCAGAACACTCTCGACGGCACGTCCATGGCCGCGCCGCATGTCGCAGGCCTCGCGGCCTATTTGACGGCGCTGGAGGGCGAGAGGTCGCCGGCCGATCTCTGCAATCGCATCCAGCAGATTGCGACCAAGGGGCTGGTCACGAACATTGACAATACGGGGAGCGCCAATTATCTGGCGTACAACGACAACGAAGTGTGTTGAGAAGAAGGTAACGATGTTGACCTTGTCACGGAAAAGGAGAGACTGGGCTGATAATGATGTAGAGGCTGGAAAATGTTGCTTCTCGGCCAGAACTGCCGTTCCTGGAGGTCTGTATTCGGTGAAAAGTTGATACTTTGATAGGATCGAGATTCGTCGTGTATCTTACTTTGCTGGATGAAAATTCGAACCTCTTCACACACGCTACGCTGCTAGCACCCTTCCCACCTCAATCCAGCCCTCCGCGGTTTGCTAATCACACAGGCACAGGCGACAAGAAATTCAACCCACCTAAAGCAGGTCATGTAGGTTGTTATTCTGCTATGGAGGACGCGTGCCAAAAGACGCGCCTAACTACTACCCATGACGTCACAGGTGACTGCGCCGGAGCACCCCAGACCTCCACCTTCATCACCACCCTCGAGTGAAAGCCGGCCACATTGCGCACGGAATGCCCGGTCCATCTTCGATATCGTGAGCTGCGTTCAGAGGGTGTTCAGAGATGGATGTCGGAGACGCCCTGTCCAGTCTGAAAATCCAACTTCGCACGTCTGGAAAGGCCGTCTGTGCTACAAATCTGCGGCTTCAAAGATTGACAACGATTCAACAGGCGAAAAAGTTTCCATTTGTATGACAAGTCCATTCCGACCAAAATTCTCGAAAAATCGGGGCTAGCATTCTGTTAATCCTGCAACATCTTGTCCGGGCGCCCACCAAACGCCAAGCAATTACGATGCCAGTGAGGAAGCAGCAGTGTAAAACGATTGCACAGACTCCTGCCCGGTCGAACTGCCACATCCTACAGAGCTTTTTGCGCTGTCCCGAAAAGCCAGTGGAACAGAAGTGAAAGCTCCGTACATACTGTCCGCCCACTCATTTACAAACCAATTGCGTTCCTCAAGAAGTACTGCGAGCAGATGATTCCGTCTTTCCGTACATCCGTCATCGACCGCGACGTTTGTGCTGTTGAAAGCTGTGGAAGGCGTCGACTGTCCAGACCGCCACCTCTTACGAAGCGGTAGCGACAAATCCTCATCGTCTTCTCCTTCCGGCGTCATCTCCCGCTTGCGAATTTGCGAGGACGGGTCAAGTTGGACCGCCTTCTCTCCAATCAGTTTCCATGCCTTGCTCTCACTCCCAAAAACTCTTTCGATCACTTCAAGAGCCGAAAACCGTTTCCCATCTTGAAGAATTCTCTTCATTCCTCTTGTCGGTTGCTGCTGGTAGCAGTAAAGAGCCCAGATGGGCTGTGCGCCTTCCCAGTCTCTTGAGAGCATAGGATGCATCTCGATCGTTGCACGTGGGTCCGCTCCGTGCTCAATGAGTTGCACCACAAAGTCGTGCAGTATGTTGAGTATAGTTTTGGTGCAACGCGGAGGTTCCAGCTGACGCTGAGTCTGCTTCGACTGTAACGGTCGCATGTGGACCAGATAGAAGAACATCAAAAGAACCAGACAGTTCTCCCAGGCAGAATGGCCCCGATGTTTTTGGTTCCAATCCTTGCGCAAGTTGGCTTTGCTCCACACTTCTTCGATGTCGGCATAACCCGTCCGAACGACCACAAGAAGCTCAAAGACAATCTCGATCAATGAGTGCCACCGATAATTGTATCCGGACAAGTCCATGTTGTAATTCTCGAAAATGTCGCACGATTCAAGACAGAGTATGGCGAAATCCCTGAAGAGCTGTCCTCTTGGAATTTGATGGTAGGCCTGAGCATAGGTCGCACAGGAAATACCGAATGCCCATGCAGTAAGACGTCGCTTTCCAGCAACCCATATCAGTTGGCTCGCAAAGCTTCCTCTCATACTGCCCCCGATAAATCTTGCCCCCGCGCGAAGTGTTTCAAAAACCCAGTCTTGACGCTTCGAAAGATCATGAGATCTAGATGCAAGGTAGCGCGGGTTTTGCAGTTGCAGAAGAATACTTTCTACTGCATATCTATTGGCCAGTCGCTTGATCTTGTCGAGGTCAACCGCGTTTCTCTGCGAGAACCGAATGCTCGAAAAATAGTCGACTATGCTATGGTGAGCAACATCAACTTGTTCGCCATTGATGTCGATGAAATGTCCGCAGCATTTTCTTAGACGTGCCACCGTTTTGATTTTCCAATTCTGCACTGTTGCCTTGGAAAACTCATGCGATGTACCGTCGTTGTTGTTATAACATCCATCGATCCGAAGAATCAACCAGGCGTACAAACCGAAAGCCATGTAGTCGAGCTTGTTCCGGCATGGAAGGTCTGTCTGGAGCATGTAGATGTATAAGAGGCCTTCCTCTCGACACTCTTCTTTTATTCCGCTCCACATTTGATCGAAAAGATTCTCCATTTTGCCGTCCGTTTCTTCGACGCTTTCCACGAGCTCCATCAATTTGATTTTGTCGAAAATTTGGTCTCGAATACGACGGACGATGAGCTGCACCCACAAAAAGACGCCGGAAGATCTTTCGGCAATTAATTCACGGAGCACTTCTCGTGGCGACAAGTCTCTTCCAAAGCTCCGGCGGCACAATTTGAAGTCTTCCTCGGTAGCTAAGGTGGACTCCCAACGGCGCTCGTTGATCGTGTCAAAGCCGTGGTCGATGTACGCAATGATGTCTTGTTCAGTCAGATCTTGGAGTCGAAGAGTCTGTGCGAAGTCAAATCTGTCGCGAAACTCCTCATATGGTCGGCTTGAGACGCAGAGTTTCAGTCTTGAGGTCTTTTGTGCAAAACTGCAGATGAAGTCTGCAATTTCCAACTGGTCGTTTTGCTGGGAATTCCCGGTTTCCGTTGACTGATTCGCGTTTTCGGCTGTCACGTACTCGTCCAGGCCATCAATGCAGAGGAAAATCCGAACCTTGCTGGGAATCTCATTCATGCATTCGGTGAAAGCACGTCGAAGCTTTCCTGCAGTCCAGGTTCCGGGTACTCTTTCCCAGCGTTGCAAGATTGCGAAGACTTCCGGCACTTGTTGAAGGAGTTGGTAGAGAAGAGACCTCAGTAGGCCCTCGAGAGACTTTTGCAGATTCTGACCTCGTTTGTAGAAGAAGAACGAAGCCGTAGCGTATGCCTCTCCGTTTGACCAAATGTCAAGGTACGTGCGAAGGGCCGGATGTTCAAACAGGAACTTCATCAATGTCGACTTCCCTGACCCTGCTTTCCCCGAAATCCAAAACAGCGTTGCATCGCTGCGAAGGAAGTCTACCAATTCGCAGCGCTGCCCTTGATCAGGGTCCATGAGCCATTGGAAGGTTCCAGATTGAGCTTCGGGCATGTTACAGCCGCGTTCGAAAAGCTCTGGAGCGTCAAGAGTTGACAGTAATTCATCTCGAACTGTGAAACATCCAAGTCAGATTTTGATACTAATTTGATGCTTGCTTCCAACGGTCAAGCGAGGGTGCGAATCAAGTGAGAAGGAAGAAAACAAATTCCACATTTAGCTACTTCGACTCAATCTAAATCAAAGGAATGGGAGCCCAGAGAAATGATCTTCAGTCAAGACGATTGGCTCCCCTGCTCGAGAGTGAGGTCGTCTCGTACTGACGGACAAATGAAGGACTATCAGAGGGAGGGCCTTCAAGCAACAACCTACGTCTTTGGAATTCAGCCGCTTCGTCAGTGCTCCGTCGCTTTCTTGACTTGACCACCTGACTGACAAGTTTTTTGATGCACCTTGCCACAGCTCTGTAGTTGGGGTCTTCTGCGTTGTTGAATTTGCACATGCCGACGTGATTTGCTTTGATTGCTACGCACTCGGCGTCATTCATCCTCGACGACATTTCGGAGACGATCTTTTTGATGTGTCAGCTCATTGCTCTTGACGTTCATCAGGGGAGACTGACCTGTCCGACGTCGATACCTCCAACAGTGGTAGACCACGTCTCATAGCAGCAGTACTTTTCGATAGGCTTCGATCTCGTGGCGACAGTGTCGAAGTTCTCAGAGAGATCTTTCAGTTGTACTGCGTCCGGCGACAAGACGTCTAGCAAGTTGTTGTTTGGACTTCTTTGCGCAATTTCCAAGGTACGCTCGAGGTACTTTGCCCATGCCGTGAGGTCGCTACCATGGTGCGGCGTTCCTATGAAGACCTGCGGTATCGAATGATTGAACCAATTAGAAACTAAACTTCCTAGAAAGTCACAGCCTGATACTCACGAAGCCAACTGTTTGATCGAAAATGTTCCGCTCCGGCTTTTCGGGATTTCGCTGATGCGCTTGGCAGATCGTGCTTTTGATGACGAGCCCACCCAAGCTGTGGCCGACGAATACAATTGGTCGTTCACAGTTCTCGCCTCCCAGGTGCTCGCGATGCTCTACCAGCTCCTGCATGAGTGATCTGGCATATCCGTAGACTCTGCCGTTGCTGGAACCGCCCCTCCATCTCACAAGGTTGGCATCATAACCGAAGCTGAGGACTCGGATTCTGGAGTTTTGATTTGCCAGAGTCTGCGGTAGCAAGTCTCGTGGCCAGCAGCAATTTTTAACTGGCCGGGAATCGCTTTCTGTCCAGGTTTTAATGCGATGACCTCCGAGACCGTGGACGAAACAAATACTGCGGAAAAACGTTAGTCTTCAGCTTCCGCGATCTGAGGGGTTTTATTTACTCTACAACAGCGTCAAGGCCATCATCATGCAGAATTGTGATGCCTTCATTCTCATCGTCGATAATCTGTTGTTCAAGGTCTGGCTCTGGGTTTCCTTTTTGTTGTCCGCGTCCCCATGGCAATGACCACATTTTAGAGATACTTTCGAGGAGACGGCTTAAGATGGAACCAAGAAAGAGAGATGCGTTGATAAATCTGAATGTGCTGCACCATTGTCGCTTTAAGCTGAGTTTGAGAAGCGCTGGACTGCCACTTCCTGGTAGACGACGCGCTGCGCCTTCTGGCATGCGCCAGCTCATGCAGATTTGATTCAAAACTCGATTGGACAATCTGACTGCTAGGCAGATTCCTTCAAATTCAGCCGGAATACCTTCGACCAGGATACTGCTGCGCTGGAATTGGGCGTCTCGAATCTGATTCAACAGTCAAGATGCACTGGTTGAAGACGGCCGGGGCGATTTCGCAGACCGCGCGTTTGGCAGTGCATCAAGCCACATAATGCATTGCCGCCTGTATGCGGCTACCCTGTCACTAAGACTGCCCAGTAACTTGTCCTACAATCACTTCTGGAGACAGAATGACGGAATCAAAGTGAGAGAGGGAAGCCAATAACCAGTGAGTCGATTGGAGCATGATCAATGTTGAGACTTGAGCTCATCCGGCCGAGAGGCTGTGAACTTGCAGGTAAGACAGACCAGCGAATTCTATTGCCAACTCTTCCTTGTCAAGCAAGTCATTCCGGTCTCGTGGCCAACCCGGGGCTCTACTGCCACACCGGCCATGCAGCTTTGACGTCAAATTGACAAGTTGCCGAAGCCAGCAACACCGTCAGATGAAAAGCAGCGAACACGTATTTTGCGGCGTAGTGAAATGCGTTCTCATTTGGATGGTAGCCGGGATCTGGCGCTCGCATGGCAGACATGGGTTGAGTAGTAAAGCTTCAGGAATCACGAGATTCAGCGAACAGCACCGGGACGCAACCGTGAGTGGCGTCCTGATGGGAAAATGATTGGAAGAGTAATGCGTACCTTGAATACACCGACGCCACACCGTTGACACTTTGTCGCTTAGCTGCAGGACAGCCTTATTCGTTACGCTCAATGGTGCAGATAAGCGCCTGCAGCCTGCTTTTCTTCTGGGATCTGTGCCGCAATCTATTCCATGTTTCCTGCGAAAGGTAGGCTGCAAATCCCAAACAGACACAATTCCAGCCCCCCAGCGCCTGGAGTGTCCAGTATCATTCGTGTCGCAATTTTCCTGTGAAAGAGGAAGAGTTTGAGGCTGATTTCGACTGGTGCTTTTGCAGGGGTCTTTCCGCTAGGAGTATCATGGTCTTTGAGTCTCTTCTTGGGGAGTGAGGATGCCGCCAGGAGCAGCAGACAGAGTCGGGGAGTCTCTTATGCCTCATTATGATGTGCAATTGGTTCAGTAAGGGCTATCGACAGCCTTGTGGAGCCATGAATTTTAGGCATCCAATCGGTTCTCTGCACAAAGAAGCAGTCAGTTAGAGAACACTTCAAGAAAAAGGGTAAGTCAAGCATTCGGAATTCTCCTTGAGCATTAACATACTAAAGGACAAAGCGGGCAGAAAGGGGATCTTAGTCAATGTGACTTCAGCACAACTGATCACAGTCGATTTGAGGTGATAGAGGCCCAGAGTCTCAGTGTTGAACAAGATGGTGCACTCCGACTAACATTGTCATAAATTTGCTTGGTGAACAGATAGAGGTAGAGCTCTCGTTCGCCGACTAAGCATCGCCGAGAGATTTGGGGCTGTTGTGATGGTGTTGACATCGCCCGTGCAACTGTGATCACTTTCACCTCGAAAACAACCTTGACCGTTTGTGTGCGACATTTGGTTTCCTTTCATCGAAGATCAGCCGAAAGCAAAAGGAGAGACGTTTGGCAAGTCCAGGAAAGCAAACGAGAGGCATGGACGCGCAACTACAAAGGCGGTCGTCGCGCCGCAGCCTGGGGCCGCCAACCACCGCCACTTCGCCAGATCTCGCAAACAGTCCACCTCTTGTCCAATACCACAGCGCGCCCGCGTATCAGGCAAGTTCTGTCGCAAGTCCCCACCAAACGTGAGAAACAAAAACACTCACCTGCTGACATTGTTTCCGCCGCAGACCATGGACAATCCCGATCAGCCTCCGAACCGCACCATCCGCGCCTCTCTCCACGCGCTCAAAAGCCGCTTCAAGACAACACACGGCATGGTCAGCGAGACGCGGGCAAAGTTCGCCAAAATCGAGCGCGGTCTCTCCCAGCTGCAGGGACTGCGGCGCAAGCGCGAAGTGGCCGTCAACCTAGAGCGGTCGCACATGGAGCAGACGACAGCCGAGCTCAAGGCGCTTTCCATCTACGCGCAAGAAGCGGCCGACGGCATTTCGAAGAAGGAGGAGGACAAGCGGCGGAGAGAGCCGCGGACGCCGCCCGGCAAAATGACGCCGACGTACGGTTGGGTGGAGCCGGGCCAACGCGTGGGCAGGGCCATGGCGCAGCAACAGCCTCCGAAAGCAAAGGGCCGCGACCGCAAGCCAGATTCGAAGAGAGATTCCGGCGTTGAGATTTTCTACGATGCCAGGCAGGAGCGCGTCGCTTCGCCCGTCAAGCGGAAGAAACGCGGAAGTGCTGGCTCGGATGACAACGGTTTTGTTTCGGCTCGCCAGTCTTTGGAGGATCCGTTTATCGAGTAGCACTTGCGTCGCGGTGGACAAGAGGCGGTGGGAGAGTGTTTTCAGCAAAGTCGCGTCAGGCTGGAGGAGTCGGCTTGGACAACGGAACACTGCTCCGCATTGAGAGGCGTCCCGACGACCGGCGGTTTTAGAGCTGGGAGGAATTTTATCTTTTTGGCGTCATTGGAGTGCGTCAGTATCGTGGGAAATGTGTGCTGTTCAGTCTCAGCCAAGTCTATTCCAACCTTTCACATTGTTCTCACTTCACAATCCTTTGTAAAGACAAGGGACTTACCTTTAGTGTGAAGACCTCCGAGTAAAACACCATCACTCCAGCAGTGGCAGATCGATGCAGTACATTCCGAACCAAATCAAATCAACCCAAGCGCGCTCGATACAAGCCAACGGAATACACGCACTTCTTCCAAACGATTGAATCACTCATCATCTGCCGCCTTGTATACTCATCCTTTATCCAATCATACCTTCTCTTGCAATATATACCAATCTTCAACGCAAGTATCCCGTCAGTCAGGCGGCTCTGAAAGCCTCAACTCACATACCAGCAGACCATGAACCACACAACGAGCCCCGTCAACGTGCCAAGCGCCGCCACCTCCGTCCCCGACATCACCACGGCCTACGAAGACATTGCAGGCCTCGAAGAACGCATGGCCGAGATGCAAGGCGCGTTGCGCGCCAAGATTTGCGCCCTGAAGGCCCAGCTGGCCCGGCTCGAAAGGGACCATGACAACCTGGACGCCATGGGACGACAAGCTGTGGCGCTGCTCCAAGACGAAGCGTTGATCAAGAAGATGATGGCCTCGAAGGGCAAGAAGATGAGCCAACTGGCCGAATTCATTCAAAAGTCGGAGGCCATGCTCCAGAAGTTGTCCATGGAAGCTGGCGGCGACGACATGGCGAAGCAGAAGCGGGAGGAGGAGCAGGAGGAGCGGGAGTGGAGCGACGGCGGATCGTTTGTTGCGCAGACAGAACTCTCCGATCCATTCATCTGATAGGGAAAGGCATTGTAGGTTTGACGGGGAACCAGGCAAGGCGAACAGGCACGGGGAGTCTCGGCGATGCAGAACCGTGGTAGCGACGAGCATAAAGGGCTCATCAGTGAGTCAGGGATGCGCGAATACAAGTTCTGACTACAACTCAACCATGGCATTGAACACTGTTCCCGTTGAATTGAACATTGTTCCCGTTGAATTGCTGTTCAGAATTAGCGCCTACCGTGTTTTGGAAAAGAAGAGAACATACCTGAAGATTGGACTTTGGACTGGCGTATCGGTACAAATAGGGAGGCGGCGACCGCTATGTTCACGCGACAGCGCTTCCCTCTACACGTCACTCAGGACATTGCCATCAGCCTCTCTTACTGTTCTTTTGAAAAGCGGCTACCTCTTTCAGAATCTCTTTCATCGCACCCCACACCATATCTTTTCATCGAGCAAATTCTCCTCCAAACAAGTCTCCAGTTTACTTCCGGTCCCCCACACCATGGAAACACCGACCTCCACGACCCCTCCCACCCCTCGCTTGCGGGAGAAGAAGCGAAGCAAGCTGCCGCCCGTCAGCGTGTTCAACAGGCTCTTCTTCCAGGTAGCCGGGCTAGCAAACCGCATCGCCGCGCAGCGCAGCAGCATGCGTACCAAGACGGAGGCGCTGGAGGCGCAAATCCGCGACCTGCAGGCGCAGCTCGAACGGCTGCGCAAGGCCGACGACGGCCTCGACAACCTGGCGCGCACCACGGCCGGCGTTCTGCAGGTCGATCATCGCCTCCAGACAGCGACTGCGGATAAGGGCGCCGGCGTCCTGGCCGAGTTTCTCTTCGTCGCTGAGAAGGCGATGGAGCGCGTTGTAAGCGGGGTGGATGATGTGGGCAACGGCGGCGCGTTTGTCCTGAAAAGGGGGGAGGAAGACGCTGGCTCCGTCTCTGACCTCATTGATCTGGAGTCCCGGAAGGACGAGGATGAAGAGAGCGACGATGGGTCCATCATCGTCCCGGTCGAGCCCGAGGACCCTTTTGTCTGAGGCAGCGCGACGTCAATGTTGCGGGAAAAAGTGATTTTCAAGCCCGCCAGCGAAAAGCGACAGCCAGAAGACCGCTTCGGATGAGACCGCCTTTATGAGCTCCGGCACACTAAGCCCCGATTCAAACTCCAAGCCGGCCACCTTTGTCGAACCTACCTTACCCGCCAGACCCATCATCAAGCCTGTCAATTTTGGCGCCAGCGGCGGCAAGTCCATCACGCCGACGAGCTATTCAAGAACAGCACCGCCCCATCCAAGAACCCGCGCATGTCCCATAGTTGACGGAAGCGTAGAATGGATCCAACCTGCGAGCATTTCGGGTACGATGATTACAAGTACTTGACTGAGTGGAAAAGAAGCAGACCAAGAAAGCGAGCGCAAACGACAGCAAGAATCAGCGACAAGGAGAGTAAAACCGCCCTTGATGCTGGAGAGTTCCGGAAGATGACGAGTCCCACGGATGCGCTCTCTCCACGACCAGATCAGCAGGCTTCAGGCGGAGCTCGAAAGCTTGCAAAAGGTTGAAGCCTGCCTTCGAGATGTCACGGCCAAAGCCAACATGCCGCTTCGCAAAGACTGCGTGGAGAGGATACTTGCCAAGGAGAGCGGCAAACTCTCTCAGCTGTTGGAGCTCATGCACCTCGCTGAGAGGACGGCTGAAAGCCTGGTCCAGGGACTGCAAGTTGTGGCTGTCGAGGACGCTCTTGAGGACTTGGATATGGCCTCCAGGCGGACTGTGTCAAGAAACTGACAACGGAGAAGAGAGGCAAGCTCGCGACGCTCTCCGCGTTCATGCATCGCGCGGAAACGACGGTTGCGCGCCTGGCGAAGGGCTTGGAGGAGATTGTGGTTGAGGAGACCACCACCACCACCGGACAGGCCACCACGGACACCAACCTCATCGACTGCGACACCGCCGCTGATGCCGTCGCTTACCAGGCCACTGTCAAGCACGCCGGTGCTGGTCACGAGCCTGCTGAAGGCTCCACTTTCAACATCGCCGGCAATAGCGATGCCACGAGCGGCACAACTGACGCGGAGCCGCTGATAACCTTCGACGATGACGACTGAAATGAAGGAATGAAAATCAAGCAAAGAATCGAGCCAACAGCGGTGTTTTTCAAAAAATAAAAGTATGCAGTTAGTAATAGGATGTAGAAATTGCCCAAGCAAGGGCAAAATGGACAGTTGATGTGGATGGAAGTCTTCAGACCGCGGGAAGCTAGTTCGGCTCGATCATAGCAGGACATGAGGGTTAGAGTAATTGAGAGGCTTTGGAACGAGAAGAGTGTGGCTTGCTTGTTTGGACGGAGAAGGGATGAAATGGAGATGGACGTCGAACGCAGGCCGGGACGGCTGAGGCAAAATAAGAGGGAATGGTGACTTGACTTGCCAACGGGCAATGCATGTGACAAGACCAGCAACGAGAAAAGACAACAGACTAGTGCAAAAGAAAACCATGAATCAACCATTCAAACCAACCGTACCAAACTCCGGTTTCGATTCGAGTAAAGAAGCCGAAGTTCTGCTAGCAAGCGCCATGCCATGTCCAATTTCGAAAATGCCGTGCAGCAGGGTATCCATATGAAGCAATTCATTCGTAGCAGGACGGCAATGTTCCGTCGCATGACCCGCCGGCTCCTCGCTCACTTCCTGCCCTCAACCATGACGATGTGGTAGCCCTCGCTCGTCTTGACCTCGGCGTACTTTGGATTGCCGGTCGAGCTGGGCTCGAGATCGTAGGCGACCTTTTCGAAGTCGGGAAGCAAGCTGCCGCGCGTTTTCCAGCCGAGCGAGCCACCTGCGAAAAGGCACGTTGGTCAGAGAGAAAGAAGGCTTGGTGGGGATGGATCGAGAGGAAGATGGGTATGGAAGAAATGTGGGTATGTACCTTGCCTCGCCTTATCCTCCGACATCTCCCTCGCCACCTCGTCGAACTTGGCGCCGTTGCGCAGCTTCTCCAGCGCCTCCTCCTTCTTGCTGTGCTTCTCGCACAGAATGTGCCGCACGTTGATACTGGTTGCGGGTTTGAGCTTGCCGCTGCCTTTGTCGCCGCCTCCGCCGCTCTTGTCGCCGCCTTTGCCGGCCTGTTTGCCTTTGGGCGCCATGGTGTCGCGGTGCTTTGAAGTGGGAGAGGGTGGCGGGAATTGCTAGAGGCGAGAATTGTTGTTGGTTGACGAACCTAGCTGCCCGGCGGGGTTGACGTCGTCGGGTGTGCCGGCAGGGTGGTCATAGCTTCGAGCTCAACACCATTTCCCGGCGGCTTCACCACGCGAAGCTTTTCATCGTTGCTTGATTGTGCTTCTTTCTTTGCGATATGCATCCACGTTTGGCTTGGCCTCCCTCACCCTGCTCTGACATTCCTTCAGTCAGATAGCCAGCCACCCGACTACAAACAACTCTGACTCTCTCAATCCCAAGTCTCATCAACATGGCCGACAACTTCAGCCGCGAGCGCCTGGAAGCGGCGCGCATCCCAGACCTGCCGGACGCCATGTACTACATTGCCGACTTCATCAGCGCGTACGAAGAAGAGCAGATCCTCGCAAAAGTAACCAACGCGCAATCCACGCGACCAACACAGCTAACAAGCAACCAACAGCTCCCACCCAAGCGGTGGACGACGCTCTCGCACCGCCGCCTCCAGGCACACCCGTCGACGCTGACGGCCTCTAACACGCTGCTGGCCGCGCCGCTCCCAACCTACCTGACCAGCAGCCCGGCGCCGCTGGCCGCGCGCTTCGAGCAGCTCGGCATCTTTGCGCTCACGCCGCACCAGGCGCCGAACCACTGCCTGGTCAACGAGTACCGCTGCGGCGAGGGCATCATGGCGCACGAAGACGGCGCAGCGTACGCGCCCGTTGTCGCGACCGTCAGCTTGGGCGGCACGGTGGTGTTGGAGGTGACGCCGAAGCGGCGGGAGGACGGCGAAGGGGACGGCGAAAAGCAGGTGCTCGATGGGCCGGCGCAGCAACAGCAGACGCGGCGGATCGTGTGCGCGCCGCGCTCGCTGCTAGTGACGGTACGCTCGGCATACACGACCACCTTGCACGGGATACCAGACGTGGAGGTGGACGAGGATCTGGGGCCGGCGACGGTCGCGAATTGGGAGCTGCTAGGGGAAGAAGCGCGGACGAAATATGAGGAGGCTGGTGGGCGCAACGAGCGAGGCACGCGGGTTAGTTTGACGTTTCGGGACGTGCTCAAAGTGGCTAAGGCGGGCGGACTGGGCAAGATTTTGGGCGGAGGAGGCAAGAGGTTGGTGTAGGTGAGGTGGGTTGGTGTTGAGGCAGTGCTCTCGCTGCGGACCACTGAGAGGAGAGTTTGCAGTGTTTGATTGCCCTGGCATGCCATGGTATTTTCCATTTCGTTTTGCCTTTCCAGGCTGCCTGGTTGGTAGCATGGCAGGCGTCGGCATAAAAACACAGTCGGCGTGATTCGTCGACAAGTCTTTGTTCAGGGTCTTGTCTACAAGAATAGCGACATTTGGGACGAGGTTCCCAGCGCAGCTGACGGGTAGGCTACGCTGAAACAGATAACCGTATGCGTGAACAAGATGCAGGGCAGCAGATAGAGTTTTTGATTGCGGTCATGACTAAGGCATGGGGTGGTTGGCAGGCCAGCAGCGTGCAAGTGATGCAAATGTGAGTACAAGGACAAGGACGAGTCTTTTGATAAGGCTTGCGCAACGTGAGGAATGCACCAACGGATATTGCCGATTTTTAAGAAGTTGGGACTTGGGAAATGCAGAGAAAAGGGACCCTGCATGGCGGCTCGAAGAGCCAACCAACGAAACCCAAAGCGGCACGGATAGAGGCGCCATGGCGGGTGGGCGGCGCGAGCCTTTGAGCGTTCGTTAGGAACAAAGTGGTGTGGTCGCAGGAGCAGCGTGACGCCAACTCATGATCCGGGGACGTTGGATTTGGGGGCACGTGGCCGTGAGAGAGCCGGGCTCGTTGATATGCGATAGCCATGCGGATTGCGGATAGCGATAAGGGCTTGGACGAAGAGGTCGAAATGGTCATGAGAATAAAATATTATTCCTCTCTCTCTCTCACTCTCATTCCTGACGTGCCCGCTGTCTCACACAAACTACTAACGCAGAGGGCAGCTGCACTTGTGCCTTAGGCTGACGACTGAACAAACCCACCCACTGCCTTACCTACTACACCTCTCCCCGCTCCGCCCTCCACGTCCTTCACACTTCATCCCCGACTTCTCCTCTCCAAGCCTCTTTGCCGCTGATTCATGCCTCTGCGGCTCCATCTTCATCCTCCGCCACACTCCTTTACCTCTCTTGTCCCACCAGGCTGCCCTCTTCTCCCGAACGTCTCTCGCTTCACTACCCGCCTGCCGCTTGCAGCTCCTCAAACCACACCACCCGTCATACGCACGTCAGCTAGCCGCCAATGGACCCGCCCACGTCCATCGACGCCGTCGTCCAAACCGCTGGCGAAATCGCTCCACAGCCCCCCGCAAACTCCTCGACCGATGCCATTCCCATCGACCGCCCCAAGCTAAAGAGCCGTCACAGGATCCTACAAGGCTTGCAGCGCATGGGCTCGTCGCCCTCTCTCGCGAGAATGGGAAGAACACCTTCGTCTGGATATCGCGGCGGAAAAGCATCCATGTCCTGCGTCTCGTTATCCTCCGCCGGCTCCTATGGCCACTCGTATGGCAGCTCGTGGTCCTCTGAGCTGTCCAACGGCTACTCGACTGCACCCACCTCTGCCTCGAGCACCCCCGGTCCCGATGCCCAGGCCTTTGACAAGGTCCGCATACGATTCGTCGATGCTCCAAACAGTCCTTCATCAGTACCTCTGCCCTCTGAATTTCGGCCGACCTCGCGGGCGGGCGCCTTGCCGGGCGTCGACGAGGATTATTTTTCCAGGCCAGCCAAGCAGACCAAAGCCCCCTCTCGGCGCCCCAACTTCAACTTTTGGGCCGACATGCCCCAGGAGCTGCGCATTGAGATTCTCAGCTACCTCAAGCCAAAGGAAATCGTCCGCGTCTCGTCCGTCTCCAAGAAATGGCTCGAAATGTGCTTTGACGGCCAGCTATGGGCCCTGCTGGACACTTCTGAATTTTATCGAGACATTCCCGCCGACGCGCTCGTAAACATCATTACCACTGCCGGGCCGTTTGTCCGCGACCTCAACCTCCGCGGCTGCGTACAATTACGAGACCGATGGACGCAAAAGGGCTTGTCGGAAGCATGCCGCAACCTGGAGAATTTCTCGCTCGAGGGCTGTCGCATTGATCGCAGTTCTATCCATTGCTTTTTGCTGCAAAACAACCGTCTTGTGCATATCAATCTTTCCGGCCTGGCTGGCGCCACCAATGCGGCCATGAAGATTGTCGCCTCGCACTGTCCAAAACTCGAGCACCTCAATGTGTCTTGGTGTAACAATATTGATACGCGGGGACTGAGAAAGGTCGTCGAGGGGTGTCCGAATCTAAAGGATCTTCGCGCCGGCGAGGTGCGCGGCTGGGATGATGTCGAGTTTATGAATGAGCTGTTTACGAGAAATACGCTAGAGCGGCTGATTCTCATGAATTGCGACAGCATCAACGACGACTCGCTGAGCGTTCTCGTCGAAGGCATAGACAGCGAGGTGGACGTCTTGACCGGCCGCGCCATGGTGCCTCCCCGCAAACTCAAACATCTCGACCTCACGCGGTGCCGTGGCCTGACGGACGCTGGAATCAAGAAGCTGGCCTACAACGTTCCATACCTCGAAGGTCTCCAACTATCCAAATGCGCCGTACTCACCGACACACCGCTGCAAGCGCTGCTCCCGACCCTCCCCAACCTCACTCATCTCGACCTAGAAGAGCTCGACGAGCTCAGCAACGTTACCCTCCAAACCCTCTCCACCTCCCCTTGCAAGACGCACCTCTCGCACCTCAGCATATCATACTGCGAGCGCCTCGGCGACGCCGGCATGCTCCCCGTCCTCAAGTCGTGCACCAAGCTTGAGACCCTCGACATGGACAACACGCGCATCTCGGACCTGGTGCTGGCCGAAGCGGCCTCGATGATGCGCGCGCGCAACCGCGTCGCGCGGCCGCTGAGCGGCTCGGAGCGTCCCACCGTCGGCCTGCGCATCGTGGCGTATGACTGCGCCAACGTGACGTGGACGGGCGTGCGCGAGGTGCTCTCGCGCAACGCGGAAATCACGACGCCCTCCTCATCCTCCTCCTCATCACCATGTCCCGCCTTTCCCCGCGAAATCATCCAGCTCAAGTGTTTCTACAACTGGCAGCCCACCGTCGAGGAACACACGAAGCGCGTGCTGCGCGGCGAGTTTGCATCGGCGGCGCGGCTCGAGCGCAAGTGGGCCGACTGGATGATGATGAACGAGGAGGCGGGCGTGGGCGGCGCGGGGAACCGCCGCCGGAGACGCCGCGCAAGAGAGGCCCAGGCCCTCCATGCGGACGAGGAGGAGGGCGGCGGCTTGCTGGTCGGCATGGGACAGGGCCGTAGGCGGAGGGCCAGGAGCGGTCCCGGTGGCTGCGTCGTTATGTGATGGAGACAGCGGACGTGGTGGGGGTGGGTTATGGTTTCTTGTGAATAGATGGATGGATGCGGGTGTTTGGATTGGGTTTGGGTTCTGGCTGGTTGCACTGCTTTCTTTTACATTGGATGTGTAGCACCGCACTGGGCTGGATTGGATTGGATTGGTGGATTCAACAAGACGCGCCGAGCGGCTGGCTGGCTGACCGACTGACTACTGAGCGAACTACTTGATGGGCATTTCACTTGCGATTTGGGGCGAACTAAACTCACTGACGTCACGCCGGATACATACATGTATGTACGGATGGGGCTTTGAAACTTTTAAGCATTGGAACGGAAATGGCAATGGGTATGGGGATGGGGATGATGCTGGAGGGTAGGGGGGCAGGACAGGATAGGGCAACGCAATGCGGAATTGACATTTTTCCTTGAGTTTTTTTTTTTTTTTTCGGGTTTATGTGATTGTGGAGGTGATTGGGGGGTGGGGTGGGGCGTGGGCTAGTACTAGAGCACTCTGCAACGGCAGTGAGATGAAGCAATAGCAATGTCTCTTGGCTTGCGTCATCTCGTCTCGTGTCGTCCCATCGCGTAGGTATGCTTGTTGGCCGCGAATAGGACAAGGTGGAGCGGTAGACATGTGGGCTTTGTACAGTGTTCCTAGTAGTCAGTAGTAAGTAGTAGGTACTTGGGTCGCTTTATCGAGCGAGCGCTGATGAGTTGGCGGTATATATGTATATATGTATGTAGTGTGGTGTGGTGTGGCGTGGTGGTGGAGTTGCTTGGGGCTTAGAGGAGGGATAGGGAGGGGAGGGGAGGGGTTAGGTAGGTAGGTAGGTAGGTAGGGGTAGGGAGAGAGGTTCAAGGCAGGTAGATAAATTGACATTTCTGCCTGCACTGACTGACTGTTCCCCGGACTCTGCCGGTTAACTGAAGAGACGTCAATGTCCGGACGTGGGGACAAAGGCTCGCTCGCGCCCAACCAATCGCCAAGCAAACGACCGCTACATATATGTAGCCGGCGTCGACTGACTGACTGACTGCCTTGGACGCTAGGTACAGTACATGGCTACCTAGCGCGCGACAGACAACATTTCACACGCACGGCCAAGGCTGGCTCCAAGATCTAAACAGCAAGCATATATTTTTTGATAGATGGCTTCGTAACACACATTGTAGAACCTAAAGAACAAGACAGAGAGACCCCACCCACACGGCTACAACTCGCCGCCGAAGAACTTGACGACGCCCTTGGCCGCCTTGACGGCGGGATTCTTCTTCTCGCCCAACCCGCGCTCATCGGCTTCGCCATCCTCGGCCGCCGCATCGACATAAAACCTGCGGTCCTTGTCCAGGTCCACCGTCTTGAGGTCGACGAGCAGCGGGCCGCGATAGTAGAAGATCTTGGCGCCCAGGTACAGGACAATAACGAGGACGATGCTGACGTAGTTTGCGAAAAAGGTCTTGACGCTGGGGGACTCGCCGAGCGGCCAGACGGACAGGTAGAACTCGACGCAGATGAGGACGACGCACCAGATGAAGCCCCACCACGCGGCGTAGGGGAACACCCAGCTGCGCCAGGGGAGCATGTCGGGCGTGCGGCCCTGCAGCGCCCACGCGCGCCGCATCCGGATGTGCGACAGGCAGATGGTGCCCCACCCGAAGAGCGTGAAGAGCGAGGTTAGGTTGCTGAACCACGTGAAGACGTTGGCGCCGTTTTCCGACACGTTGAGGTAGGCGAGGGCGCCGCCGAGGAGGAGGGTGATGGTGAGCCCGGCCCATGGACGCCCGGTTTTGTCGGCGCGCGTGAAGATTTTGGGCGCCATGTTGAGCTGGGCGAGGCCGACCGTTGTGCGCGAGCCGCCGTAGCCGGAGATGGAGCCTGTCGAGACGACCGAGATGAAGATGACGGCGTTCATGATGTGCGCGAGCTGTGGGAGGGGACGTCAGTCAGGGGTCACTAACGGAACCAGGGGGTGGGTGGGGTCGTCATGCTCTCCCTCCCCCCTGAACACAACAAACAAAAACATGTCTTACCGGCTCCAGCCCCGCATCCCTATACGCAATGACAAACGGACTGGCATTGGTGCCGCTGCCGCCAAACAGATCCGGGTTATAGGGAGAAACGGTAATCGTAATCATGAGCGAGCCCAAGAGGTAAAACAGGGCCAGGCGCACCCAAATCGAGCTGACGGCGCGCGGCACCGCGCGGCGCGGGTTGCGCATCTCCGAGGCCACGAGGCCGCTGTTTTCGCCGCCCGACATGGCGAAGATGCACGTGGGCATGACCGAGAGCCTAGACAGTGGGGTGGGCGAGTTAGTTCGAGGGACAGACAGGGGTAAGAGAGGGAAGACTACTAACCAGCCTTTGAAGCCGTTGGTGAAGGGTTCCGCGTTCCAGTAGCGGAAGCCGACTGCGTCGTGGTTGGGAGCGCCGCCGGCCGAGATGACTGCGCAGAGGACGCGGGTTAGCTGGCCGAGATTGTCTTTATTGGCGAGTATGCGTCCAAAGGAGAGAGCAGGCGAGCGCTCATGTGTGCCCCAGACCGTCATGGCCTCTCTTTCTTTCCTTGAGCAGGCGGTACGTACCAATCATGGAGATGATGACGACAAAAATCCAGCCAAACTTGATCGAACTGGCGACGACCTCGACCTCGCCAAAGACGGTGACGGCGCCGACGTTGATGGCCACAATGACAGCCCAGAAGATGGTGATCCACGCCGCCGTCGGCACCTTGGTCGTCCAGAAGCTCAGGACCGTGTGCGCAGCCTGGCAAGAAAAGCCCGTCAGTCCAATGGCGAAAAAAAAAACACCCCCTGAGTATCATTCACATACCGCGAGTTCGTTGGCAATCGTGATGACGTAGGAGAACCAATAGCTCTGCGCAGATTGTTAGATCCGTAGCTGACGGGCTGGATGGCTGACGACGGCCCGGGCAGGCTGACGGGATGGCGTCAGGAGCTCGAGACGACGACGACAACTGAACGTACCCAACCAAGCGCAAACGCGGCGGCCGGGCAGATGAACTTGGACGTCCACTGCACGTAGGCCGAGGGCAGCGGATACATGATGGCCATTTCACCAATGGAATGCGAGACGGACCAAATCATGGAGCCGGCCAGGATGTAGCCGATGAATATGCCTGGTCATTGCACAACAATATGAGCTCACTTGTATGCATTCAAAATATTTTGGTCAGGACTTGCCGGCAGGACCGCCGTTGCTCAGACTGGTGCCGCTGCCCAGCCAGAGACCCATGCCAATCGACGAGCCCAGCGCGATCATGGTCAAGTGCCGCGTGCTGAGCAGGCGCTGCAGCTCCGATTCGGCGCCATGGTCGTGGTCGGCCGACGACACTTCGCCCTCGGCAATGGACCCGCGCTTCTCTTCAGGATAGTATTTTTCGGGGGGAGAGACACTCGTGGCTGCCATGGTGATGGCGTGTGAGTGGGAGGGGGAGGAGAGGAGGAGGAGGGTGGTTGTGGGCAAAATGTAGGGGTCCAGTCGAAGCTTTTATCTATGCTTGCTTCACTGATATCGCAACAGGTCGGAAGAGGGCGCCGCAACGCCGCACTTGAGCGGATTGATCCTGTTTGGGCGGGAGCAGAGAGCCAAGCAAAGAAAATACCTGAGCGTGACAGAAGGAAGCGAAGAGGCTGACGACGGGCGATATGAGATGGAGGGCGGGGGGGGGGGGGGCGAATAATGGCAATCCAGTGACTGATGAAGCTGATGTTTTGATGGCAGCGTAGTGGTCCTACTCGCGGCTGAGACCCCAATGGGGACGGGGTAACGCGGAGTGGCACTCGTTTCTGCGCGTACGCAACCAGATAAGAGAAGATGAGGGGACGACTGATAAACCAAACGAGAGGCGACACGATGAAACGAGACACAGCAATTGACCGGCCGACGTTGGGCGCGAGAGGGGTGCTAGATGACATGACCAGACCATGCAAATAAACGGCACCTTCCAATTCGACTTAGCTGCCAACTCTGTTGACGCGCATTTCTCTGCGCAGACGGCTCAATGGGGTGGTTGTAGTGCGGTGCGGCTCACGTGTGGGGTAGCGGAAATGTACCTAGGCAAAAGACGTAAACCGTTGATAGGGCATGTCCGGCCGCTTCAATTGTCCGACATCCCATCTGGACAGAGTCGCCGCAGACCGTCTTCCAGAACAACGGACTGGCTGCGTGTCATGGCATACATGTATACGGCGAGGCTTCGATCCTTTGAATCGCAGGGGCACAAGCTGTCTTATCTCGCTGCGGAAGACTGCTATCAGGAACCCAAGTCAGATCTGCGGCGCGGACGGGGCGCATACCTATACGGTCATTGGCGATATCTACACCCCTCCATCTTCGTTCGTTACTGGTCCTTGAGATACTTTTGGACCGTCTCGACAATGATCTGGTGGTCCTGGTGCTGCGCCAATCCGCTCACCACAATCACTCCCACAATGCCCTCGACGCCCTTGACCCGCACGGGGAATCCGCCGCCGTGAATTGCGTACTGGCCGGCCCCTTCTCCCAGCATGTATTTGGCGGCAAACTTGGCCTCGTCGCCGCCCAGTTTGTTGTGCATGTACCAGCTGCTGAAGCCCCAGCGCAGCACCGTCGCGCGCTTGCGAGCCACCCACGTGTCGTTGTCCGCCTGCGTGCCGGACCGGGTGACGCTGTGGAAGAGGAGCTGGTTGGCGTTGGCCAGCGAGATGTTGATGACTGCCGGCTCGGGGAAGTCGAGCAGCCGCGTGCGTAGCGCGTTGCCCAGCTCCCAGGCCGTGTTTGCGGTAAAGGTTGGGAAGAGGAGCGATTGCTCAATTGATGCAATCTCCTTGAGGTCGCGCGGAGGGTCGGCAAGGGGTTGGACGGACATGGTGACGAGAGAATATCGAGTTGGAGAGGTGAGGAATGTGTGCTTTGGATGGAGCTTGTTGTTTGTTATGACAGCTCCCCGCCGTCCGATGTCGCTCCGTGGCCTCTTGGTGCCTTTCGCTTCGGCCTTCCCCAGTCCACACACTTCACCTCTTTCTCGCATCTGGAGCAGAACAGCGGGGCCCCATCTCTGTGCGTCACCTCAAAGCTGTCACTGGCGCGCGGGGCACCGAACGGCCGACCGACGACGGGAGAGGAGTTTCTCTGATGGAGCAGACGACATGGCATCAAATCCGTCCTTCGAGATGCACGACATGGCCGAGATGGCTTCATCAAGCCATTTACCGCGTCTGACAGCGGACAAATTGCTCGATGAAGGGGGAGTGGTAACACAATGATTTCTTTTTACATTGCCAATTCAGCCATCAGCCACACTTGATAGCAACGTCTACTTCTACTGTCAATTGTGCGACTCCATGTCTCGCTCTTTGGCTGGCTGTGCCGCATCTTCTCGTCTTGTTCATCAGTCCCCACATGGCCTCCTCAGCTGGGGAACGAGTGGATCCAAAAATGTCGCCCCTGGACTCGGCAGCAGTCTTTTCTTCTCGTTCGACGACAGCTTCTGCGAACCAGTGTCACCACATCCAAAACTCGGCCGAGCAATCCTTCAGCTGCTGAAAACATCTTTCGCTGGACCAAACTCGAACCAAGGCATTCCGAACAAGAAAGGTGTGTTTTGCGGTGTATCACGTCCTCCCAGCTCGCTGTTCCAAAACTAATAGCACGCAGACCACCACCAGCAAGACACGTCTGAATCAACTGCCGCTATAGCCAAAGATGGCCTCAAATCCTGTCCGCGGAGTCCACCTTGTAGGCAGCGTGTGCCTCCCATCAGCCGAAGAAGTTTTCCGCCAGGTGACGACGCATTTGCCGAACTGCCTGCGTCGAATCCCAGATGGCGAGACTCAGCACCGGCAAGCCTTCACCTTTTTCCAGCAGGGTGCTTTCAGCGCCGCGCCCGAGGTGCTCAAAAAGTACGACGCATCATTCAACGTGGCCCCCAGCGAGCCCGTCAGCGCGGAGCAGCTGGCCGCTGTCGTCGAAAAGCTGCGCGGCGAGGACGTCATGCAAACCAGCTACGACGTGCACGCCAAAGACTCGTATGCTACGTTTTGCAAGTTGCGTGACGAGGGTGTCATCCCGCCAGGCGTCCGATTCCAAGTCTCGCTGCCATGCCCGGTCGACGTGGTGGTGCTGGTCGCCGAGTCGTACCAGGCGGCGGTGGAGCCGCTGTATGAAGCAGCGCTGCTGCGCGCGCTCAAGGCGATTGAGGCCAGCATCCCCGCCCATGACCTGGCCATCCAGTGGGACGTGGCCTCGCCGTTTGCCATGATGGAGGGCGTCGTATGGCCGCACTTTACACCCTACGTCGCCAACGCCAACCAGCACATCAAGGACATGGCCGTCCGGCTCGGCAACGCCGTCAGCCCCGGCGTCGAGCTCGGCTTCCACTTCTGCTACGGCGATATTGGCCACCGGCACTTCGTCGAGCCCAAAGATCTGGGGCGAATCGTCGACGTCGCGGCCGACATCTTCGCGCGCATCGACCGCCCCATCAACTGGATCCATGTGTCGGCCCCCAAGGACAGAACCGACGAGGCCTACTTTGCGCCGCTGCAGCGTCTGCCTCTGCGCGCTACCGAGCTCTACCTGGGCGTTGTCCAGCCGCGCGACGAAGAGGGCACGCGGCGCCGCATCGCCGCGGCGGCAAAGGTGCTTCAGAATCGCGGTTTTGGCGTCGCTACCGAGTGCGGCATGGGCCGCACGCCGCCCGAGGACTTTGTGCCGACTATGGAGGTGGCGGCGGCTGTGGCGGCGCCGATTTCTTAGGAACAGGTCCTTGGACTAGATGTATGAGTGTTCTTTACCCTGCGAGTGCGCGCCGAAATTACTGGATACGTGGTGGATTTTTCGTCGTTTTTTTGCGAGCATTCATACGGAGACTTGCCCCTGGTGCCCGTATTGATTCCATTTTAGGAGAGGATGGCGTTTTTGGCTCCTCAATCGAGTTCCCATGGCCGATGTTTCCTTACGCAATGCTCCCTCGCGCGTCTAGTAGGACTCACATGACGCTCCCAGCGATCAACCACACGGCACAAATGTCGACACGGGCGTAATGTACACTCGGGAAACGGGAAACTTGGGACTATCGTAACATTGGGGCTGTATCTCTTTTCTGCAATCATTCAACTCTGGTATGCACCACTACTAGCACCACTCCAAACCCTGAGCAGGCCTCGACAAAATCATACAACTTACCATGTGCACGTCTGCCACGCGCCACGCCCAATTCCTCTCCCAAACCAACCCAACCCAACACAGCAGCCGCGCCCACAACCCGTATCCACATCAGCCAGCTCCCGCCCCCCGCCCGCTACCTACGACCTGTACCTCACGACATCGACCCTGCCCATAGTCGCCCAGGCGCCAACCAGCGCCGCGACAACGCTGCAGCCGGCGCGTCCCAGATTCAGCGTGGCCCACCAATCGACGAGGGCGTGGACGGTGTCGGCGCGCTTGGCATCGAGCGGGGCGTCGAGTTCTGCTGCGGCGGCGGCATCCTCCTCGCGGCCCACGTCGACGGTGCTCGCGGTGATGGAGGCACTGGCACTAGGACTGGCGTGGTCGGCCTCGGCCAGCAGACGCACCTCGGCGTGCCGCAGGGCGATGAAGGTGAAGGGGAGTTGGGCGGGGAGAAGCAGGACGGCGGCGGCGGTGTACAGGCGGAAGGGGAGCGTGTCGGTTGGTTCTGTTTGGCTAATGTAAGATGCAAATGACAGTGGAGGGAGCGTGAGGAGAGAGAGGATACAGTACCTCGAGACGCCAGCCAGGCAAAGAGGGCGGTCGAGGCGGCAATCAGCGGCGTGCCGACTTGGTGGGCGATGCGGTAGGCGGAGCGCCATTGGCGGGCGAGGAGGGCCGGGCTGGGGGCGCAGAGGAGCGCTGGAGTGACCAGGTAGGAGGTTGATGCCGTGTGGCCTGGCAGAGAGAGAGCTGTTAGAAAAGACTTGATCGCGTGAGGTGGAGAGAGGTAACCTACCGGCGAGGAATGCGGTGACGGTGACGCCGACTGCTTGGGCAAGCCGCACAGTGGTCGGGACGGGTTCGAGTAGAGCAACTGGCGGCGCCGGCATGATGGACGTGTGTGGTGGAGTTTGTACTGTACAGTGGAGGCTCAGGCTGGGGGACGGGTTAAAGAGGAGCCAAGGGAGGTGGTGTCATGGCCAAGTTCCCCGCATCCAGCCGGAAATGCAGGTCCAACTCCAGGGCGTTGAGCTCCATCCCTGCGCGCTTTCCGCTGCCAACCAAGTCATGGTTTAACTATCTCATGTGGTCTTTGTATCGTGACACGCTCGGGGTTGCTTGTGGCCTGTGGTAATCCTGCCGACGACGAACCCTGGCTCCCGTGCGGGTAGGGCTGTACACGTGACCCGTGGCTTGTTTACTTCTTGCGTCACGGACCCGTCTCGTCCCTCTCCGGCCAACTCCACTCCTCCTCCTTCGCCAACGCCATCCCCGCCCACCGCGCAATCCCATCATCAGCTTCAGCTCCGGCGTCCGGTCTTTTCCCCTTCCTTCACTTCTCTGTATCTGGACTTTCATTGATTGCTTCCCTTTGGCGCCTCTCCACCATGGTTGCGACGCGTCGACAGTCCTCGAGGCTGGCCAACACCCCCCGGGTATGTTTGCAATCGCTGGCGCCACACCCGTCGACTGACGATATTGTAGCGCGGAAAAACCTCCACACCCGCCGACACCGCCTCTCCGGCCCCGGCCACTACTCCCAAGATGCCTGCCCTCGACGAAAGCCCGGATCCAGCGCCCGTCAGGCCCGTTTCTACCCCCAAATCCTCTCATGTCCCTCCCACTGAAGCTCGCACTCCGGCCAACAAGAGCCCCATTGCACCCAGCCGCCACGAGATGCACCCACAATTCCACCACCACACCACGGCCAAGCCATTGGATGAAGCCCGCTGGCTCGGCTTCATGAACATGGGCCCGCAGACGGAGCCGCCGCCAAAGGGACTGAGCAAGATTCCCATCACCCAAGCAACCCCTACCAAGTCCAAGGAACTGGCCAACAGGACCTTTTCACCTCCCGACTTCAAATTCACCTTTCGCCACCAAGAACTCGAGCTCAGCCCGCAGGCCAAGAGGATGATGGAGGAGACTCGAAAGGACGCCGCGAGGATTCGCGCTCAGATGGCGGCCAACCCGGAGCAGTACGGCTTGCAGACCACCGAGGACCTTCAGCGCAAGATTGCCAAGCCCAAGCCCAAGTCCACTCGATTCAGCGAGGCTCACTCCAAGGCCTTTGCAAAGATGGACTCGATTGCGAACCATCCTTCCGCATTCCGCGCTGACCCCAACCGCTTCAAGCCAAACGCTGCGGGCTCGCTGAAGCGCTCTCCGTCCAAGGCTGAGCTTGACAAGGCTGAGAAGGATGCTCCCAAGATGTCGCGCTCGAGGAGCAATGCGTCCCTTCACAATTCGGACGGAAAGGAATCTGCAGGTCCAGCCAAGCGCGTCAAGAGGAGCAAGGATGATGACGCCTCGACCGCTCGACCTGCTTCCAAGGATGGCAGCGAGAGTGCCGTTGCCCCTCGTACTGGCATTCCACGCCTGAACCACCTCTCCACGCCGACCAAGGCCTCTTTGGCTCGCTCCCAGAGCGTCAAGACGCTGAAGACTACCCTCATCCCAGACGTCTCCAAATCCCCATCCGTCCAGCACCCCACGACTCCATCCAAGGCCAAGTCGGCCGTCCTCGAGGGCATCCGCAAGGTCGGTCAGACTGTCTCGCGTCTACCCACCGTCAAGTCGATCCTCCGCACCCCCGCTCGCCAGTATTCGGACGACCCGGCCAAGATTGCTGCAGGCACGCACCGTCCCCAGCCATCTGTCGACAAGAAGCTTCCTGCTGTCCCGGCCACGGAGCCCGTCCAGAAGCGCGTCAACTTTAGCGACAGCACGCTTGCCAGGACCGAGGAGTCCAAGGTAGCTACTCCTACGGCGGTCAACTCGGGCCAAGTCACCTATCCCGACCTCTCTCACACATCGCCTCTCCGCAGGGCCACTGGTGACTTTACCTTTCGCGCCGAAAAGACGCTCAAATTTGGACCGTCGAAGCCCACGATTCGCCACGTACGTCCCAGCGACGCTAGTGCTGCTGCTGCTGGCGACTCGTCCACCACGTCGACCGACGATCAGGCCGCGAAGAAGCGCAAGGTCGTTGGCGCTGGCAAGTTGGCCGAGAGCGACAAGGAGAATGAAGAAGATGAGGCGCGTCCCGCAAAGAGGACCAAGCCAAACACTCCAGCTGCCAAAAGCACAAACAACAAGACCCCCAACCGCAGCAGCATTGCGCGCGCAGGCCTCAGCCGGACCAGGCTCAATCTCCTGGCCACACCCAAGCGCCGTGGTTGAGCGCAGCCGCGGACGGGAGGGCTGCCGAATCAAGTGCAAGCGGTGGCACGCCACAAGCAGGTTTTGGTCGGGCTCGGCTTGGACACCCCGGACGGCGAGCTGACTGACGTTTTGATGTTTGACAGTGCTGACCCTCTGCTGGGCACGGGGCCAGTCGTCATCCATGATTTCTCACGTCGCAACGACGCGAATGACTTTTTTCCTTTTGCATCCTGTGTCATGATTACGGCGTCTGCCTGGTTTCTACACAATGATTGGGGGAGCGGCAATGGTGCATGGCGAATGGGAAGCTACCTAATGGGTTGGATTTCTGGCGGCGGGGCGTTGCTGGCTAGTGGAATGATGATGCCTGATCAGGCTGGGTTGTGTTTTCTTCTGATGCGGCATGGCTGGACAGATTGTGCAAAGGCTCAAGAGGGTAGAAATGAAAAATGCGTATAATGCGAGGAATTTGCGTGCATGTCTGTTGACACTTGACAGTCCCTAGGCGGTGGGCGGGCACGGCCCGAAAAATAATGTAGGTAGGTGGCGTCTCGCCGCCTCGCAGCCTTGCTTGATTCTCACCTTACCACCAACCAACGACGACCCGAAGCCCTACATCGATCCATTCATCCCATCCGCCAGCAGCTTCTTTGTCCCGTCTCTCTCAACCCTCCCTCGACCCATCACACGGCCTCCCGCCCCGCTAGCAACCGTGGCGTCGTCAGTCTTGTCCTTTTTAGCTCACGCTATCAACCCATCGGAGCCGCATCCCGGCCTCGCGACTACCGGTACACCTCTTGAGGGTCGCCCACCGCTTGCGCTGCTGAGGTCCAAGGTCGACGACCTCCTCACGCGCTTCAACATCACCGCTCCACCCCAGCTCTCGTACATACTCCCGCCGACGGGACCGACGGGCTTGCCCACGACGTCGACGCCTCTGGACGAATTCGTCACTGCCGTCGCCGCAAGATATTCGCACGACCCCGCCACTTTTGTGGCCGTCTTCCTCGCCACCCTCTTTGCCGGCGCCCTCATCGGCGCATTCAGCTTCCGCAGAATGTCGTCGTGGAGCAACCGCTTCGGCGCGTGGAGCGGGCGCTTCAGCCCGTTTGGCCGCGGCGACAGCGCCAACAAGGAGGTCTCGGACGCCGACTTTAGCTACATCACCAACGAGGACTTGGTCGCCAGCCAGAAGAACCTGGGCGCGGCGCCCAACAGCAACTCGTCGTCGACCGACGACCTGGAGGGCACTGCAGCAACCCGCACTCGCAGCCGCACAAACAACCATGCACACGCCGGCCCTGCTGGCCGCGACAACGCCAACGGCGACACGGACGTCATTGTCTTCAAGCACAAGCGCGTCAGCTACCCGATCCACTTCCCGCGCGGCGCCATTGACGCCGACTCGCTGAGCATCTTCGGCATGCGCGAGGCGGCGGCGCGCAAGATGAGCATCGACGACGCCCGGCGCATCAAGCTGTTCTACAAGGGCCGCCAGCTCGAGGACGACCGCCCGGCCGCCGCATACGGGCTGCGATCAGACCTGGAGAGCGAAATCATGTGTGTGGTCGGCGAAAAGGCATCGTCGTCTTCTGGCCGCAGGACGGAGAATGCGCGCTCGTCAAACAGCTACAGCGATGATGAGGCCTCGTCGGACGACGAAGACTCGTATCGCTCATCGACGCCCGGCGGCGGCGATGGCGCCGCCCCGTCGAGCAGCAAGAGCAAGAAGAAGCGCAACCGCCGCGGCGGCCGCAAGACTAACAAGCAGGGCGCGCGCGCAACGTCCGACGCGCCTCCCACGTCCGCACCGCAGCAGCCGTCGAGCTACGTGCGCGGCGCCGCCGGCTCAGAGTACCTCGGCGTGCCCCCATCCACCGCGCTCCCCCCACGGCCCACATCCTCGTCCTCCTTGAACCGGCCCTCCGCCTCGCCGCACCGGCCCACCGGAAACACGGCCATGGACAAGCTGGAAACGCTCTCGTCCAAGTACCGCACCGAGCTGGAGCCGCTGTGCAACGCCTTCATCGCCGCGCCGCCGGCCGACCGCGCAAAGCGCGATTTCGAGTACAAGAAGCTCACCGAGACGGTCCTGGCGCAGGTCCTGCTGAAGCTGGATGCGGTGGATACGAGTGGTGATGAGGAGGCGAGGGCGCGCAGGAAGGAGTTGGTGAGGGAGTGTAATGCCATGTTGACGAGGTTGGATGGGGTGGGCAAGGCTTGAGTTGTGAAGTGGAAGGGGAGTGGAGGGGGAGGGGAGTGTTCTTGAGGTTTTGATGTTTGGGGAGGAGAGGAGGGAGCGGCATGATAAGCGATGCGTTATGGCCGGTTACATGGTTGAGTTGAGTCGAGCATGGATGGCATTACAGAGCACGGTGGCAAGGCATGTCTGTAGGAGTAAGTAAGTGAGCGAGTGAGCAAAGGAAAGGCGAATAGGGAAGGAAAAGAAAAGGCAAACAGACAAGGCGAAGGCGAAGGAAAAGAAACTACCTCAATCAAGCCTTTAGAGCTAGCCAGCCAGCAGTCCAGTGCAGTCGAATCAAGTTAAGAAGACGAGTCGAATCAAGTCAAGAAGACGACGAGTTGAGTTGAGTCGAGTCAAGAAGACGAGTTGAGTCGAGGCAGATCAATAGACACGATACCTACCTCTCTACATCCCTACCCACCTATGTATGCATATGCATCCACTCTATTTCATCTTGAGCAACTCAGGTGCTTGCTATGCTTGGTTGCTCACTTACTTCCTCCACTCTTGCATCATCGTCCTCGTCCTCGTCCTAGGCCATGATGGGAGGGAAAGAAGGGGAAGAATGGGGCAAGGTAGGTAGGGGAGGGGTGGGTGGAAGAGGATGTAGGGAGAAGGGTATGTTGAGGTTGAAGGATAGAGGGGGCTAAGGGGACGGGAAAGGGGAAGGGAGATAGATCTGTAGATTGGAATTTAGGAGGGCTTAGCTGTGCCTGACCTTGCCATCTCATCTGATCTATAGCATGGCAGTCACATCTTCACTCAATCACTCATCCCACCCACAGCTAATAACCAAAAGTCTCTGTCCTTCCTTCATGGGTATGTAGGTACTTGATGCTTTTTCTCTCTTTACTTCACTGCTCACTGCTCACCACTCCCTCACTTCCTCCCTAATCATACAGTACAATGCCGTCTCTGTCTTTTAATCTCGTCTCGTCTCTTCTCATCTCTTTGCTCTTACTTGCTTACTTGCTTGCTTGCTACCGGTTCTGCTTCTTCTGCGTCCTTTTGTTCGAGTCTCCCACTCGTCATGGTTGCGGCTGTTGTTCGTCTCAGATGTGAGGCTGACTGATGCCACTGAATCCACTGCACTTTCTGCTCAACCAGGCGCCAACAAGCCAGCCAACGATCAGGACAAATAAGTCTTCATCTCCCCCTTCCATCCCACCTCTCTCTACACTACCCCCACACTACCCCTTCATCGTCGCCAAAAAGCTATCCAAATCAAACTCCTCCTGATACTGGCGCTCATCCCACAGCTCGCCCAGCTCATCCAGGAAGCCCTTCTTGCCCTTCTCGCGCACCTCGCCAGTGGCATCAACCGCATCTTCTTCACTAATGTCATTGCCTGCGGCACCGCCGCCAGTCTTATTAGCGGAGGGCGGCGGGGGCAGCTGCGGGTTGTCGGCGCCGTCGGACGAGAGCGAGAATAGGTCTAGGATTTGGTCGGTTTCCATGGTGCCGAGGCCCGCGTTTTGCTGGTTCACGACCGTGCTGGCCACGTCGATTTTGAAGCGTTGGAGGCTGTGGGGGGTGGAGGGTTAGTTTGGTTGTTGCAAGGAAGGGGGGAGGGGAAAGGGCAAGCTTACTTCAAAATTTTCTCCTCCAGCGTTCCGCGCGTAACGATGCGATAAACATTAACGACCTTCTTCTGGCCAATGCGATGGGCGCGATCCATGGCCTGCATATCCTTCTGGGGGTTCCAGTCGTGCTCGACGAAAATGACCGTGTCGGCGCCCGTCAGATTGAGCCCCAAGCCGCCCACGCTCGTCGTCAGCAGCAGCACGTCGTAGCTGGGGTCGCTGTTGAACTTGTTGACGATTTCCTGCCGCCGGCTGGCCTCGACGCTGCCGTCCAGCCGCATGAATTGGACCGACGGCAGCATCTTGCGCAGCACCGTCTCTTGCACCATGTCGAGCATTTCCTTCATCTGGCAAAAGACGAGGGCGCGGTGCGGGCTGACGGCCTCCGAGGCGGCGGGCACGTCGCCGCCGCCCGCCGCGTCCGACGGCTGCGTGCCGATGCCGCAGTCGAGCAGCAGGTCGCGCAGGGCCGTGAGCTTGGGCGCGTGCGTCGCGTCGCGCAGCGACGAGTTGGTCTTTGCCAGGTGGGCCTGGATGTCGTGATACTGCTTGTGCTCGGGCTTCATGACGAGGGCCGGGCTGTTGCACAGCTTGCGCATGTACTGCAGGGCCTGGAAAATGTGCTGCTTGCTCTCCTTGTCGTCGGCCGACGCCTTTTCGGCCAGCGTCTTGGCCTCCTTGCGCGTAAAGTCGTCAAACAGCTTGCGCTGCAGCTCCGACAGGTCGCAGTAGTAGTTTTGCAGAATCTTGGGCGGCAGGTCGTCGAGCACCTCTTCCTTGAGCCGGCGCAGCAAGAACGGCAGGACTTGCTTGTGCAGCGCTTCAATCGCGAGCGCGCCCGCCTCTTGCTCTTTCGACGACGACTTTGAAAATCGCGACGCTGCAATCGGCTTGGCGAATCGGTCTTGAAACACCTTTTCTGACCCCAGGAAGCCGGGCATGAGAAAGTCAAACAGCGACCACAGCTCCAAGACGTTGTTCTGGATAGGGGTGCCGGTGAGGATGAGGCGGTGGTTGGAGTGAAGACGCTTGACGGCCATTGTTGTCTTGGTCTTGCTGTTCTTGATGAGATGGCCTTCGTCAAGCACGCAATAGTTCCAATTGTAACCGAGCAGGACCTCAATGTCGTTGCGGCAAATGTCGTACGAGGTAATGACCACGTCGGCGGCGGCCAGCTGTCCACGCACGCGCGCACGCTCGGCCGGCGGACCAACATAGGCGATGGGGTTGAGGAAGGGGGCGTAGGAGCGGATTTCTTGCTGCCAGTGGCCAGATAGCGTGGGCGGGCAAACAATGAGAGAAGGAAGGCGGCGCACATCGGGAGAAGCCGTCTTTTCGTATTCTTGGGCGCGGTTGTGGTGATCACTCGCGACGATGCAAATGGTCTGCAGCGTCTTGCCCAGACCCATGTCGTCGCAGAGAATGCCGTGGAGGTGGTAGCGGTTGAGAAAGGCGAGCCAGTTGACACCTTCTTGCTGGTACGAACGAAGCTCGGCCTTGATGGCAACGGGGATTTCAAAAGGCTCGACCTTTTTGGCGTCGAGCATTTGCGCAATGAACTGGCGCTCACGATCTCTGCCGCGGAGAAGCTCTTCCGAGAGGCCAGGTGGATCTGGTATGCCTGCTTCGAGGGGAACCAGCTTGACCAAGGTAGCAAATGTAGTGGTGGCGATGAGACGGACGTCATTATCCGAGTCGCTCATGCGACCCAGGACGGGGACGATGAGGAAGATGACATAGGGTAGAATGCCATCCTCCATGACGTGTATTAGGTGGTAGATGCACTCAATGGCACCTTGGCGGCAGTGAACGTCGACGGGGTTGCTAATGGCCGGCATGACCTTTTCGACCAGCATCGTGATGCCTTGGACCGTCATGACGCTGCAAATGGTGGCAAAACATTTTGCTGCCGCGTAGCGCAGGACGGAAAGTCTTGATGACAATGCTCTGGCAATGCTGGGCAGCAATTGGAGAACAAACGTGTGGAGGCTGGGATGGAATTTCCCTACTAGGGCTCGCAGCGTCGAGAGGCCATCGACGACCTCTTGACCAAACGTGTTGTCTGGGTCCTTGATGCCAGCCGGAAGCTCATCGCCGGCAAAGGCCTGCTGAATCGGCTCCTCGATCAGAGTGCGAAGGATGGGTATCTTTTCAAAGAGCTCGCTGCCAAAGTTGAGCACCATTTGCTCCAGCGCCTCTTTTGCGCCACGCCTAGTGATGCGCGCAGCCTTGGCTTCTCTCTCAAACTTTGCGACGTCGGGGTGGTCCCGAACATCCTCCTCCTTCTTGAGCGACAGAATGCCGACCTCGACATTGGCGTTGGGGTGGAACTCTGGCGTTTCCGCAGTCTCCATGCAGCAAAACTTGACCAAGTTGCCGACGACCTTTTCGACAACCACACGCTTGCCTTGGGTCGCAACGTGCTCGACTAGAATTGCAACAGCGGCCGCAGAACGTCGTTGGAGATCCAAATTCTCCTCGTTCTTGACCGAGTCCATGAGCCCCTTGATGGTCAACGCCGGTTTCTTGGGGATTTCGCGGAACGCGACGACCGCCCCTGCAGCGGCCGCCTTGATGCGAACGTCCCTCTCTTGCTTGACAGTCTTTGCTTCGTCAATGGCGGCTTGCACGTCCGTTTGCGCGGCAAGAAGTGGTTGGAGCGCTGCGACACGGCTGGCCGGAGTGAGTGCCTTTCTAAGCTTCTCAAACTCGGGACCGACAATCTTTTCGCCATCCGCAATGCCAAAAGCAAATTGGCTTGCATCCGGCTCGCCTTGAACGACCACGGCCAGGTTTGGCAGTTTTGATGGAGAAATGTGACCCAAGTCGCGGAACGAGTTGAGCATGGACTGGCATTGAGCGCGCACAATTGTCAGATAGCTGGTCAGATCGCCATAGCAGGTGGGCCTGTCGTCTTCGACCATGGTGCGCAAGACCTTGACAAAGTCCTTGGCCAAGTCGTCGCGTTCGCCCTTGGAGGCTCTGGCAAACTCTTCCGCAATCATGCACGTCGTGAGCTGCGTGGAAGAGTAAGGAGACTGTAATTGGGGCATCAGGCGGGGCGCAAACACGCCTTGACGAGAGTCTTTTGGCCATGATGCCATGGCTCTGCCCAGGGCCTGGGCGGCGAGAATCTTGGAGCGGATGATGGTCTCGACCCCAACAAGGTCGACATCGCCCTCCATCATGGGAGCGTCAATATTATGGGTCGAGGGGGGTGGGGGCTCCTTTTCTTTTTGCTTTTCCACCTTTCGGCGCTTCTTGGTCGCTGGCTCGGCGGGTGCAGCCGCTGGAGACACTCGCTTCGTGGCGTGTGCCGTCGGCGCATACGACTGTCCCGAAGGCCTGATGAAAAGAGTAGTATCCATGGGAATGGGGTGGCGAGAAACACCGACAGGATGCACAGTCAGTGCGACGAGCGGGTCCATGTGTGGCTGGAACTCGGCGGCAAAGACTTCGGGACCTTGAGCGCAGAGAGCCTCCAACAAACGATCCCAAACCTGCAAAGACAGCTTCAAAACTCCCTCGTTGCGTTCTACGAGTAGATTTTGATAGACCAGTCGGAGAGCCTTGCCATTGACCCATCCCTTGGTGCCATCGCCCTCGATGTCGAGAAAAGTGAGCAGCGCGCGGAGAACTGCGGACCGCACACTGGTAATGGTGTGGCGGAGAAAGGGAAAGAGGCGAGGGACGAGCTGCGTAAACGACTGCTCCGGGTCTTTGGCAGCATTCAGCTTCATGGCGTCCAGGACTTCGTTGAAGCTGCATAGCTTGGCCAGCAGATCCATTACTGAACCGGTACTTGCGCTGAGGTCGTCGCTGAGGTTAGACAGGCAATCCCACACGATTCCAATGAGGTTGTTCAAGGCGGCGGGTCTGAGGTTTACAAACTCCTTTGCCACGGGGATCAAGGTGGCGGCGCTGACTGCGCGCACGTCGTCGTCAAAGTCGCCGAGGCCACGCATGACGGCATTGAGGACTCCGTCCATCAGGGAAGAGTCTTTGAGCAGCAGGTCGTTCCGCACGGCGACGAGATACCTCATTCCAATCATGCCGCCGTGGCATGCCTGCCAGACGCGCTTCTCGTTGAACTCATCTTGCATCACCAAGCGGTAGAGCACCGTGTAGACGGCCCGAACAAGTTCTGGTGAAAGGAATTGTAGTACTGCACCGAGGGTCTGACCAGCAGTCTCTCGGATGGGTGCAACGACATTATCTGATATGTAGTCGCCGAACCGGTCTAGCATAAAGACGCAGCATATGCGACATGACATGTCATTCAGCCACCTTTGATTCTGCAGGTCGTTGAGCGCTCTGCTCTTGCCGCGTCGACGGCCAGCACCCGCACCGTGCACGCGGACGACTTCTCGCAGCCCCATGGCAGCGCCGTGCCTGATTTCCCAGTTGGGATCGAAGAGATCCACAGTCAGGATTTCGCATAGCCGTTCATACGGCCATTCTACCCCCTCCTCTTCGGTCTCGGACTGGATGACGGGCTTGTCGGGCATGTTCGATCCCTTAAACTCGGACACGACCTTGCTGTCGTCATCGCCGCCTTGACGCTCCAACGAAAAGTAGTCGGGCACGTTGCTGTCGCCATCCTCGCTCTTAACTTCGGTTTTGACAGCAACCGGTTCGGCCGGCGTCTCGTTGTGGTCGTGGCTGGGCCTGCGATTGGCAATGTCAATAATGCGGACCTTGCTGGCCTGTCCCTTGAGATGCTGCTTGTTTTTGCGCTTCAGGGCATTGAGCTGGCGTTTGCTGAGAGTCTGGCCGTTTTCGTCCACGGGGGTTTGGGGAACGTGCTCATTGGGAGACGTCGCCGACTGCGGGGGAGACGACACGCTGTTGTTGCGCGGAACCTTGGTGTCGAGTTTCTGCGCGCCTGGCGTCGGCGGGGGCATACTTGCTCTGGAGGCAGCGGGTGCAATGTCTTCGTGGGTAACCAGGTCCTCTTCGAAATAGTCGCCTCCAATTCCCAGACGCGCCTTGAGACTCCTCTTTTGGTAAGCCAGACGTTCGGCGGGGTCCATGGCGGCGAGCTTGAAATCGTACTCCTTGCCGGCACTACCCAGCAGGTGCTTGCCATTTTTCAGAATCATGGCAATGTCGAGCGTGTCGAGGCAAAGCTGGTCCTCGGACAGGGGAGGCAAGTCGATGGGTTCCTCTTTTTTGACTGCGCCATTTGAATGGCCGTTGGATTCCGACTTAATGAGCTGCTCCTCTTCTTCGTTTGGGTCAAATTTGGGAGCATTTTCGACGATGCCGCCAATGGCCTTGGCAGCGGCGGTTCGCGTGTCCCATGACTTGGAGCGCAGGTAGGGGATGACGCGGGTGAGAAGGTTGAAGAGTTCTTCGGGGTGGGATTTTTGAATGTCTGCAAGTTGCTGGGCAGCGGTGTTGCGGATGAGCTGGGTGCTCCCGGTCTCGAGGAGACTGAAGAATTAATTGGTGTTGTGGTGTGGTGTTGAGGGAGTGAAAGACTTACGTGACTAAGCGGTCCAAGCTGGAAAAATACAAGAGTCAGCTTTGCGATCGACGGATGGGGGCCCTGCCAGCGATCAAGGGGCGGGTGTGATTGGCTGGCAGCAACTTACCGCGACGCCATGTCAAAAAAAAGTCGTGACCACGGCGATCAATTTCAGGATGCGACGAGCGGACGCGTAGGGTTGGCAGCGGGGGTTGCTATCATCACAGGCGCATGCTCACAACAGTCGCAGTCGCAGTCGCAGTCGCGCATCAATCAGGTCGAGGCCGGGCGCAGGCGTGTCGGGGCGGGTTGTTGACTTTTTTGATGTCGTTAGGTTGGCGGGCAAACGGACGGGGGCGGCGGATTGGTGATGGGGGCGTTGGTCACATTGGCGCTTGACGTGCGCGCGGTGCAGTCTTATACGTCTCGATTCACGCCCGCAGGTGGCAGCCGTTCCGGGCGGAGGCTAGCCACACCGCCTGCCTCAACAGGACTAGCCGCCGCGCAAAACATGACGGGGCCTTTTTGCCCTGAACTTGAAGTCTTCAATCATCTCTACAGCCTCACCTTCTCTGCCTCGACAGTCGTCCTCCTTTTGTTCTCTCCTCTGTTCAACCAATTATCCAAAATCCTTTGCGCTCCCTCTCTACGCTACCAACTACCTACTCCGACCGTAACCATACCTAACCTACCCCCGACCACATATCCTTCCTGCGCACCGCGTCGCGTCTCAGATGGCCGTACTCGAGTTCCAAAATCAAGTCCTTCCATCTTTTCTACATACACATCAAAAACACATTGCGCCCACATCCAGCGCCATCCGCCATCTTCTACCCATCCATCGCCCAGCCCGCCGCGCTCCCCCGCGCACATGACAGCTGGCCTCTCCTCCAGCCTGCTCAGCCTCCTCCCTGTCCTCTCGCTGATCACCAGGTCCCCGGTCCGCCTTGCCCATCTGCATCTCGCATCATCATCGTCGTCGCGTCGTCCGTCACTTCATTTGACCGTCGTCCTGTCTGCGCCTTTGGCCCACTCCCGCAAGACATTCTTCTTGACCTTGCCCGTCGACGTCTTGGGCAGCTCCTTGACCACCTCGACCTCGCGCGGCACCATGAACTTGCTAATCGCGCTCTGGTTCTTGGCCCACTCGATGACTTGGTCCCCGCCCAACGCCCTGCCGCCCTTGACCGTGATGAACGCCTTTGGCCTCTCGCCCCAGTGCGAGTCGGCCAACGCCACCACGCCCGCCTCCAGCACCTCGGGGTGTGTCACGAGCATGCTCTCCAAGGCAACAGACGAAATGTTTTCGCCGCCTGGCCAACCGTTAGCCACCGCACTCTCGTCGACCAAAAACGTGTCGCGTTTGTCGTGGCCGCTCCGCGACCGAGGTGGGAAATTTTCAAAAAATAAAAACGGCAGCCGTCCGCATGCCCCACATTGGAAAGATGATCATCCTCGGACCCCAGCAGGTCCGGAATCACCCGCGTCGGACAGGTCAGTGGCCGTCCGCCGACCTCGAATGACGTCCACCAGTCAAAGAGAATTCAACTCTACTTACCGCTTATGATGATGTCCTTTGCCCGATCAAGGATTTGTATTGCGCCATCCGGGTTCCACACGGCCAGGTCGCCAGAATGCAGCACCCCGCCCGCATACAGCTTTCGCGTGGCTTCTGGATCCTTGTAGTAGCCCTTGGCGCATATGTTTCCCGCAAACACAATCTCGCCAATTTCGATGCCGTCCTTTGCGACGTCGACCAGCACTCCCTCTGGCTGGTCCGTCTTGATGACTCGCACCGGCAGACTCGTCACGAAGCCGTGTCCCTGCCGCGCCATCTTTGCGTACTTTTCCTTGGCCGGCAGTTGTTCCCACTCGGGCATGTGGTATCCAACCGTCACTGGACCATACGTCTCGGTCATGCCATATACGTGGACGGGATGCAGGTTCAGTGCCGTCATGGTCTCGAACAAATGTGCGGTAGGTGGACTCGCGGCAACCGTGACGCGGACGGGATGCTCCAAGCGCTGCGCTCCCTCGGCGGCGCATAGCAGTGTGTTGACGGTAGGTGCGGCGTTGAAATGAGTAATCTTTTCCTCCTTCAACAGCTTCCAAATCTCGGGATAGTCAATCTTGCGCAAGCAGTAATGCGTGCCGCGGACCGACGTTACCGCCCAGGGAAAGGTCCAACCTAAGTAAGTCCTCAGTATCCTCGCTCACGTTTGCCAGGAGATGACGCACCTGTCGCGTGGAACATGGGCAGCGTCCACAAATAACGACATCGATCCTGGTGGCAGTTCAAACCGCTCTCAATGACATTGGCCAACACGGCCAAATACACGCCTCGACTCGTGTACTCGACGCCCTTGGGCCTCGCCGTTGTCCCGCTCGTGTACGCCAACGCAATCACATCGTTCTCGGAGCGCGCTTGCGTCTGCAGTCCGCTCCATCCCCTCCCGCCGGTTTCGCGGTCGTGCAATAGACCCTCGAGCACCGCGTCGTCGTATGGCCCGCTGAGCTCGCCTTCGGTGGCATCGGTGTCGGTATCGACTAGGATTGTGACGGCGGGGCGATCGGCGCGGAACGTGTCGAGCAGAGGCACGAATTCGGCGTCGGCGATGATGAGGTCCACGTCGGCATGCGCGAAGATGTATGCAATGTCCGACGGCTTGAGGCGGTAGTTTACGGCTGCATGGCAGGCAAAGTCGTCAGCATTGAGCTCACTCTGAATCTCCCGCTCGCCGCTCAGACTGGCGTCCTCTTTTCCTGTGCCGACTTGCTCCAATTGTCCTGTACGTACCCACGTTGATGCCTCCGGCGGCTCCTATTCCAAACGTCGCCTCCAGAAACGCGGGCGTATTGGGCGCCAGTATCCCTACGCGCTTGTACTGGTGTTTGATCAAAAAGTAGGCGAGGCCGCGCGCGCGGTCCGCCACTTCGGCATACGAGCGCCACAGCAGGCGGCCGTTGGCCGTCGTGTGGTGCACGGCGAGGGCCTGGCGGAACCAAAGTCAGCAAGTCAACCCAACATGCACGAGAGAGTGTCCGCGCAGCTTCCGTGTGTGAACGCTCCCACAAATCCCCCATCCCAGACCACTGGCCCACCCGTCCGCCAACGCGAAGAGAAAGACGCGGAACGAATGGACGACGTACCCCTGGCTCAATGGCCGCAGCCCGCGGCAACCACGCCGTCGGACTGAGAGCGTGGTAGTTGAATCTGTGCCGAAACTCGCGCGGCCCCGCCTCATCGCCACCACTGCCTCCACTGCCAGCAGCTTTGTTCTTGCCTGCAGCGTACCGGCGCACGCGCTCAATCTGAATGATGGCGTCGCTCGCCACGTCGTAGTAGTCGTCGTCATTGATGAATTCGGACTGGTTGTTTGTGGAGGAGGTGCTGGGAGAGGTGCTGGTGCTGCCGGGCGTGGTGGCGTGCAGGAATTGCGCGGCGAGGGTGCGCAGCCGCGATGTTGCGGTTGCGAGGAGTGTGTGGTGGTCTTCGTCGTGGGGTGAGGGCGAGGAGGAGGAGCTGTGCGAAGCGGCTGGTGTTGGCGGTGGTGGTGGAGCACCAGCGGGTTTGGCGACTTTGACGTCCCCGCTGCCGCTGCCAGAGTCTGCTGGTGCCATCTTGGTTGCCGACGGGAGCGGCTGTTGCTGTCTGAGGCGATGGGTATGTGTACACGTGCGGTCGTTGCAGCTAGGAGCGTCGTGTAGGCAATCCAAAAGACGAGACAGTCGCGACGCAACAAACCAGTAACTAGATGTAGACAGTTGGAGAAATAAAAGGCCAAAAAGTCAGGTAGGTTGAAGGACAAGGACGGGCGAGCGGCGCTCCAGAAAGCGGTGGCCGGTACAGTTCGGATAATGTGAACCAAGCTGTTGGTAGCTGTAGCTGTAGCTGTAGCGTAATTCGCAGCAGCTGTGTGGCTACTACATGTACTGTTGCTGCAATCGATGGGGGTAATGACGCCTGCAGGTCCCGCCGAGCTGTGGATTCGCTGTGGGTGTTGCGCCAGTCCTCGGTTGAAGCGGAGTCCAGCAAGGTCAAGATCCTGTCGACGCAACAAGGCAAGACCCTCAAACCCTAGGTCAACCCGAACTCCTCAAGCTCTTCTCCTGTTCTGTTCTCCTGTTCTCTCCTAGGCAGGTACAGTAAGTAGGTCGGCGTGGGCGTGGGCGTTGGCAGCAAGCAAAGACAGCAAGCAAAGGCGGGGAAAACAAAGTGTGGAGCAAGCCGTGGAGTGTGCATGTGGAGCCGCCAAGGCACATGTAGTTAGCTCACCATGGCGGTGGTGGGACGACAACGCCAGCAAAAAAGAAACTTTGGCCTCCCAAGCGAGCGAGCGAGTCGTGCAACCAGCGGAACGGATGGGATGGGATTTTTTGCTAGTAGGTGGGATTTTGGGCGTGGGTTGACTGATTTTGCGGTGGTTGTTGTGAGAGCAGAGGGGAGTGGGCAGTGTATCGTCTGTTGTCTGTCTGTCTGTCTTCTGGGAACGTGCGAACTGCGAACCGACATCCGCCGTCTACATGCACTGTGTAAGGTAGGTCTGACATTGACACTGAGCACCTCAAGATCTCCTCTGCTGCATCCGATGCGATGGAAATGGGCATTTGAAGCGTGCAATCGGGTCAATGGCATCCAATGTTGGAAATCACAGACGCCAGGAGTGGTAGCTGAATGTAAGGTAGCTTGCTCCCTCCAACCATGGAACCGTTCGCTGGCCTGACGTGACGAACGAAGCTCGAAAGGCGGCGTGGAGCTAGAGTGTGGGGAAGCGAGTGCCCGGTTGTCGATCTCGCCCGAGTCAGAGGCGCACTTGGAATTGGCTGCCAACGTCAAGGTGTTGTGTTTCATCACTTGCAAGTCCTGTGGTGCCTTGGCTGTGTTGTTAATCTGTGGTCAATGTCTCTCAGAATCCAACAACGTCCTCGCCCCAGTCTTCAAAATTCAAAAACGTCGTGGTGCCCGGGTCTTGTTAGATGGAAATTCCTCCCAGCACACAAGACCCGGGCGCTTGCGCTCATGCTTTCAGGAGTTTCCATTTGCAACCTCTACTACAGCCCGTAGAAGCAAAAAAAGGGTATGAGAAGCCATCTGGATTTGTATGTCCGTACGAGCGCCTCCCAGTTGATCGTAGGAATTTTTTGTCATCGAACCGCCGGCAAATTCAGAATGTCTGGAAAGAAAGCGGGGGAGGGGGAAACCCTTTTCTCATGACCGTCTCTCCCCGTTTTCCATCTTCCATCATGCAACACGCGCCGCGCCGACCAACCGTGCCCCACTACCCATGCAGGAGTTGATACCAGTGCCACCGTTGTTGGCCCAACCATTCGTCATCGCAGCTTAGTAGCCGAACTCGGCGAGCTGAGCCTTGACCTTGTCGTCGACCTTTGCGGTCTTCGTCGCCTCCGACAGCTGCTTCCTGAGAGCCTTCTTGCGCTCGTAGTAGGCGGCGCTCTTGACCTTCCTCCTCTCCTCGAGCCTGTAGAGTCACGATCCGTCAGTACAAATCCACTCCATTGTTTCCTCGTCGAGTGTACGAACCTGGCAACGACATCCTGGTACTTCCAGCCAAACTCGTGGCCCAGGCGGCCGACGGTGCAGTACTTGCGGCCGGGCTTGAGGCGGAGGACGCGGAGGGCCTGGGGAACGACCATGCGCTTGACGTGGTCGTAGGGAGGGGGAACACCGTCAAAGGTCTTGAGGCGCTCCATGGCAGCGGCGCCGCGGGCGGTCTTGTGAGGGATCATGCCCCGGACGGTGCGCCAGAACATCTTGGAGGGAGCGCGGAAGTGGAAGGGGCCTGGCAGTTTTTTCCATCAGTATTCGCATTCGAGGCGTCCGGACGTTCGAAAGGTGCTGGTACTAACCACCGCGGGTGGGGTTGTAGCGGGTCTGCTTGCGCAGGAAGGCCGAGTACTTCACTGTTGTTGTTGATTCGCGTCAGCTCCGAGTCCTCATAATTCGCCCATTGTTCAGTCCGTCTCCGACTCTCGGTATCGTCGCGCTTTTCGATTCGGTTCGGGGCACGTACACTTCGCGCGGAAGAACTCTCCGGAGATGTTCAGAGCCTCGCAGCGGACGACAACGACCTTCTGGCCGTTGAGCAGCTGCTTGGCCACGATGGAGGCCAGGCGGCCAAGGAGGTGACCCTTGCCGTCGATGACGATGACTGGCTCGAAGGTCGACATCCTGCTCAGTTTGCTGTCGGGTGGTGGTGGGTTAGTTGGATGTCGTTGTCGTTGCGTCTCGCCGCAGTGGGATATTTTCGACCAGAGGCCTTGCGAGTGGGAAGCCGCGGAGCCGGTTGGGAAAACGTTGTTCCGCCCGGCACGTGTCACTGAGCCCGCCCGCCGACCATCAATCAACAACCATCGCACCTCGCCTACATCAGAGTCATCGCTATTGACTGTTTGAAATTTTCCTGTCTTCCATGTCTTCTTACATTCATCAATTTGCAGCAGTCTGCCCCTGTCTCGATGGCTGACGGTGGACAGAGCTTGCTGCAGATGCCCTTTTTGCAGTCGGCTTCGAACTGCGCCCACTCCACCACTTCAAAAATGGCTCTTCAATTTCTCTGCGGCTCAACTGTTCAATGGCATTTCAGTCTCGGTTGATTTTTCTACCATGTCCTATTCCTGGCTCTGCACTCAACGACCCCTTTTCACGGCTTGAATGGAGCCTTAGCTTTGCCCTGCCACAACGCAGCAGGTCAATCACCAAAAATTGACGCATTCCCCTGGACGTTTCCGATCAACGTCGGAAAAGCAGTGCTCTCGACCAGGCTGTGAGATGAGATGAAGGTCGACGTGGTGGTTCTTGAGCAGTCTTGCTGCCACATTCGTCACATCACCGTCACTACTGCAGTGCCCCTGACTCAAAGACGGCGTACGCGTAAAATGTCTGGATCCAGTGTCCGTCCACATTCCACACGCTCCAAATTCCTCGGGGTGTTCCGATGCACAGTTGAGGTGCACGAGTCTCATCAGTACCTAGGTGTTTGACGTGGTCGGCGGATCGACAAGACGAGTCAATGTTTCTCAACAACCTCTTTGTATTAGACAAGTCTTCGGCGACCTGGACTGCGACTCTAGCTGCTTGTGACCTCATGTCAGCGGGACCATGGACGGCGTCTCAGGCTGACGTGAAGCTTGGTCGACCATCAGGGTGCAGCGGAGACGACTCCTGAAACCGGACGTGTTGACAGCGGACGGGAAGAGCCATAGGGGAGCGAATTCTCAGTGCAGTCGCCGTTGATGTCCAAGTTGGAGCGTATGACCCACCTTGGGGGCGTGTCTGGATCTGGGATTTATGATTTTGGCTAGCGATGGGATCGGCGGCCTAGTCAGGACGATCCGTGGCTAGCAAAGACGACGTCGAGATGGACCAAGGGCAACCAATCACGGCGACGACGCAGCGAGGAGCTAAGCAGTGCGTGGAAGAGGCATTTTCTGCTCTTTGGGACGGCGACGCGTGCGCTCGCACCAATTGCCGTTTCCATTTGCACAAGCGAGCGAGCGGGCGGGCTGACGTCTCCTGTCAAGCTCCACTGTTCCGAGGCGGAGCGTCAATGACTGTCCACTTGCAGTTTACAAGCACGCGCAGCAGGAGTAGTCGTGCATTATTCCCGGCGACGTTGCACGGCCGGGGCCACAGGCATGCTGGATGCGAAATTCCTTCTCGAAAACACGAGACGGGACCAGACAAGCGCCAGCAGGACCACTGACCAAACTGGGCCTAATATTGGGGACTAGTCGAGTCGAGTCGGGAGGAGTACGCACCTACAAGCGCTGGACGAAACGGCCGCGTCCGGGCCGCCCAAACCATCTCTCGAATCTTCATGGCCGTCATTGTCGACCCCAGAACCCGAGTCTGCGGTGCGGGGACGGGCAGCGCGAACAGTTTGTGGGCGTAGGCGAAGGCCAAGCTTTTTCCCTCTGCGTAGTGCCTGACTCGACGGCGAATCCCATGGGCGCAAGTAAGCGGATCTGCCACCGACCGTCAACCACCGCTCTCGGCTCGACACAGCCCTACCCACCAGGCGGGGCCCTTCTGACAAGAAGAACCTCTTCTCTCCTCCTCGCTCGCTACAGTCACACACTCGCGCCCTCTTCCGCTCCCTCCGCCAAACATTGCGACTCGTGTACATCAAAAACTACACCTCATCTCAACCTTTCGGCGATAGCCTTAAGCCCGTCCTCTCTTGCATCACCGCCACCTGCGCCTGTCCTGGCCGCCCCGTCTCCACACGACTCCGCTGACATGCTGCCTCGCCTGCAATAAATCGCTCTCCTCATCCTCGACTGCCTCTTTCAGACTTTCCCACACCCACACCGCTCCGCCCAATTCGGTATTCTTCCTTCTGGCCCATACGTCAGCTCTGACTCCTGTCACCACCACCACCGCAAATCCTTGTCCGCCTCAATGGACACCGACACAATGCCCAACGACGACAATACCGCAGCCCATGACCCGGCTGCTCCGTTGACCACTTCGGCCAACCCAGACAGTGAAACGGAATTCCACGATTCGGCGCCGCACTCGCCAACCGAAACCGGCCCTGAAAATACCGCACCGCGACCCGCTGTTCCCATGCAAAAGAGGCGGAGGGTAACGAGGGCTTGTGACGAGTGCAGAAGAAAAAAGATCAAGTGCGACGGAAAGCAGCCGTGCACCCATTGCACAGTCTACAGCTACGGTTGGTCTCGCGTGCTCGTTCGCCATGACGCGCCTTGTGCTGACAAAGTCAGAATGTACGTACGACCAACCTTCGAACCGCAGACGCAACGCCGCGCCTCAGTACGTCGAGGCCCTGGAGAATCGCCTCAAGCGCGCAGAAGCGCTGCTCGCCGCCATTTTGCCCAATGTCAATCTCGATGACCCGGCCATTGTCGCCGGATTGCAAGAAGGCATACTGCCTCAAACGCAGCAGGGCACACCTTATACTCCTTCCGAGAATGCCGCCAGCATGGACGCCGCGCAAACGACTCCCAAGGCCAACAACCTGAACCCTCAGGCCCAGCAAAGAGAAGAAGGGCAGCTGGAATCCATGGTGCGGGCTACCGGGCAGCTGGACCTGGACGAGCATGGCTACTGGGACTACCACGGCCATTCCTCCGGTCTGAGTTTTGTGAGAAAAATGAGGGAAAAGTTTGATTTCATGGGCTCTGGCGAGAGCGAGTCTTCTCCGTTTCCTGCTACCCGGCCCATCTCGTACGTTTTCGAGTCTCCCAAGAGCGCGCAAGACTCTCCGTCCCAGTTCGAGACCACCTCCTTGCCAGGGGGCGCGGAGCTGCCACCAAAAGACAAGGCGATCAAGCTCTGCGACGCTGCCATTAATGACGCCAGCTCACTGCTGCGGATTGTTCATCTTCCCACCTTTTGGAGAAATCTAGACCAAATGTACGACAAGTCGCCGGACGATTATGGCTCCCAAGAGCACAGTTTCCTACCGCTATTGTACACTGTACTGGCCCTCGGCTCTCTATTTTGCAGGCCCACGGATGAGATTGATCAGGTTGGTTACGAAAATGCGATAAACGATGGGTGAGTTTAAATTTTTTTTTTTTTCCCAAAGAGGCTTGCGCTAACGAGTCATAGTGTGCAGTATTTCAAAGCCGCTCGAGGCATCCTGGACATTGCCATGTGCCGCGACCTCAATGGGCTCCAGGTAGGTCGGCCGAGTTTCGGTTTCCTTATTTTCTGACCACATTCTAGGCCGTCATCTTCATGATTCTGTTCCTCCAATCGTCGGCCAAACTGTCGACATGCTATGCGTACATAGGCGTAGCACTTCGTTCTGCCCTGCGCATGGGTCTGCATCGTTCCATGAATGACCGATTCAATCCAATCGAGACGGAGATGCGCAAGCGGAGCTTTTGGGTGATTCGCAAAATGGACGTCTACGTCGGAGCGCTCCTCGGACTGCCCCATACTTTAAACTTTGAGGAAGTGGATCAAGATCTCCCCGAAGAGCTAGACGACGAGTACATTACCGAAACGGAGTACTTGCGCCCACCACCTAATACGGTGTCGCTGATTACGGCTTGTAATGCGCACTGTACCCTGATTGATATTCTGTCCAAGGTCGTGCGCGTCGTGTACCCGATCAAGACAAAGACACAAGACAAGCACGGCGTTCAAATTACCTCTTACACCGTGTCGTATGCCGACATTCGAGAGATTGAAAAAGATCTCCAAAGCTGGATGGAGAACCTGCCATCTGGATTGAAGCCTGGTGGAGAAGCGACTCATATGATTACTCGGTAGGCAAGTTGTCCATTTATCAGGTCCCGACTGACCCCTTTTAGCGTCCGTCAGCTTCTCCGCATGGCATATGCCCACACGCAAATGATGCTCTACAGACCCTTTCTCCACTACGTTTCCAAGTCGCCAAACTGCAGCTCACTCGATAAACGGGCCTATGCCTGTGCTTCGGCTTGCATCAGTGTTTCGAGAAACATTATCCACATTACCATGGAGATGAAGAAGCGCGACATGCTCAACGGGGCCTACTGGTTCACAATGTACACGACCTTTTTCGCCATCATGACGCTCATCTACTTTGCCTTGGAGAATCCCGAGTCACCCACCAGCCGCGAAGTCCTCAAAGAAGCTTACGAGGGAAAGGAGGTCTTGGAAAGCCTTGCCAAGCGCAGCATGGCCGCTGATCGTTGTACAAGAACGCTCAAGGTTTGTAGACGCCGCGCGTATGCCCAACTCGCTAACAAAGACAGGCCGTTTTCAACCAACTTCCCGAGCGAGTCGCCAGAAGCCATGAAAACGTCTTGGCAGTTGCGTCGCGCAAGCGGAGAGCACAATCGCCGCAGCGCGATCCAGTGGTAAAGTCCGAATACCATCTCGCCGAGCCCGAGCTGCAGAATGGTCCCCGGCGGGCACAAACCTTTCCAAGGAATGCCTCTCCTGCCAATGACGAGTCGAAGCAAGCTCACCGCGCGTCCTTTCCTCCTCACTTTGACATGCAGAACGCGCAATCCTCGCCTGCACAAGCTCACTTTAGCGTCGTCCCTGAGATTGGTCCGTTTGGCTACCAGCAAAACGTGCCTGCAACCACATCCTCGAATGGATACTACAGCGGACTGCAGACCAACCTCACTCCAAGCCCAGTCTTTAGCCAGGCACCACAGCCGCAGCAACAGTACAGCACCTTTAGCCCCGTCCAAAACAACTTCATCGACCGCATCAACGGCCTCAACCCGCCGATTCCCGATCTTTCCGCCATGATGTTCCCGTCCAACGACCCGCTGGCGTACCCCAACCAGCCCATGACGACGTACGAAAACAATGGATTCAGCAACATCATCAACCGCAACGACGCCTCGAGCAACAACGGCTCCAGCGCCTCGCACTCCTTCCTGGACAACTTTGCGCCTGGATCGCAGCAGCAGCAGCAGCAGCGCGGCAGCGGCCACGGCACGCCCGTGTCGTCGACGTCGACCAGCCAAGGAGCAAACAGCGCAAACAAGTTCAACGCGCTCCCGCAGCAGCCCACGCCCCACCACGACCCCTCGCACGGCGCCACGGTCGACCTCGAAATGTTCAACGCCACGCCGTTCATGTTTGCGCAGCCGCCGCCGCAGATGCAAACAAACGGCGCCGCATCGGCTGACATGTTTGGCGGTATCTTGCCGTCATCATCGTCGTCGTCGTCGGGCGCGCCTAATTCGACCGCCGCTGCCATGCGCCAACAGCAGCAAGCCCACCAGCAAGCCCAGCAACAACAGGCGCAACAGCAACAGCACCTCATGGGCGGCGCCTCGGCCGGCCTGGACGACCTCTTCAGCAGCGACGAGTGGGCCGGCATGTTTGCCGACCAGGGGAGCAGCGGCGTCGGCGTACTCGGGCAGGGCATGGGTATGGGCATGGGGTTGGGGCTGGGGTTCAGATGAGCGCGGAGCCTCCAGTCGAGTGTGCTGACTACCATCGGTCGGTCGGTACTCGCGAGGCCTGGCGAGTGGGCTCGTCATCGTAGTCGTGGTTGGAGTGGATAGAGCCTCAGCATGCAAGGGAGTGAGTGTTGCTGACTGACTGGCTGACTGACTAGGTGGACTGGGCTTCTTCGGACCGCGCGGTGCGTTGCGTTGCGTTGTGATACCCCCGCACTTCTTTTCTTCTATTCTTTCTTCTCCCCTTTCTCTTCCTTCCCTTCCCCCTTTAGCAGTACAAGCTTCACTTCACGTCTTCTCTTCTCTTTCCTCCCCTATTTTCTCTCGCAAACGTCTTTCTCATCGCGTGCTGCGGCCGGCGTACGGTTAGCAACTCACGGTTCCACGGACACTGGCTTCGGATCGGATCGGGTTGGGCTAGGCTGAAATGGAGTAAAGGCGTTTTGTTTTTGTTTTTGTTTTTTTTTTTTTTTTTTTCGTGCGCTGCGGTAGGTGGAGCAAAGGCGTTTTTTTGGTGGTTGTGCTGTCCCCCGTGTTTTTTTCGACTTTGTGCGTATACGGACGGGTTTACCTTTCTTGCTTTACTCTCCAGCCGGAGTGACGAGGTGGTGGACGCATCATGGATGGATAGAGCGAGGGGGCGAGAGGGCGAGGACGAAAACCTGGAAGGGGGTTGGTTTCACAGGGGGTTCGCAGGGGCGGTAGAGAGGTAGGTAGTCGTGGGGTGGTTTCGTTGTAGAAGAGAGATCAGACGTCCATGTCTTGTACAACAAATGCAATACGTACGTACGCTTCAAGATCAATCCTGCTTCCATCACCACCTTTTCCTTCCCGCGTCATCATACAAGAAAAACAAAAAGAGCAACAGCAGAAAAAACAACAACGACCCATCCATCCATCCAGTACGACAAACGGTCAATAAACACAAAAGTCAAACCCAACAAGACCGCCAGCCAGCCAGCCCTCAAATCATATTATCACAAACCATGGTCTCTAATCACCTAACTACAAGTAGGATAAGGAGGAGCCTAAGAATCTAAGTCCTACCGTTCTAGTAGTATAAGGAAGTACATAGTTAATAAAGAACTAATCTACGGCTTTTTTTTCGCTGCTGCTATGTCTTAAGTCTTTACAAAAAAAAAAAAAAAATACGTAAATATACATGTATATGTATTGTATAAGGGAGCACCTCCAATCTACTATTTTATTCTGAGTTTTAAATTTACTGACCTCCCTGCCCTTCCCTTTTCCCTGTTCTACCCTTCTTTATTTTAAAGGAGTTTATAGGTGCAAGGTGCGTGCTTATATATCCTTAGTCTTTTCTGCCTCTACTTTTTCTTGTTTGTAATTCACTTTACCCATTATATCTTTAAGGCTTTTGTTTTTTTTGGGGTAACAGGCTAGTTGTAGACTGTAGTTGATAGATGGGACTAAAAGCCCTATCATACAATTTACCACTACTACTACTCAATAGAGAAAAAAGATTATCTGTACTCTCCCCGACGCGTACTTAAGCCCCTCCCCTCCTCTCCCTTTTCTTTTCTTTTCCTCCACCGCGCAAATGTGTAGATGATACCAAAACAAAGAAAGGAAAAGCAGAAGAGAACGCAACAGACATCTTCCAAGAGTGCTGCGTGCCGCCACACGCATGTGTGGGTTGGGGGGGGGGGGGTCATTTTCTTGTTTCTGCACGGTGGTCGCTACTGCTGCCGCTGCTGCTGCTGTGGATGTATGACATGGAGGCAGTGGAGGTGTTGTAAGGGCCGGGCTGGCTGGCGCCTCACACGCCGGCCAGCTTACAGGAGTTAGAGTTGGAGCTAGTGTGATGGTTGTCGCTAGGTTTGCATGAGAGGGAGGGTGGCAGGCAGAATGAGTAAAAGAGGGAGAGAGGCTGGCAGGGAGACGAGTAGACGACCGGAGCGGCAGGCGGCCGCTTGCTTTGATCACATCCCATCCCAACCCAGTCCCGTCCGTCCGACGGCCACATAACATATGAGGAGGCGGGAGCAGAGAGACAGGAGCTGGGCAAGTGCGTGCGTGCGTACGGTCGGTCGAGCGAGCGAGCGAGTACAGTTACAGTGAGTAAGTAGTACATCGATGCAGCAAGCACGCAGTAGTCTGCCTCACTTGGGCGATGACGGAAGACAAGATTCAGCGACGGCGGACAAGGTTGCGGAGATTGAAGAATGCTTGCCTACGTACCAACGTACCTACGTACCTACGCACAGAACCTTGGCTACGCAGCAGGTAGCCCGCAACAGCCAGCCAGCCAGTGAGCGCTGCCGGGCCACACTGTCAAAACAGGAACGACGCATTCGATTCGCTTGCGCGGCGGGGGTTGGAAATGACAAAGCAGTTAATGGTACGGGTGGAAAAGCACAGATGGAAGCAAACGCTCGACACCGTGAAGCCGACGACGACAAGCAGGCGGTGGAGTGGATGGGTGATTAAGGGGGTAGGGCAGGGTCGGGAGGGAAAAGGCGCAGAAATGATGCAGAAAGACCACCCACAATCTCTTCTTGCTCAGTTTGCTCGATTCGGATGGGAAGCAGGTGTCAATCAATCAAAGGGAAGGGGGGAAAAGCATTTTGTTTCAACATCTCGTTCATTCTCACTGTGGATGGGGAGGCGCAGAAGGAAAAGAAGAAGAAAAAAAGGAGACTGCTCCCAGTTCAGCTTGCTGTCTGCTGTTCCACTTTCAATCACACATTGGTTCCCTAGTTATCGTTTTTTTGGTTTCGCCCCTTGCTGTCCGTCCGTCCAGTCCAGTCCGTCCGCCTTCCTGGCCAACTTTTTGGATGCTTGCCGCTCCTTCAAGTCGAGTGGTGTTGGACGTGCGATGGGGTGGGTGGGTCATGGCTGGCTGCGTTTATGCGCCCAGGCTGGGGAAAGCGCTGGCGTCGTTGATGTTGACGTTGCCAGCAGCAGCGCCGCGAGGACCGCCACGGGGGCCGCCACGACCTCCACGGCCGCGACCCTCGCCACGGAAGTTGCCCTCGCCGCGGGGACCACCACGGCCGCCACGGCCGCCGCCACGGCCACCGCGGAAGCCGCCAGAGCGCTCCTCACCGCGGCCGTAAATGTCGCCGAGGTCGATCTGGTTCTTGTCCTTTGTCCTGCGCTCGCGCGTCTTGTCCTTGGACTCGCCGGCAAAGTAGTCCTCGACCTTGCGCTCGACGGGCTTGCCCTCGGGGAACTTCTTGCCCGCGCCCTCGTTGGGCTTGCGGATCGCGACGCCGGCGTTCAGCTGGGCCTTCTTCTCGACGAGGTCGGCAAGGTATTCGTCGTAGCTCTTGACCTTGTCCTCAAGCTTGGCCTCGGCGGCGCCGTTGGCCTCGGCGTCGACGTCGGCAGCCTCCTCCTCCTTGGCAATGTTCTCGCCGGCAACCTCGTCGGCAAGCTCCTTGGTGCCGTCGTCGCCGCCCCAGCCCTTCTCGGCCTGCTTGGGGTGGTCACTGGGGATTGTTAGCGACGTTGTGGAGGTGAGAGAGAGTGCGGCTCTTACGCGATGCCAGACTTGGAGTGGCGGTCGTCACGGGGAGCGCGGGGTCCACGGCCACCGCGACCACCACGGCCACGGCCGCCCTCGTGGCCTGCTACAGTCAGTAATGCGTCAAGTAGTTGTCGAGAAAGACGTACGGGGGTGACGGTCCTGGCGGACGCCATCGTCGGCGGGCTTGCTGCGGTTGCTGTCCCTACCAGCATTGCGGTCGCGGAAAGCTGTTCAACATTAGCGGAATGCATCTCGCCGACCCGGACGCGAACGATTGATGTTGTTGAGAGGTGGACCCAACACTCGCAGCGTCGCCAGAGTTGTTCACGTACCGCCCTCGTTGCCGCCAACCTCCTTGCGGGCGTTGCCAGCACCGGTGCGGGGCTCCTTGGTGGGCTCGGGGCCAGAGCGCTTGCCGGAGCGAGGGAGCGTCTTCTCGATGGCCTTGGTGGGAGGCTCAGGTTCCCTGTCGGAATCCTGCTCCGGGTCGTTGCCTGTGAGTGAGCGTAAGATGGCGTGTCCGCAGCGTTGAGCGAAAAGCTTTCGCAGGGAGCGAGGTGGAGGTACCCAGGAGCTCGTAGACGTTCTGCAGGCCATTGCGCGTCAGCAGGTGCACATTGAGACGAGACGAGAGGAAATGGACGCCAAGCCGTCGGGCGGCTTTGTGCTGGAGTCTGCGGTGATGGACTGACCTTGCTAGCGATCGAGCCGGACATTTTGATGGATGAAAGCGCCTTTCGCGCTTGTCCTTCTAGGTGCGCACTCGCTCTCGACCGGGGGGTGAACAAACGAGAGTAGATCCTGGATTAAGAGGACCTGAGCTCTCGATGCGAATGGCGCGCTGGGGTGCGGGTAGAGGTGTGTTGCGCGGTCGTCAAGGGAGGACGGTGAGAGGTTGTCGTCGAGGCGGGCGTTGTGACGAAATATCTCATTGTGGTTATGCCAAGCCTGGCCATGTAAGCGAGCGCGGAGCGGAACAAGACAACTTCAACCCAACATCGTCGTCCACTCACAGCCCAAGCACACCACGCGTGGACGTCGTATTACTCGCTGCACAAATTTATTTTATTCTTCACTTCACATTGCAGTTGCATTTTTGATTTTGTCGCCTCCCCCGCCAGGCGCCCGTGGGCCCCAGCAACTTTGGCGAATAATGATTTTTTTTTGTCTCATTGGACAAAGCTACCAAAAACGGCACAAGGCCGGGCGTCGCAGTCTCACTATTGTAGACTGCTGCGACATGTATGCCGCAAACCAGTGCAAAAGAGGTTGTACTACTGGTTTAGCTTGTCCTTTCCGCCTTTCCCTTTTTCCTGCTTTTCTTCCAGTCCTTTCTGCTTTTGCCCTTTCCTGCCCGTCAACGCCCGCTGAAAAGATGTGAAAAAAATGCCCGGCCGCCGCTTGAGCCGTCCTCAACCCGTCTGATAGGAGAATTGGGTGGGAAAGTGCATGCTGGCCGAAAGACCAAACGGATCGGCGTCCAGCATTGGGTCGTACGGGTCGAAGCCTTGGTTCATGTTGCCAGACATGGCGTAGCCGCTGTGCGCGTCTGCGGGTTGCAAAGCGGCGGGTGACGTGTATTGGTCCTGGCCCGGCGTGTACTGCTGTGGCACAATCTGGCCGGAGCCTTGGGCCTGGAGTTGCGGCGTCGATTGCGAGCGCATGTGCTGCGGTGGGAACGGCTGTGGATATGCTGATGTGCCGGCCGAATGCTCGCTCGGGTCTCGGTCGTCGATCATGTCGGGTTGCGCGTCGTATTCCTGCTCTGTACTCACGGAGTCACTCTAGGATGAACAGAGTCCTATGCCTAAGCATACGGGGGAGAAAAGGGGTCAACTTGCCGAGCTGATCCATGTGGCTTTGGAATGGCGATGGGTAGTAGGCCGACGGGCCGTTGTTGCTACCCGCCATGGCGTTGGCTCCTGCCGGTGCGTTGACTGGAGAAGCGTTGGACATGCCGTTGGAGGCATTGAACTGCGTGTTGATCGAGGGCCGTGGCGGCGGGAGGGGGTTGTACTGCTGGCGGGGCGGCTGCGGTCTAAGCTGCTGTTGTTGTTGTGGTTGTTGTTGCTGTTGCTGCGCTTGGGGTTGAGACACGGGGCCCACGTTGGGCGACACCGAGGGCATAAAGTTGGGCGACTTTGTTGCCGTGGTGGACGGAGAGGACATGTGGGAAGCAGGAGTAGGCTGGGACTGCGGGGAATGGTTTTGGACAGCGGCATCAACGTCGACTTTTTGGGGCATGGCTGCAAATGAGCGCCGCGCCTGATGGTGCCTATTCATTATGGCCCTTTGCATTGGCGGCGGCTGCTGCACTGCAGATCCTGCTGGAGGAGGCATGCGGGTAGGTCCCAAGTGCGGGCTGCCCGTCTTTGCGCGGAGCTCAGCCTGGACATCAATGCCTGGGGAGGGTCAGATATATTGCTAGAGGTTGCTGGGGGAGCCTACCTTTCTCCAGCAGGATGCGCTCGAGCAGAGAGTTTTTATATCTCAACATAAGACATTCATCAGCGGCGCTACGATGGTTCTGCTGCAGGGTCTGCAGGGTCTCCTCGTGATGCTTGATGGTACTCTCCAACTGCTTGATGTACTCGGTGCGACGCTCGCGGAAGGCGGCCTGGGCCTGCCGGTTCCGCTGCTTGCGCTCTTCCGAGGTGGCATAGATCTTTCGACGCTTAGTGGTTAGCGGGGGTTGTGGGCACGGCATAGGGGGGCGAAGCATGTTTGCAAGAATGATAGTGTATGTGTGTCTAGCACTGTGGTAGTGGAGAGGAGCTCACAGGCTTGCGGCCGCCCTTCCGTTTTTGCTGCTGCTGGGGCGGGTGATCCTGAGCGGTATAAGATTCCGGGTCAGGCTCGGGAGAGGTCGCGATTGAGCTAGTTGATCCATCCTTGGAGGGCTCGTCGGGCTTGCCAGTATCTTTGGCGTGTGGATGGTGGGCTTGGAGGTCGTTATCGCCCATGGCGGGGGTACCTCTCGGGGCCCTGCTAACCTAACGTCTGACGCGAGGGACGTGTTTCGGGCGATCCGGGGCGCGGGCGGGTAGTCGCAGCGCGCGCGATAGGGACGCTGATAGTGTTGATAATGGGAATAATAGGATGGTGGACAAAGTTGGCGTGAGGTAAGACGTTGGGTAATGGAAACGGGGCCTCTGAGAAGCAGTCGGAGACGGGGGGGATTTGAATTTCGAGCTGCGGCCAGGGCGCCGTGCCGGGCCGCGATCGGAGCTCCCAAAGTTGGTGCAGCTGGGAGAATTTTTTTTCTTCTCGTCCAGGTTCTGTTTTGGCGATGCCGAGGGGGCCGTACCGTTGACGAACAAGTTGTCACGATGGTTGCTGGGTGCTGGCGAGGGCGCAGAGGCATGCTGTTCTGCTCTATACTAGCCCCCTCTCCTCTTCAACCACTCCACCACCACTTCCACATTCTCCTCCTCGTGCTGCCTCTCCCCGTTTCCCTCTACCAGCCTAAAACACCCCGGCTTGCACCAGCCGCTAGCTGCGGAGACGCTGCACCGCCATACCAGATAAACTTTTGCTACCGCCGCCAGGGATTCCATCGACCCTGCTTATACTGACAACAGCTCTTCTTCAGCAGCTCTTCAATTCTTCTCACTGCTATGACGGGGCGAATTAACGTGGCTGCTTCCCCGCATGTTGGGCCGGTCGTGGTAAGGCGCGTCTGGCCGGAAGCCGTTTCTCCTCGGAGCCGCTCCTCGCGAATGTCCCGTCAGCCCTGCGCTTCTTAGTCATCATCCACCGCCACCACTCCCTCTCAGCCAACCACCAACTCATCAACTCGTCTTTAGCTCTCCGACTGCGCTCTCTTGCTTCAATCGAACCAACTCCTCCGTCTTCCTTGTCCATGGCTTTCTCCGTCTGTGACGCCGTGACGCCTCACGCCAGCCGACAACGCCGCCTCCGCCTCCGCCTTGCCAGCCACGACACGTCGTGCCAGTCCGGGTCGCATGTCCGGTCACCTGTTCTCGCTCCCGCCTCCCTTCCATCGTGACTTTGGTTCCGAACCATTTTCCCAACCACTCGTCCCTCCGATTTTCCCGGTCTCGTCAATAAAATGGACCGTGACCTCGAATGACCTGATCACGCTGCCATCTTCACCTCGAGAACCATCCTGCGCGCCCCGTCAACTTCCGGTAGACCCAATGCGCCAAGTACCACTCTCGGTTCCATCACCTCAAAGCCGTGTTGCTCGGCCAGCCTTCCCGAGCGGGTTGCCTCATTAAACAGCTGCCCCCTCAAAGTGGCAAGATCGCATACAGCCACCTCGTCAGTCGCAGAATCCCAATTTTGGCCGCCTGAAATAATCACGATACCGCTTTGATGACTGTGGTAGGTGCCAGTTTGTTTCTGGATCTTTTGTCTCCATTTGAAAATTTCGAGTCAATTTCCTTGCAAGTCAAAAGTGCAGCATGCCAAAGATTGATGATGGGCAAATCGCATCCAGAATTGAAGAAACGAAAAGAGATGGAGCAATGCGCAAACAGAATGGACATCAGTACAGACAGCAATAAACTACGACCAGTTGACGGCTCCATGGCACGATTTTCAGTGATTGTGATGGCTAGCAACAGTGCAACTACGCAGCCGGAACCAGCTCCTGGATTTACCAATTTTGAACGTCTCGAGGTTTGTGTTGTGGAAGGCACACTCGTCCACTCTGTATTTCCCTCGCAACCATCGGAAGGCTCAACCAGCAGGAACGACGCGCCAGACCATGTTGACGGCTAGATGCACCCCAGATCGATCTCCACATCACCTATTCGACCTGCAGCTGTTGGTTCAACTTGCGCGCCACGACTATGATGCATAGCTTTTGAGCACGTGCCATGCATCCAGTACACTTTCTCATCCAATGCCGAAGACCTCTGAACACCACGTTCCACTGCGACTGAATCCTCTCATTCCTCCGATAAACTACGAGGCTCCTGTTCCACCGCCGCATACTCCTAAGGCTCATGGTATGTTTGATCCGGCGCCGGGACGAAACGAGTTGACAAGAGGAAGAATACGAACAGACACCACCCGATAAACGCCCTCTTCCATCGAGACCCTCGCTTGAAAACTTGCCCCGATCCGCGGTTAATGCAGGTACCAAAGGCACGTCCGCCAAGGAACCGTCGAAGCAGCCAAGCCACTTGAGACCGATGAATCAAGCTCCTCCTTGGTCCATGTCGGGAGTAACGCCATGGTCGACGGGAGCGCGTCCGCTGTCTGATATCCGCGAAATCACGGAGCCGAGTTTGGCAGAGTTGACCCACTCCAAACCTCTGCCTGATACCCCAAAGTCCGTCACCACCGAGCTGCGCCGCAAGTGCTCGTTGTCGCGCAAAGGCTCCCTCTTGTCCAGAAAAGGCTCTCTTACTAGGAAAACATCGCTCAAATCCGCACCTTCCCCAGCCGACAGCTACCACGAACGGCGAGGTCGCCATTCAACCCCTGTCAGGACTCCGGTTAGCGATCATTCCAGCATATACAGCATTCCCATTGGAAGCGTGCCTCCCAGGTCATCGTCGCGTAATCGCGGGAGACGTGCAGTATCCTTACCCCGCGTGTCGTCACTGGGACCCCCGCCTGCTCCACCGCGCGGCTTGGGCTTCACCATCCCTAATCGAGGGCAGTCACGGTCGCCGGTTCGCGAGTACGCCTCGCGCTACGATCCTGTATCTTCGGATGTGGTGCAGACGGTTCCCCCAAGAACCTTTGGTAGAGTGTCATCGGGTGAAGTTCTCGAGTTTCCAACACACCGGCATCCTCGAGTGGCAGTTGAGCTTCAAATCGGCGCCCCCTTGTTCGTCGGCGGAGGGAGTCTTGAAGGCAACGTCAAGATTACCGTCGAAGATGTTGATAGGACGCGGCACAAAAGGGCTCTCTACATTTCCCGCATATCCATTGACCTCCTCGGGGCCGAAGAAATGTGCATTGGCAAAAGAGACATCTTTCTCAACCTCGCAACCGAGCTCATTGATCCCGACAACCCGCCGCCTCTGAACATGGTCGAATCCCAAAAGCCATGTTCACCAACGGACCCATTTTGGCTCATGAAGCCGTCCGTCACTACAATGCCATTCAGCCTGAGCATGCCGCTAGATGTTGGGCCGCCGCCTTTTCAGTCAAAACTCGCCCAGATCAGATACGTGCTGTGTGCAACGCTTCTCATACGAGACAAGGGGACCCAGTACCTTGTTCGATCATCGCAAGACGTATCGGTCTTGTCCGTCTATGATCGTAGGTGCTCTCGCCTGGAAAAAGACCAAACTAACATTGTGGCAGCGGAAAAGGCGTTAATGTCGTTGCCCAGCCCCCTGACTGCGTCGGACGAGTACACCAAACCACGAGGCTCGGCCCTCGAGATTGTCCGAGTCACGGCTGGACTTCATCGCCAGGTCTGGGTCAGCGGAACCACCATCTTTGTCGACGTGCACATTGTCAACAATACTCGGAAGAGAATCAAGAAGCTCGAGTTGAATTTGGAACGAGACATTCTCTGCTACAACCACGTAGGTTTACAGTCCTTTTGGGGGAAACATGCTTACCGGCTCAGACGGCAGCATCAACCAGAGAAAAGTCGGCAAGCCAGGCTCGCATCTTTGACAATAACGAGCGGACCATGCTCAACAAGACGACCATCAAGCCTGGAACTCATGGCTGGTCTGGCGTGGCACCTCACTCCACAGACATGCGGACATGCGGCTTGGAGCTTCCTCGCGGACATGCAACCGTCAAGTGTGGTAAGTAGGATGATGCCAACGCTGAAGGAATACTCACATGTGACAGGAAAATTCTTCGAAGTGCGATACTTTCTCAACATTGCTGTGAGCGGCACGCATTCGTAGGACGCCTTGACTGGTATGGTGGCAGAGTGCTGACGCGTGTCAGCAAACTTGTCACTGTACAGCTTCCAATCGTCTTGATCCACATGGTAGGTAGACTCTGGCTGCCAAAAAGTCACAACTGACATGTCAGAACTCGCTCGACGTCGTCCCAAACTCGGTAGCCCAAGTGGCCGCTGCGATCGAAGAGAAGCGCATCGGGGATCGAGGTCGTCGTCCTTCGAGCAGAGAACCATCGCGTCGCCCATCCATATCCGTCCCTGGCCGTGCTTTTGCTGCTCCGCGCATGCAGAGCTTGGACCGGATGCGCAGAGAAGTCGACGACTTGCAAGAAATCGAGCAAATTCTCCAACACTCGCCCCGCAAATACAAGATTGGGGTGCAGACACATCCAGACGGTGGCAAAGAGCGTGTCATTCGACGAGTGCAGTCCGCCGCTGGGGGCATCTCGCAGCAGCCCAGCACTCGTGTCAATGGCCACAAACCCAAGCCAGACAACAACAGTCTCAACAGCTCGCTGGGCTTGGGATATGGATACGGCCATGGCTACAGCGTCTACTCCAATCCGACGGCGTACGCCAACGAGTACACGGCACTGATTCACGGCGGTACCGCGGCCATGGTCAGCAGTGAAAACGACCTTCCTTCTCAACGCTACAACCAACCACACTTCCCGCCTGCCTCTTCCACCGCAACCCTCCCCAACCCACAGACGAATCCCGCGGCCTTTGTCACGCCGCCAAATCCCGCCAACCCGCGCGCCGGCACACGCAACCCGCGCATCGTGCTGGAGCAGTCGGAGAGCCTGGAGAGCATGCGCCAACGCCTCCGCCACGTCAAGTCGAACGAGACGACGCGCAGCCAGCAGAGCCAGGGCGGCGCAGGCGATCCATCAAACCCGCATCCGCGCATCGGACTGGGCTTGCAGCGGTCGTTGAGCCACGGCGGCCACTCGCGCTCTGGCTCCTCGGGCTCCTATGCAGGCGGCGGCGGCGGCAGCGAGTGCGGCAACGAAGCTGCCAAGGGGCAGCATCACAGCAGCAGCTCCGAGCAGGAATCGACGCATCGTCCAACGGTACCGCCCCTCGGCCTCGCCGTCAACGCGCAGGGCGGCATCTCGCACTTTCCGCTGGCCGGCTTCCGCAGCGCAGAGCTGAGCCATGGGCGTGCGTCTAGCGGGTCTGGGAGCGCTGGAAATGGACACCATCATCATCATCGCGGCCATGCGCGCAGCCGCTCGCGCAACGGTAGCGCCGGCAGCAACGGCAACTCGGCTGCTGGGTTGAATGCGAGCGCAAGCCGCGAGACGCTGTGTGGTGCCTCGGGTGGTTTGGGCCTGCGCGATGCCACGAATGCCAATGTCGCTTCTTCTCACGCCCCGCCGCTTCTCGCTCCTCCGAGGGCTCATCACGGTCATGGCCACGGCCACGGTCACAGCCGTGGCTTGTCATCTTCGTCGTCGACGGGCCAGGCACAGGGCCAGGGACTGGATGGCAGCGCTGGTGATCATCTCCCGCTGCCTCCTCCTCCTCCGCCGCCGCCCTCTTCGGCTCCTTACCAAGCATCGACAAGCGAAAGCAGCAGCGGTGGCGGTGCTGGTGCTGCTGCGCCCTCAGCGTCTGGCTTCCTCCACGGCCACCACGGCCACAGCCTCCAGACGCCCTCATTCTTCAAATCGCGTCCGCCGTTTAAGGCTGGTGGCGAGCGCGGCGAACGCCCGCTGTGGCGGTTTCCCACGCCCTCATTGTCTTCTTCGCACCATCACCATAACCACCACCAACAATACAACCACAACCCTAACCCCCCGCCCTCCTCCAACCCTCCTACTCACCACCAACCCTCGCACACGCACAGCCACACGCACAGCGCCACACCAACGGGCAAGTCCGTCTCGGGAAGTGGCTGGCGCGCTCTCCCCGAACGCGGCATCGATTGGCTGCTGGGCGATCGCGAGGAGAGGGAGAGAGAGCGCGAGAAGGAGAGGCGCCGCAAGGAGGATAGGGAGAGGTTGAGGGCGTTGGGGAGTGGTGGGGGACAAGGGGGACAGGGCGGAGGGGGAGGAGGAGGGGGGAGGCTTGGTGGGTGGATTTGAGGGTGGAGTTTGGACAGTGGTTGGGCTTGGAAGCCTCGCAGTTGGCGTGCAGGCGGGCGATTGGATTCTTTGAGTTCGGGGTCACTTTGGAAGGGGCTTTTGAATTGTTGGTAGGGGGGAAGGGGTTTCTCTAAGGGGCTTTTGTTTTTTTTTTTCACGACGACACGACACACGACACGACGCACGAAGAACGGAACGATGTTGATGATGAGGGGGAGGAGGAAGTAGGAGGAAGTAGGAGGTGGAGGGTAGATATATTTAGCGAGCTATGACGATCGACTGACGGCCTCACGAGGGAGAAACCAGAGTGAAGTGTATGTACATAGTACAGTGACAGAGTCGCCGCATCATCATCATCGTCATTTCATCCTCCACGACCGCTGCTGTCTCCCTCTCTCTCCCTTCCCTTCCTCTCCATCCTTCGTAGAGAACACGTGAACAGTCAACAGACAGCCCAGCGCCCATAAAGACACAATACATAGAGACTCTAGACTCGGAAATCCCACACACCCCTCCTCCCTCTTCCTTCCGTCCTCCTTCTCATCCACTCATCCACACACATATCTATCTCCCCTTTCCTTCTCCCCTTGATCCTCTCCCTCGTTCCTCATCTCCAACACAACACATACATCAACACGAACGACCATGTATCCCGTCTGCTTGCTTGCTCACTCACTCTTTCGGCACAAATGGACTCAACACCTACCTACGTAGGGCAGGCAGGCATGCAGGCAGGCAGGGTGGGTTCAAACGTAGGTGTCTGTCTACAACACACGCACGCACGCTCTACGACGCTCGCTGCATTTGCGTCCTTGTTTCTTCGTCTCGTCTCGTCTCGTCTCGTCTCGTCTCGTCTCGTCTCGTCTCGTCTCGTCTCGTCTCGGCTCGTCTCGGCTCGTCTCGTCCATTCACCCGTGCGTGCGTGCCAATCTTCCATTGCATTGCATTGCGTGGCCTACCTAGGTACGGTACGGTACGAGGTTCCGTCTGCTCGACGGGTTGTTGCGTCACCGGACACTGACTGCACGTCCTGATTTACTACTGCCCGCTCGCGGTTGCTACTCGCTGCTTTTCGAGGGAAGGGATATACTAACTATGTAGAAGAATGGGGAGGGAGAGGAAAGAGGCGGTCCACTTTTTCTTTTTCTTTTTTTTCTTTTCTCTCTCTGTCTTGTTGCAGCGTGTCCAAGGCGGCTTCCGCACGTCCGGGGCGGCGTCCTTTCTCTGTCTCTTGACTCTTTCTTACCCCATCTTCTGATAGGAGGGAGGGGATAGGCAGACAGACTATTGAGGCCTGCCTATGTAGACAAACAAACGGGATTGCGGCCTGATTAGAGGGACGGGAGCAATCAATGGTAAAGAAGTACACGGTTGCACGGTCAGATAGACGGATAATGTATGCGTGCATGCATGCCATTGATTCATTCCTCTAGATGCGCCGACTGTAAGTCTGTAACCACCTTGCCGCTCCCTTACTACTGCTTACACAGCTATCCTATCCTACTTCCCTTTCCCTTCTCAAATCATAATCTCATGATGCATTTTCATTTTCCCATTTCCATCGTCAAGTCATGTGTGTGTGTGATGAAGTAAGCTTCCTTCCAACTCTCCCCTTGCCCCCCCCCCACCCCCTTCCTCCCTCCTCTAAATAACCGTCGTCCGTTTAACCAGCGGCGGCCTTGAAAGCTTGACATGCGGGAACGGATACGAATCCCTCTCCCTCTCCCTATCTCTGTATCCCGCCGCCCCAGCCCCACCCATCATCCTGTCTCTCGCACTCGTCTCTCGCGCGCTGCTGCCATACACATCGCGACTCACGCTCGGATGCGTAATCGGGGACGGCTGGGGAATCTTGTTGCGCGCCTGTTGTTGCTGTTGCTGTTTGGTAGAAGAGGAACTGAAGCCGCTGCGCAGCCGCGGGCCCCAGATGACGTCTTCGTACGTGTAGCCGCCGGCGGTGCCGTCGGGGCGGGCAGCACCAGCACCAGCACCGCCAGCACCGCCAGAAGAGGCGTCAGGAGCGGCGGCGGCAGGGCGGCCTGCGTGCTTGGGTATTGACGGGGGAGGAGGCGAGGTTTCCCAGAGTGAGCCGCGGCGGTGATGTTGCTGCGGGCGTTGGGGCTCGGCGGATTCGTTGGTGTGGTGGTGGTGAGAAGAGTGCGAGTGGTACAGCGGCGGCGGCTGATGAGAGACGGTGACCGGTGAGGCGGCGCGCCTGGCTGTCGATGATGATGCCGCTGCTGCTGTTGGCTCCGGGTACTCCCGCTCCGGCGAGTGCGTCATGGGCATCGGCCCGGACGACATGTGCCTGGACGAGACGGTGGGGCGGCCGCGACGCTGCTGCTCTCGATTCTCCTCATACGTGCTGCGGTGGTTGCCACCGTGGGTGGCCGCACGGCGGGTAGCGCGCGTGCTCGCCGCTGTGGGTCCCCCGCGATCTTCCTCCCTCGACGACCGCTGCATCCGTTCCTGGCTGCTGCTGTTTCGACGTCGGGGGCCGTGGGCGGCTTCTTCGCCCGGCTCGACCACCACCGTGTGGTACCCTATGCTGTCGCCGAGGGGCACGCCGCCATCTTCCGAGTAGTGGTACTTGTGATGGCGGTGCTCGCTGCGTTCTGGAGGCGTAGGAGTCGACGGCGCGCTGGGCGACGAGTAGCCCGAGTCCATGTTGTGCGCGTCGCGGGGTTTGGACGAGTTGGCGGCCGGTCTTTCGTAGGCATAGTCTGTCGACTTTGTTGGAAGCGTCTCTGAGCGGCGGACTGGCCGCGGTGCGTCTCTGCGGTCATACGAGTCCATTGTCGCCGACCGCTCGAGGTTGATTTTGGGAGAATACTTGGACGGCATCGTGTCTGCCTTTTCAAGAGGCGGCCGGCGGCGATGGGGGTCCTCCGGACTCGAGCGTCTCTCGTAGATTTCTGGCATCTTTTCACGGCGGCCAGAGCCGTGACGCATGCTGGCCAAGATCCTGGGATCCTTTTGCGACTTTTCAGACGAGCGGCGCGAGACGCTGGGGCGGACCTTTTCGTAGCTCCTCTTGGACGGGCGGGCGTCGTCCGACGACGAGGTGCCACCGCGCGGCGTGGTGCGCGAGCTGCGAATGTACTCCATGGCCTCTTCGACCTTGGGCGTCACGTACGGGTCGTCTCTGCGCATCTTTGAGGAGCGGCGTCCGCTGTCTCGGTGGCGCTCATCTCGGTGGCGTTCCGCCTCAGCCGCACGACGCTGCGCCTCTGCCTCTCTCTTGTACTCGTCGTCCTCGCGGCGTCGTTCCTCCTCTTCGTAGCTGCGCCACCTCCTGCGGTCGTCGAAGCGATCAGAGTCGTCTGCCTCCTCATTGACGCGAGAGAACTTGTCCTCGGTCCCCCTCTTCTTCTCCTGCGAACGCGCCTTGGAATCCCGGGTCCTGTCGTACTTGGTGGAGCTGGAGCCAAAGCTAAAGACGCGGATCCGCTCGCGTTCGCGGCGGCGTTCGGGCGACGGGCCGCGCGTGTAGCTAAACGAGACCTTTGTGGTGCGTCTCCGCGACCTGGCGTCGTCGTAGATGCGCTCGTCCGAGTCGTAGGCTGCTCGCGTCTTGGGCTCGGGCTTGGTGGACTTTGTTTCTCGAGCAGAGTAGGCACCGCGCGGGGTGCGGACGTCGTAAGCGGCAGCGCGTGGCGAGTCTTTTGGCGGTTCAGAAGAGCGCATGCCGCGCTCCAGGGCCTCTCTTCGCAGCTCGGCGAGACGGACTTGGGCATTGTAGCGTTCGCGTCTGTCGTCGTCGGCGAGAATCTCGTAGGCCTGCTGTATGCGGTGGAATTCGTCGGCCTTGATCGCCTTCTCGGCATCGGGAAACTTGTCGGGATGGCTCTTGAGGGCGAGCTTGCGGTAGGCGGTTTTGATTGCGGCCCCGGTGGCGTTCTTGTCGACTCCGAGGGCGGCATAGGGATCCGGCGGTAATGGGGATCCCATGGCGGTGATGTGGTTAGAATTGGAAGGCGAGGGAAGTGTGCATGTGCAATGCAGCGGTGGGCGAGTGGCTGGGGGTGGTGCGAAAGGAAAAAGGTTGGTGAGGTGGTGAGGTTGGACTAGCGTGAGAGTATGTAAGAGACGGGAGTGGACCAAGCGAAAAAGGTTGAGGTCTCCTCGGATTGCTTGGGGACCCCGGCTCAGGGCTGACGATGGTGGAGAGATGGACCGCGTGCCCTGTCGTGGGTCCACAAGAGGGCAGCGAGTGGGAGGCACAGGAGAGAGGCGGAGCTGAGGAATGGACTTGCTCTCACCTCCACTTGTCATGGCATGGCTGGTGTGACGGTGACGACCCGAATATCCCTCAACCATCCTGATTCGACATGGGCGCGTTCCGTTCCGCTCAGCCCGCCTGCCAACCCTTATCCATGCATACACCCAGACTCTTTGTATAACACTACAATATTGATCACTTGATGCTCAGTTGGAATCTAGACAATGTAAACACCTTCCTCGACATACAAATAAATATGGCCCCCGCCGTCGCTGTTTCGCTGCCTCAAGACGGCCCTCAGGGCACCTACCAGTGCCATGTCGACTGCGCATCCGCCCTCTTCTCCATCACCTGGTCCGGTACAACCACCTGCCCCGACATCTCAGCCTTTCCCGAGAGCCGCGACATCAAATATCAAGTCTCGCCCATCCACCAGACTCCCGAAATGGCGCTCCTTTGGCAAGACTCGACACCCGTCACCTACGGTGCTTTTGCTCACATCAGGCGTTGCAACAACCAACAATTTCCCATGCTCAAGCTGGCCCACCACGCCAACGACGTCGCCCTCGCCGTCATCCAACACGAGTACCGCGTGCTCTGCGACATGCAACAGGTAGATCCCGCCCTGCCAATTCCCCACACGTCGCCATGGCCCATTTGCGATCGTGGAGTCGTTGTCGGCTACCGCATGCAAGAGTTGCATAGGCTGCCCTTCCAGTTGACCAGGTTTCCGCGCCTGCTCGCCCAGGTCGAGCGCGCTGTTGAGCGCCTGCACGACGCCGGCTTTGCCCACGGCGACCTGTCTCCCAGCAACGTCATGCAAGACGGCCACGGTCGCGTCGTATTGATTGACTTTGGCCACGGCGGCCGCCTGGGCGAGGCAGTGCCTCCGTGCATCCCCTATTGGGTCTACCCGAGCGACAACATCACAAACAACCCCGATGTAGCGCGATTGAAGCGGATTCGCCATGGTTGGTGAGATGGATTCTTTTGCAGGGCGTGGGCGACGTGTGCTGTATTGATTGCCCCAGCGCTTCATTTATCCATCCCCTCCGTGACGATGCTTACTGCTCCTGGCCAGCCCTGCGCGCTGCATTGTAAGGGCCGTCATACCGCATCATTGGCCCCGGGCAGATCAATGTCGACGACAATCGGCTTGTTGAAGCGCTTCGGTCCGCGTCCGTAGCTCTGTGCCATGATGGCAGCGTTGATGACGCAGGTTTCTCTCCTGCCCAGTCGCGACATGACAGCATGGTTGCTTTGCTCAGCCGTCGCATTCCCATTTTGATCAAGTGCATGCTGCGGCGCCGTGAGACGCTTTTGCGAAAAGACGTTTGCATGATCGCCGGCTGCTGATGGCGACGACACGCTGCTCGACACGACAGTCGGTGCAAAGTCGTAGTCGATTGGGTTGCCGCCCCTCGTAGTCAAGTCGACCAACGACTGTTTGCCGTTTCCCGCCCCCGGGTCCGTCCAGACAAGGGTGCGCTGCTCCAATGGATACTCGTCAAGCTTCCAGTGCACCCGCTCGGCGCCTCTGCCCTCGTGCCTGTGCCCGCAAACGTGCATGCAAGGACGGATGCGCCAGAGAGCCTCCCGGAGGGCCTTGCAGCCATCGGCGTGACCTGTCGCGTTGGTATCGCAGTGATGGTGCGGAGGAGCGTGCGTCACCAGCACGTCCGTATCGAGTGGTATGTCGTCCCAGAGAGTGGCGGCCGCCTCGCGCGCGTACTGAAAGGCCCATGTCGCGCCGCAGTAGGGCGAGTAGGGGCTGGCAAAGACGGAGAATTTGGCGCCGGAGCGTAGACGAATGGTTCGCGATTCGTGGGCCAGGTAGGTGATGGATGGGGCGGATCGAAGCAGGGCGACGCACGCGCGAGAGTCCTGGAGCTGCTGGTTGTGGAAGTGTGCGCCGTGCGAGGCGTAAAAGGCCTCGTCCAGTGTGACGTCGTGATTGCCTGCAGCCGCATGAGGCATCCCAGTTAGCACGCTTGCAGGTACATGGCTTGATGACGGACCCGCGACCACAATCTTGACCTCAAACGGTGCCTTTTCGAGCCAATTGACCGTCTTGACCAGCTCCGAGTGACTGCCCGTGTTGGTGAGGTCGCCGGCGTGGATCAGGACATCGCCGGCGGGCAGCTTGGGCGTCTGGTTGTGTGTGTCTGATATCAGAACAAAACGCGTTCGCCGTGGACGAGACATGGTTGAGAAAAGGTTTGGTTAGGCCATGGAGTGGTCATGGTCATGGAGAGAGCAAACGCCCACTGCTGGCCAGAGCAGCCCCGCCATCCACTGCTTGTTTCCCCGCGCCGGACTAACAACGTCAAGCCATCAGCACCTCGTCAAAACTTCACTTTGTAGCTACATTGACTCGTCTCGGAAAAGCAATAGACGACGCTGCAATTGTCACCGGAAATCCAACTCGCGGCCCACCTGTCGACCCACTGACCACAATGGAATCCAGTTTGCGGGGCTCCACGCACAACGCCCACAAACTGCGGGGAATCCGCAAAAAAGGACGGATATCTCGTCAGCAGTGACAGACGGAAAACAGACCCATCTCCGACGTCGGCCGCCAGTGACAGTACTTGGACGCCCACCACTGCCCTTTTTTCTGATACACATCCACCTCCATCATGGCACCCATCAAGACGATTGAGCACTTTCGCGTGGCCCCGCGCTGGCTGTTTGTCAAGGTCACCGACGACGCGGGCAACCATGGGTGGGGCGAGGCGACGCTCGAGGGCCACGTCGAGGCCGTCGAGGGCACGCTCAACGAGTTTGCAAAGCGCCTGATTGGCTTCGACGCAGACGACATTGAGCACGCATGGCAGTACATATGGCGGCTGGGTACGTTGATCCCCTCTGAATTAGTCCAATGTGGTAGCACACTTGGACGCCGCCGCCAATCCTCCCGCCCCAGCCATGCATACAAAACTCATCAGCTGACAGCCGCCCAGGCTTCTACCGCGGCGGGCCCGTCTTCATGTCGGCGCTGGCCGGCATCGACATTGCGCTCTGGGACCTCAAGGGCCGGCGCACGAGACTGCCCATCCACCAGCTGCTGGGGGGCATGGTGCGCAACAAGGTGGCCGTGTACGCATGGATTGGCGGGAACCGGCCCAACGACGTCGAGAGCGCGGCGCTGGCCCGCAAGGCCCAAGGTTTCAAGGCCGTCAAGATGAACGCCACCGAGGACATGGGCTGGCTGGACTCGCCGGCGGCCCTAGACGCGGCCGTCGAGCGCCTGCGCGTCGTCCGCAGCGTGGGAATGGACGCCGCCATGGACTTCCACGGCCGCCTGCACAAGCCCATGGCCAAGCAGCTGGCCAGCCGGCTCGAGCCCCTCGGGCCCCTCTTCATCGAGGAGCCACTGCTCTCCGAGCATCCCGAGGGCATCAAGCAGATTGCGGAGCTCACCACGTGCCCCGTTGCGCTTGGTGAGCGCCTGTATAGTCGCTGGGATGTCAAGCGTTATCTGCAAGGTATGTGTGCGTGCGACTGGTTCGGCGGGAGGGAAGGGAAGCCTGTGCCGTCCCGTCTCCCGGCCGTCCATCCGCTCTCCCCCAACTGGGTTTGCTGCCGTCCGTCCCCGGCTTCGTTTCCGCGTGGGCGAGAAGCAGGGACTGCAGACCGCAGGTTGTGGGCTCAACGTCTCAGGCCGGGGCGTGGCAGTAACCCCACAACCAATCAATCCACCAGCAAAAAGAAAAAGGGAAAGAAAAGTTTAAGTGTTCAGACTAACTGACGGCGTGCAATCATTTGACAGACGCGTCAGTCGACATCCTGCAGCCCGACGTCGCGCACTGCGGCGGGATATCAGAAATCCGCAAAATCGCCGCCATGGCCGAGGCGTATGATGGTGAGTACCTAGTACCAAGTAGCCAACAGTCACTACCCCCTGATCTTTGCCGCTATCCCCTGGTCTCTCTCCTGCTTTATATCCCCTGGTCTCTGGTCTTGCCCTCCATCATCTTCCTCGTTGTCCTCCCCCTTTCCCTCCCTTGTCGTTCTTGGCTTTTGTTTTTTTCCCCTACCCCTTCCCCTTTCTCCCCTTCCTCCCAAACCCTCCCGTCCCCACCACGCACTAACCCCCCACGCCCCCTAGTCGGCATCGCCCCGCACTGCCCCCTCGGTCCCATCGCGCTCGCCGCATGCCTGCAAATCGGGCTCTGTACGCCAAACCACGTAATCCAAGAAATGTCACAGGGCATCCACTACAACACGGAGAGCGGCGACGGCAGCATCGATATCCACACCTACGTTGAGGATGCGAGCGTTTTTGCGGTCAGGGATGGTTTCGTGGACGGTTTGAGGGGGAGCGGCTTGGGCATTGAGGTTGATGAGGAAAGGGTGAGGGAGGAGGATAGGAAGGCCAAGGAGGGGGGTGTCACGTGGGGGAGTGGCGAGTTTTGGGGGGAGGATGGGGGACTGAGGGAGTGGTAGGGGCGTGATGAGGGAATGGATGGGCGGGTGTTGGATGAGCGCTCGCACTTGTAGATGTGACGCGCGTGGTATCGTGCAATACAACAAACACATTGATTCTACGTCGTTGCTCACAGAAATCAGGGCATACTACCTATACGCCGGCATATCTTCCCACAAACTTGGCATCAGAGTTGCGAGTTGTCTAGTCGATACGTGACTGCGCTTTAGGCAAGCAGAATCGAACAACCGCCGAGCTAGCTTTGTTCGTTCGATGTTCGCAAGCAGCCAGCTTCTTTGGACAAACAAAAGTATGGAAGCGAGTGCCCCGAAGAGTAAAGCCGTAGGTAGGGAAACGACGCTTGGGCTTTGCAATGGGCGGGGCATATAAGTACCGCGGACTTGGACTCCTGTCTGTACATCATTGGCATCTTGCTCCACGCACACATCGACTCCTCACACTTCAAAGTTTTTTGAGGCGCTCGCACAAGCTTCCAGCCACCTGTTTGTCGCCCGCTTTGATCTTCGCCAAACAATCCGATGTCATCTCGCGGCACCCGCAGCTCTCTCTACGATCTCCAGCTCGTCGCAGCAAGCGTGTGCGTCTGCTGGCTCGTCAATTCGATCAACGGAGCTCAGAGTCGCATCCAAGCCCAATCCGTCTCAATACCAGACCATTGTCGCCGAGAAGACACATCTCGAGGGCCTGGTCGCGCAGCTCGAGGCCACGAGCGTGCAGAGCGTCGACATCTTGCGTGACCAAGACAACGCGGCGAAGATGCTGCTGGAGGGCGAGTTGGTGGCGTTTACGAAAGACGGGTTGGAGCTTGTTGCGGAGGTCGACCAGCAGCTGGCAAAGACGCGTCGGTAGATGTGGAGGATGGTGGAGCTTTGCGTGTGGATGGGGGTGGATGGCCGGTATGTATGTGCGTGCTTGATGTCTTTGTCTGCAGGAAAGGCGCAGGAGGACTGACTTGACTTCAGTTGCGTGCGTCAAGGAGCAGCTTTTGCGGACTGAACTAGACTTGACGGTGGCGGAAATAGTGGCAGCTGAAAGACTTTTGATCGTCGTTTTGCCTGAGCTTCTCAGTCATATTGGTTTTTTCTTATGTATACTTTTCAGTTGTTTAGAGGCAGTGGAAGGGCCACTCTGCTGGTGATACAAGCAAGTGCTTGCCTTGTTTCGTCGTTACCGCGCGCTGCCATAGAAGTGAAAGGGAATATGAAGGCGTTGTGAAAGCGCTGTGAATCCGGTTGTATAAAAGTTTTTGGGCCTGGGAGTTGAATCTCCACCGAACACGAACATCCATCACTCCCGACCACCCAAAATCTCCATCAAACCTCCACCATTCAAGAACCCTTCTCACAAAAAACCGTAAGTTCATCTTGCTATTCATGGCTTTCCTGGTGGGCATGGCTCAATTTCTGACTCTTTTGGCCGCGTTCAGATCACATCCACAACCACCATGTCCACCAACACCACCCGTCCAACCGAGGCGCAGCTCGCCGCCGCATACGCCGAGGTGGTTGATGCCGAGGAGCACCTGTCGGACACGCAGAAGCGTATCAAGGCCCGTCTGAACGAGCTGAAGGCGGAAATGGCGTTTCTGGAGCGCGCCAAGGTCGAAGTCGACCAGAAGGCCCAGCTGTCCGTCAGCCTCCTGCGCAATGAGGACAAACTTGTGGCCATGATGGCCGAGAAGGCTGGCCCGGAGAAGGAGGGCACGGCATTCCAGGCTTTTCGGGAAGAAGTCGACGACCTTGTCGACAACGTTACGGAAGCGCTGGATAAGCGCGAGGTGTGAGGTATGTGCATTTCTCTGGAGAATACGTGCATCGGTGCATCGGGACTTACAAGATTCTAGAAGCTTTCCATAGCGCAGGACGTCGGCTGGATTGAGTGGAGTCGTGGTCGGCAATGAGAGGAGGCATGAGACACCCAGGAACGGCAGAAATATTATAGACAATTAAATTTCCATGGGGCATGCACAAATCGTCTTTTTGTATAAATATATCGTTGAAGCTGCCACTGACGTGACAAGACTTTCTCCATCATTCTGATCCCCTTCGCTACCAACATGTCCGCTCCCGCCAACACCGCTCGTGTTTCCATGACCGACGCCGAGATCGCATCGGCCTGTTCTGAGGTTGCTACCCTGGAGGAGAAGCTGGTCGAGGCCCATGGCAATATCAAGCGCCGCCTCAACGAGCTTGAGGCCGAGCTCTCCTTTCTGCTCCGTCGCGCCGCTGAGGTGGAGAAGCAGACGGTCAAGTCGGTGGAGCTGCTGCGCAGCGAGGAAGCCCTCATCAACATGATGACGAAGAAGGAGGATGAGGAGGAGGAAAGCAAGTTTGACGCGTTCAAGGAATCGGCCGAGGAGTTGATGGAGAATGTGGATGAAGCTCCTCAGAGCCACGGCAGGTAGGATGGCGTTATCCATCAAAAAGCCCAACACTGACACGGTGTCCCAGACCAACATGAACATTGCAGGCGCGCACACGGGCATTGCCGAAACCTAGACGTGCTCCGCCGAGCTATAGACGGCCTTTCTGAAGCCTTCATCGTTCAATTGTCTGGAACCCTTCCACATGACTGTTTCGACAACGTCAGCACGTATATAAACCTCCTCCAAGGTCACCCATTTACCACACACATCTCCTTCCTCAGGGTGTTCGCTTCGCCAAATGGATATGGCCGTCCAGATGCGCCCGATCCATCAAGAATGCAGCTTCTCCAGACCTTTCTAACGGCGTTTTCGGTTGCCCGACGTGCCACAGTTATCAAGCCCCCACCTATGAAGGGTTTCCACGCAGACTTTGGAGTTGATTCTCAGACTGTATTCATTGCTAGTGAGCTCGTCGAAAAGTTCCACTGCTGCGGTGGATCGGAAGACACAATCGATAAGGAAAACACAGGCAGAGGGCGACGATGGCAAGGCTACCAACAAGTTCAAAATTTTGGTTGAAGTGGAAGGCGCCGGCGCTTGTGATGCTAAGGGTGTGGATGATGTTTACTTTGAGAACACATCCAAGGAGTAATGTGGCCGGGCGGAGGTTAGACAGTTTGGGTTCAACTTTGATACACAGGCAGGGAGAAATGAAAGAGCGATGCTGAGTTCTGAAGTCTGTGCAGTTTTCTTGTGCCTGTGATGTAGCGCAGACTTGAGATATGGGAGTGCGTGGACCGGGCTTTGCTTTTGTGGAAATGTGATGGGGTTCAAGTTGGCCGACTACGAATTCTTTCAGGGGTAGGCGGAAGCTCGCCGGCCACTTCAAAATTGCAGCCCGTAAGCTTTGTGCATCAATGCCAAATTGGGCCACATCTGCACTCAATGCATCTATTCGTATTGTCCAAACTCCTCTGCTTCTTGGCTTGAATCACCTAGTTTTGTGGTGTATTTGCTTTGGTCGGTCGTCCGCAAGCCCACCTTTGCGGCCTTTTGAGCTTACATGTGTCATGACTTGCGCATATTAAACGCGAATGTCAAAATGGCTGAAAGAGGGGGAAGTGTTTCAACGCTCGCAATAGGGCGATGGCTTCCTGGCTGAAGAAGTCTCTCCACCGTACAGGGGCTGTTCACAGTCCTTTTTTGATTGACGTCAATCTTCGACGGAAGAATGGTCACACACAGCGAAGAAAACGAACGACGGAATTGGAACCGAACATGGCTGTATGTAGAACCTTGTAGACGCGGCCAGCTTTGTCGAACCTTCGCCGTAACCTCAATAGTCACCACCTCCGTGTCTCGAAATACAAGTATGTCATGAGGATACCCCTCCGAGGCTGATTACCGATACTCAGGAAAAGACGTCCGCAGCACAGAACAAGATCATGAGCATCACCACAGAGGACCTCGCAGCCGCCTACACCGAAGTCATTCTGCTTGACAACGCCCTCTTGGAAACACTGAATGATATCAACCGCAGATGGAAGGGGACACAGCATCCGTATTACCCTTATTACAGCTGCGTGGTTCGGCGTGCCAGGCAGCAGTCTTGCGAGTTGCTGTGCGACGAGACAAAGATTGTGAGGTTGTTGGGCGAGTCGGATGACGATGCAGAGCCATCGGTGTTCGACAGGTACCTTGGGTCGATGCAGAGTCTCATAAAACACGTGTGAGCGCAGATTTCGCCGTCGTAGGCTAGGTTTGCGCTGCGGGCGCAGCAGGCCATCGGCGCGCTGCTTGTTGCGTCCCTGGAGTTCGATGTTGCCGGGTGTGGCGAAGGCACCTTGGAGGACGAGGCATGGAAGCTCCTGGCGAGCCACAGGGCAATCAATGCCACAAGGAAGAACCACGATGAGCCGCTGGAAGACGTGCAAAGGAAGTCAGAAAAGCTGGGCAAGCTGGGCGAAGAAGATGAGACGGAGCGCTCCAGGACCGAAGCTGAATGGACCCAGGAAGAGGAGGCAGAGCGCACAGTGACCCAAACCGCCAAATGGGAGGACAGCTTCTTCAACAGTTTCAAACGTCGTGAGTAGATCCGTTACTTCCTAAAAGAGATGCGCTGTCTTACTGGTCAAAAAAGTCTGGAGAGGTTGCGCATTGGCTGCTACACAAGGTTGGAAGCGGTAAGAGCCGGGAGCAATTAGTCGCTTTGCCGTGTTCGCGCTGGAAATCAACTCCATGGATTGGGCGCGGCCGAAGGATGAGAAGGCGCTGCTCAAGACGGGCCGACGACGCACTGCCAAAGAGCTGTCGCAACCTTCAGTATGTCTGTATGTTGTTTTGTCGCGTGGTCAATACCACATTCGATGGAAGCGTGGTGCGGGTCCATTCGGGTCCGCGTCGCTCCAGTAATCTGCATACAAACTGACCTTTATAATTCTCGAATTCCGCAGCACTTTCACGGCAGCTGAGTAGTAAATCCCAACTGGTCTAGAGGTTGGTTGATTTGACTACCTTCGGGTTAAGGTTCGGACATATGTTCGAATCCCACAGCTGTCACTTTTTGCTCTTTTGCTGTTTCGCACCTTTTTGCCGAGGAGGTGGTCATATTAGCACCTGAGGATCTTGCAATTACTCGGAAAGCACCGCAAGTCTCAATCCGGCAAGCGCACCGAAGTGAAAATCTGCCTCAAGTGTTTGTTGCTCGGCGCAACCTCCTGACATCCTCCACCCAACAGGAACCTCCACCTCACACCACCCTCTTTTCACACCACGATCCACATCAAATCCATTCGTCTTGGAACCATCCACCAACGTCCAACCTTCATATTCGACCTGCTCCAAGGGATCCTCCAAAGCGACCCTTCTGCGGGCACTGCCTACTGTTGTCTTGCCCATCTTGCCCTCCGTCGAAAAAATCTTGCAAGGTAAGTCTTTTTGGATGCAAAACCACAGACAAGCAGCATGCTGACGTTTTGGAACAGTTGAAGACACAGACACCCACCCCACAACGGTCGCCGCCATCCTCGCGATCCCATCGGTGCACTGCCACATCGCAGACACAGAAGCATAACTCCAGCTGCGCGTTGGCTTTGTAGATGAACAGAGGGCATGGCATTCCTTGTCAAAAAGAAGCAATATCTCGAGCACCTCCGTCATTTCTTTGTTGAGACCTATGCTGGATGACCACCATGCCGATCAGAACGCTTGACGAATGGGTAAGCGATGGGGATTCGGGGGTACTGAGTCTGAGGGGGAGGTTTTCTCGTTGGCGGCCATCGCAAAGACATTTTGGCGATATGACGGCGGCGGCGGGCGGTCATGGACACCCGCGGCGTGAAGGCGCGCTGGTCGTCGCACATGTCTTTAGGTGAGGCCGGCTCCTCCGCTCCTGAAAAATGCTGCCAAGGCGCAGGCAGGCAGCAGTGAGACTCGAGGCATCGTGAAGACGAGGAAGAAGAAGAACGACGGCTAGTAGGAGGGCACCGGAATTGTTGGATGGGATATACCTGCTCCAACCGCAGTGCATCATGATGAGCCCATGTTGGGAGTATGTACGTAGCTTGGGTGTTTTCTTTTGGCAAAAAGATACATGTACCTAGGTAGGTAGTCGATTCAGTCAATGATTCATTCCATCCCATTTGAGTTCCAGATATTCCAAATCCGATATTACCGCTACCGCTACCGCTACGCTGCGCTACCTACGGCTACTACTGAAAAAAGCAAAATGCCTACATGCCAGGACAAGCAAAACTTGCAAAAACTTTCGAAAAGACAGACTCAATAAACAAGAACTAAGAGTAAAAGGAGAAACGTACATGTACAGCATACATACATACACAAGGCGTCAGGGGGGTTTCCCGCGTCAGTTTGTTTGGTCGTTCGTTTTCATTGGTTAGTCCATCCCATCATCCCATCCCATCATCCCATCCCATCGTTAGTTGTTAGTCGTGCGTCGAAAAATGGTGGAGGGGGGGTGCGACTCGTGCTTCCTTTTCCTCCTCTTCTTCCCCTTTCCCCCCAAAATCCAATCTCCCTCCGTCCCTTCTTCCCCTTCGGCCCTCACCACAAACATCCCCCTGACCCCCCTAACTCAAACAACCCACCGCTTACTCCCCTCGACGAGCCCATCCGCGAGCTTACTCACCACGGCCCAGGTGGGCGCCATGGCGCGCACCTCGTCGAGGGCGGGAATGGTGCCGGGGACGTTGGCGTCGCTCCAGATGCAGACGGCGCGGCCGTCGAGACCCTTGCTTACTGTTGTGCGCTTCAGGAGGAGCTCGCCTGTGTGCGATGAGGATGACTCCGAAGAGGAAGAGGAGGAAGAGGAGGTGTCCTGCGGCCACCGATGCCTTCCACTCCTCCCGCGCCCCGGACAGCGGCGGCCCTTGCACTTCTCGCCGTCTTCCTGCCCCTCACCCTCACCATCGCCATCATCGTCTTCGCCCTTCCCGTCCCACCTGACGCGCACCTCCCACTCGCGGTCCCACTCGCGGCTCCACAGGCGCGCCTCGCGCGTGCCGCCGGCGCCCGGATCGACGTGGTCGAAGCGGCCGCTGGTGCTGGCGCCGGCCACCTCGAGCGCGGCGACGGGCCCGCTGTCGAAGAAGAGGCGGCAGCTGCGCGTGTTGCGGCCGGCGACGCGGAGGATGGCCGACGGGTCGGTGGAGGAGGGGCGCGAGGCGTTGATGTGCACCCAGGTGCTGAGGAACTTGAGGTCGTTGGAGGGAGAGGTAGAGATGTCGGTCTTGTTGGTGTCGCGCGGCACCACGGCCGGCATCAGGCCTGACCACGCGCACTTGACCAGGCCGGCGCGGTTCGCGGCGTCTGGCGGCCCGCACTGCACCGCTTGGCCCGCCGTGCTGGGCAGCTGCTGGACGACCTGCTGGACGAAGCCGTCGACGCCGGTGAGGGACACTTCGTTGCGGCCGGAGTCGAGATCGACGCGCTGGATAAAGTAGACCTTGAGGCGGTTGTTGGGGCTGAAGGGAAAGGCGAGGAGATTGTACAGCAGCGTGGCGACGAAGACGGCGAAGAGAAAGGCAGGGACGTGCGCGGTGAAGCGGTGCATAAAGGGGATCACGGGCAGCAAAAGGAAGGTGGAGAAGACGGCAATCATGAGGTACACGAGCAGGGCGGATGACCCGTCGGCCAGCGTCTGGTGCAAGGCCGATGTTTGGAGGAGGCCGAGTTGGCCAACGAGGATGATGTTGATGGGTCCGAGGATGAGCAGCTGGAGCAGCCACGTCCAGCGCGGCAGGTACCCGCTCCACGACTGCTCGCGCAGGAATGCGGGTGCTGGGATGCCTGCATTAGAGTGGCCGCCGTTGCCCATGCGGCTTGTAGGGATGGACAAGGCTGAGCGGGCGTCAATCGAGGCACGGCGCGAGCCATGACGACTCCCGTAGCCGCGCGAAAAGGTGGTCTGCCGGTCACCGCGCAGCAGAGAGGTGGCTTCAGTAGCCTCGTCGTCCCCACTGTTCCGCCGGTCCTCGCGGGCCTTGTGTTGAGGAGGGTGGTCCGTCACTGCCGTGGCAGCGGTCAGGGGTCTGCTAGACGACGGCGTGTGCGCCCGGCGATGATCTCCACCTTGGCCGGCGCTCTCATATCCATAGTCGGAAATCATTTGGACATGAGTCTTCTTCTTCGGAAGGATGAAAAGTTCAACGTAGGATATGAGGAGAGCAATGGAGATGGCGAAGCTGTAGATGAGGATGAAATAGACTCCGGCAATATCGTACTTGTTGGTGGCGACCGTTGCGGCCACGAGGAGAATGTAGAACAGAATGTACATCCAGAGAATGCCATAGGCGCGGGTGAGAGCACTGGGACGCATGGCCGCGCCTCCACGGAGGAAGAACCAGGCGACGCAAAACCATGCGGTCAACATCATGCTGGCCTAGTTAGCAAACAGTCCGGTACAAAGACAATTTATACGTACCTCCAAACAGCATACTGACTAGAGTATACCACGGCAGGGTTTATCTTGGTCACCAAATAGGCCAAGCCAACAACAGCAGCAGTTGCAACAACAAAAGCAACCGGGAAGCGAAAGAATCCTCGCCATCCATACAAGGGATACGCCTCGTCGTCGTCCGACGAGTGAAGGTACTTTTTCCTCGCAAAGAGATACCACTTGTCACTCCTGACCAAAGCAGCAGTGACACCAATCATGACAATGGGGCCGACAACCAGCAGCGCCACGGACAGCGCAAAAAGGGTATGCAGCTGGAACACGGCAAAAGCGCTGCCAAAGAGGTCAAACCAGACGCCGCTGCTGCCGTCGCCAGTGCCGTCCGGGCCGCCCTCAAACTCGTCGCCTGTGTACGAAGTCAGGCCCTTCATCGTCTCCAGGGCTCCGGAAAGCATGTGCCACACCGAGTCGAGGGACGTGTCTCGGGCGCCATCCTCGACCGTGTGGTACTTTGCTCGCGGCTCCATAAACGCAACGTCGAGACCACGCAGGCCCATGTCTTCAGTAAAGATGGAATAGTCCGTGCCGCTCCTGATGACGCCCCGTTTGAAGCCGTCGGCGCTGACGACGGAGCCAAACGGGTGTTTGCCCTTTTGGTAGAAGCGCGTGACTTCGGTGTCGGTGCTGCGGAAGAGGGTCGCCCTGCCGCCCGCACCGGCACCTTCGAGGTTGAGAAAGGTGTGCGGAAAGTAGGAGAGGGGGTGCTCAGTAAAGGCCTTTGCGCCATTGAGCCAGTCCTCCTCGCCGTTGTTGAGGAGGGCAACTATGCCCCGTTTTGGCTGATTTCCGGGCGTGGTAAAGTAGGAAATCAGCTGCAGAATGGAAATGACGCCGACACCGTCGTCCGTGGCACCAAAGCCGGTCGAGACGCTGTCGTAGTGGGCATTCACCAAGACGCCGCCGGTGCTCGAATCCTCGACGTTGCCGGGAATGTCTTCTGAGCCGCGGATGTAGACCATGAGGTTGGTTCCCTCGAAATAAATACTGGTACTGCGGCTGGAAAACGTGACATTGGAGACTAGGTCATTATACAACACGACGGGCGCCTCGTCTGCAGCGGAGGCGTTGTTGTCGTCGTCCTGAGTGGAAAAGGAAACATTGTTGCGTTTGAGGATTTGGTCGATGCGAGTCAGCAGCCAATTGCGCACCTGGTCGTTGCGGCGCGAGTTGTACGGATGGAAGCCATTGGACAGGTACTGCAAGTCGCGCCAGGACTCGGTCAAGTTGATGCCGGCGACGGGAGCCTCTTGCGACGGGGCAGACGGCACAACGTGATGGACGTAGAGCAGGCCGGCGACGATGGCAATGTAGATGACCGAGGACCAGAAGATCACAGGGAGCGGAGTGAAGGCCAAGGGATTTCCGAGGCGGAGACGCGCCATGGAGAGCTGCAAGACCCCGAGCTCGTTGCAGGACGAGGGGAGACGACGCGAGACTTTTCTGGAAGCAAAGGCGAGGGATGCAATGCAGGAGAAGAGCGGCGTGGTTGACGTCTGTTGGTTTGGCAGATGTCAAATGGAGCGCGGGCCTCTCGCGGGGCTCCCTGGGACGGGAACCTAACCTGACCTTCCTGACCTCTACCACCCACCCACGCCAAGCAGAACCCATCGAACTCGTTTATCCCCGACTCTGTACCCACTCGTCCACCATAGCCTCACTTAATCTTCGTATATCACCAAAGCCATGCTGCATCCGTCACCGCTGCTTCGCAGCAACGAATCGCAAGACGTCATTGCTCAGTCCACACCACAACACGTCAACAAGAACCCGGACGGCGATCCGCTCGTTACCGTCTCTTCTGTCCATGCATGCAAGCACTTTGAAGAGCCAAAATCGATTGATAGGTAGCTGTGGCGGCAAAAAGTCACGCTGACTGTGTAGCTTAGGTTCTTATCGTTCAGTTATCTTGCACATGTGTAGGTCGGAACTTTTCATTCCTCGTTTCTTGCCAATCCAATGAAGAGATGCCACCAGCGTCTACATGGCTCAGAACACGGTCTCCACGCGCGTCTGGAATTTTCTAGTCCGATTTTTGTCGTCTTCTCTGTCTGTGAGATGTAACGCGCGAGAGGGAGCGCTTCTAAGGTCTTGTTGCCTCCCTCTGGCAGAAATCTGAAGCAAGTTTGAAAACTAGATTAGAGAGTACCTTTCGCACATGCATAGGTCAAGGACTCGGTCCCGTTGTTCGAAAGACAGGGCAATAGTCCATTCGTCCCGCGTTAGCAACATGAAAGAAAAACCTGCGGCAGACAGGCAGGCAGCCCTCTTCCCGCAGCGACTTTGCTTGTGATGGAGATTGATTGGACTTGGGAATTGGTAGGTTGACACAGACAGACAGGATGGACGACAGACGCCCCTCGAAGCAGAGAGCCAGACACAGACCTCTTGAAAGATAGCAATTGCAATGGCTGATGCAATTATCTACACGCCAGGCGCGCCACCGATATGCCTCGAGCAAGTTGGGCCCAAACGTCCCCTCCCCTCGCCTCCAATCTAGCCACGCCATGATCTTTCAGTCCCCCCGTCTCCTCTCAATCCCCCTCAATCCGCCTGAATCCTTTCAATTCGCGAATCATACTCGGTGCTCGATTCGATTCGATTCAATTCGGGCATTTAGAGCTTGCTGATGAAGAGGCGGGCGCACATGCGGCGCACGTTCTGGGGCAGCAGGTACTTGGAGAAGACGTAGATGAGCGAGGGCAGGATGATGAAGCCGAACGTCGCCTCGTTGACCCAGTAGAAGGGGACGAGCTGCGGCATGCCCATGTAGAGGACCGTCTGTTTGAACCGCGAGAAAAACGTTGCGTTAGTGAGTGATTCGATGGGTGGTTTGGGGTATTTGGGGTTGGGTAGAGGGCGACGCGTCAAGGACAGCGGAAGATTGTAGGAAGTAGGTAGTAGGCGGTGGGAGAGGGAGAGGGAGAGAGGTAGAGCCCGCCCGTCTGCCAGCCAGCAAGCCAGCCAGCCAGCAATCAATTCCGCAACCGGAGCACCTCTTTCTCCCATCTTCCCTCTTCCTTCAACCACCCTCTCCCTCCCTGCATCCCCACCCTCAAAACAAAAAATCCTCATACCTGAGCCTTCTCAGCGACGCTGCGCTCAACGACGGGCTGCTGCTGCATGTTGGGGGTGAAGGGCGCAACGCGAAGGCCGGTGCGGGCAGACGCCGGGGCAGCAGCGGCGAAAGCCTGGCGCTGGACGGCGCGGGTGAGGGGGCGGAAGAAGCGCGAGGCAGACATTGTGTCGGTAGGTATGAAGCTCTGCTAATAAGCTACGTGTCAGCGACGGTTGCGTCCAGCGGAGGTTCGTAGACAAATGTAGGTGGTGGTGGTGGTGATGGAGCGAGCTTCGGCTTTGAGATGGGCGGGGGTTGTAGCGGCAGGTCAAGGGAGCGCGGATTGAGATGTGGTGTTTGGGCCGGCCGATGCAAACGGAGACGAGGAGAGGACGTACGATTGAGCAGAATTGGCGTGAGGCGGCGGGTTTGCGTTGATGGGTAGGTCTCGGTCCCGAGGGCGTTGGAGTTCGATGTCGAAGTGCTGCTTCGGAGCCAGGAATTCGGTCACGTGGGGCGCTAGTCCGAAAGGGTAACAACCCTCTTCTCTACGAACGAACCAATGGTCAATCACAGCGCGAAGCTTTCATTGCATGTTTACTTTTAGTTGATGATCTGAGTTGAATGTTGTCAGATTTCTATAGTACAATACATGGTATTACCTAGACTGGCCGAGCGAAGAGACGAGAGCAGCTGTTTTTGCTATACTACTGTACATTGTAAATACCGAGCAAGGAAATGGTCATGATTCAGAAGCAGAGCATGCATCCATCGCAAAAGCAACATGTTATCCGTGGACGGCAGTTGTGTAGGTAGTCAAGTGCCAGGGACGCCAGCAAAATACCGCAACCGCAAGCGAAAAAAAAAGCAACGCCCTCCGCATCTACCATGATACCCCTCCGCTATAGGCATAGCAGACCATAACTCTATTTTTTTGTGCGCGACCTACCCCTCACAGAAAAGGATCTTTTCGGTGCTAGCCTTCGCTATGCCCTCTCCCGTGATGTTGATGGAGATGGTGACCGTTGTGGTTTGGCTGCGGACTTCGCCCATGTCCATGTGCGGGGGCATCCGGCATCAGGCCTTCGTTCAACACGCCGTTCATTCCAATGCCAGCCATGGCCGCGTCTTCGAAGCCACCAGTGTAGCCCGTCACGTCGGCCCAATCCCACTCTAGCGTCATGGGCATCTGCCAGAGATCTTGAGGGACGAATGGCTGCTGGAAGGAGCCCATATCGAGACCCGGAGCACCCAAGCCCATGGCGCTTTGAAGTGGACTTGGACCGGGGCCAAGCACGGGTTGGCTTGGAGGAAAGGGAGAATTACTCGAGTGGGGAGGAGCGGTAGAGCCGGGATGGTGGGGATATTGCGGGTTGGAAAAGTCGGGGAGCCATGAGCCTTGCTGGAGGGAGCTGTGGGTCATGGAGGGAGAGAAGCCAAAGTTCTAAGGCGGATCAGTAGAATTCCAGAGACGACGGGGTAAACTTACCGTATCCGAAAAGTTGGGGGTCAGGGAGTGCTGGTACGCTCTGTTTTGCTCGGCTGAGGAGTTGGGGGATATTTGCATCCGATCAGCGCCATCCGCCGTATCAGGTCGTGGATTTTGTTTGCGTTGCCCATTTGGAGTCTGTTGCTGTTGCTGGCGTTCTGGGTGAGGGCTGTTGCTTCGGCGCTCTCCGTTGGTGGCGCCGTTTTCCTCTTCTTGCAGTCTCTTTTTTCTTCGCGACGTCGACTCCTTGTCTGCTTTTTCCAGGACAACCCGGGCTATCCGCTCGAATTCAGAGCAGATGCTCAACATTCTATGTGTGCTGCCGTTGCCTTCGTCCGTTACGAGAGCAGAGAGAAATCCGACGACGAGGTTCATGAGCTTGAGGTCGGATCGCGCGCGAGTATCTTGAGGATTTTGGAGGATATTGGCGAATAGCGTGACCAAGGAAGATACCGGGTAGTAGATTATCAACCTATTGGGCTGTCAACAATGATCAGAAACCTGCTTCGTTCCAAGACTTTCTTACCATACACAAGCAAAGTCACCCTGAGGGATGTATTTGACCAGATTGATGGAAGCTCTTGCAGCCTGGACACACAGAGCTGCAGATGAAAAAACTCTCGGATTGAGTGGCCTTGCGTTCAACCCTTGGATGGCGAAATTGGATAATCGGCTGGTCCAGTAGCCGTGATGGACCGACATGCGATGGATGGTTGTGAGGCAGTTGTAGTACGCAAAATGTAGCACAACAATATGGATGATCAGGGGCGTGTGGACAGCTTTGATCTCGTGTTCAGGTCTAAAGTCGATGGGTATTCCGTCTTTCCATTCCTCAAGCTCCCTGTCCAGCTCGCCAATTGTGTTGAGTAGCTCTCCGTCGGACTGTTTTGAAGCCTTTACCGAGTAGAGCTGTTTGTACACTTTGCTCTCAATGACGGCAAAAGTGCACATTAAGCGGAAGAGGTTGACCTTGCCCACACCATCAGCAAGAGGAATGTTGCCCACATTGTCGGGAGGATCGTCGCTTGGTAGTTCCACGTTCATGTCGTCATCATCCTGTATCGGCGGGCGTCCAGAACGAAGGCAAATGTCTCTGTCGAGCATGTAGGCGATCCAGAAGACGCGCTTCCGCTGCTCAATCTCTGACGGGTTCAGGTTGAAATTTGAGCCCCTTTTGTGAAGACCGATGCTGTGCGCCAACCTGAGGGCAGCTGCGACGAGGAAAAAGGACGGTTGAGGATTTGGAGTGCCCTGCAGGAACAAAGCCATGCCCAGGAGTGCTTGGACACTCAGGAGGTCCGTATTTCGAATCGTCAATTCCGTCTGCACCGCCAGCGCATTCTTCAGGTAGCCCCAAGCCTTGTTGTCCTCCTCTTGCGGAACAAGATTACTCATTACACGGAGTCTATGGGCAATGGCAAGAGCAACATTCAGACTTGCCCACCACCCAGATCCCTCATAAGGATCGCTCGAGTAGTGCTTGTCGACCAGGTGCATAAAGGTTGGCTCGTGGAACAGGGGGAACATGCAGTTGAAATTGGCAAAAAAGTCCTTGAGAAGGGAGAAGGCTTCGTCTTTTGGAGGAAGGGCTTTGAACACCCGGCGGGTAAAAATGTCCCTGAAGATCTCGGGCCTCCAATGCATCCACTTGTTGTCATCCATGGTCGCGTTTGATATCATGTCTTGGAAAGATGTGTCTCCGGTTTTTTCGTTGACCCATTGAATTCCTTTGGGAGAGAAGATGGAAAATCCAGAAGACGACCCTAGACTGTCAGCAAAATCCATGCGCCTGTTGAGCGCAACGTACCAATATATCTCGTCTCGCCGCAATTGTTGGTGACGAGCGAACACATCATGTCTGATAATGACTCGACCTCTTCCTCGGGTTTTTGGCCTTGGGCTTGTGCTTGCGATCGCGGTCGTGTCTGCTGTTCCTGGGTCTTTTCCGGCCTGGATGGCGGTACTGGTGATGTCACGACGCTCTTGGGGCTCGGTAGGTCGGGACCCTGTTGCGGGGTGCCTCTTTGCGAAGGAGTGCCGTCGCGCGCTTGAGATCCACCATCGTACGAGGTTCGAGATGAGCCGGCACCATTTCTGCTTTCCGCCCTCTTGTCTGCCAGTCTCTTTTCCAGAGTGCCCAGATCGGTACGCCCGTCGTCGTCTTCGGATAGTAGGCCCGACAGTCTGAGAAGACTTTCCATGCGACCCAAGCGATTCTCAAGACCTTCAATGTATTTTGCGCTGCAGCACCGTCAGCCAACGCGCATCGACAGGGCGTTTACAAGCACGAATCGCGAGCCTACCCCTTGGGAGGATTGCGCTTCTTTTCCACCTGAGTAAAGATGCACTCGGTCTTGTAATTTTGACAATGCGAGCAGGCGGGCATCTTGCCGTCGCACTTGATCTTCTTCTTCCTGCACATGTCGCAAGCCTGCGGCAACGCGATTAGTCGAGAGGCCCCAAAGATTGCGCGCAGCTTACCCTCGCTATGCGCCGGCGCTTCTGCTCGCCTTGACCCTCTCCGTCGTCGCCTTGGGCCATTCCCATGGCATCGTCAAACAGAGGACCTGCGAGGTGGGGCTGTACGGGCGAGCCATCTTGGTTGTAGTTTCCAAAGATCTGCGGTGGCTGATTCACAAGCGGCGGAGGCTGCGGAAGATAACCGTGGGGCGAGTTGTCCATGGCGGTTTGCGATGACGGTGAGAGCGACGGAGAATTGAATGTTGCCTTGGTCGAATGAAGCGGAGAGTCCGAGTGTCTCGAGTAGTCCGTAAGACAACAGATTAGGAAAAGGTCGGGATGCTGGCGCGTGACAGCGTGGGTTGAACGCGGGGGTGGAGGTGGCAGTCGGACCCTCGCGAGTCGCGCGAGTGACGTATTCCTGGGACGGGTGAGACGGGAGGCTCAATGGTGTGCGACGAGCGGTGGGAGGTGTGGCGGCAGGGGGACGGTCCGGGGGGCATTGCACGGGGGACGAAGGGATAGAGAGAGAGTCGAGAGGAGGAGAGAAGGAAATGGGGGAGTCAGTGGCGGAGCAGCAGCAGCTGAAGGAGCGAGCAGCAGCACAGAAATGTGTGGCTTCCGGCAGCTAAGGCGAGGGTAGCAGGACACAGGAGCAGGCACCGCCGCACGACTGGACGAGACGGGACCAAGGACCAAGGACGGACGGGATGCGCGATTGGTCAGCAGCAGACGGCCATAACCTGGTCAGAAATCGTACTGGATACGTAAAATCGACTCGAAAAAAGGTGAAAAGAAGAGTTTCTGAATTCTTCAATCCTCATCATCTTCCCGCTTGCTCCCGCAATGACACAGATCGTACAGAGGCACCGTTGGCGGTGTCGAAAGAAAGACAGTCCCAAGTCCAAGTCCACGGAACGACCAAGCCCCGACGTCCGGCTGCTGCCTCAGGACAACGACAGCTCACTCCAGTCCTAATCGCCGACCTTTCGTCCGTCTCCCCCATCTCCCTGCCGTTCTCCTGCACGTCACCAGCGCTACCCGTTGGTTCTGGAGTTTGGACTACCAGTTGACACGAACACCATCATGTATGCTTTCTCCCCATTCTGCCGCCAGGGTCAAGCTGCCCGCGGCACTGGTCGGCAAAAGGCTAACTGCGCATAGGTCAACCGGAACCCAGCCCTCTCCTCCGCGCCCCCTCGCCGCATCTGAAATACAAAACCACCCAGAATACAACCACATCACTTGGAACCTCAAGCCCACGCAAAAGGGCAAGGTGGCTGTGGCTGCCACTCGTGGCGGCACCTTTAACATTGCATACGAGCTGCACGGCCATGGCCCAAGACACATTGTTGTAAGTCTTGCTATACTGCGCCTCATGATCGACCTTCAGCTTCACTCTCATCATTGCTCATCGTGCATCGTCTGCGACTCGCTCCCTTCTCTGCGAATCAACAACAGTCGCACCGTGCGCCCAGACAAGCTTTTGCCCACAACCCTATTTTCCCCGCGACTGATGACACACGTCACCGCCCTCGAATCCTAGTCGGTTTGCAATGCTGACAGTCAACACCATGGCAGTGGATCATGGGCTTGGGCGGCCTCAAGTCGGCATGGCAGCGCCAGACCAAGGACTTTGCCCACACCCAGGCAGACAAGTTTTCGTCCCTCATCATCGACAACCGCGGCATTGGCGAGTCGGATCGTCCCGTCATGAGGTACTCGACGTCTGAAATGGCCAAAGATGTGCTCGAGGTCGTCGACTACCTCAAGTGGACTGGCAAGCGGGAGCTGCACGTCGTGGGCGTCAGCATGGGCGGCATGATAGCCCAAGAGCTCGCCTACATGGTCCCCGACCGCGTCTGTTCCCTGTCGCTCGTCTCGACCGCCTCGCAAATCTTCCGCACAAAGGGCATCCTCGAGAACTTTATGAACAGGTTCAACATGCTGTGAGTGGCTCCCCCGCTGCAGCTCGTCCGCCCGCAGTCGGAGAATATTAACCCTCCTCAGCATGCCCCGCTCGCTTGATGGTCAAATCGCCTACGTGAAGCGCAACCTGTACACCGATGCCTGGCTTGCCGCCCCCGACTCGACCGAACCCGTTGTCCAATCTTTCCCGACCAACGGTGACCGCTTCGCCGCGGGCGAAATCAAGAAGCGCACCGATCCACCCCCCTTCAACGTCGTCGGCTTCACGGCGCAAATGGTCGCCTGCGGCTGGCACCACAAGAGTGCGGCGCAGCTGTGGGAGCTGGCCGAGCGCGTCGGCCACGACCGCATCTTGGTGCTGCACGGCACCGAGGACCGCATGATTCCATTTGAGCATTTCGGCGTGCTCGTGGACGGGCTGGAGGGCGTGCCCGAGGACAAGAGCAAGAGCGACGACAAGGAGGCGCACAGGAAGAAGAGGGTTGAGGCGCGCGTGCTAGAGGGCCAGGGCCACGTCTTGCCGATTGAGATGCGCAAAGAGTTCAACGCGTGGATAGAAGCCAACATTGAAAAAGGCATCGAGCTGAACCGCGCCGCGGAGTAGACAAGGTAGGTCAGCAAACAGGTAAGAATTTGTCACGAGTTTTAGAGGGCACTGCTGTTGGACGACACGAAAGAGTAATGACTGCAAAGACGCACACGATTATTGTACAAGGCTTTGTTTCTCCAGCGGGCGCAATGAATGGGTTTCAAGACAAGAGAATTTCGGAGTTCATTGGCACCTACAATTCCGCACGGCGTACGGTTTACATGGACATACAGAGACGATGGCAGAATACATCAAAAATCCCTTTGCAAAGCAGCAGCAGCAACATCAGCATCATGACCACCGCGCGCTCATGATTGTCACCACCTAATCCTGAGAACCGTCCAAACTAGACAAAGTACGCTCTCTCTAAACATGCCCCACCAATCAGCGCTGTCCCGCAAAGCCTACCCGAACAAGCTCAAGTACCGCTATCGCAATCGCTATCGCACTCGAAAGGCCATTGGTATAATCCAGAAGCTAACTACCGCAAAACACTAAAACTCCATGTAACCCTAAACTGGTAACTCGAGGCTGTTTAGCGCGGGAGCCAATCTAGTTCTGGTTGCAGGTAGGTTGTGTTCCCCGCCTTCGGTAGTTTGTTGTTGTGAGTGGTGGTGGTGGGACGGCACCTCCCGCGATGGCGGGCGCAAGTGTTGACGAGTGGTTTCTATTGGGGGGAGAGGGGGGAGGGGGGGAGCGTCGGGTTACCTGCCTGCTTGCCTCACCAACTTGTCCGTTTGCCTGCTTGGCCTTGCGAGGTAAGCAAAACGGCACCTACTACAACAGCCCACACGTGTACACACATACTGTACGCACGCAACCAACTGTACCTATCGCAGAAATCTGCTTTACTCCCCGATCCCTCTACCAACCTGGGTTTCACATACAAGGAAGCGGGGCGGGCTCGAGTGCGGTGGTGCATACTAAACAAGCCCTGCTGGACCGAGGTGCGGACGGGAATTCGGCGTCGGCGGTCGGGGTCGGGGTCGGGAATTCGGCTGGACGGACGGAGGACGGAGGACGGACGGAGTGTGTAGGTAGGCCGACGCATGGTGGTGATGGTGGGGTGAGATGCATACATAGACAGGCAGGAGGGGGCGGCATTGAGACTTTCAATTGGCATGAGACTTGGGGGCATAACAGTGGCCAGGCTGATTGACGGAGCAAGGAGAGCAGTCAGCTAAGTCAAAGTTCGATAGCTCGAGGTGTTTGGTGTGCTAACAGGAGAAAGCCTCTACAGTAGAGACAACCAGGGAGAGAGAAACAGAACAGATGGTGTGGTGAGATTGAAATTAGATTTGCAAAGGCCATTTTTTTCTCTCTCTGGCTAATCCACAATAGCAGCAACGGCCGCGGCAACACCGTTTCTTGATTCTTTTGGTTCGTCTGTCACGGTCGTCTTGTCTCGACAACCGGATGAGCAGACCAGCCAGAGCGACGGGAGTCGAACGGGCATGCGGACGAAGCCGCACGGAAACAAAAATCAAGTCGAGCGAGACAAGACAGTGCAGCCCCTGGATATTTCTACCTGTGTGACACACCCCCCATCTCTTCCATCCTATAACCCACCGATCTCTGCCTCGCCCAACTCCTACCCACTACAGGCGATGATGGTATACCTTTGTCTCCTTTCACCAATCGACGCAGCTATCAAACTGAGCAATGCTTCATCCTTCTGCCCATCAATCTGTATGAACAAACAGGTCGGTCTTACTATATCTATTGGGCAGACGTGCAGAAATGCCGTCATCACCTGAATACTAACGAGCTGCGGGACGGGCCGACACTAATCTGCTCTACAGTATGCATAAGACCGGTGTGTGGGTAGGTTCGCACTTTACTTGCGCCGCGCCTTGCTGCGCCGCGCCTTGCCTCGTGCGAGAGGCGCGTTGATGCCGAGACCGAGTTTGATAAACAGGCAGATGGGCAGGCAGACGTCATGGTGAGCTGCTCGGTCAATCTGCCGTGGCTTGACTTCAAGCTTGCATATGGATGCTCGATTCAGAATAGGGATTGATTACATGTAGACAGCAGCCCTCTACATCATTTCCATCGCCTACACACCTCACGCCACACTGACTGACAGCCCAGGCACGCAGCTGACGCGTCTTCCTACCTCATTCTTTCCATGCCTTTCTCTTGCCCATCTCTCATCATTGTCCCAAACCCCAGCTCCGGCCAGACATGCATCATCCGGCTATGACCGGTTGCCGCCGGAAGACGCAGGCCGGCACGACGCGTGTGGCCCGCTAGGCTAAGGTAGATCGACGCGGCGGGAGCGGGACGCGGCTTCTCCATTGTTTGCGCGGAGGCGGTGTCGAGAAGGGGATGTGGCGGTGATGCTGACTGCGTGGATGAGAGAGGTGATGGGTAGGGGTGAGGGTAGGTGGAGGGGTAGGGGAGCGGTGGTTGTGGAGCTCTGCGATAGGCGGCTCTACGTTTGCCTCAGAAAGACAGTTTGTCAAGGTAGCTGGCCGAGTGTTGGCGGTATGTGTCGTGATGTCGTTGTGGGTTTGGGGTTTGTGGTAGTAGCTGGTTCTTCGCAGGCTTCGGAGACAGACACTTCGACGTAAGAGGATGGTCGGCTGTGTGGTGCGTTCAGTCTTCTTTGCATTTGGCACTTCAGCTTTTGGTCTTTCTGGATTGAAGATTGGTTTTGTTGTGGCAGAGTGGTACGACTGGCGAGGCTGCGTCCTGTCTGTTGTTCGCGCGCCTTCCATTTCAGCTTTTACTTGCCACCAATTCACGCGGTCAACTTTGCAGCCGCTGCGATTGGAAGAGGAGATTAAAGCGCCAGTACCAAAAAAGATGGCCAAGTCCTGAAGTTTGTCTGAGGTCTCGAGTTTCGCGTGGCAGGAGCAGGTGCCTTCCTTCCCTTCTCGGGCAGTTGCGCCTTCCAGACGTCTTCTGTCCGCAGAACAAACACAACCCAGACTCAACCTTCTGGAGATGACTCGCTCACTCGCCCTCGTCTCTTTCACCGCACTGCATTCTACAAGCTTGAATCAACTCGACCGACATCTTCGAATCGTCTGCGCTCACTCGCACTCTGAGCGCATCCCGTCGTCAAGGCTGCCGGCGCGCGCGTCACTCATTTCGACCGAACACCAACTTTTGCGACGCGCTCTCATGGTTTGACTTTGAAAGAACGTACGCCAAACTATGATGCGCGTCTGCGCCCTGGCGACCCTCCGAAAAGCGGGACCTAATGGACGAAACTTGGTCTTCTCTGATTTCGAACTCTTGTTCCTTCCGGACTCGGATCACTTCTCACTTCCTGTGGACGTCGCGGGAGCGTATGTGGCCTTCCTTCTCTACGAATTTTGAAGGAAATGTTGTACTAATTTGCGACTGTGTGTGTAGCCCCAGAGATATCGCGCGTCGCCGCAGAACTGTTGAGGCAGTCATCGACTCGACTTTTCGCCCAGTGCCGATGTCGACGCTGGCGCTGTTCGGAATCTCACGTCGGTAAGAGAAACGCCTACACAATAGCGAGTGTTCCCAAGCGCGTGGCGCGCTGGCTTTCATGTCGACATTGGCTAGACGAATAGTGAAGTGTCCACGCCAGGGTTGGACAGAGGTGCATGAATGCTCCCTGTGCCCATCCAACTCTACGCTCAAACGACTAAGTCCCCCAGTGGCAAGATGCATGAATGCTCCCTGTATGCGCACATTTCGACATGGCCGTTTGAAAAGTCACCGACGCTCAAAGACGACAAGGAATGATGACAATCAAAGTTCTGACCACTTCGAGCCCTGGTCCAACAACGAGCAGTATCTAAGTGACGAGTCTCTCGACGATGACGACGATCAGGAAACCGAGGCGGACTTCACCTTGGATGAAGACCTCGACGAGAATGAGGAGGACTCGTCGCCATCAACTCCTTCAGTCCTTCGGTCGTTTCGCTACATCGACATTGGCGGCGAAGCGCTCCAGTCACTCAATTCGATCTTCCGTCACAAGTCTCGCCAGGAATTCCGAGCTATCATGATCGAGTGTTTGTCCAATTGCTGCGACAAGGCCCCGGAGTACTATGGTAAAGAGCCGAAAGCGATTGTCATGGGCATCCATGCGTACTTGGCTTTTCTCAGAAGACAAGACCTAGTGGAAGACTGCGTGGACTCGATTATTCGTGCCGTACCAAGGTCAACGCAAGCCCTTCTAGGAACGCAGTGGCACGCAGAACAACTCAAGGGCCTGGAAGGAATCCACCAGAGTGACGGCGCTGGGATCTACCTCGATTACGTCCATACAGATGGCTCGCTTTACCCCGAACATTGCGCATATGCTGGAAGTACGAACAAGTTCAGCAGGCGACTCGGACAATACGAGAAAAGTGCGCGCACTGGTGTACCTGCGGAGAGGGGTTATCACAACCAGGTCCTCGCCTCACCAGGAGCAAAAGGCCACCTCCGGGCTCTTGCGCGCTGGAGTCTCGACTACCGGCCATGTCGACTTGACAGGGATGCTTGAATGCTCCTTGTACCTATCCTTCCACACGATTAGATCCCCGAGTTTCTAGGTCACAAGACGCTTGAATGCTCCCTGTGTGTCTGCATCTTGACTTGGTCGCTTCACAACAACAAACCACTTGCTCGCTCTCTCATCGCAGCTGGCAGAAAAGAATGCGATTCACATATGTTGGATCGAAGGCTCGCGAAGATAAAGGCGGAGAAGGAGGTCGAGCACTGCGGTGATTGCAATGAGCAGCTAAGCGATGCCGACAGGAGATTGGCCAAAGGGCACAACGCAGCTGGACGCATTATTTGTCCTTCCTGCGCTGACGCTAAGAGACTAAGAGAAGGTAATTGTCTCCCAGCAGGTACCCGGTGTTTCGACAACAACGAGCACATCCTTACCGATCAAGAGCGGCTCTACACAAACCGTGTCAAGGAAGATGGAAAAGTTGTTGGTTACCGCTGTAAAAAATGCAACACCAAGTCTCGACACAAAAAGGCCGAGCCGAAGATTGAAGACGGAACAACATGCCTTGCTTGCAACAAGCGCCTCAACAAGTCCGACCGCACTCATCCGCGCCCCGCCAAAGACGACGCGGGTAAGACCATTGGCTACCGCTGCACTCCATGTGCCAAAGATCTAAACGCCCTGCCTGAAGGAACGACTTGTGCTCTCTGTCCGGGCCAGGCTGCGCTCAACAAGGTCGCAAGACGTCGGCGTTGCCCCCTCAAGGACGCACAAGGCAACGTCATCGGCCACCTTTGCAAGAAACACGAGGCCAAGCAGAAAATGCTGCCCGAAGGAACGACGTGTGGGAAGTGCGGTGAGGCTTTGGGTGAATCGGCGAGGAAGGGTCGCTGGAGGAACCCAGCAGATAAGTCAACGTGGCTCTGTTACCAATGCCACATGGACAAGAAGGGAAAGAAGCAGAAGGAACAGAATGAGGACGACCTATTCCTTCTGAACTCGGACCACTCCCTGATAGGAGCGTACGTGCTTAACTACTCCAAAAGATAGGGAAAACTTGCACTAACACGTCTTTCTCCACGCAGTCCCTTGAACATCGCGCGCCGCCGCATAAAAGTTGGGGCAGATCATAAACGCGGTGTCAACTCCATTGGTCGACAGGGGCGCATGAAGGGTCCTTGTGCCCATCCTATTCTACGCTCAAACGACTAAGTCTCCCGGTGGCAAGGCGCTTGAATGCTCCCTGAATGCATGCTGGTGCCGGCGTTTACGTCGACTACGCCGAAACAGAGCTCACTGTATCCGGACTATTGCGTCTATATGGACAGTGCAGTGCAAACAAGTTCAGCAGACGTCATCGGAGCCAGTCTACGACAACCAAGTTCTCGCCTCGCCAGGAGCAAAGGGCCACCTTCGCACTCTTGCGCGCTGGACTCTTGACGAGATCCCCAACCGTGTGGTGTTGGTCATCGCAGAGGGCCTCTTTATGATGGTCCTTCAGAGCATCACCGATCCTGGAACTCGCCGTGCGACACCATGTACAGCATGTTCTTTGAATGTCTCCCCTCGCGCCTCGGCATGCCCAAAGTCCATGGCCTCAACCACGCCTGGTGTCTGAACCAAGGCTTCGGGAACAATGAAGCATTCCGGAAGAGTCCCTGCGACAACTGTCGCCAGCCCGTTGGACGCCACGTTTGCTGGTCACCACTGGACCCTATCAAGGCATGGTGCACGAGGTGCAAAGGCCACTGGGACCGCCACCGTGAGCCACGCTCAGCAGAGAGAGTCGCCCGGTCAGTCGCGTTGGACACGCTCGAAGAATTCAGCTACTGCCCCCAAGGATGCGGCCGCCAGATGATGCGCGCCAAGGACGGGGTCCCAATTCCCCAAGATCTGCTCGACCAAGGAGTACGCACAGTCGCTTGGTATCCGCCCCTGCAGTCACTCGTCTGTAAGCCATGCTTCAACAAGCTCTACAAGCTTGACAAGAATGAAGCGGACCGGTCCAAAACCAAGCATTGCGCGTGCGGAAATGAGATTTCGAAGGCATCAATGTTCAGTGGCTTGATCACCTGCGGGCAATGCGTCTTTAAACGCCGACTTGAAAAGCTGGAGAGCGAGACTGACGATGAAACCTGCGCCCTTTGCCCTCTCAAACTTTCCCGTTCTGAGCGTGTGTACGCTCGCGGCCGCACCCCCGAGGGTGGCAAAATCTGTGGTCAGTGTGCAGCCAACAAGCGACTCAAAGAGGCCGAGGGCAAGGTCGTCGAGTGTATCCAGTGTGGCAAGCCGCTAACTCGCTCCCTCATCGCAGCTGGGAGAAAAGTTTGCGATGTCCATATACTTGACAAACGACTGGCGAAAATGAAAGCGGAGAAGGAGTTTGAGCTGTGTGGTGACTGCGACGAACACTCGAGCGATGCTGCAGTGGGTCGCAAAAGGATTGGCGACTCCGGGACGGAATGCCCGAATGCTCCCTGCAGTCGTACTTTTAGGCTTAGTCATTTAGAGATTTGACCTCATCTTATCCCCCAATTCCCAAAAGCTGAAGCTGTGTGTACAGGGAGTGATCAAACGCCCTCCTCCCCAAAGACTTGGACATTTGAGCTCGAAAGTGGATAGCGACGAGGAGAAATCAAGCACCCCGCACCGCCTTGGAGTTGTCTATTTCTTTTCGCGACCCTTATTGTGATGCTGATCAGAGGGTGGCCAAAGGTCACAACAAGGCCGATGAGATCTGAACGAAGGCGGAGAAGGAGGGTGAGCTGTGTGGCGACTGCAGTGAGCAGCTAAGTGCCTTGATATGTAGACTCGTTGCTTTATTCCAGCTATCCAGGGAGCATTCGTCATCGCCGGAGCGTCAATAAATGACTACCGAGTCTCTTGAAGCGAAAACAGGGAGTGATGGTCCGCAAGAAGCATGACTGTCTGAAGAAGCTTAGCTGACTTGCCTTTAGATCGCTGAAGTTGTCAACTTTTTCGACTTCGATTGAACTTGCCGGGTGCCATGAGAAGTCTGACATGAACCTTCATTCAAGAAAGGAGTAAAGCAAACAACCGCCGAACGGACTATCTTCTGATGCAAGAGAATCTTCTACAAGCCTCTGCGGGCACCATTTGACTACGGCCTACTATTCCGCTTCTCCGTCCACTCATCAACCAACCCCCTGTAATCAGCCACACCGTACGGCACGATGATATCCCGCCACCAGCTACCTTTACGCCTGGTTTCCAGGCCCAAATCGCGCAACAGCATGTCGACGTATGGGATGGCGTCAAACACGAAATCCGGCACCCACGCGCCGTACCCGCATGGATACCTCCAGCGGCCGAACTGCGAGTGCAGCAGCGCGCTCCACGTGGCGGCTGCGGCGTCGTGCGGGTTGCGCGTGAGCGCTCCGTCGAAGTAGGCGCTGATCCAGAGCGCCTGCGTCTGCGCCATCAGCGCGGTCGACGTCGTCATGGTCATGCCCGCGAATGCGAGGGTGCGTTTGGAGCAGGTTTGCGAGGGCGGCGCGATGAGCCGGTAGAGGCGGTATGGGTGGCTGGTGTCGTTGCGCTCGGGGCCCTGTGGGACGCTTGGTTGGTTTGCCAGACTGGGGAACTGGGAAAGGATTGTGGCATTGGCTTTGGCGACGTCCGGCGAGGCGAGCTTGGTCGAGTGAGGCAGGCCTAGGGACGCAGCCGTGGCGCTGCCCTCTGGCAGGAATGAGATGGGCGGGCTCTTCTTCCAACCGGTCGCGCAGAGAAGCGCGTCGGCAGGAAGTGTTTGCCCGTCGGAGAGGTGGACGGTCTTGTGTGAGAGGTGTGTGATGGAGGCAATGTGCACGCGGATCTGCCTGCTGCGGACGTGCGCGAAGAAGTCGGTCGGGTAGTTGAGGATGCTGAGGCTGCTGGCCGACCAGAACGCGCTGTGCCAGGGCTTCAGCTTGGCCGTCTCGGCGTGCGCGTCGTACGCATTGAGCTGCTTGACGTCGTTTGCGAGAATCGTCCAGAAGCCTGATACGATTTTTCGTCCTAGCCATGTACGATGTAAGAGGCGTCTGATGAAGCCGTACCCGTCTTCGTCGCCCCAGATACAAGGAGAGAACCATGTCAAGAGGCGCGTGACGAGGAGGCTCTCGAGCCATCTCTTGAGCGGCGTCACGTATGGGGGAGCCATCCAAATGGGGCCGCGGCCATTCTCGCGGATGATGAGGTCGACGAAGATGCCAGCTTCTGCGAAAGCGTAGGCCGCGTCCCATGCACTCTTTGCGCCACCCACGACAACGACGCTGCGGGATGTGAGTAGCGTGTCGTCTCGTTGGCGGAAATCTTTGGCGTGAAAGATGGGCGCCGCAAAAGACTCATGCCCTTCAAACTGCGGCATCGACGCCTCGGAAGTGACTCCAGTTGCCAGTATCAATCTCTTGGTGCGAATGTTCCATTTGCCGTAATCAGAGACGGCACTCAAAATCCAAGCACCAGACTCATCCTGCTCTGCGGTTTCGACTTTAGTTTCCAGACGGATCCGTCCATGGATGAAGCGCTCGGCATAGTCGAACAGGTAGCGTTGGAGCACGAAGCCTGGCATGTGTTCCCCCTTTTTGATGCCATACACGCGCTCTTCCATGGGGAAGTCGCTGAACTCGTACGTGCCGAGCATGTTGTTGCTTTTCAGACCGGGATAAAGACGTTCTTTGCACCATACGCCGCCGATGGACGAGGCCGAATCGATCACAACCACATTTTCAGATGGGTGGAGCTGGATGTACGTCTTTGCGGCTGCGAGACCGTGCCAACCTGAAAGTGTCAGTGAGAAGTGTGGCAAGCTGTACAAGAGATCCTCGGATGTTGGGAGTGGAAAGTTCATTGCACTCTGCAAAGAAAGATTGGATTCTTACCGGCTCCAATGACGACCAAGTCAAGCTCCTCCATATTCGCTCGCAGTCTCGAAGTCCGTCCTTACGCAAATGAAGGCGGGGGCGAAAAGACGATAACGTAGCACGCGGTCAAAACACTGTCGCGTCGCACAACTTATAGTCAAGGTAACAGACCCGCTGGCTCAAAGCCCACCGGACATTTTCCCCGAAAGAAACCACTTCCTCCGATAATGGAGACGCGATTGATCGACTAGTGTGGGGGCCAAAGAGCCTGGGGAAAGATGGGCCTGTGCGCGACACTCGAGAAGGGCCCGGAAACTTTTCGCCATGGGCTTTCGATTGATTCTTGTGCTTGGTGACGGCACAGGGAGAGGAAGCTGTGCGAGCGGCGTGGGCGGAGCGGCTGGGTCTTTGTTTGCTGATAGAAACAGTTTGATCAGGAGAAAAAAGGGTCAAAACGCCAAAACCCGTTGGGATCAGCAATAAGTCCCCCCAAAGTCGAATTTCACGCCTACTTCCATTCCCAAAATCTCAAAGCACAGCCAACCGACGTCCAAAACTCCTTCCATTCACTTTGATACGGGTAACAGGACAAAGTCCCCTCCAGTGCCTTGAGAACCTCTGGCTATTCTTTCAACTTCGCAACGCCCTTACTTTTCGCGTCCATGGGTGAGATGCTCACGTAGCAGGTGTCGAACGTCTGTCTCCTGACGACGACGCATTCGGCCGGTAATTTCTTGCTCCTGCAAATCGGAATGTCTTTTTGGGGCAAAATTCCTGAGAGCATTGGCGCAGTGAGGACATATTTGAAGTTGAGATGGCTGCAATGCCTCTTGTCGATGCGCGGAAAGTTGACATTGAGAAGAACATTTGGGGGCAAATAAGGTTTGCCGTTTGCGAGGATACGATTCGTCAAGTTCAGGGCCATTGAGGCGTAGATTTCTTGAGAGGGGTCAGACTCGCGGTTCCATGCTCGTCTCTTATGGTTCCAGCCGGCAAACGCGATGCTGGGGATCCCGAGCTTCTTCGCAGCGTAGACGGCAGCCCCGGTGGTTCCCGAGTGGCGATGCTCAAAGGCTCTGTTCGCGCCAACGGCGGGACCGACGAGCACCATGTCGATACCCCCAACGGAGCCGTTCCCCTGGAACCTGGGCCAGATTTCTTCTACGCCGTACTTGACGCCAGTCGCTGGCTCAGCGTTGACCCAGTTAAGACGAGGATCTGTCGCGTTGAATCCGGTTTTCTTCCCCTTCTCCCCAGGACAGCTTTTATACTGGCACTCCGTGGATTCCAATTTGCGCGGAGGACGCGCACGATCCTCTGCGATTGTCAGTATATCAGCTATTACATAGGAATCCTAGATGACCATACTAGTGCTGGGATTGTGGAAAGGCGGCGAAGATATAATGACGTCGTGCCCATAATCTGCCAGCCATTCGTAGAAGACCCTGATTCGTTTCTCGGCCCAGCCTTCCTCGTTTGTCAACAGCAGATTGGCCTTTCCAGGCTGCAGTGTGCTGTTTGTGATGCCATGATTCAGGCCGTGGTTTATGGGATCGAAACACGCAAGATGGGTACATGGATGGTTGGAGGCATCGGGTTCTGTAGGGATTGCTGCGGCCGCGAGATTCGCCGCAAGGAGTCCGAGAATGGCGAGGAAATAGATGAAATTCATCTTGCCGGTATTGGGTGTTGCAGACCGAGACCTTGGGCTCGCAGGGCTAATTATATATGCGGAGGGAAATGATGAGTTGGAGAGCCGGTTCGCGATGAGAAGTCCATGTTGGGGATATCAGGCCTTTAGACGATGAACCATGGCACACTGGGCAACGAAAGGAATTATAACCAGACAGGGCGTCGTCGTAAGTCATACTACGCAAGCCCTTGATAACTCCTTGTAACCATCCTTTTTGGCGAGTAGATCTTCTCCATCTTCTGCGTGCTAGGAGCTCGAATTCTCCCCAGCTTCCTGAAGCCTCCCATAGCGACACGGAAGTTCCAGTTTGATAATTTCTTTCGTCGCCCGCTGTGATGGTGTGGTATTGCTTTCCGGTCCAGCTCTTCTTTCCTCCGTTGTGTTGGGCGTATTCGCTACCAAAGATGAGCATACAAGGGAAGGCCGTATCAAGGGAGGCCGTTGTATGTTGGAGGAAAGCACCGCCACACTTTGAGGAGCACTGTTGACCAAGATTGAGAACTCCCCGTCAAATGAGCTGGTTGGCTGAGGCAGACCAACGAGACTGGGGCGCCAAAATTGCCATTGTTGGGACGGAGACCGCGGTCATCAGGAGCAGCGACCCGGCAGGGATCGAAAGAGTGAGAACTCTAATGAGCGGAGGATCGTTTGCCGAAGCGTGTGAACGTGAACAATAGAGCCTACGCGTCGCGCGTGTTTGTTGTTTGATGTCGTCTGGAGACGAGCAAGAGGAGGCGTGGTGTTGGTGGGGCGTGAAAAGTCCTTGCCGCATCCACGCGTTCAGCGCGCCTCGGCTTTCGCGTGGCAGGAAACAGCAAACACCACACACATACCACAAGAACGCGCTCGAATCGATAGCAGCCTCTCGTACTTCCTCAGTCATGGCTAGAAAGCCAAAAAAAAACACCATTCGCTTCTCTTTCAACTCATTGTTGTTGCAAATCATCGCACACCACTTCTCCCCTCCTGCTCTGGTTGGCTTCCGGCGCCCGTGATATCCCATCTTGCAGTTGAAGCAAAAGAACTTTGCCTTATGGCTCAGTTTCTCTATAGAACTTTTTCTGTCGATTCGTCCGACTCATATCCGCATTTGCCGCGTCCTTCTTACACTTTCGGCAGCGGTACCCGATACCGCACATCTCAAAGTTGAGGCACTCGCCTGCTCCCCAGGACTCTGCCAAAGGACATGGTCACGCTCTAGCTTTACCTACGTAGGACAGTCGAATGCCACTATCCGCACGTCTTACGTGATGGATACTTTCTGGGAGGTCCTCTTGTGTGTGCCACGACTTTGGCATCATGTCTCGCTACATGTACGAGTAGTGGACTTGGGGATTTACGCAATTTCATGGGGGTGAGTGGTGCATCTTCCAACGGCGGCACAGCAGTACATTGGGATAATTACTTGACGACGAGGCTTTTTTTTTTTTTTTTTTTTTCGACGTCGACCGATTGAAAGCGGTATTGGCCACGCCTCTCGTACCGCCAAAATGAATGCCTATGTCCTCTGGCCGCGGGGCGCTTGAATGCTCCCCATATACACGCACGCACTTGACTTGGTTGATTGCAATGCTCCTTTCTTCAGCCATTGGGCCAGTGCTAGCTAACTGAAGAACCTAATCGACCTCTCGATTTCCAGTCGACCTGTCGATGAGGGTCCATTCACGCCCCAAATTTCCGCCCGGGACCTCCTGAGCATGGCCTCCTTTTGATATCCTTCTTGCCCAGCCTTTTCTCAGCGTCAAAGACCAATTCCACGCTCTCCTCTGGCGTCATGACTCGGTCGTGCTTTCGGACGTCCAGCTGCTTCCGGCCCCAGGACGCGCTCTATCAAACCGAGTAGCGGATCAGCCAGGTCCAGGGTCTGCTTGACAGCGGAATTGAAAGCTTCCTTGACGTCTTTCTTGACTTCGCTGACGTCGGTGCCCTGAACGCTGGACACTGCAAGCAAAACACACCGCAGCATAGGCATGAGAAGCAATTGGCCGGAGATGCTGTCAACCTTCTTCGTGTACTGCTCAAACTTGCGGACCGCCTGTCTGAGACTGTGTTTGACAAAGTTGGTCCTCAGCGCCTCGTAGTCGGGGTCGCGCAGGTCGGGGCTCGCCTTGATCGCCTCCAACACGAGCTGATGCCACTCGATTATGCACATGGGCAAGAACCGGACCTGCATGATGGACGCGATGAATGGGATCGTGAGTATCGCGAGCAGCGCATCTGCGTCGTAGAAATCGAAGGTGCTGCCGACCAGTATCTTGCGGAAGGCTTTCCTCATGGAATGATTGCCGATGAGGGAAGCTGCGAATTCCACGAGCACTGCGTCGAAATCATGAGCCTGGGCCACAATCTCCTCGACGAAGTGCGGGAGGATGCATGACAAGTCGCCGTCGGCTGGGTGAGGTGGGTTGTTGTAGTTCCCGTACGCCATGAAGGCAACCTCGTCAAGGGCCGTCTTCACTGCTCCGTCAAGGTCCTCGCCGGCTTTCTTGCGCAAATCCAGCACGCGGGTGGCCTCTTCAACGACGTGAATGAGCATGTGGCTCGGGAACTCCAGCTTTCGGTCGACGAGCTGCCGTTTGATCAGCGACAGGTCGTCCGGGGTGAGTATGCTAGCGTCAGGGAAGCGCGCCGCCCAGTCGAGACTGAATTGGGCAGAGTCGGAGGCCGTCCAGCCCTGTTTCTTCACGTTGGCGAACTTGTAGAAGACTTTATGGTCTGGCACATGAATGTCGAGGGCCTGTTCAAAGGATCTGATGCCAATGTCGAGGTACTTGTCGTTGAAACTGTCGACGAATTCTTCCGCGGCTGAGAGCAACTGGTTGGCCAGGACATGCTCTTTCGAGAAGGGCACCATTGCGTTTGACATGGTCGAGTCGGTATTTGGCGGCGTGATCTGCGAAGTTGGATTAATTTCTGCTAACGAGTGACTCTTATTGACTCGAATCCTCACCTCGACGAAACTGGAAGGCATCGTTTGTTGAGAGTGGATCTGCTGATGAAGTGTCGCCCGAAGCGATGACAGGCTGAATCGCCTCCCAGAGGTATGCGACAGGAGCTCAGGGTGAATGGAGACTGGACGTGTAGAAATGAAGGTCGAGAGGAAGAGGGTTGGAGAAGGAGGTGGATGATGTCGGGGCTTGGTGCGTTGAATATCGCGGAAGAGTTCTGCGTTTCGAGGACCGCGGAAAGCCTGGGCGACTGAGGACTGCCGAGCTATCGACAGCCTCAAGGTAGGATGAGCCCGTGAAGACTTTGAGCTGCTCGAAAATGGCCAAACAAGCAAGACTCAAGATGAAGAGGATTGGCGAGGCGGACAGGTGGTGTTGGAGGTGGGTGCGTTGAGGATTGTGGAAAAGTCTTGTTCGGGCTGCACTCAGAGGAAAGGTGACCGGATGCTGTGGGATTGCTGAGGTAGACCAGCAGTAGCTTGCGACTGATTTGCGGAGGGTGAAGGCTAACCTGAACAGTGATAATATTCACTTTCGCAATGTGGACCTCAACCTCCCTTCTGCTGAACATAGTCATGCACGCCATTACCATTGATGTGGGGTGCCACCTTGACGACAGCCACATCGTGACCCTTAAGGCCATTTCTGGCTAGGTAGGTGGCAGCATCCTCTAGGACGACGTAGACGTTCAACCTACCACAGTGAAATTCTCTCCTGGGGCCATCATGAGCTCACTCAGTAAGAGTCAAGGGAGTCTTGCTATTCTCCAGCTCCCAAATTTGAGCAGTTTCTAGCCCATCAAAACAGAGACGCCCATCCATGAGGAGTGACGATTACATGTAGTCATGACGACTCCCTGAACGCGCCAAGTGTTAAAATAGAAAATACTCCTACTCGCTGCGCATTCACCAACCCTTTGCGCTTGTATGATGTAGCACGAAAACCCTCGACAAAGGTGTAGACTACTTTTTCGCCACGTATTGACTCCTTGCGCGCAGAGAAGCGCCCCATTTCCAGAGCATAAACGCGCCAGGATAACCAACCACCACCCCGACGCCTGAAAGTATCGTGTTTCCCCAACCGAACCCCAAATTCCTGTACATACTCGGCGCAAAAAGAGGGATTGCGAAGCCGCAAAGACCCCGGAGCACTGTCGCTGCAGCCAACGCACTGGCAGCGTAAACAGTGTACGCGTCAATCAGATACTGCTGCACACACATGAAGGTGACGAACGTGCTTGCGCTAAAAATGGCGGCTCCGATATTTGGTACAATCCAATGCACATTTTTCTCTGCGCTCCAGCCGTAGATCAGAAGGCCGACGGGAAGCATGGTTGCGGCGAGGAAGAGCAAAGGCAGACGAAACTCCGGACGAGACTGGTTGTTTGGTGAACGAGCGATGAGGCGCTTGAAGATGCGGTCGCCCAGCCGAGGAGATACTTGCGACATGATGATGACACCGATTCCGCTCGACATGTAATTCAGGGAGGCGATGGAGGGAGACTCCCCATACACGCCCTCCCAGACCATCGGAAACGTTGCTGGAAGACGTCAGCGTTGATATTCCCCCTTAAAAGGTTCAAGCTTACCAGAGACCAAAAAGGCCAGCCCGTAAACGTACCCGATGTACAGACTCATAACCTGGACAATCGGCTGCGTACCGAGCAGCAAGAATGGCCGCTGCATGTTGACATTAAGCAGACGCTTCCAATCCTTGCTCCCATCAAACTCGGTCCTCAGCTCTCCATTTCCCGTCTCTTTGATCAAGTGGTCTCGTTTTCTCTGCAGAAGTACCGGCGGATACGTCTCGCGTAGACACAACAGCCCGCATACTTGCACCAAGACGTCCAATATCGAGATGATCCAAAAGCACCATTTCCACGACACGTACTCGACAAGGAAGCCGCCTGCTACGGGTCCAACGATTGGTCCGAGAAGCGGTGCGATGCTGTAGACGGCAAGAGCCTTGCCACGCTCAAGTGGCGTGAACATGTCGCTCAGAATACCGCCGCCTATGGATTGTGCGGCACAACCTCCCATGCCGGCCAAAAAGCGAAACGCCAGCATCTGACCGCTGTTTTGCGCAAAGCCGCATGCAGTGTTGAAAACGAAGAAGAATGCATTGCTGCACTGCAGAACCGCCAAACGGCCATACAGCTCGCTCAACGGACTCGTCAACAGCGGGCCAACGGAAAAGGCCAGCATGTAGATGGAAAGAATCATGACGCCGACCGTATTCGAAGTGTGCAAATCTGCGGCAATAGATTCTAGAGCCGGCGCCGCGATGGCAGAAGACAGGGGACCGACAAAATTGAAAAGCGATAGCAAAACGCAGGCGATCCATTTACGGTTTTTGCTCCAGTTTTTGGGATTTGAGGGGTCCGTGGCGCTAGCCCAGGTTACCTGCTGCCGAATGAGTCTATAGTAAAGTGTACAGGAGAGGCATTTCCGCACCAGATTTGGGTCCGTCTCTTCTTTTGGTGGATTCAACTCCTTTTGCTCCTGTTCTGTCCCTGGTTGTATGCGGTCCTCTGAATTCTTATCTATTGATGCGCGCTCCGTCATTTCGATTTCGTCGCTCGAGGACGGCGCAGCTGAGATTGCCGCCTTTTCGACATCTTCGGGCGATGAAGGGCGCGTCATTTCCCCTGATTTGGCAGACCGTTCTGCGGACCGGGTCGAGCGTCGCTGGACAGCCTGTTGTCGAAATCTTGAGAATCGGACGGATCAAGCTGGATTAGGAAAAGACGCCGCAACGCCAGTGGACTAGATGTAAATTTCGAAATTTTGTGGGTCTGAGAAGCAGAGGAAAGACACGAGGAGGTGTCGAGGGACTCCACTGCTCTAATATACGCACCATTCGGTCCGGCCCGTCCGCCAGGACGCCCAAAGGAGAGCACTTGGACCGTTCGTGAGAAGCCATTGGGTCAAATCTTGCTAAAATGGCCAATAGAAGCTGTTGTGGACTTCTGGCCGCGCACTGCCGCGGAACGATTTTCGACGCCGCGGTGATCTGGGATTGTCTGGCCGATCCGCAATTGATACTCAGTAGTACGAGTTTTTGATTACCGTTTCTGGACGAATAGAGACCAAGGAGTTGTCAAAAGCTGACTGCAAGTCCTTTTGGAAATTTGAAGCGTAATAATGGCTCGAAGCGTAAGAAGCAACTTTATATCGAAACTCTGCGCTATGCTCTACAAATGACAAAACAAGAAAGACCAAAAACAATTCTGACGCCGAATATGCCCTTTCAACGCCGCTTCAAGATGCAAAACAATTTACAGAATCAAGGCTCATTTCACCTCCTCCAACAGCTTGCTCTTACCGGCCAAATCAGCGGCAAGCTGCATCAGTGGAATGTTGGCCATGATCTCGAACACACTGACCTCAACCTGCATCTCCTTTGAGATCCAGTTGCGCACCTCAACGGCCACAAGACTGTCAACACCGTACGCGCTCATGGGCTTGTTGGCGTCAATGTCGCTCGCCGGAACCATCATGAGCTTGGCAAGGCGCTCGACCATGGCCGCGGTAATCACATCCACCGCCGCAGTCATGTCTGAGCACCGCGACAGCTCATCGCGGAGAGAAATGGTCGAGCCAGAACCAGCGCCAGATCCTTGGGCGCGGTTCAGCAGCGCCGCGAACCTGCCATCCTGAATCCAGTACCAAGACTCGGAGTACTCGTTGAATGGCAGACCGCACATGACCTGGGCAGGGTGCGCTTCGGAGCCCTCCATGGCCGTCGCCATCAGACCGTGGAGATCCGAGTTGTGCATGACCTTCAGACCCATGCTCTTGACGTGGTCGACGTACTCGTCGTGCTCGGCGACGAAACCGACGCTGAGCAGGTAGCCGATGTCGATGGTCATGGCGCGGAGACCCTGCGAGCGGCGGTAGCTGGCGAAGTAATCCTGGAAGATGTTTCCGGCTCCGTAGTTGCCCTGGCCGCGGTGGCCCATCGTTCCGGCAAGCGAGCTGAGCATGACGAAGAAGTCGAGGTCCTTGGGGAGCATGTCGTGGAGGTTCCAGGTTCCGTGGACCTTGGGACCGACAGTGATGCGGAGATCGTCGGCGGTCATCTTGTCAAACAAAGTATCCTGCCATCTTGTCAGTGCCTAGCGCTTCGAATGCTCCTTGTCTGTGACTTACCTTGAGAACCATGGCACCAGTTACGCAGCCCTTGACAGGGGGCAGATGCTTGATCTGGTCCAAAACTGCCTGGAGCGACTGCCTGTTTCCAACGTCGCAGTTGAAAGCAAGGGCATTCGTCTTGTAAGTCTTGCGCAAGTTTTCGATGAAGGCAATGTTGTCTTCACCGCTAGCGGCAGACCTCGACAGGAAGACGAGGTTTCCGGCGCCCTTCTCGGCAAGCCAACGGCCAATCTCACGGCAGATACCACCAAGACCACCGGCCAGGATGTACGTGGCGTCAGAGGAGACGCCGACCTTGGGAGTGCGAGGAACGGCGGGAACAACGTCGTTGTCGTCGACGCGGACAACCACCTTGCCCATGTGCTTTCCGGTCTGCATGTAGCGGAAAGCCTTCTCAACTTCAGCAAACGTGAAGAGCTGAACGGGAGAGACAGGTCTCAGAGCACCGTTCTGAATTAGCTTGGCAACGTCATTCCACAAAGCGACAGCCCTGGGAGTAGGGTTGTTCTCGAAATCGAGAAGATTGACACCAATGTAGCTCTTGTTGTCAAGGAACGGCTTCATGTCGAGACCGGTGTTGGCGAACAGATCCGCCTTGCCGATCTCCAGGAAGCGACCAAATTTGGCCAAGCAGTGCCACGACATGCGGAGAGCCTCTCCAGCCAGAGAGTTGAGGACGACGTCGACTCCCTGGTTGTTCGTGGCTCTCATGACACCCTTGGCGAAGCTGGTGTCGCGGCTGCTGAAGATGTGATCCTCGGGAATGCCGTACTGCTTCATGATGAGCTCCTTCTTTTCGGCAGGGCCGACAGTTGCGAAAATTTCCGCACCAATGTGCTGTGCGAGGATGATTGCAGCCTGTCCAACACCACCGGCAGCAGCGTGGATCAAAACCTTCTCGCCCTTGACAAGCCCACCGGCGGTGACAAGAGCATAGTAGGCGGTCAAGAAGATCAGAGGCATCGAGGCAGCGTCCTCGAAGCTCATACCCTCAGGCATGCGGATTGCACCTTGGCTGGGGAAGCGGACAAAGGTGGCGAAGGTGTCGCAAGAAGCCGTCATGACGCGGTCGCCAGGCTTGAGGTTGGTCACAGCGGAGCCGACACGGGTCACGATACCACTGACATCGACACCGAGCTTGTTCTCGTTGAGGTTGCCCAAAGCAACCAGGACGTCCTTGAAGTTGAGACCGACAGCCTTGACCTCGATCTCGATCCAGTCCTGGGGCATGGGCTTGTGATAGGTCTCGTCCTCCTCCCAGCGGAAGGTGTCGAGCAGACCAGGGGTCTTGATGGTCAGTTTGAGAGGCCTACCGCAGCCAATGAACGAGACAAGCTCTGGCTCGCCCTTCGACTCGTACTTGCGGAGCGAAGCATCGACCTTGGGAGTCTTTTCGACGCGAGGCACAAAGATTGAAGTGCCGCGTGCGGCGTATTCGCCGTCCGGGCTCTCGCCACGGCTGTGGTCCAGAGCGAGTGCAAGAATTGCAGCAGCAGATGCCTCTGGGTTGATTGCGTCGGGCGTGTCGATGTCGAGGTTTGCAAGGATAACAGCGTTCTCGTTACGGATAGCGCGAGAAAGACCAACCATGAGGGCCTTGTGAGGCTGAGGAGTCTCCATGGCGGCACCGCCGGTAATCCAGCAGGTGCCAGCGGAGTTGAGAATGACTTGGCGGAACCTCTCCCAGCCCTCGTTGGTAATGTTGGCCAAAAGGGGCTGCTCCCACTCGGCAAGAGAAATGCAGTACTTGCCCTCAACATCGGCCTCAGCAAACGCACCCCACTGGAGGACAGTCGAAGCAAGTCCGCGAGACTGCAATGTCTTCTGGATTGTCTCAGCAAGAGCGTTGGACGCGGCCGTTCCGGTGCTGATTATGGCAAATTCGGACGCGGGCTTCGACTGGGAGACCACCGGCTTGGTCGAGACAAGGAGCGAGACAGGCTCCTTGGACGTTTCGCAATCTCCCCTTACGTTGACATCGACACCACTGAAGTTTGCCTTCTTGAGGGCGACGTCCCATTCCTCTGAATCGAGCAATGGACCGCCCTTTCGAGGGGGGTTGTCGTCTTCTCCGAGCCACCATCCAGGAAGAGGACCCATGACGAAGCCACAGAAGATGCGCTTGATGGTGACTTCGGAGAGGACGAGCTTACCGCCAGGCTTGAGAAGGCTCCGGCAGTGGGCCAATGTCTCTTGGATTGACTTGGTCGCGTGGAGGACGTTGGCGCAAACAATCAGGTCGAAACTCTCAGGCTGGAATCCTTGCTCCAGAGGATCGTTCTCGATGTTGCAGGTGCCGAATTCCATGATGGATGCGTCTTTCGAGAAACGTTCCGAGGCCTTGGCCAAGAAACCGGGGGAGATGTCAGTGAAGAAGTAGCGGGTGGCTTTGGAAGAACCATCCTCATTCCTCAACCGTTCGAGCACATGGTACGTGGTACCACCTGTATAAATTGTCAGCATTGGTTCCAGTTGCATAGTGGGTTGCAAAAGAAATCGACAAGTCTGGGGCAGGCGGGGTGTTCGAATGCTCCCTGTAGTTCCGTTCTCCAACTTGGTCGTTCGGCGGGTTGAACTCATGTGCCCAAATTTGGAAGTCAAGACAGATGTGCACAGAGAGTGATCATACACCCTGCTCCCCAAAGACTTGGACATTTGAGCTCTTGAAAGGATGGTTGCAGGGAGCATTCGAGTGTGCCACCCTGGAGTTGCCATTTCTTTTGTGACCCACTGTGGTTGCATCGTAGAATGGGTAACATACCTGTGCCAGCACCAATTTCCATGATGCTGAGGCCGGGGTGCTTGTCGGCAAGCAACCCAACATACTCAGCAACGTTGGAGTTGAAACTGGTTCCAAAAGCGCCGCGGTAGAAAGTGTACAGCAAATCTCCCTCCAACATGAGTTGCAGGGGCTCTACGTCGCGGCTGAAGATCCTGGGGAAGCCTTGGCCTATTCTATCGACCATTTGAAGAGTGATATCACCACTGTCGGAAGTGACAATACGCTTCCTGGCGGCATCCAGCTCAGCCTCGACCTGCTCGGGGTCGTTGGAGAGAGGCGGAAAGTCCTTGATGCGGTCGTGCATCCACTCGACGAAGAGCTTCCAGAAGCCATCTTGGGGGACATACTTCTTGCCCTTGCCCTCGAACCACTCAAGACACTGGTAAATGTAAACCAGGCAGACGTACTCGAGCTTGTCGAGGACGGAGTCATCGTCTTGGTTCGGAATCGTCCTCTTGTAGACGAGCTCCTTGATTTGAGCCGAGGACAGGAGATCCACGTCTGGATGCCAGACTTGGTCGAAGCACTGAGCTCTGGTCTCCTTTGCCGACTGGTTCTCGCTTGCACCGACGGAAGCAAGTCCAAGACCCTCCATGATGATCTGTGGAGCGGCAAGATCTTCGGTCGAAATCGCAATGGAAGACATCCAGGTGGTGTAGCTCGTCTTTTGAGCACTGGAGAAGCCGTGGAGCTTGGTGCCAGGAGTTGTCGGGATCTCGGCAGAGACAAAGATGCGGTCAAAGGAGAAGGGGACGACTGCCTCGTTCAGGGACTGCTCAGCGCCGCTGATCGACGGGAAGAGCAAGTGGAGAACAGAGTCCAAAGTGGCCGGGTGGATGACGCAGGGGTACTCGAAGCCTTCAGGCATGACTGACTTGGTGTCCGGAACAGTGATGACACCGTAGCTGGCGCTGTCACCTGCCCAAAGCTCCGACATGTTGCGGAAAGTCTTTCCGTAGTGCATGCCAATGGTCTCGACGGTGTCGTAGAGGAAGCTCCTGGCAGGAGTGGGGCATTTTTCCCTGGCCTCCAAGAAGGACTCCTTGTACCGCTCGTTCTCAAGTGTCATCTCACGCTGCATAGCAGGAGACATCGAAGACTTGTAGGTGACCGAAATGAGACCTCTGGCGTGGACCGTCCACTGGTTGCTGTCCTTGGACCAAGATGAGACAGTGAACTCGTTCAGAGTGGCCGAAGGCGCAGCCTTGGTGCCGGTTCTCCGCGGGTGGAAGTTGACCATGACCTCAACTCCCTTCTCGTCGTCAGGAACACGCAGCGCGTTGGTGATGGCAACGTCGCGCAATTCGTACCCGTGGATCTCTTCGTTGGGGTCTGCGATTTGACGAGCGCCTTCAATAGCCATGACGACCATACCTGCGCCAGGGTAGAGAATGTCGCCTTGGACCTTGTGTTCACGGATCCAGGGGTTCTCACCGCACCTCAGGAAATTTCTCCAAGTTGGCTCGGTGCAGCCTGGGACGGGGTATCCAATCAAGTCCATGCGGGGCTTTTCGCGCAGACGGTATCCGCGGCTGATGTGCGATTCTTCCCAGAAAGTCAAAGAATGATTCCATGCGTAAGGAGGAAGATCAACGAGCATGGAGACGTCGGAGGGCGTTTCGTTGATGGCGCTCAAGTCAACAGCACATCCCTTCGTCCAGAGCTCACCCATGGCTTGAAGCGCGGTCTGGACTCCGTCATACTTTCTCCTCAACATCGTGGTGTACGACAAGTCGCTAAAACGATCCTCTGTCCTGAAAATATCCAGGAGGTAAGACCTCAGGGCGGAGTGCGGACCGACTTCGACGAAGGCGCTCGCGAAAGCCGTACGGTCATGCGACTTCTTCGTCTCCTTTGAGTAGTGGAGCAAAGAACGGACGGCTGTGGTGAAGTTGACAGGAGAAACCAGGTTGTCGACCCAGTACGAAGCGCTGAGCTCCTCGGGTGCGATGAGCTCTCCGGTAACCGACGAAAACATGGCAATGGTGTCCTTGCAGCAGGGAGTCCCAAGGTTTTGAAGGGCATAGAGGTAAGCATCTTTGAAGACCGCCATGTGAGGCGAGTGATAGGCGACCTCGACCTGCAGCTTGGTACAGTTGATGTTTTCAGCCTTCAGGGACTCGTAAAGCTCATCCACTGCAGGCTCATCACCGGAAATGGTGCAAGCCTTGGGACTGTTGTGGCAAGCAACAACAGCCTTGCCGCGAGTAAGCTGTTCAAGACGAGCCTTCATGGAGTCTCCGCCAGCGCTGACAGCCATCATGGCACCCTTGAGGTATTTCTGGCCAACAGAGCCAGCGAATTGACCCCTGAGCCAAGCAATCTTGACAGCGGCCTCCTTTGAAATTGCACCAGCGCAGTAGGCAGCGGCGATCTCTCCACTCGAGTGGCCAACGACTGCGACTGGACGGATGTTCCAGCTCCTCAGCAGATCGACAAGAGCAACCTGGAGGGCGGTGCAAGCGGGCTGGCTGAACTCGGCGAGGTGGAGCCGGCTAACGCTCTCGGGACGGTTGAGCTCCTCGATCAAGTTCCATGGACATCCCAAAGCGTAGAGAATGCTCTGAGACGACAACAGGCTGTCAGAAAACGCTTTGAAAACGGTGAGACCCTTGCCCATGGTAAACCACTGGGCACCCTGGCCAGTAAAAGCGAACGCCATTCTGGGGCTATTCGAGTCGGATGAACGGGTGGCAGCTGGAATGCTCTCGAGATTGCTGATCAAGGAACCGACATCCGTTGCCACAGCAAAAGACTTGTACGGAAGGGAGGTTCGCTTCTTAGCCAGAGTGTAGGCCAGGTTGTCTAGGAACCTGGCATCGTGACCAAGCTGCTTAATTTCGAGGTATTCACTGAGACGCTTCACCATTCTCTTGACGCCGTCTTGGTCATTGGAGGACAAGGGAAAGAGCTTCGGCATCTTCTGCTGAACATGGCCATTCATGCTATTACCATTGACCTGGGGTGCGGCCTTGACAGCAGAGGCATGGCGGCCCGAAAGACCATTTCTGGCCAGATAAGAGGCAGCATCTTCAAGCACAACGTGCGTGTTGGCGCCACCAAAGCCAAAAGAGTTAATGCTAGCTCTCCTTGGACCATCATGGGGCCATTCGGTGAGAGTCAGGGGGATCTTGACGTTCTCAGGAAGTTCGATCTGGGAGTTCAATTTCTCAAACCTGGTGACAAAATTAGTTGGATTCCCCACTATTTGACGCGAGTACATACCAGAGATTCTGAGGAATCAGTCCTCGCTCAACAACCAGAGCGGCTTTGATCACTCCCGCAACACCTGCTGCACCCTCAAGGTGACCGATGTTGGTCTTGACTGAACCAACATACAGGTCATTCTTCCGGTTTTTACCAATAGTGCTGAGGATAGCCTTGGCTTCCAGAGGGTCACCGGCTTGCGTACCTGCAGGGCGTCAATTCTTGAAGTCCGTCTTGAGTCATTGGGTGACCTACCAGTGCCGTGGGCTTCGACGTAACCCGTCTCCGTGGGATCAACACCGGCTTGTTGGTATGCAGTTCGGATGAGTTCTCGTTGCGCCTCGCTATTTGGCAGGGAAATTCCGGGTGTGCGTCCGTCTTCGTTTGCTGCCGAAGCAAGAACCACCGCACGAATTGTGTCACCATCCCTCAGGGCGGCGTCAAGAGGCTTCAAGATGGTGATGCCGAAGCCCTCGCCTCTAGAGAAGCCATTGGCCTTGTGGTCCCACATCTGAGACTTTCCGTCAGGGGAAAGAATCTTTGCGGCACCCAAAAGGATACTCATGTCCGGGCCAAACATGAGGTTTGCACCTCCGACCACGCTCTACAGGATCATTAGCACTTGGTTCAGCTGCACGAATGCTCCCTGTACGTACCATCTCCGCCTCCCCAGTCCGGATGCTCTGACAAGCAAGATGGAATGCCATCAAACTCGAGCTGCAAGCAGTGTCGATCGTCATAGAAGGACCACGCAGATTGTAGAACCAAGCCAATCTGTTCGATGCCAGCGAGGAGGACATGCCCGTAGCATCTTGATGAAGTTAGCTGATCACTTCCTGTCGTCCATAACAGTCATAGAACTCACGATAAATTGAGGGACCATCGTTATCCCGAGAGTGAAGGCCACTGAAGTCAGAGGTGAAGGTTCCGATGTAAGTGGACGTGCGTGTTCCAGCGACGTCCTGCAAGCTCATGCCAGCATTCTCGAAACCCTCGTAGGTAGCTTCAAGCAGCATGCGATGTGTGGGATCCATGGCCTTGGCCTCCTTGGGCGTAATGGAAAAGAAGGGTGCATCAAAAGCCTTGAAGTCTTGGTTCAAAAAGTGTGCATGCCTGGAAGTTCTATGTCAACAAGGATTGTCACACCAAATAGTGCCTCAAGATGGACTCACCGAGGCTGGATGCTTCCCAGTCTGTCGGGGCTAGGGTGGTAGAAGCCATCAACATTGTAGCGGTCCTTGGGAATCTCAGTTCTGGCTGAGCGACCGTTCAGCAACATCTGCCAGAAACGTTCCGGGTCAGAGCCTTCCCCTGGCGCTCTGAGCGCGATGCCGACGATGGCGATCGGCTGGGAAGTGGAAGTTTGGGAGGAGATAGGGGCATGCATGGTGAATGGGTCTGGTAGGGGGTATCAGAGGTAAGTTGATTCCTGAAAAGAAGCAGTAGGATGCGTACATGGGACTTTAATACTCCCTGTGGTTGATAATTGAAGAGCTGCATGTGGAAAGCCCAGGCAAAGCCGCAGGAGGAGCTATGACAAGCCACAAACGTTGCCGCTCATTGCTCGAAGCGAAGTCCGTCCCTGGCCTGACGGTTGGAATCGTGACGCTGTCCAATTGCACAAGAACGAGACCCACGCGTGTTTGAGCATTGGGATGGTACGAATCAGCCAGCGGAGTAGCTCGCGAGTCGCAGCGTAGCAGAAGTGTCCGTTAGGCAGAATGGCGGCATGGTGCACCCTCCGACGCAAAGGGACTGATCAACTGCCGCTCGCAAAGGCAACCTGGGGAGGAATAGTGGGCTGTTCCATTCAGGCCAGCGGATGTAGAGAGGTCAGAGCGTAGTGTGTGCCTGAACTGCTGAAATGGGAAAGTAACTGGTGTGGGCCCATACGAATGCTCCCCGGAGACACTGATAGATTGACCTGTAGCAGCCTCGAAGCGGACCAGAGCTATGCGTGTGGACATTGACTCGGAGTACTCCATCGACACTCTGCTATCGCCGACCATCATTTGCTGGTGAGTTTCGGACGAAAGACAGCCCGATATCCGTGTCTGACGGTACCATGGGAGACTTTCCAGGTAATCTTCATAGATATTGAAGCCCCTAGGGTCTGCAAAAATGTGCTGAATTGTTGTCCAAAAACAACCATGCAGGTGAAGTGAAAGCCGCTTCGGACGTCTCCCGTAGTAGGCTGACATCACTTGCCGACTTTCACTGTTGGGTAGCTCCGGAAAACACTGGCAAAGAATGCACGTCGCACTCTAGCCATCATGATTCGTAGAAATTCAATCTTGGCACTCTGATTTTCCACGAAAAAGGACTGCCTTATTGAATCAGTTACGGGAGGAATGATCAACCATGGTCCTGACGGTGTGATCTCCGTCATCCTTGAAGCGCAAGATCGAATATCGCGTGGGACGTGTTCCACTGTGGAGAGACCCTGACTATCATCTTTGTTAATGTCTGCAATACCAATATTGTCTTTGATGTCTTCTATCTGAAGTTGGTCGTACGCTTAAACTTCAGCCCTGTGATATCATCAGACTTTTTGAAGCATATGCTTATGGATAAGATTACCTGCAGTAGACAATTTTAGTTTCCAGGTCGTTGGAATCGTACCCAAAGCTAACGCGGTGGCTTTTCGGAAGTTGTTGTAGTGTCGTCTTCCGTCTCGAGCAACCCGGATGAAGCACCAACCGGGAAGGCCCGACTAAGCTTCGCTTACCACCCACGTCACGGCCTCCGCGTCTTCGGTGTGTTTCGAAGCGACCAATGAGATTGCTGCGTTGGAGCACATTGTCTCTTGTCGACAAAAGGGGCAATCGTGTCCTCGGCGTTGCGATATTCAGGAACACCAACGAGGGGGAAATGCCAAGTCAAGGCACACGAGGCCTGGACTCTTGTTGAACACCACGAGGCTTGGTGCACGATGTGCCGGGTGGATATAGCTCCTTGTGTGATTGACAGGCGGGGAGCTCACCTTCGGATGGTCCGACGATGGAGAAGTCCAGGTAAAGGAATCGGCATTGCTCGACCTCACGGGACAGAGTCCACCTTGGAAATTCTCGTCGCAAGAAATTGATACGAACAGAGCCATGGGCAGTGTTACACCCCAATTGTCGGAGCTGGAGGCGCAGAAAGAAGAGCTCCAGTCCAAGCTGGGCCCGAAGCTCTCTCCAAAGGCAGCAATTGCTTTCCCGTCGTCAGACGAGTATGAGAGCTCGAATTTGCGCTTCACGGAGTATGAACGACCGGTGAGCATGAAGAGCTTGAAAGAGACTCGCCTGAGCCTTGGACTGACTCTGAACAGACGTACTTCGCTGCGGTCAAGCCGACGTGCGAGCAAGATATCGTCGAGACTGTTCGATTCGCAAGATCGAGGAGTATCGGCTTCTCTGTTCGCTCGGGACATCACTGCGTGACGACGACCATGAGGAGGCTCCAAAACGGCATTCTCATCGACATGCGATCAATCAATCACATGACTTTCGACGCAGACAAGCAACAAGCGACAGTGGGAGGAGGCGTGATCACAGACGACTTTGCGAAATTCCTTCAAGGAGTCGGCATGGAAGTGACGGTTGGCTCTTGCCCAACGACTGGTGTTATTGGAGTAGCGTTTGGTGCCGGTCTTGGGCGACTACAAGGCAAGTACGGCTACCTCAATGACAACATGGTGTCGTGCAGGTTGGTCCTTGCAGACGGCTCAGTCGTCGTCGCTTCGAAGGAGTCACATCCCGATCTCTTCTGGGCCATTCGTGGCGCTGGTCACAATTTTGCGATTGCGCTGGAAGCCACATTCAAGGTGTACCCACAGGAAAGTGGTGGGCTGCATCATTCGTGGGACCTGGAGTACAAGTTGGACCAATGCGAGGCGGTATTTGAGACGCTGAACCAAGTCCACGAAATCATGCCGCCGGAACTGTCCATTTTTGTGCTTTGGAGGAGAGAAAGTGCTGGCGGACACAAGGTAGGGTGCTTCCAGATTTGTTATCGCAGTTGAGCTCACAGGATGCAGCACTTGATCCTCATCAACCTCGTTTGGTCCGCCCAACCTGACGCCGCCGCTCCATGGGTCCAGAGATTTGAAGCCTTGAATCCGGTACTGAACAGTGGAAAGGTCAGTTGCACTTGGGCCGACCTTCCGTGGGAAACATACGGAGGCCAAAACAAAGCACTGTCTCGGCCCGAGGTGTGGAAGTTTGCTCCAAACAAGATGATGGGAGCAGTGAGTGTGAAGAGTTTCGACTTGAAAACAACGCGGGCTTTCTTTGAGAGTGTCAAGGAGATGAATGAGAAGTGGGCGGGCAAAGGATGGTTTGGCGCCATGTTTGAGTGTCTGGCACAACATCGGACAAGGGAGTTTCCAGACGACTCCAGCGCCTTCCCTTGGCGTTGGGGCTCAAATCATTTCCTGTAAGCTTTCATGCACGCGATCAAGCGACAGTGAAGAGCTGACGAAACAGGATGATGACGGCGACTCCAGTCGACATGCAAGATCGCGAAGCCTTCGAGACCCACCTCGACAAATGGAAGAAGACATTTATCGAAGTTTCCGGGTACGGCCGGCTGCAGCAGTATGTCAACTACGGCAACACCACGTCGACGATGCGAGATCCGCCCGAAGCACTATACGGATATGAGCCATGGAGGTTGGAGAAGCTCCAAGCCTTGAAGAGGCTCTACGATCCGGACAACGTCTTTTGCTGGTACCAGCCGCTCATGTGAGGGTGAATAGTAGGCGGACGCAAAGGGAATGTCAGCTCCAAAGCAGGGTGGGGATGCTCGAATGCTCCTTGTCGTCATGAAAGTTCGAGCTCAAATGTCCAAGTCTTTGGGTGCGCAGGCACTTGAGCACTCCCTAGGCCTACAAATCTGAACTTGGTGAAGAATAATTCTCATGCGCCGAGCCACACGACATCGGCGAAAAATCTGGACTTGGCGCTTCATGTTGTTGCATGGTCCACTGTGATAAGAAGCAATAAAGCTCTTAGCAGTTGAATGGATGGAATTGAGAACGGGGAGTTGTCGTGCACGCGGTAGACAGGCTCGGCGCTTTGCCAATGTAGAATTTGATTACATACACCCAACGAGCAAGCTGTCGCCCATTCTCTCGAGTCTCGACAAAGCAGCTGCCACGCGAGCTTCCATCCAAACCGTCCACGAGCGCGACTGATTGGCTATGACGCGCGAAATTCGTCTCGCGCTCGCGCCCAGGATCCCTGAACCCCGCGAAAAGGGCCGTAGACCCTGTGTCATTCAATCGGCAGCATCCGAGAATAAGCTTCGGAGGACGACCACCGCGCGACCCTGGCAGCTTCCAAAAGGGGACACAGGCGGTTGCTTGACCGGGCCGGCGTGCGCTGGCGCCAGGCCGCCTGAGGCAAGAGGCTGAACCTCAGACCAGGCGTGTGGGTCTCAGATCGACTCAGCACCACGTTGTTGCTCCTGCCGCGGGGTGCTAGCCGAGGAACCGTTTGGTTGGTTGGTTGATGCGGCTATTGCGAGTCCGTATGCTGCGCGCAAGACTTACTCGCATGTCCCTCGTCGTCAGGCCACTTGCTGCGACCAGGTCTGAATGGAGCGAGTCGTATCTTGCTCTCAATCGCCAGCCAGCCGGTCAATGAGAACCTGGATATTGGAAAACGTGGACGAGATCGCATTCCCATAGGTCGACGGACTAGTCAGGCACAAGGAGCTATGGCGATGGACTATCAGGGTCGTGCGGACTCGCCGTGGGACAGCTCCCCTCCCTTTACGGCCGTCAGGGCGCCTAGGTCCGAGGATGCCGTGCGTGGTGTAGTGAGATTGTCCTAGAGACGAAGAGGTGGGCTCGGGGGTTTGCATGAGGCCGAATTGACTTTTGGGTCAGGAGGAGGCCTCTCATAAAGCGGGAGAAGCTGCTTACCTACTGCAATTTTGCCCGGCCGTTGCCTCCATCTGTTGCTGGGAAGATATACCGTAGCCAGGCAAGATGGCTGATGTTGACTTCAAAACCATCCTGTCCAATTGGACAATCGGAAAGGCAGTACTGGCAACATTTGCCCTGGTGAGAGGACTAAATCTGGCCGAATTTGATGTGCTTGGAAGCTGACAACTCCTCGTGCAGCTCGCCCTCTATGTTGTCGGATCCGTCATCTACAACATCTACCTCCACCCTCTTCGAAAATACCCAGGCCCCAAGCTGTGGGCGATATCAAGAATACCATGGAATTGGGTAAACCTGCACGGGCGACTGGCGTGGCGATTGCGGGAGCTGCATCAGCAATATGGGCCGGTCGTACGTATCGCGCCGGACGAGCTGAGCTACACGACGAGCACCGCTTGGAAAAAGATTTATGGGCAGCGGACGCCTGAGTTCAGCAAAGCTCTTGACGGCCGCGGCTTGGCGCCCCCTTCAATCAATGGAATAAAGGGCATTGTGACAGAAGATCAAAACCGCCATTCAAGACTGCGGCGTGCCATTGCGCCGGCGTTTTCAGAGCGTGCGTTGAGGGACCAGGAGGGCTATCTGCAGTCGCACTCGACGAATCTGGTCCAACAGCTCAAGAAGAGGTGCTACGAGGGCCCTCAAGATGTGGTCAAGTGGTTCAGCCTGACGACTTTTGACGTAATTTCCGGTAAGATCCTCTGGGAACTGTCGATTCGAGCAACACTAACGAAGTTCAGATCTCGCATTCGGCCAGCCTGCTGGCTGTCTCGACAACGCCAACCAGCCCTGGCTTCAGGTAATTGGAACACGAGCTAAGTCGATTGTGTGGTTCCAATTTGCCATATACTATGGCTTCTTCGACTTCATGAACTGGCTGGCCCCCAAGTACACTGTACAGGCCCGGCAAAAGCACATCGAGCTCACATCGGCCAAGGTAAATCAACGGCTTGCCAAGAAGAACCCGGGCAAGGACTTCATGTCCTACATTGTTGAGAACAAGACGGAGCAGCTGTCGAACCTGGAGCTAGTCATCATGGCGAGTAGCTTCATTGTGGCGGGCAGCGGTACGGGCGCCAGTGGTCTCTCCGCTACGGCCAACTTCCTTCTTCGCAACCCAGAAAAGATGCAGAAGCTGGTCGAAGAGGTACGAGGTGCTTTCGCTTCTGACGAAGAAATCACCATGCAGTCGACGAGCACCCTCAAATACCTGACGGCTTGTATCGACGAGAGCATGCGTCTCTACCCTCCTGCACCTTCAACTTTGCCCCGATTTGTGCCTCAGGGAGGCGACGAGATCGACGGTAAGTGGGTCCCGGCGGGCACTGCCGTCGGCGTCCACCAGTTCAGTGTGGGACACATGCCGTGGAACTTTAACAGGGCGTCCGAGTTCATTCCAGAGCGATGGCTGGAGCTGCCGCCTGGATCCGAGTTTGCGAACGATGATCGGGCGGCGACGCAGCCGTTCTCTTACGGCCCGAGAAATTGTATCGGAAAGAGGTGAGTTCGATTCCACATCTTTTGCGCACAATGTGCCCATCGCTAATTCATGCAGTTTGGCGTATGCTGAGATGCGCATGATTCTGGCAAAGCTGATTCTCAACTTTGACATGGAACTCGCGTATCCAAACGAGCCATGGTGGGAGAAACAAGGGACCTATATCGTGTGGGAAAAGTTGCCACTGATGGTAAATTTCCGTCCGCGACAGTGATGCCAATAGGGCAAGATATTCCTCAGCTGTGAAAGCGAGGCTTAGTAGCAAAGTCGTGCAACATAGCTACTTATTCCCCGTGTATTTTCGGGTTGAAGTGTTTGAATGCTCCCTGGAAATGTCATGAGGACTTCGTCACATTCTAAATTGACATGCGCAAGGTGCTTGAATGCTCCCTGTACGGACGCTCTACGATATAGACGTTTCAGCCTCTCGTGCATGCTCCGACATTTGGTACCAAGCCTCGGAGTACAAGTTGCTCTTTACTTGAATTTTCTTCCGCAATTCGAGTCCGGAACAGTAGATGGCTAGAGAAGTACGCCTGAGTGCGGAGGACGACAAAGAACGAACGACAAGGCCTCATAAACTTGGCCCAAATCCTCGTATGGACCAAGTCTTGAGTCAGCTCGGGCCGAAAGATAGGCCAATGTCAAACCAGGAAAAGGGCACGCTGCCAAAGAGGCGCTCGAGACAGTGCGCCGTCGTTCGCGTATAATAAAGTATGGCGCCAGGGGCCAGCAGAACCACCCCCAAATTCGCAAAATACCACTAACGATGCTCTCGAGCAAGGTCCAGACTCTAGTGCCACTGGCACTTCTGGCACTGCTGGTCGTCAACCTCATCGACCGGATAGTGCGCAGACTTCGCATCCACCGCAAAGCCAAAGCGCTCGGCTGCGGCCCCGTACCCGTCGAACCCACCAAATGGCCACTGGGAATCGACATGGTGCTCGCAGGGCTGCGCGCCGACCGCGAGCAGCGGACGCCGGATTTCGTCGTCGCCCGCTTCAACGCCATGGGTCCGCGCTACACGTGGCGCATCCGCATCTTGGGCACCGAGAACCTCATCACGGCGGAGCCAAAGAACGTGCAGGCGGTGCTGGCGACGCAGTTCAACGACTTCATCATGGGCGCGGCGCGGCGGACGAATTTGAAGCGTGTCCTCGGCCGCAGTATCTTTGCTGTCGATGGCCAGGCGTGGCATGCGGCGCGCGAGGTCGTGAGGCCCATCTTCTCGCGAGAAAACGTGTCTGATCTGGCGTTGCTGGAGCAGCACTTTCGCCTCATGTTGCAATGCATGCCCGTTGGTGGCGATGGTTGGACGGGCCCTGTCAATCTCGCCGCTCTGTTCCCCAGCTTGACCATCGACTCGTCGACCGAACTGTTCCTGGGAAAGAGCACGCACTCGCTGCTCAGCAAACTCCGCGGACGCGAAGAGGACAACAACTTCCACGCGGCGTTTGAGCGCGTGCAGCAGCTTCTGGGAATTCGCATGCGTCTGAGGAGCTTTTACTGGCTGTATGGAAACAAAGAGCTCGAGCGTTGCCTCAAAACTTTGCACAAGTTTGTCGACAAGGCCATGGCTGAGGCCGCAGCAGAGCGTGAAAAAGGACACAACAAAAAGTACGACTTTCTCAACACCTTGGTCTCGCGCTGTTCAGACCGCGCCGAGGTCCGCGAGCATGTCCTGGGATTGCTCGCCGCCGGCCGCGACACGACCGCGTCGCTCATGAGCTGGTCGTTTTACTGCCTAATCCGGAATCCGCGCGTATTCGAGAAGCTCCGCAGCGTTGTGATTGAAACCTTTGGGCCGTATCGGGAAGAACAGAACGAGATTACGTTCGAAAAGCTGAAAGGTTGCTCGTATCTCCAACACGTCATGAACGAGACGTTGCGACTGCATTCGATCGTCCCATTCAACAGCCGTTGTGCTGTCCGCGATACGAATCTTCCAACAGGTGGCGGTCCTGATGGCACAGATCCTGTCTTCGTACCGGCCGGAACTGAAGTAAACTTTTCGACGCACGTGTTGCACCGGCGACATGACCTGTGGGGCGAGGATGCTAACGAGTTTGTGCCTGAGCGGTGGGAGAAGAGGAGGCCCGGCTGGAATTACGCTCCGTTCAACGGCGGCCCGAGGATTTGCATTGGACAACAATTCGCTCTCACCGAAGCGGGCTACGTGATTGTGAGGATGCTGCAAAAGTTCGAGGCGATCGAGGGAATAGACGTTGATCCGAGTCGAGACTACCACAACTTTACAATTGTGTGTGCTCCTGGCCCGAGAAAAGAGGGAGTGAAGGCGCGGTTGAAGGTAGCAGGAGCTTGATGGCTTCGAAGAATATCAGCTGAATTCCCATGTTTGAATTGGTTATTTTTTCGAGAACTTCAAGTGTTCTCCATGTCCATCCTCAGAGCTCCGAAATACGCGCGTCCCATAATACCTCCACGTTCCTCTGACATTGCACGCAAATCAACATTGTCAAGCGTCCGGAAACTTGACCCATCCCGGTTGCTGATCAAGTTGAGTGCGTGCGTGTGTACGGGGAGCATTCAAGCGCCCCGCGGCCAGAGGACACAGGCATTCATTTTGAAGATACGAAAAGCGTGGCCAATAGAGCTTTCAATCGGTCGACGTCGAGAAAAACCTCGTCCTCAAGTAATTATCCCAATGTACTGCTGTGCCGCCATTGGAAGATGCACCACTCACCTCCATGAAATTGCGTAAATCCCCAAATCCACTACTCCCGCTCCTTCCCGCCCCTTGACCCTACCTACCCCTCTCGCCTACGCCCCGAGTTGCCATTGCCATTGCCATTGCCAAGCAACCCACCCTCACAAGCGCTGCATCTGCCCTGTCGACTGTCGAGCCTGTGGCCTGTGCTCCCCTCTCCGCGTGCAGCGTTGCACAACGTCACTTTAATATGTCCCTTACCTCCGCAGACACAGCAGCAGCAGCAGTAGCACAGCGACGTCCACCGCAGCTCCAAAAGGGCCGACGAGGCAGGCCAACCTACGCAACTCTAGCCGGGCGGGTGGGCCCTGTGCCGCCAAAACCCAACCAAGCAAGCACCAAGCCAGCAGCAGCAGCAGCAGCAGCGCACCGACCAAATGCGTAACTACGGCGTATGTATCCAACAGCCAACAGCCAACAGGCAGGCGCCGACAACGGGCGACAGGCAGCGGTGGCACAAGGGGCTGCACAAACGGCAGGGAAGAGATTGAGGAAATTTTTATTGCAGCGCAGGAATCAGGAAGGGTTGGGTACATAGGTTGGTGTGACGGGGACCCAACACGACGGGTATTACCTCGTGGACGGAGTTATTGCCAATCAAAGAGGCGGTAACCAGGCTGCGGGAGGCGTTGCAGGCAGGCGGGAGATTGCTTGCAAGCGCAGTTGCGGTCGCCGTGTGCACGCTGTGGAAGGAGAGGTGGTTGAAGTGTGCGATGTGTGGTGGATGGGGATAGGACGGGGCGGGTGCACATGGTGGGATACATAGGTGGCAGGCTGGCAGCATCGGTGGAAGGCAAAAGACAGAACGCAAGAAGGGTATTGCTTTGATTTTTGGGCCATGCAAGGGCCGGCGGGTGAGCTGGCCGCCCTGTGCAGTGCAACGCATGGCAATTCCATGGCAGCTCGATCATCTCGACGACATGAACTGTGCGTGGACGGTCAGTGAAATCATTTCACGCAGAGCAGATGGGAAGGCAAAACTTACCGCCTTTGCCTCGTCCTCGGTGACATCGCTCACTTCGCTCACGCGCTTGTCGATCAAGCCTAACCGATTCGCCTTGGCCAGATACCACATCTCTCTTCGGTTCATTCCGAGTTCTTCATTCGTGATGCGCTCCTTCAACCCCCTCAAAAAGTCGTTGAAGATGCGCGGCTCTTCCAGCTCCACCATCTCCTCCTTGAATACCCGTATCGCCTCCACTGCCCTTCCGTAGCCGCTGCATCCCATCGAGTCTTTGATGTAAGCGTGAATGACTTGAGCTAGTTGGTCTGTTATGCCCTTGATGGCGGCAGGGTCGTCCACCGCCATCAAGGCCTGCTTGAATTCCGGAATGGCGTTTTCGGGGGTAATTTTGACGCGCTTGAGTCGAGTGCCGCCGAGCAAGGCTTCGACGTTGAGTCCAGAGAGGGGCTTTTCGAATTCGCGCGTGCGCTTACGGCCCTTTTGCTTGGGTGGCACACGCTTGACGTCTGCTGCCTTGATGAGCGTGTCGAGCTTGGCTGCCGCTGGCTTGAGGACGTGTTCGGGAGGCTGCATGTAGCGGGTGAGAATTTCTGGGGGAGGAGGTAGTTCGTCCATTGGACGGACGGCACGCCAGCGGATCGCTTGTTGTATACGGTGGAGGACGGGAGAGTAAATGTCTTCGAACTGAGCATATTCGGCGGGGTTTCTGGCAGAGTTAGAAAGTCTTGGTGATGACTGGGAAGAATAAATACCCTTCTTCGTCTCTTCCAGCTTGTGACAGATCCATGCTATCCACATAGTCGCTCATAGCCTCCATGAGGTCTTCATTGGGGAGGTTGCGATGCTTTTCAATCGTCTTTCCCGATATCGTGACAACGCGGTCTAAAGGCGGGAAGCGGTAACCACGCATGTCCTCTGCAAATGGGAGCTCGCAATCAATAAGACACTCGTAATCCGCGTGAATCTCAGGCGCCAGCAGAAGTATGACGGGCGGTTTCATGTCCTTGGGTACAAACCGCGCAATAGCAAACGTGTCGAGTTCGTACAAGGCGTGAACGAAGGACGAAAGCGCCATGCTGGCCTTGTCGTTTGCCTTTTGAGCAACGATGATGTTGGTACGGGACATTTGCATGTAGCGATCAAACTTATCCGCCGGAACGAAGCCGATGAGGTCGAGGCAGGCCTCTGTCACGAGTTCTACAATGTCCATTTCGGACTCGCTGATTGGAACGGCTGTCCTTCCGTAGTTGTAGCCTTTCGAGAGGTCTTGTTGATCCACATCACGCTTTCCACCTGGCGCGCCTTCTTCATCGACATGATAGGTCGTGGCTGATTTGACTGCAGCGAGGCTGTCTGGATCTGTCTGCTGTGGCCAGCTACGACTTTCGACAGGAGCGGCGGAGGAAGGCTGGGCGCGAGAAGCCCCGGCATGAGAAGATTCCGCATGAGAAGTTCCAGCTCGTGAAGACTCGGCATTAAACGGCCCGGCCTGAAAAGACTGGGCTTGAGAAGACTGAGCCTGGGAAGACTCGCCCGGAGCAAGGTCTGACCTATGAACATACGAACTCGCAGTCGGCGGCCTCGCCACCATAATCCTAGGATATCGCTCGACGGGAATCTCCATGGCATTCTCGCCAGTTCCCAACGCCAATGGACCTCTGTACGAAGGAACAGGTTTGACAGGCTTGACGCGTGGGATATCCAGCTCATCAATCGCCTGCGCCATGGTGCCAAACATGCCGCCGCAGTCCTCGGCAAACTGGCGGAGAATCTCTTCATTCGTGGCCTTGTCGGGGTCTTTGTCTTCTTCCTTGACGCCGTAATCTGGATCGTCAAAATCGACGCCAAGCACGACGAGGTCGACGTTGTCGTCCTTGAGCTTTTGCGTAATGTGACCCAGGTCGTCCGGATCCAGGCTCCCGCGGCCGTTGGTGATGAGTACAATGCGGCGGATGTACTTGAGCTGGCGGCAGTGCTTGGATATCATCTCCATGGCGACAACGAGCGCAGAAATGGCATCGCCCTTGTTGGTGTTGCTGGGCCGAATCTTGTCGCGCAGCTCGCGCACCTCGGGCATGAGGATCTGGCCGAGCGGCTGCAGGGTGGAGATGTGCTCGTAGCCCTCTTCATTGTCCAGAAGGTGCACGGTTTCTAGATCTCGTCAACTTCGTGGTCCGCACTAGTCCAAGGGCAACCGACCGTCAGTCCTGAGGCCAACGACGCCAATATGCAGCGTCTTGCGCGCCGTCGAAACCTGGATTTCTCTCATCAGAAAGCATTCCACGTGATGATATCTTTGCACTCACCGTCGTCGTAATCTTATCCCAGACATATCGCATACACCAGTCCAGATCCGACTCTTCTCTTCCCCCACGCGCCTCGCCCATGGACTTGGCGACATCGACAATGTAAACGATAGCTTCCTTGTCCGCCATCTTGACGCACTAGCGCTGGAGAAACTGAAGAAACAAATCAGGGCGAGAGCAAGGCCGGCGCGTCGCGCATTTTTGTTGGTTTGTGTCCAGTTCAAAGAGGACCTTGTTGCCTGCGCTTGTCAAGGCAGCAACGCGTTTGTGGTTGACAGGAACGCCGCCAGTCGGTCGACGTGCTGCGTCGAGCAGATGCGTCAGCGCAGAGTCAGGGAGGCGCGCTATCACGTGAATCATGACTCGCTCGGATAGCTCTCATCCAGCTTCCGAGTGCCCAAGCTTCATGTCCCGGGTTCTTTCTCCAGACTGGGGACGAAAGATGGGAAGCAGTTCAACTCGAATCACCACAAGACTGATGTCACGAAATGAGCATCAGCAACGCCAAAGCTTACCCGCGCTTCGAGCCCTCCGCCACTGAGCAGTCCCGGACGGGAAGAGGCGCGGGACAAGGTGCATCACCACTCAGCGCCCACGCATTAGAGCATTTATCCCTGCATCCCGCGCCACTAGTAGAGCATGTACATTGACGACATCATCACCTCGCCTTGTCCCACCTGCCTCACTTCTATTTCTTCACATCACCTCTGCAGTCTCAATTGCCGCATCTGAGCCTCATCTCACCCGCAGATCACCGAGACACGACACCCACAACAGCCTATTTTTGAGAAAGACGTGAGAGCGACGGACAAGCTGCTGCGCCAACTTTCGTCATGTCGTCGTTTGCGAGCCTCCGCGACCCCGCGCCTTACCACCTTCTCGCGTCAGTCCATCATCCATCTCCCTCTATTCCATCTCTGCCTTGACACCACACCACACCACCACCATCACGACTCTCTGCATCTGTGCCTCTTCACTGCCACCACCACCACCATCGTCATCCCGATCACCACCACACCTTCCCGTCCCCACGTCCAACACTAACCCACACCACAGCTACGGCACCCTCCTGGGCAGCACAATCTTCCAAAGCTTCATCGGCGGCGTCGTGGCCTTCCGCGTCCTCCCCCGGCCGCAATTCGCCTCCCTGCAAACGAAAATCTTCCCCGTCTACTTCAGTCTGCAAACGGTCCTGCCCATTGCGCTCTACCTCACCGCACCCCCCTCCTCCCCCCTCACCTCGTCCCCCGTCGGCGGCTCCACAGCGACAGCGCTCATTGCAGCCATGGGCGTGGCCGGGCTGGCGAACTTGGTCGTCGTGGGCCCGGCCACGACGAGCGTCATGAAGGAGCGCAAACACCAGGAGACGCGCGATGGCAAGAAGAGCTACGATGCGGGGCCGCATAGCGCCGAGATGCAGGCGTTGAACCGCAAGTTTGCCGTCATGCATGGGGTTAGTTCGGCGATGAACTTGGTCGTGTTGGGGGCTGCTGTTGCGTATGCGTTTTTGATCGGGGCGAGATTTTGATGTCGTGGCTTAGGGGGGGATGGGGATGGGGATGGGGAGAGATGAGGGAGTGTGGAGGTGGGAAATTGGGTTTTGGGTATTGAGGTATCTAAGTTTTGACGATCTATGGATGTGTCTGTTCAGTTGTGCGTGTGCTATGCCATGGCTTTCTCCCCAGGTATTTACAACACCTGCCCCACCTCAGCCGCATTTTTCGCCCAACGCTCTCCCACGTCCTCGTTGACCCAACGCTCCACCGTCGCCGCCACCTCGCCGACCAACATGGCGTACGTATCTCCGACAAAGAAGAGGCCACAGTGAGCGCCAACCTCGTCAACGTCGCGCATGAAGACGCGGATCCAAGTAGGATCGGACGCGTGGTTGGAGGGGAGCATGCAGAACTTGCGGTCTTTGGCTGGTTTGGGGGGTTTGAGGTTTGCTGAGGAGGTGGATGGTTGAGGGGAGGAGAGGTGGTGGGTGGAGGATGGTGTGCGTGAGTGGTGCGTGTGTTGCGAGGAGGGGACAGGGGAGGGTGAGCGAGAGGGAGACGCCGAGGGATGATGAGCAGATGGAGGGGGCGAATGGGCGGGGAGATGCTGTTGCTCGACAGACGGGATGACATCGTCCTTCTCCTGAGCTTCATGCTTTTCGTCCTCGTCCTGGCGTTCGTCCGCTTCTTGCCCAGGCTCCTGCTGCTGTGACTCTTCATGTTCATCTTCAGGGGGCAACCCCAGCATGCGTCGTTGGACGCGCAGCCGCTCCGCCTCGGCAGCCTTCATGCGCTGACCTTCTGCCTCCACGCGTTGCCGCTCTTGCTCTAATCGCAGTTCCTCGCCCGTCTTTTGCGTTTCTTCGGGCTTTTTCTCTCCACTGCCAACTTCCTCTGCCCCTACGGTCACATCCGATGTGCTCTTGGTCTGCTTGAGTTTAAGCTTTTCCTCCTTTGCTCGTTCTTTAGCACGTCTTTCCTCTTCTTTTCTCGCCTCCTTTTCCGCTTTCAGTGCCTGCTTCTCTTGCTCCTTGACTGCATTGTTGTGCTGCTTTACAGCCTGCTTGTACGCCTTGACAGCGTCATGGTGTGCCTTTTCAGCCGCTTTGCGCGCTTTTGCGTCAGTCTCTGCTGACAAGTCTGGCGTCACAGGCCGATCCGGCAGCGGAGGTACGTCTGGAAACTTGATTTCCGGGGCGACTGAGGGCGAAGAGGGCGTTGCAGGTGTAATCTCTGTTTGCGGAGGGATGCTGTCTGCTTCTGATAGGGGTCGCGGCGACATTTGCTGCATGTCACCAGAGCAGCGCGGAGACGCCGACTCGGAACGAGAATGATATGGTGTCAGATATTCCACGGTATCCCTTGCCATATCCTCCTGTCCTGGAGGAGAGTTCAGTGATGGATCCAGACTGCTACGCAAGGACCCAGAGTCCTGGTAACTCGAAGTCAAGCTGAGCTGTGACATGCCAGCACTGACGTCAGTCATCTGATCCATGCTCCTATTTGGTGAGGCATCGCCAGATTTGACTGGCTTTGGGCGTCCCGTGCTGGCGGTGTAAAAGTTGATGAACCTAACACGCGGGACAGGCAGTGATGGGCGGCCTTGAATTGCTGCCTGTCTTTTGGTCCCGTCCTCTTCTTCAAGCGCTCTTATCCGCTTGTACCTTCTCTTCAGTTCGTTGTAGTCAGCCATGGCACCCCCAAATTCGAGATGGGACTTGACAAGCTGCTTCGACGCCGTGACCAGGCTGTCAGAGTGTTTGTTGACAAAGTGCCAAGCGTTACTCCACCCCTTGCGGACGGGAAGGATGACATCGTTCTGGAAAGAGGGGTTATAGTTTGGGTCAGACGGGTTGGTGGAGAACAGGGTGTTGATCCGAGGAGGCGGTGACGCGACACCGCTGCCATCACCCGTTTGGAAGGACTGAAGCGTAGTAGTACTGGTTGCTTGCGAGGATTGGCTCGCCACGCTAGACTCGGGTTGACGTTCAGGTGACTTTTCGGGGGCGGGCCGAAAGATACTGGATAGACCGCTCTTGATAACCCCGGGGTGCATTCCGAGGAACGGGGTATCGAAGCTAATGGTCCCGAGGATACGATGCCGCAACGGCTGGGGACTCGCGCCAGGAAGAAGCACGACATCAGCAGTCAAGAGACCTCCCATCGAGTGCCCCAGTAGAATCACGTCGGTGTCGGGGCCAAGATGAGGTTGAAGCCTGTAGTGTCAACGGCCAGCCCACGTGGCTACCAATCAGAGGGGCCAAAAATTACCATTTTGAGAATTCCTCGGTAGCGTATTCGAGCCGGCGTCTCGAACGGTATCTAGGGTATATCTTGGTGTGAACGGCGTGCGTTTCGCTCAAGGTCAGGGTGACGACATTATGCAAGTGGGCAGGGAAACTTTGGAAGCTCGTTTCGTCGCCCATGAAGCCATGGACGAAAACCAGTAGGAGGGTGCGGCGCGGGTCATGGTGGGCGGGTGAGTCTTCGGGAAGTAGAGACTGGGTCGAAGACGAGCGCGGGTCGTGAAAACCACCAGAGGCGCCACGGCCGTACGACGCGTCTGGTTCAGAGGGCGTCAAGTGTACTGTATCGGAGCGGGAGCGGGAGTGGCGGGGCGGAAGAGGCGGTGGACTCATGGCGGCTCGTACAGTACGTACAGGACAAAGTGAGAATGACGGCGCGGCTACAGGCGCAGGATGGACAAGATAGCCTTCACGAGCATCAGATCATCGGGTTTCTCGTATTCGATCTGGGGGCTTTGCTGGAGGCTGAGTTATGCAGACAGAGACGTGGAGGGGAAGCGGCGGCGGGCCTTGAGAGGTCCCCTCCACCACAGGTTCTCATGTGAAAATCATGGTGCCAACGAGGCGGTGATCAGCGATGGGATGTTGCAAGCTGTCAATCGTGTACGGGGCGGCGGTGTTGCGGGGTAACCGATGACGACACACGCAGCGCAGCGGGACTGTTGTTGAACACGTGAGGGGAGAGATGCAGGTCGAGGAGGCGGAGGAGAGGAGAGGGCAGCGAGAAATGATGAGAGGGCATCGAGACGTCGAAAGAGGAACAATAGTTAGTCCGACGCTCTAACCGAAACCGGAAGAGCCACAGAAATGAATCGGCTAATCTTGTTTGTGGCTTCTGGCGCGCATGATTGGCCACAGACGGACGGTAATCGTTTTGGGCAGGTGTCGGCCGGCTGTTTGCTGGTCGGCCCGACGCTTCTGGACGGACGCGTGGGAGCCAGGGAGAAACACGCCAACGGTGTGGGATATTTTTAGCCTCTTCATTCCGTAGCCTGCGTCGCCATTGTGCCCATAGTCCTTCTGGCGAGCCCTGCAACATTTCAATGACGATGGCACAAGCCTCTGTTGTCGTCAGTCGAGTACAAGTCATCTCGTTGCTCTGTCCTACGACGACTCCAAGTACGACGACTTGGTATCACGGCCATCAGGCACGCCAAGCTAGCCAGCTTGTTGATGATTCTGGGCCCTCCCGCCGCAAGCGAACCGGCTCGTACCTGTGCAGGTATCGCTTACAGCTGGCGTTACGAGCCTATACAGCAGCGCTACATTGGTAACCTGCAGCAACATGCAAAGTTGAATGAATTGGTCTCGACGCCATGCGGCCAGGACCCAAGGGACTCGATCACGGCGCCCGACAAGGCTGGAATGATGGAGTAAAGTCCCTGGTGCTGACCTGACGTGACGGACCGTGTTAAGACGATAGATGTTGACATCGGGACGCTTACCGTGTCAATACTAGGAGCGTGACGCTTGCAGACGACAATTGACGGACGTTGACTGTTTTCGAATTGAAACCGAGAACGAATTGGATGATTTGGAAGGCCTGGCGAATCGGTCGATGGTGGGCTCTGTAACAGATGGTTGTCGACGGGCAACCTGCAGCACGTCGACCGGGAGGGCAGCAGCCAGAGTAGTTCGTGGCACACGACCCAGAAGGACGAAAGAAACGGGCAAGAAACCTGGACCTGGAGATGGATGCAGAGACAAGACAACCCACGTGTCGGGCCTGGCAACGAACGACACGACTAGTAGAGCAGCAGCAGAGTGTGCAAAGCATAATTCTATCTTTGGGCTGCGTCGTTGGCATATCAGTAGTGCGAGGCGGGTGCAGAGGACGGAGCAAGAGAATTGGCAAGCGTGGGGTCGCGTGGGCGCATGGTGACAGGAGGGGACAACAATGTATTCAGGTACTCTCCAAAAAGTGAAAGCTGTTGTTTGGCCTCAATTGCTTCTCAAGGAAATAGTCAATAATATTCCACCTGTTTGCAACCACAACCTCCTACATCTCGTGCCCGCCAAGCCAAGGGCGCTGAAAATAGTACCTGACCGGGCTGGCCAGCACAAGCACAAGCACGTTGGTGCGGTTAATATCCTGTGCAGGGATGCCGCTCTGCTTGGACCAGGGCCACACATCGGCAAGCCGCCTGCAGCCAGCGAGCGCGACAAGCCAGACCACAGCAAAGCCAGCCAGCAGCCAGCAGCACGCCAGCCAGCCAGCCTGACCGGCCTGGTCGACCAACTCCACGCCTCTTTCTACATCCCCCTCCCCGTCGCTTCGACTGTCGCTCGTTTTCTCTCTCCTCTCCTCTCCGCTCGCTCGTTTTCCTCTCCCTCCCCATCGCGAGGGTCCTCGACCTCGACCCAGCCCGGCGCCCGCTCGCTCTCCCTACTCCATCTCCTCCTCCTCCTCCTCTCCCTCCGCCAGCCCCCGACCGAGCTTCGTCTGAGACACCGCCCGCCAATCGCTCGCTCAGGTCAAACACGGCACCCGTCGAGCCACCTCAGTCCACTTTTATCCGTCGCACAGCGTTGAGTCGCGTCCAGCAATCAAACTGCCCCGGCGCCTGAGCGACTGAGCGACCCGTCCACCCTTTGGCAACGCCGTTCCAAGCCCGTACCCTCGCCGCACACCATCTCCTCGCCTCCCTCTGGTACATATGAGCAGGCAGATGCAGCAGCGTTGAGGTAGTCTAAAAGGCGCGTCCTGCCGATCCTCCGCCGCCGCCCACGTTGCGGCCATCCTCAGGGTCCATCCAATACTGGTAGCTGACCGACCCTCAGGACCAGAGTGCTGCCAGTCACTTCACGACCGGCGTCCATTCGTTTCCCCAATTTTCAGCGCCTGCACTCCGCGTACATAGGATCCTCCTCCTCCTCCGCCCACCATTTCCTTCTCCTGGCCTTCCGCGAAGACGTCCGCTCCTTCAAGTCCACCCATTAATACGCTCACTATACCGCGCTGGCCACGAGTTCCGCCACGGCCGCCTGGATAGCGATCCGTGGTCCATCTGCGACAAATTTCTGCGTCTTTTGCGACCCGAACAAGACTCGACCTCGTTTTGAGACCAACGCGCCCCAACGCCAACCATGGAGAGCCCCGCGAAACGGAGGCGGGTGTGGCGAAATCAGGGCCGCCTGCGTGCGGATGACGTCGACAGAGGCTTTGGAAAGCTGCAAGTCGCCAAGGAGACTGTCCTGCACAGCACTCCTGTGCCCACGGCAGGCCCCACGGTCTATGAGCCATTGCTGCTTCGAGAGAAGCGCGGCGACCCCAGGAGGCTTGGGCTGCGGCACAAGTTGGTTCACCGGCAAGAGATGGACGCTGAAGAGGCAAAGGGAGTCTCTGTAGTTACTGTCGTTCGCCAAATTGATCAGGCTGGCAACACTGTTGGCATCAGGACCATGAGCTCCATGGCTGCTCCTAAGAGCTCTGATGAAATACTACCTCCCTCGACTCCAACCCCGACGACCTCTTCTTCAACTTCATGCACGTCGACATCGTTGACGACTGTGGCCGAGACCGTTCCCGCGACGCCGTCTTCAACTTCTTCGTCGACGTCGTCCTCGCTACCGCCAACCACTTCCTCTTCGCCGCCGTATACGTACTCTTCCAAACCTACGACACCGTCCACTACGTCGTCGTCGACAATTGCCGGGGTACCCACGGTGCCGACGTTTCCCACTTCTCCTGGCGTTCCAACCGTTCCGTCTTACCCGTTCAACACGCCCTCGATTCCTGGAACTTCGAGTCTGAGTGTTTCGGTTTCAGCACAGGGAAGTGTTAGTCTTGGGACACAGTCTTCAAGTCTAGGCCCTCAACCGACGCCGACCTCATTGTCTTCAATCACCACCTCGCGCCCCGCCGTGTCTTTCTCCACGCCGCAAACTCGAAGCTTTCCTCCGACATCTAGCAGTACCTTGATTCCGGGAACCTACTCCTCGAGAACCAGAACGCCTCAATATTCCTCCCAGCCATTCAGCAGATCCTCTTCATCTGCATCGCCCCCAGCCGCAACATCAACTCCTGGTCCCTCCACTCCCAATGCCAGCTCACGAACGACGCCGTCTACCCGCAGTTCTATGCCCTCGAACACGATTCCGACTACCCCGAATGCCATCTCGACTCCTTCAGGCGCTTTTCCGACTACTCCAAACGTCATATCCACGCCTGTTAGCGCTTCTTCGTCCTTGACAGCCGTGCCTTTCATCTCAAACTCCTACTCGAGCTCTTCAAGTCTCGAAACAGCTTCTCCGAGTGCCATTTCAACGTCCACGCTTGAAATGCTGACTTCATCAACGGCAATTTCGACGACATCTCCATTTGCGGCATCTACTACCAGTGGATCAGTCTCGAGTTGTATGTTTGGGACTATTGTTTCAAAAATGTATTTTTGAGGTGACTAACTTTTCCAATAGTTCCGGTGTCATCCAGCGCGCCAGGATTCACCAGCTCAGGCACGTCAGCTCAATCCGTCATGGCTGATTCGATCACGAGTTCCTCCATAGTTGAAACGACTACGAGCCCGACTTCCGAATCATCCCTTACGTCAACCAGTTCCAACTCACTTTCGTCTACTACATCTTCCATCTCTTCCTCAGAAACTTTGACCTCTTCGGAAACCTCGACATCCTCTTCCACCTCCACCACGGAATCTTCATCTTCGACACTTTCCTCAACTACAGAATCGTCATTCTCATCTACAATTACCTCGGAGCCTACTTCCACCGGTGGAACCTTTGTCGCCGGTGGCGGCGGAGCAACGACCGCTGGAGGAAACTCAACCAGCGGTGCAGACAACGATGGAAACAACGACTCAGGCGCGACCACGCCGCAAATCATTGGCGGCGTCATTGGCGGCCTTTGTGGACTCGCTGTCCTCCTGATTATTGCATTGATCGTTCTCCGGTGGTACAAGCAAAGACAAAAGAGGACGCAGCAACTGGGCGCTGCACGCGATAATCCGGAGAATCCATTCGCTGATCCTACGGCTCCAACGGACGGTGGCAGCGGTGGTCAAGGCATGGCACAACGGAGTGGCCCCTTCGCTGTGGGCGGACTTCTTAGCAGGTTGTCTGGAAACCGTCAGATTGAGCCTCCGCCTCCTCCGGGAGAACGCGGGTTCCAGCGCATATCTGGACGCAAACTCCCCTCTGCTTTCAGCCCAGGAATGACCTCGGACGACCCATTTGGCGACGACAATGCCAGTGTCACCTCCTTCCCTGGAGCCGCGCGCGAAACTGAAAATCTTCACGGCGGATATGGAACGCCTCCAATGTCTCCCTCAGCCGCCGCAGTCCTAGCCGGTGCGGGAGCAGGTCCATCGACGCCGGGATTTCCTCCTGACAGGCCAGCCACTCCTGGAACGCCTGTGGAGACGCTGAGACCCAGTCCTGCACGGACTCCAGTTGTGCATCAAAGCCCCAGACACCCTTCAATGTTCACAGGCCCCGGCGAGGTTTTTGAACCACCAATTCGACCAGGGAGCCGCGGTACATTGGGGCGCAGTCTCGGGTCGCACGATGGATCACGAGGATCGAAATTTACGGAAGATGTGTGACGACCAACTGCAACATACGGCCTTTTTTTATCTCACGCGGTGGATTGCCTCGTCTATTTTGCAGGCTGTGTAGCCCGTGGTCAGTGCAAAGGGGCTTGCCTTTTTGGATAAGACTTGATACCCTTCTCCTTGGTCCACTGCTCGAGTACCAACCACCAAATCACCTTTCCAAATTCTCTTCACTACCAACAATCAGCGCGGCCTAATGTTGATATCGATCCTCCCGTTCCTGGTCGAATAATAATTTCTTGCCACGCGTCCTCCAGGTTACAAGTTTCACTTGGGCTAGGAGCTTACGCCACTGTCAATATTCCAGCGCAGGTACGCGCTTTGTCTCATTCCCCCTTAATCTTCTGTGTACATGATTTTTCAACTTCCCTTTTCGCAGCGTTGCGGGTATGCAAGCAAGCCTTTGGCAGCGCACAACATTAGAAACGTCTGTCGTGGCTTCTTGCAGTCTGTAAATACACTTCCCTGCTGCGACCTACATTTTCACCCCTCTGCCGATTCAGGCCTGGCGAGGAGTCTGTCCATATTGAACAACCTCTTTCTCATTTGTCGATTTGTTATTCTGCCGGGTTGGGAATCGTCAAGCTTTAGGATCATTACAGTGGGAAAAAAAGTCCTTTTGCAATGACGACAGGAAAATCTGGCCGAGGACGACCAACAGAGGTTCTTCGTAAGCCTTGCAATCTCCTCCATTGGTACATTTCAAGATTTTCCAGCCAGCTCTCTGGTCTTTCATCTTCCTTCTCAATCGCAAGCTTTTCAAGCTGCTGTAATAGGCTCAGGTCCCTTTGCTTACTTTTCTACCCCGTTCTGCTCGCTCGGTTTGATATCCCCCACTGGCAAAGCACGGATTTTAGTCGTGTCATTTGTGCTGTTTGTAGATAGTGAATGGAAACGGAAGGTGGCGCCGTGTTCTGACGCACATGGACTTTTGTTTTTGACCATGGTGCTTATGGTGGATGCCATCAGCTTGACGCTTACCATGCGTGAGGAGTGACATCATTTGTTTGGAGGTTAAGCTGGTCTACGAATTCGATAGCTGCTGCCTTGGTGGCGTCGCCGTGACCTGTGCATCGCGGAGTAGAGGCTCAATTTGGACTGTGCGTCTAGGCTTGGAGAATCTGGACTTCTTGACTCCAGCACAGACTGGTCTGCAATTTAGTCAGCGGACGTACGCATCGGAGTTAGCGATCGGGGGATCCCACTTACCGCCTTCGGCGTGGAACAACCTCCCCTTCCGACATGGCCCCAGAAAGTCATCGCGTCACTGAGAAGGCGACGGCCAACACGCGCATCCTACCATCTCGCCTCAGTCCTTCATTGTCGACCCTCTTTGGATGGTGAATCGCCCAGGCCATCCTTGAACCTCCCCAATCTCTCCGTCCGACTTGCGCCGCCAATTCCCTGGAACATGACGACTTTGGCACTGCGGTCAGGCCATCTTGCGCGGTTATCGAGAAGCAACGTCAACCTAGCATCGCGCATCTCGCTACGAACCCTTATTCCAAGCTCTCCTGTACCGCGGGTAGCCTACGCCCACCAGCGGACGCAAAGATACGCTACACAAAAGCCGAAACCCCCGAACGACCCCAAGGACTCTCGGAATAGTGGCGACAATGCAAGACAGCAGGATGGCAAGGTAGCCGGCAATGGCCAGGGTGGTGGAAAGCCGCCCAATTTCAACCAGAATCCGACGCCGGGTGAGACACCTGGTGAAGAGAACAGGAGCGACTTTGTCAAGCTCACGCCGTCCGACGTGGAGCGGCTCCAAACACTCACAGAGATTGCTCCGAGGTTTATGAGGAAGGATCTCGAGAATCTCTTAGAACAGGGTAAAAAGCATGGCATACACAAGGATGTCGCCAAAGTTGTACTGGCTTCGAAGAGACCGTCGCTCAGCGAGATTACAAAGTTCATATCCGCTTATACATCAACGGAACACCAAAGGCAGTTGGCACAAGATAAACTGAAGAAGGAGGAGGAGCAAAGAGCGCAGCAAGGTGGCGAGAAGGATGGACAAGCCGACCAGCGCCAACCGCAGGAAAGCTCCCCCAACTCGAATCAACCGAAGGAGGACCAATCAGAACAGAGCCAGGCAAAAAAGGACGGACAACAACCAAACCAGGAAGAACCGCAACAGAAGACGGGCGATGAGCCTGGACCTGATGGCAAGCAGCGCGGCCAGGGCGGGAAGAAAAACCAAAAAGACTTTCAAGGAGCGGCAAGTCTGGATGTCGGAACGACAATAACGTCGTTGTTCCTGACCTATCTGTTTTTCCGGCTACTCTCCCCAGGTGAGCCCTCGCAGGAAATTTCATTCCAAGAATTCTCCAGTGCGTTTTTGGAAAAGGGCCTCGTGGAGAAGATTGTCGTCATGGGTCACTCCAAGGCAAAGGTATATCTCAAGAGGGATGCCGTCCAATCTATGTATCCCGAGTCCCCCGCCGTAAACCCCAACTTCCACTACTACTTCACCATCGGCTCTGTCGACGTCTTTGAGCGAAAGCTCGAGGACGTCCAAGATCGTCTGGGCATACCTACCGCGGAGCGCATCCCGGTTTCCTACAATGATGAGGTTCCCTGGTTTGCCACCGTCATGACCTTTGGACCCACCATGCTCTTCGTTGGTGCGCTGCTATATCTGGGTAGGAGAGCAGGAGGCGGCGGTGGTGGATCCGGTGGAGTCTTTGGCATGGGCCGGAGTCGCGCCAAGAGATTCAACCACGAGACGGACATCAAAGTCAAGTTTGCCGATGTGGCGGGCATGGACGAGGCAAAGCAAGAAATCATGGAGTTCGTTAGCTTCCTCAAGAACCCCGGTGTGTACCAACGGTTAGGTGCCAAGATTCCTCGTGGTGCCATTCTGTCTGGTCCACCTGGTACCGGTAAGACTTTGCTCGCCAAGGCTACGGCAGGAGAGTCGGCTGTTCCCTTCTTCAGCGTCAGCGGCTCCGAATTCATCGAGATGTTTGTGGGTGTGGGTCCTTCGCGTGTTCGTGACTTGTTCGCGACGGCAAGAAAGAACACGCCCTGCATCATCTTCATCGACGAAATCGACGCCATTGGAAAGTCGCGTGCGAAGCAGAGCATTGGTGGCGGCGACAGTGAGCGCGAGAGCACTCTGAACCAGATCCTTACCGAGATGGACGGCTTCAACACCTCGGAGCAAGTCGTCGTTCTTGCGGGCACCAACCGACCGGACGTGCTGGACAAGGCGCTTATGCGGCCGGGAAGATTCGACAGACATATTGCCATTGACGCACCAACCATGGAGGGACGGAAGCAGATCTTTGCTGTGCACTTGAAGAGAATCGCGACGAGGGAAGACATTGAATTCTTGACTGGTCGTCTGGCTGCCCTCACCCCTGGATTCGCCGGTGCCGATATTGCCAACTGTGTCAACGAAGCTGCTCTCATCGGTAAGTCAAAATGATTCTTTTCGAAGATAGCAGATTGCTAACTAGCCGCAGCCGCCCGTTACTCCGCAGACTCGGTAGAGATGAAGCACTTCGAGCAAGCTATTGACCGTGTCATCGGTGGTCTCGAGAAGAAGTCCATGGTCCTCTCCCCCAACGACAAGAAGACCGTCGCCTACCACGAAGCCGGCCACGCCATTTGCGGCTGGTACTTCAAGCACGCCGACCCTCTCCTCAAGGTCAGCATCATCCCGCGTGGCAGCGGCGCTCTCGGATACGCACAGTACCTCCCCTCGAGCGACACGTACCTGATGACGGAGAACCAACTCATCGACCGCATGGCCATGGCACTGGGCGGCCGCGTCTCGGAAGAACTCCACTTCGAAACGGTGACATCGGGCGCCTCAGACGACTTCCGCAAGGTGACGGCCATGGCCTCGGCCATGGTGACCAAATGGGGCATGTCGTCCAAGATCGGCTACCTGCACTTCGAAGACGACCCGCAGTCGCAGCTGCACAAGCCCTTCTCCGAGGAGACGGCCAAGAACATCGACCTCGAGGTGCGCCGCATCGTCGACGACGCCTACAAGCAGTGCCGCGACCTGCTCGAGGCGCGCAAGAAGGAGATTGGCTTGGTTGCTGAGGAGTTGCTCCGCAAGGAGATGCTGACCCGTGATGACCTTGAGCGCCTCCTGGGCAAGCGCCCCTTTGAGGATCCTAAGGACTTTACCAAGTACTTTGGTGCCGAGCATAGCTTGCCCGGCGAGGATGGCAATCCCCCCACGAGCTTGGGCAAGGAGGATGGTGGCGCCCCGCCTGTCCCGCCTACCCAGCCTCCGGCGATATAGATGCGCGCGTGGTGTGGATGGTTTCGAAGACACGAGTGGACCGGCTGTGGCTGCAAAAAGCAAACGAGAGCGGAATGGAGCGAAGCGAAGCGAAGCATGTAGGTAGACTTCTTCTATTGTTGTCGTTGAGCATTTGGGATGGATTGATGGGCCGAAAAAAAGAAGTTTTACTGCGCCGTGCAGAGTGCTGCGCAGAGCTGCGGCGAGCCAGCCAATCAACCTGGCAGCGCGTCGTGACGGAATGAGTGAGCCAGCGTCTGGCATTCCTGCCAAATGGAAGGCCGCCCGCGCAGGAAGGACGGGTAAAGAGGCACAGATGCGCAACAGTCGTGGTATGATGGTTGTGCTGTGCCCCACCACCATACAGGATATCGCTCTCTCCTTCTCTTCAACACATACACACACAACACACACATTTTCCTTTTCCTTGTTAGGCGTAGAAAGTTAGGGCTGGCTGGCTGGCTGGCGCGCGTTGTTCTTCTCCGCTGCTGCTACTGCTGCTGCTGCTGCTGCTGTCTGTTATATATCAATCTCATCTCCCCACCCTTTTGTACCATAATCCGTCCCTCTCTCTGCCGCTTTTGCTGTCGATGCGTGGTTTTGTTGCATGTAATTATTGTCTATTGTCATTTTTTGTCAGCTCTCTAGAAATGCAGGAGTGATCTCGTTGCTGTTAACAGGCTGCTGTCTGTCGCTGTCTCTGGGAGACGCTGGTTCGTCCAGGGTCTAGTCTACACCCCTCTTCTGTGCATACATGCTCTCCTGCCCAAAACGGCAAAGGCGACTCAACGACCTTCAAACGTCTGTCGAAGAGCGGTTGGGCTTACGGTCGACACTTCAAAAGCTGTTCTGCTCGGGATTGAATGTGTTAAGCGATTCTTCCTCCGCAGCCCATATCCTGCCCGAATAGGCTCGAGCTAAGTCAGGGACTGTCAAACGTCTGCCGAAGTGCGATTGGGCTTACGGTCGGCACATTAAAGACTTCACTGCTTCGGGGTGGAGCTGTTCAGTGAGCTTTGACGGTTCAAGATTCTTGTGCGTTCTCCCTCCGCAGTCTGTCCAATACCTAGTTAGGTTAGAGGCGAATAGAGGACCTCGAAACGTCTGTGGGATGTCTGGATAGATTGGCGGTCCGGACTTCAAATTCTTCGTGGCTGAGACTCGCAAACAGACTTGCTTTGAGCAGCAAAGGCACATGCGTCCGCATTGGGTAGTTCTGAAGTAAAGTGCTATGTTCAAACGTCTATACGATGTGCGGTTGAGCTTACCGTCGACACTTCCGACATCTCTAACTAGGACTTGCGGGCTAAAGTCGACTGGACGCACTTTGAGCAGCGGACGGGGGCCCGTCCGTATCGAGCAACTCTGAAGAAGTTCGAGCGTCTACACAATGTGCGGTTGGGCTTGCGGTCGACGCTTGCAACACCTCATGAGTAAAGCGGATGGACCTTGGACCAGCATATTAGAGGCCCTCCGAATCGGGTAATTCTGAAGATCTTCGACCGTCTAGGCAATGTGCGGTTGGGTTTACGATCCGGACTCCGAACAGCAAAGGAGGATCAGTCTGGATGGGGTTAGTGCGGTCGAATTTATGGACCAGACTTCGACCAGAGCAACGACGTTTGGATGTGTTGGATGTGCTGGCGATTGAGCTGAGCTCAGATGTCCCACTGCTAATTCAAGCGCAATCGACCAGTCGATTAAAATCGAGCTGTCGATGAGGCTCTATATCCTACGCTGTTTGCGGGCCCTTGTCCGCTGGAGCTGCCAAGTGGCTTACGGTCAACACTTCAAAATGACCGATATGGCAGCGGAGTATTGGAAGTAACGTCAATTGATCCAGTACCGTGCAGGCTGGCTCCCCGGGCAGTTGTGAGAGTCTCGTGAGTGCTTCTACAGAGAATCATGATCTCGTCCAATTAAGCTGATCAGTCGCTCCACGCTGGGTGACGCATTGGTATTTGGGGTAATGGTGAGTTCTGTCGCTGGTTGTGTGTGACATGTCAACTACGCTTGGTGTCCATTTCAGCCGCAAGCGCCAAACGACCGAGGGGCATGAACATAGGGAGCATTCGAGCACCTCGGCCTGGTGTTGATTTTTATCGAAGGGGTCGAGTTGCCAAACGACCAAGTCCGAAGAGCATGACTACAGGGAGTATTCAAGCACTGCGCATGGCATTGAAAGTGTTCGTTCCCTGGAAGTAAGTACGTTTTTCGACAGAGAATTGCTGCTAAGATCCACTGCTGTCGTACTTGACCTACTGCTTCGAAGAACCGCTTTCACAGATGCATTCGATCAGGCATTGCGCCACACCAAGCATCGGCAGTTCACATCGCTCTCGCTCCGCCATCATCAAGCGCTCAAAATGCCGTCTTCACAACCGGGCATCAGCACCTGCTTGCTTACCACGCGCTTGGTCACCGCCAACATCCTAAAGTGGCGCCACCAATCTTCAAGTACCTGCGACAGTCAACGGCACCATAAGTAATCAGGCGACGAAATGGCCCGACTAACACACCTAACCGACGCGTCGATCCAACGCCCCAAAAAGCTTGGCTTGGAAGTTGGAAATATAGTCGCGATTAAGGTTTTGAGGCGGCCGGCAGCCTCAAACCCTCAAACACGTGTGCCCGCTTTTCGTTCCCTTGCTCTTGAGACGCGCGGATTCATTGTACCGTGTTGGCGATCGCGATGGTGCGTGGTAAGATGAGCGTTGTTGGATTGGGTTGGAGGTTGAGGGGTAGTCCAAGTACCTACAGTAGTAGCATGTGATGACTGAAGCTTGGAGGATGGGGGAGAGTGATGGCGAGCGATGTGCGGCTTTGTCATGCGGCTTTGCGCTTTGGTCTCCAGCTCTCGTGTAGCAAGATGAGACCGTTGACCAATGACTTGCGCTGCAAATAAACACGGTGCGAGTCGGGCCAATTGAAGCGACCATTTTGCTTACAGCATGCTGGAGTGACGAGTAAGTAGGTGCTAGATCGCGCAGTGGAAGATCCCTACCGTGCGTGGCTGGTTAGCTGTGGGGTGAATAGCGCACGGCTCTACTACTTTGTACGGAGTGTGAAGACGCAGTCTGTTGTTCGTTATAGGAGACGACCAGCAGACGCAGCCAAGCCAACCTGCAGGGTCCCCGTCCACGCTCGCGGTAAATGAAGATGCCCGTTTGCGCATCTGCCTCCGTTGTCACACGGAGGCGAGGGTTGTGAAATTGCTTTGCTTGCTTACCGCCAATTGACAAGTCATCGCAGCGTCGTGGGGTCGGGAATCCGCCCGGCTGCTGGCTGGCGGTTGGGTGCGTCCGTCTGCCCGCGGACGGCCAAAACTTTTTGTTGGCGAATTGCTTCTCCTCGTCAAGCCAAAACAACAACCTTTTTGCTTGTCCGCTTGCAAATCACCGAAAGCCGCGTCGCCCAGCCACAATGGCTCTCCGCGTCGCCGAACGCGCGCCCATCCGTCGACGGCTTCGGTTCAGGCGCCCCCGACAAAACGTCTGAGAGTTCTGAAAGCAGCCAGTCCAAGAGTCGCGACGAGCGACGCGCGCCCGCCGGGTCAGATGGCCTGCTTCGGCTACTTGGCGCCGGAGCGGACAGGGTTGCGGCGGCCTGCGTCGAGCCAAGATCATGTCCGTCCTGGGGTGCCGCTGTCCGCTGCGCTGCGCTGCGTTGCGCGGCCGCGGATGGCGACCAAAAAATTCTTGGATTTGGCCAAGTGCATACGGACGCCTGTGGCGCTGTGTCTGACGTTGAACGTCGTCCTTCTTCGGAACTCCGGGTACCTGGCCTGATCTCTGCTTGGTACAGTTGCTCCTTGGTTGTCCCTGACTCTTTGGTCCGGCGACCACACGACTCTCGTCACCGGAGAAGCGCGTTGCCCTGCACCGCCCCGCCATATTTGAGTTCGGGCTCGTGTGCGCGAGTTGCCTGCGTGGCCGTGAAGTGCATGGAGAGCCAAAAAGATTTTGCTGGGCGCCATCAGCTGTAGCAGAGAAGCAGGCAGGTTGTTGCAATATTGCCTGACATGTGCCCAAGGCTAGAGGTCCAGAAACGCAAGCTTTGGTCATCTCTCCCGCCGTGGTGTGCGAATGTTGTGCTTAAGGCGGCCGGCTGGGACAAGGACATGGCGTGTCGAAGAGTCAATCCGCATCCCCGTATTTCCCGTTTGGGCTAGACGCGCTGTAGCTCCTCTAAGCTTATACAAAGCTGAGCAGTCTCTGCGAGAGCTTGTGTCGACCGACTGGCGAGCAGCAACAGCGGAGGTGCAGCGGCTTCGGGAGCAGTGAGCCCGGCTAAATCCCATAGCGGTCCCGTTCCCCGGTTTGTTGTCCATATAAGTTCTCTGATTGGTTGCGCAACTTAAGCTCTTGATGAAGTACCAGCGCTGACAACGAGAAAGGTTCGTGATGCGGAGAGGGGCCGCGGTTCTGGAGCGCAAACTTCGTCCCTGTGAAGCCTCAGTGTCAGCTGTTCTGTCTTTTCCATTGGTAAGAGAATGATTCACCAGGCTTTGCGGCGTCAGATTGACTTCTCCAGCACGCGTCTGCGGAAAGGCGCAGTGCAACTCGGATTCGCATTGGCCTTGGAAGTCCAGCCAAGGGAGGCGGAACAAGCACGTCGCTGGCTGCAAGAGGGCGGAGAAGCTCCTCTTGCTCTTGCTTCGCTAGGAGAGATGTGCGACAAGCAGGTGAGGACTGAGGATAAGCATATTGCTTGGCCTTTGTGCGCCCGGGTTCAGACGTCATCCCGCCCTCAAGGTTTGAAACAACTTTCCGCTTGCTTCATTGCCAATTCGTTCGACTCCTTGGCCCCGAACTTCATCTCTGTCCTGCCTCCAGTATCCGAGATGTTTGGCAAAGCCGTGATGACTGGACTGTTGGTTTTCGTTTTCTCGACTGCCGCGCGTTGCTCGGGTGGTTCGGCTGGAGGACTTGGACTTCTCTCGGCATAGCGTTGCGGTGGGCTACAGTGGAGCGCCTCGGACTCAGGGGTGACCGGCCAAGAAAGAGATGGAAAGACGCAGGAGGGCAGCGAAGCAACTGTGCGGGACTCGAGTGAGTAAAAGACACCTCTCAATTGACGGCTTGTGGAGCGGTGTAAAGCTCTCAAAGTGATCAGCCTGGAAACCTTGGGTTCTCTTCGATTCGGATGACATTGCCCGTCAGATAACGACATCATTTCTCATGCAGTCTAGAGCGGCATGTTTTCTTCTTGGACCACAAAACGGCCAGGTCCCGAAAGAGTGGTGGGTAGCCACGTATCGTACGCATCACGAATATCCGAGCCCCGGGGCCATTGCGCCATGGCGCCAGTAAGACGGTATGAGCTTGAAAATTTGGACTCAAAGAAGGGTCTTCCATCAGTGGCAACGCCGGATCCAGGATATTGGGACGGCACGATGGAAGGCAACCATTGGGTTCGGCTGTGGCGTGCATCCGCATGCACCCTCTGGAAGAATGGAAGATGTCAATGGCTTAGCTGAGAGACGAATTCTAGAAGCACGAAAACAGCAGGCTGATCGATCAATAGATCTGACGAACGTGGTCTGAAGAGTGGGTGTCCACGAAAACACGTCCGGGAATGCGAGCAAAAAGAGGAGCTTGGTCCGATGCCGCTCAAAGACTTTGTCCTTGCCAGCATTGATAGGTAGATGCACCCTGATGGCGGCCAGGACTAGCCAAGGCTTAGCTCGCCAGTAAATGCTCTCGGCGTGAAACGTGCGGTATCAGATTGTGGACTCTGTGACTGGGCTGGTTGTGGCATTGTGGCAGAGCCGCAAGGCACACAACCCAAGACTGATTTTCAACGGCTCGAGACAGAAAATGGTCGTCACCACGTAGATATCCTTCCGCAAAAGGAAGCGCGCAACAGTCGGCAGCGCAAAAACGTTTCAGAGACGAGTGGCGTCCATTGTATGCGATGCAGCAGTCGTTTCGATGGCGAAGGCAGCAAATTGCGATCGATGAAAAATAATGGTTGTTCTGGACCTTTGGAGTATCATAAGCAGCAAGCGAAGGTGTTGTAAGGAATGGATGGGTTGTACAAGAAAACAGACCAACCAAATCCCGTGACTGGTAACCGAGCGGGACTTTTGCCAGCGATTAGCCGCTACTACTAACTGGACGTCGGACCTCGACTCCACATCTCCCTCTCGCCCACAAAACCGTGCCCGAACAGCACAGACATCCATCAACGTCATCCCGATGGATACTCGACGCCCTCCCGGCCTTGACCCCCTTCTCCAGCCCGCCCATCGAGCGTTTCCCTGCCATCAACTGCACCACATGTCGAGTTGTCGTCGCCGCTCCGGCTTCTTGCTGGCCCCGTCGCGGTATTGCCTGCCTTGAAGCCTCGGGGGCCGTCTCCACAACTCCAGTCACTTCTAGCTTATTATTCAGCCCAAGTTCTGGCTCGCCCGACTTGCTAAGCACCCAAAATTGCATCTCACACCAACGTTGTCCGTCAGTTGTTGATCACCTGCACGCGGCGTGGCCCAAGTCGCCGCTTGCCCTTTGTGGACAGCTCCCGAAAGCTCGCTACTTGGCTCTACGTTTCCCTGTCTGCGCCACATCTTGGCGGTCTGCACGCCGAATCTCTAGGAATTGCCCTCCACGGAACTCTACATGTCGGTATGCGTAAACCAGGTCGCTAGCACACCACACGGTCCTGGTCCGTCTTCACGCACCATGGCTTTGATTCTGCAACCCGGCTGGCTCGCTTCATCATGCGTGCTTTGTTTGTCCGTGGCTGCTCCTTCCAATATCTATCCATTCTTTCGTCGTGATCAACCTGGTTGTAGTTGATGCTGCATGCAGCTGCCACTCACTGCCTTTTCTGCCGGCAGACGGTAGGCCTTTCCCGAAACCTTTGTTGTTGAACAGGTGGCTGTTCCTTGTCCCCCGGCGCCGGACGACTCTGGCAAGTCAGCGTCTTTGGATTTGCAAAATGTTTGCCGTCAGCTGCGGCGAAATGCCGTCGCTGGGCATCGGGGAAATACCCTGCCCTGCAGGCTGCATGGGTCCGTTTCTCAAGGGCGAGGATCAGCCCAGGGTTCCACGGCCTCCGTCCGTTGGGGCTTGACTCTCCGTCCCTTCTGCCTCTGTGTGCCTTCCCAATTACCATATGGCGCGTGCTGAGAATCGCATGGTTGCATGTCTGCGTGGCCACCCCATGTCAGAGTGGCACTTGCGATTCACTGTTGCACAACCCCGCCGATCCACTTTCCATCACCTCAGCTATAGGCTCAAGAGCTGGTCCGCCCGTTATGGCCTGAGACTCGCTGCGCTCCCGAAGCCAAGAATACTGGGTTGCCTGCTCAATCACGTCGACGGACATTGTAAGCCGCTGGTCCAGGCTCGTGCCTGTTTTCCCCCACGCGAGTATAAAGCCCCTTGGTCGCCCTGTGTTTTCTTTTCCTAGTTCAGCGGTGTTGACGTTCCAACCTCCAAATCATGCTTCTCACAACCTTTGGACTTGCTGCCGCCTTTGTGGGCTCGGCCTCGGCAGCCTGCCCTTTCATGGGCGAAGAGCTCGAAGCTCGCGATGTCAATGTTCCCGAGGGTCACCCTGATCTTGCCCGTCGCGACTACGACCCCCCTGCAGGGACTGACGATTTTCTGGCCCAGTACGAGGTCAACAACACTGGAGAATGGTTGACGACTGATGTCGGTGGTCCAATTTCTGATCAAAACTCTCTGAGTGTTGGCGACCGGGGCCCTACTCTTCTCGAGGACTTTATTTTCCGTCAAAAGATTCAGCACTTTGACCACGAGGTATGACAGATCCAAGTTTTGCTAGTTCTTAGCTAACGACTTGAAGCGTGTTCCTGAGCGTGCTGTCCACGCTCGTGGATTTGGAGCTCACGGTGTCTTCAAGTCCTACGGCAATTGGAATAACCTTACTGGTGCCTCTTTCCTTGCCGAGGAGGGCAAGGAGACGCCCGTCTTTGTCCGTTTCTCAACTGTTGCAGGCAGCAGAGGTTCGGCTGACACAGCCCGCGATGTCCACGGATTTGCCGTGAGACTGTACACAGACGAGGGCAACTTTGGTAAGCTCCAAATTTATCATTGGGCAGCCAGTATCTGACTGTTTTCAGATATTGTTGGAAACAACATTCCAGTATTCTTCATCCAGGATGCCATCCTTTTCCCCGATCTCATCCACGCTGTCAAGCCTCAGCCCCACAATGAGATTCCGCAGGCTGCCACTGCTCACGACACTGCCTGGGACTTTTTCAGTCAGCAGCCGAGCAGTCTGCACACGCTTTTCTGGGCCATGGCCCAACATGGCATTGTCCGATCCCTCCGCCACACTGATGGTTTTGGCATCCACACCTTCCGTATGGTCAAGGATGACGGCAGCTCTAAGCTTGTCAAGTTCCACTGGAAGTCCCTCCAGGGCAAGGCTGGTCTTACCTGGGAGGAGGCTCAGGCCGTGGCCGGAAAAAATGCCGACTACCACCGCCAGGACTTGTACGAGGCTATTGAGGCTGGACGTTACCCCGAGTGGGAGGTAAGCTTTCCCAGAAGTCCATGTGTTAGGTGGCTTGCTGACTGTTTTCTAGTTCGGTGTCCAAATAATGGAAGAAGGTGATGAACTCAAGTATGGGTTCGATTTATTGGACCCAACCAAGATTGTGCCAGAGGAATACGTCCCTGTCACTCCTCTAGGCAAGATGACGCTTAATAAAAACCCGTTAAACTACTTCGCAGAGACCGAGCAAAGCATGTCAGTTCTTTTCGTCCAAAAAAAATTGAAGAAAGAAACTTTTTCAATTTTTCCCCCTTTTTTTTTTTTTTTTTTTTTGCTAACTGAAGCACAGGTTCCAACCAGGCCACATGGTTCGCGGGTTTGACTTCACCGATGACCCACTGCTCCAGGGCCGTATCTACTCTTACCTCGACACCCAGCTCAATCGCCACGGAGGTCCCAACTTTGAGCAGCTTCCAATCAACCAGGCGCGCCGCAAGTTCCACAACAACAACCGCGACGGTGCTGCGCAAATGTTTATTCCTGTCAACACTGCCGCATACAGCCCCAACACTGTTGGTGGTGGCTGGCCGAAGCAGGCGAACAAGACTCAGGGCCGTGGCTTTTTCACGTCCAACCGGAGGTACTCTGGCACGCTCACGCGATCCGTTTCTGACACCTTTGCCGACGTCTGGAGCCAGCCTCGTCTCTTCTGGAACTCGCTCAACAAGGTTGAGAAGCAGTTCCTGATCAACGCTATTCGCTTTGAGACCAGCAAACTCACCTCGGACGTCGTCAAGTCGAATGTTCTTATCCAGCTCAACAGGGTCTCGCACGACATTGCTCAGCGTGTGGCCAAGGCCATTGGGATGACTGCCCCTGACCCGGACCCGACCTACTACCACGACAACACCACTCAGTCCGTCCGCCCCTTCAGCGACAAGCTTCCCAAGCTCGACGGTCTCAAGGTCGGCATCCTGTCGTCCGTCAGTGCCGCCAACGCGTCGTCCATCAGCTCGGTCAAGTCTGCACTCAGCGCCAAGGAGGTTGACGTCAAGGTCGTGGCTGAGAGCCTTGCCGACGGCATTGACCAGACTTACGCGGCCTCTGATGCCACCGACTTTGATGCAGTCATCGTCGCTTCTGGCGCTCAAGACCTCTTCTCGAGCAACTCTAGCAGCACTCTGTACCCTGCTGGTCGCCCAGGTCAGATTCTTCTTGAAGCTTACCGCTATGGCAAGACTGTTGGCTCCTTTGGCGCCGCTGGTTCGGCCCTCTCCGCTGTCGGCATCCCAAGCGGTGACGGCGTCTACCGCGATGCGACTGCAGACAACATCATCTCCGGCCTGGAGACCTTCAAGTGGCTGTCCCGCTTCCCTACCGACGACTAGATCAGTTAGTCTGTTGTAGTGTATTTTTTCCATCTCTACCACAATGCCCACCCATTGTCTAGACCGGTCTTTTCTTTGTCACTAGGAGTGGCTTAAAGGACACGGGACAAGGTCACAGGGTTCTTCTTGTACATAGTTTCTCGACGAGCATCTCCGCTGGCCACAAGCGCAAGACTGCTGAAGAGGATTTTCCTTGACGACTGATACCAGATCGCTCAGGCGAACGGCTTAATGAATAATCCACAACGAATCAAAAGATACAAGTGCCTTGTGCCTATTCTTCCGTCTCCCACCGCAGCGTCGTGCTACTGAAACTAGGTTCACAGTGCAGGCCCTCCTTCCTAATCCGGTAAGCATAGTCGCCAATAAGAACGACCTCCTCTGCGACCGCAACTGCAACCGCACCGCAGCTTCCTTGTCCCTGTCACCGCCCCACAGTCATCCAGCCAGCCGGTCGGGCTGACCACTGCAGCGCTGGGCTCACGCTCGTCGTTGGTGCAACTTTGCAAGTGCTTAGCAGAGACTGACACTTGCGCGCGCACATATGGAGGATACACCCTTGCCGCCGCGACGACTGATCGGCATAAACAACTGCGCTCATCCATGGCGGGCCACCCAACAGGTCGGCCAGCTGCTGCAACCACAAATTTCTCTATCCAATGTCGAACAGACCTGCTCACGCCCCAAGAATAGCCGCGCTTGCCCAACCGTTGTATGCCCTCCTACACACCTGTCGCAAACATTTCTGCTCCTGCGCACGCGTCGGCTTTTGATGATGGATCAGAAGTGAGGCTCAGCATTCACCGACCGTCCCACTCGACCGCCTCCACGCATCGACGCCTTTTTGGAGAGCCAGTGAAGAAGCTCCCGCGCCAACTAGTCCCACGGTACGTCAGTCATAGCAGTCAGCAGCTGGGGCACAGAAAGACTGCGCCCTCGCCCTACCACTTTATCCACCGCGGTTCCTTGGGTAGTTCACTTCCATACTTTTAGTCAACACTACCGCTGGATCTCCGCTATTGAGACTACGTATCTGTTTGGGAAGTGAATGACCGAGTTTTGTTGTGTCTATCCGGCTTGCGCCAATTTTGGCGCTTACGGTTGACGCTCTGACTTTGTTGCACTGTACATGAGACATTCCAACAACCTCACAAGATCACCACCTTATCGCAATGACCTCGAGGACAAGCTGAACTCAACCTTTCATCTCTTCGCGGCCTTGCACCTCTCTCCTCCTCCCATTACCTTCATCCTGCCCAGCAAAAATAAACACAACCGCAGCCCATCTCAAAGCAGAGAAGCGCAGCGACGTGACACGCCCTTGTCTTACCATTTCAGTCGCGCAAGTCCTTTTGTCTCGCCCTATCCTGCGCTTGCTTCCCTGCCTGTCTCATCCTTACGCCACAGTGCGGGAGGGCGACGGGGGTGCAAGGGAACAGGGATTGGTGGTCGGCGGGTGCGGCGGGGAAGGCGCGGGGATGCGGGGAGTTCGGATTGTCGGGTTGGGTGGTGTTGCACAGGCAAGAAAGCGTCAGCAGGAACATGGGCAAGGAATGCGAGTGGGCGTGGTTGGATTTCTAATTGAAGAGATTGTGAGGTGTGAGGTGTTGTTGTTGCGGTGGCGGGCACATTAACGGAGCGCGGTATTGCGGAGACTAGAGATGACGCCGTTAGTACTACCTGTGGCACCGGGGAGCTGGGGATGCGGTGCTCTGTTCCTGGAACAGCAAGTGACTAGTCCCGGTTGTATTGTACCTGGAATGGTCGAGGGGAGCGACTACTTGGAGACTGCAGTTCGCTGAGAGGCAAATCTTTTGTATAGTCGGTTTCCTCTTCGCTATATCTTCTAAACCTTAGTTGGCTGGCAAATAGAACCCAATGTCCGCGCATGTCAAACTTTGCCTTTCGGCGGGGAACCTCTCACATTGCGCCTTCATCATCCACTTTCATCATCCAACATTTCCAAATTTATCTCTGTCGTGCTGCGTGGATTCCTGCTTTGATGGCCTGCAGACATTGAGGTGAGGTAAGCGCAACCCGCACCACATCACCTGCCAGGGGCAGCGGGGCAGGTGGCTGCTCGTCACTCGTCACACCGTACCACGAGCGATCCGCCGTGACACCGAGCCGTTTTCAGGCTTGTGGCTGGTGTTTTGTGGTCGTACGAGGCTAGTTCAAGGCACGGTACGACTGTAACTCTTCACTGTTTCTGCATTGAGTGCTTTGTACAGATTGGGCGCAGACGCGGGAGGGAATGCAGTCGTGGCGTCAGCATGTTTGCGCGCATTGCGCATTTTGTACCTGCGCCTGCGCGGTTTGCGAGCCGCGTCGGAGCGAGGCGAGCAGGTGGTTGAGGATCGCACGAATTGGCGGCGTGAGCGTGCATTTGCGGTGTTTCCTGCAATGCGTGCGGATGTCGGTGTCGCGTAGCGTTGTGGACGAAGGATGCTGCGTTTCATGCGCGTCTTTGGATCTGCGCGATGGTGATGGAGGCAGGTTTGATTGCATGTGGACCTGGAGAAACTCATGCTGCGGTGTAGGCATGATTTGCGTCAGTTCAAGGGATAGGAAGAGAGGTGAGGGAAGGATTTTGGGACGTTGTTGCACTCAGTCATCCGTGGAGTCTATCTGTCTAAGTCTAGTATGGTGGATGTCAGGAGTTGTTAAGCTCTCTAGTTATGGAATGATCCATGGAAAATAGTGGAATCGCTCATTATTCTAAGACCAATACGGTGAGTTCCAGGAGTTATCGAGCTCGTCAATCCTGACTTGAGCAGATTCACGACACTTGCCACACCTTTGACATTCTCAGACGGTTTTCACGCTCTTCATTCCTCAATGGTATTAAACACCATCTTCTTGCGTTATGGTTTCCGCGGCTGGTCTGGGTATCGAATCGACTGCGACACTTGCGAAAGAAAAACAAACCAAACAGTCATAGGAAAGCTCAAGAGGCCCCGAAAGTAGCAACGGAAGAGGAACTCTCAACACAGCCCACAGTAAGAGAGCTTTCCATGGTCTTGCCCACGCCATGGACTTGGAAATCTGCCCCTGGGCAAGAGAAGGTTGAGAAATGGAGGGGAAGTCCACCAATTTATACCAGTTCAAGTCTGAGCAATGACCGCGGTCACATGAGGACGACATCATCGACTGCGAGCAGGGGCCACATGGCGCCGCACGCCGTTATCATGTGTCGGCGGGCTATGATGTCGCCGTCACAAGCAAGAGAGAAGCATGTGGAAGTCTCGGGGGGTATCTGCAGATATAAAAGGTGTCCGCCAACCCAAGGAGCCTTTGTCAAGTCCAGAACCTTCTGTCAAGTCAGGGAGCATTCATGGATGCAAACCACTTGTGACAGATTTCCAGAACAAAATGACTTTTGTGTCCTCTGTTGGACCTGCTCTACTCGCACTGCATTCTACAACGCTGTCGGAACTGCGAACTAAGAGCCTTGCTCCTCTCGTGGCAGTTCCCACCAGCGTTGAGAAACAATGACAAACGCTATAAACATTATGAGAGCCTTTCATACCTGGATGCGGATACAGTTACGGGTGGCAGATTTCAGGCGGGGGCGCGTAGGGACAAAGTCTCAGCGTCGCTGGCAGGAGTATTCGCCTCCCTTTGCAGACCAAAAAGAGGTGTATGGATGGGAATTTTGCGCTTGGTCGTCGTCTGTTTAAATGCCCCGCTACGTGGTCGCAGTCCACTGTTGTGTGTTGTGTTCCAGTCGCCCTGTCAAATGCGCCCCCTGAAACAACTCACCCCCTGACCCCCTAGAACTTTGCCAAGTGATGCATTCCGCGTTTTACCAAGGGAACTACGACAGAAAATTCTCTTTTGCATTGGTCAAATGTCGACAGCGCTTGCCCCACCGAAAAATGCCGAAAAGTCGCTTTGCGACGGCGCGAGCAACCCACTGCGACAACAATCATCACTTCACAACAACCTTCGGTCGCAATGACTTACAACGTTTTTCTGGTGTTCTCCGTCATCTTCAGAGTCTGTAGAAGGCTTGGCATAGATGTCCAAGCTTAATATCGGCCACAACCCCCAAAATTGCACCGTGGAGCCCAAAAACTTGACCCTCGGCCCCAAAACACCAACCACACTCCCTGAGGACTGTAGATCATCAAAACAAATGGCCAGAAAGGCCAAAAGAAACTGCGTCGGCCGGGAATCGAACCCGGGGCTGATCGAGACTGGGATTTTGAGCTTCTTGGTATTGAAACTGCGGATCCTGATGGCAACGATCAATTTTACCACTAAACCACCAACGCTGTTCTAGTGACTTGATATGTTAAGGCTCAGACCTAAACATAATATATATTTAATATTGTACTAGTTCAAGCAAAATGTTCAAAAAATTGTGGAAAGCTTCAGCTTCCGCGGATTTTGAAGTTCCTAGTCTCAAAATTCAAACGAAAGACTAGTTTTAGCATCTCGCTTAGGCAAATTTGCTGTGCGAAAAGCGGGGTTGGTGGCTTTCAATTGCCTGAATATCCTCGGACTCCGAACTATTTCAGGACATCAAAAAATTGAAAAAATTCCGATATCAAGAGACCTCTCTCTAGCACTGGCTCAGAACCAATTCTTCTTCAACCGGCACATCAATTATAGGTCAATTGCAACGTCCGACTCATCATTACCAGAATGCTCACGATTGGTCCAAATGGCGGGGTGCGGCACAGCAGCGCTGCAATAGATAGACGCTGATGAAGGCGCGACGTTTGGACCGCATGCAACCCACGCTCTCCTGCAGACAAAAAACCAATCAATTCACAGGCTCATTGAATTATGGAGAGCTCATCAACAGCAGCATCATGGCTCTCATATGCCGTCACAGCAGTCGGGCTGGGTTCGCTCATCTCGCAAGCAAGCGTCATCAACGACAAGATGGATCCATTCCACGAAACACGCACCGTCCAGCATCTGGGCATCTGGTTCACGCGCCAGCCGCAGTTCCCATTCTGGAAAGTTGCAAAGCCGCCGCCGACCGGACCCGAGATCAACGCAAAGCTCAGTGATGGATTCTGTGGTCTTAATAATGTATATCTATCGAGGGTGCCTGTGGCACAGCCAGCCGGCGATGCTGGATGGGCTACGTTTCTTGCTGTCATTCATCAAGAGCCATTGGGTGTCAATTCGCCTTCCAACAGTAATGCTGAGCTTGAAAAGGGTTTGCTACCAAGAGACATTGAACGCGAGTTGACGTCTCGCGGCTGGGAGTCTCTCCCGACTGCGCCGCTTGTCCGCCACAGAAAGTCGGCATGCACTACAATCAGCCGGACGACTCTCCTGACGCTCCTCTCCCTGACCAATGCTCGTCCAGTCTTTCGCCATAGCGATGCAGCAGGCCATCGCGCTGCGTATGCATCCTACACTGGACAGTGGTACATTGATTGGCCACTTGGGTCGCCGGCAACGGTCCACTTTGCTGCCCACGACTCCCATTCTGCCGCGACAGATGTCTATCCACCTTCGTTCGAACGTAGGGTGGACAAGTGCGTCCAGATGATGGCTGGAGTAATCGCGACATCCGACTTCAAAGTCGCGTTCCCGGGGCGCAAACCACCGGGTCGATACGTCCTCAAACACATCCCAAAGGGGTTCCCAGGAGCACATGGGAGCCGACACCTCTACAACATGATGGGCGGAAAAGTCTACGAGATCGACTTTCTGCTTGCGCAGAGGCTTGGAGACCACGACGCGGAGCCACTGGGAGCAATCAAGCTCAACCTTCCCAGCACCTTGGACGGAGTGGCCGTCGAAATGTTTGTCCCCGCTCATGAGAAAGCAATCTTGACCCAAGCAATGGATTGCCTGCCATGGTCACCGCTTTCCTGGAGTATTCATCGGGGCCTTCGGGACATCCTCATGGCATTTAGCAGAATTCGCATGGACGGATTGCGCCAGCAGTTGGCATCCACGCTTCGCCACGCAGTGTTGGATGACCCTTTCGCGCTTGATGCAATGGGATGGGAGCCAACGTTTGTTCGGCAACACATGGGGGAGATGGCTGCTGGAGCGGTCGTCGCAGGTAGCGGAAACTCGGGTGATCTGGTCCGGGTCGTCACTGATGTTGCTCTGTCGCTGTGTGCCAGCAGCAGTCCCAACGACTTTGACGAAACGACTTTCTGGAGGTCATCCGCCGAGGAATCCCAAGGCCTTGACCAGCAAGCCATCATTGCGCTCACCAAATGCTTCACGGTGGAGTGGAGCATTGACTTTGACTACCAGATGTACCACGACCTCCCCCTTAAACTGTACTTTGCCTAGCCATCTCAAGTTTCGGAGCAGGAGGAGGCTTTGTTCATCGCATGTTCGCTCAATGTCGATTTGGACTAGTTCGTTCAATGGTGAAAGCGACCCGTTCGCGTTTCGGAAGTCGTATTCTCGCACTCCAAGCCTAGAATGTTCTCATCAGCACAGCCGTGACGGACACCGTTTGTTTCAAAGAATCCAAGAGGGCTTCCCGTGCGAACCGCAGAGACAAGTTTGACCATCAACCGCCATCAGTGGTGCGGTTCTCTCCCGATTTACCACCCGCAATAAGCGAAACAAAACGGAACGTTTGCATTGCTTCAAAACAGCAAAATCCAGAGCGAGCGGTGCGGGTGAACGGCTGCTGAATGTGCCTTGGTACCTCGTTGCGAAACGACCAACGAAGAGCCAGTTTCTTGGGATCAGCGATTCAACTGCTCATGCGCGGCTCGCCTCGCTCGCACCCCCGGCAGGCCGACAAGCCGTTGATGGCGCGCTCTTTTCAAGAATCTCGGCATCATGGGCTAGAAAACGTCCGTAGACCCTCGCTTTCTCGCACAGGGCTTCCATGATTCCCGAGGAACTCTTCCATCGCGGGTGGGAGGGATTGCTAGGCGGAAACAGGGCGACGGCGCGTCATAGTGGCAGGGCACAGATGAGGCTATCGTGGGTGTCCAGAACATTGGAGCCTGATGACCAAGTCGACCGGTGCGATAGAGAAGTCCGCGGTTTGGTTGGCATGACGGTTCGTTGTAGCTCGCGGCTCCGAAGTTCCTTAGGTCCGTCCTGAGGGTGTGATAGAATCGAATAGAGCCGGATGAGAGAGCATGCGTCCGTACGCGGGCGAGGAGGCCTAGGAGGCGAACAGGCGGTGGTGTGGAGAGCAGACAGAATCGCAAGCTGTCATAGGCATTTCCAAAGAACGACAAACACGAGTCAGGATACAAACTGGTCGAAGCGGGCATGACTCACAGCGTCGCCCATGAACTCGACTTGACACCCCGGTTGTCGTGCCTGAACAACACACCCTCTCATCTCATCATCACGCAAATTTCTGCTCTCATGAGTCTTTGGGAGCTCCAGAGCGCCTGTAAACCGTTCAAGTGACACTTATGCGCAGTCACGGAGCTCTGGGTCACTTCAGAACCAATGATATCGCCAAAGTCGTTCGCCGCATGTTCCGCGTCGTCTGGACTAACCTCTCTCCACCCCAAATATGAGCCTGCTTGCATATCCTGAACCGACGGCAGCTCCCTAGGTGTTGCATTCAACAGCCGGCTGACAAACAAAGGGGTTTCCGTTCCGCAATGTCGAAACAGCCCGGCAGTCGCCAGCGACCAACCACCTAATCAGTCCGAAAGACTCTCGGGATCGAAAGATCGCGGAGCGGGGCGTTGTACTCCTGTACTGGCTTGACCTTACAGTTGCTGCTGACTTTGAGGCACTCTCTACTGGTCAGCATTATGCGAGCTCCGTCTCCTCCGCGGCTCTGCATGTCCACGCTCCCTCGACTTTGCGCCTGCCTTGCGAACGAAGTGCCTAGCGCTCCCGACTCCAGCTTTTGGACCCCAGATCGGACGGACTAGGATTATGGTCCATTTTCTTGTCATCCAAGGTCTGTCGAAGCGCCCAATCGGGAAACTCCTGAACCAGGGGATATCAAATCTTGCCCTACGGGGCTGAGTTAATCCTTCGAAGACCATGAGGAGCTTTGACGAGCACAATTCGTCTTTTTGGCCGTGGATAACCACAGCCAAGCAGCCTCCTCCCTGACTTGTCCAATGGGCGATGATGTCCAGAAATTTGTCGGCCGCAACCTGGCAAGGCATTCAGTCGAATTGCAACATGAAATTCGGCAAATCAGCAAGTCGACGCATCAACTCGAAGCAAGAACTTCAAGAAAAGAAGAAACCGTCTCTGCTCAAACACCTGTCACAATGGCTCAGAAGCGAGATGAAGTTGACACCGGCGAGAAAAAGAATGCATATGCAAAGATCAAAATCCATGTGAAGGCACTTGAGATGCATCAGGTAGGAAGACACGACGTCTTTCCATTGGTCCAAGTTTTCCAGGAATTGTTCTGCAATGTTTATGCACCCGCTGCTCTGTCATGGCATTGTGTGTGGCTTTGGGGAGAATGAGGCGCTATCTGGTTTCGAAAAGAGAAAGGTCATGGCACGTGCCAAATCCGATGTGTACGCCTAGCGTATTCCAAATGCGCACAAGACTTACACGCGCGTACGAGTTCCTTGGCTCATGCGAGAGCCTCAGCAGCACTGGCGATTTGTCATATGGTGTGCTCGGCAAACGGAGTGGAAGATTGGGAGACGAGAGAAGTCTTTCAGTATGAACAGCAACATCGTGAGCTTTGAATGAGCTTCACCAGTCAATGGAAAACAGTAACGGCAAGCCGAACATTTCACTTACCGCTAAGGCATAAGTGGCAAAGTTGATTTGTCAATTCAGACATTACAGGTGACGGAGCCCTTTCTTTATGCGTTGGGGCGTTATTGGTTTCACCTTTGAGAATTTACGCTAGATGTCCATCTCCCGCCCTTTCACTGCACCCGTCCAGGAAATCCAGGAAAACGACTGCTCCATTTGGCCCTGGAAATTCGTCCGAATGAGTCGGCGGTCTCGAGGCCCCTCGTTGACTTTGAACATTGAAGACTTCGAAGGAACAGCTTCTTGTCGGCGAGTCTTTCCAGCATCGCCTGATGAAACCCCAGTCATGATGGCCGCAACTGACCGACCTTTCCAAGCAAAGTTGGCTCCATGTTTACTTTGTCTGGCAGTTCACGCCGACCATCCGGTCAAGCCGGGAATGCAAATGTTCCTTGGAATTTTCCATGGCCAACTTCATGAGACACTAGCCGCCCTGCACGCCCGGGGGTTTCAATGTCAGTTGTCACAGGATTTACAGCCGGACCGTCAGTTCTCCGCCCGCCTCGATCACGGCTGCATAGTGCAATACCCCCTGTGGAGCTCAGAATTATGGAATCTGGAAGCAAAAGAGAAATCCGCATGGGGAGCCTGGTCCCTCTAGACCGGCAAGTGGCCTCGCTGCCTAGGTGCAGCCCTTTTACAAAGTAAGGCGATGCCCACCGTCCGGTCGAGGTTCTCTTGCTTTCCGAAGGATCCAAGATCACCGCTGCCTGCCGAATTTTACCGCGGCATCCAAGCCAGCCGTTTGTTTGGCTGTTTTCCCGGAGCCTAGCCCCCCTTTCTGGATGACGTCAAGGGGATCAATTGTTTGGATTCTCCGCTCTCGTCCGCAAGTGATCCGCCGGCATGTCGGCCTCGAAAAGATGGGGAGGCGGTCCTATAAGTATGGCTTCAATTCGCCGTTGAAAGTTTCGTTTCTCATCAGCTCCACAGGCAAACTCAAGTCCGCACATCCTCTGCACCTTTCAGATCGAAGGCCTCCAGAACCTGATCCCCCTCCACCCTCTCCCCGCGTTCAACGGCTCCACTTGCAAACTCTCCACCTCGAACAATTACGCCTGGAACGGCAGCTCCTCCAAGAACTTTTTCTCCGCGAACTCTACCTCCAGCAGCTGTATCTGCAGCAGCTCTACCTTCGGCAGCAGCTCCAGCTCCAACAAGAGCTGTGCCGCGAACACATCTACCTCAAGCAAGGAAAATCGGCCTCGTCACCGGATCCAATCAAACTTGCGCGGCTCCTCAACAACCATGGGTCGAGTGTTTCGAATCTTGACCATCTCGGCGGCTCTGGCTGCGGCCAGCCCCTTGCCGGCCTTGCCAGGAAGTCCCTCCTCCCCGCAGGCCAAGGGCGAGGCAAGCCCTCCCTCCGTTGTTGACAAGGCCAAGGGCTTCATGGACGACTTGATGGATGGCATCAAGGTCAGCCATGGCAAGGGCGTCGCTGTCGCTGACGGCGAAAACCCGATTGCGGTTGATGTTCCAAAGGGCGTTCCCGTTGGCGTGGATGTCGGCAAGGGAGTTGGTGTTTCTGTCGGTGGCGTTGGGGTTGATGTCTCCAAGGGTGGAGTGGATGTGGACGTCCCCGGCAAAAAGGGCCACGGAGTTGGCGTTGATGTTGGCAAGGGCGGTGTGGGAGTCGACGTGGGCAACAAGAAAGTCGTCCAGGAAGATCAACCTTCAAACACGAACCGAATCCAGGCCAGAGACGACGACCATCACGACGATGACTGGCGGGGCGGCCGTGGCTGGCGGGGAAATCGCAACGGCGGATTCCGCGCTGACCGTGCCCGAGGTGGTCGAGGCTGGGGAGACCGAGGCGGATGGGGAAACCGTGGTGGCCGCTGGGGCGATGATGGATTCCGCCGCAACCGTGGCGGACGAGGACGCGGCTGGAACCGAATTGCTTCTGTCGACGAAGCCGACTTTACTTCTCCTCTCAACTCGACTGGAAACTCGCTCAACCAACCTTCTACGAGCAGGGGCTCCTCTGGCTTTACTGGCAACCGCAACCCATCGCTCCCGTCGAGCTCATTTGGTCCCGTGGGCGAGTCTGAGGACTCGAACTTGAACCATTCCGACTCGAACAATGCCAGCCCAATCACTTTTGCTCCGGACACGAACAACACGCCCAACCCAACCGGCGAGTCCACCACTCCAGTCATTGCTCCCACGCCTTTCAACCAGTCCAGCTCCAGCGACCAGTCAGGCTCAAACGACCAGCCCGCCTCAAACGATCAGCCCAGCTCCAATGACCAGTCCAACGAATCAAACGGCAGCCTGATCATCGACAATGGCGAAGACAGCGACCACCAGGACTCCAACACCAACGACAACGACAACAAAGTCAAGCGCGACGTGATCCGCTGCAACGGCGACGACGACGACAACCGCCTGTCATGCTTCTGCGACGACAACGGCAGCAGCAACCGCCGCTGGCGCACCAGCCGCAACGGCAACCGCGTCATCCTGGACCGCAACGACCTGAACCGCCGCGATGTGGAGAGCTCCGAGGCCAAGAGCACCGAAGAAGTGAACGCGCTGAGCCGCCGCCACTGGGGCCACCACGGCGGCGACAACTGGGGCATTGCCAACGTGGGTGTAGACGTCGACATTGACCACGACGACTGGGACGACGACTGGAGGCCACGCAGGCGCGGCGGCAATGGCGGCGTCGGCGTCGGTGTGAGCCCCGGCGGTGGTGTTGCGGTTGGTGTCGGAGGTGGCGATGACTGGTGAGCAAGAAGTCGATGCATCCACACTTGATTCCGCACATCTTGGTTCCCCTTTCCTTCTAATGTCCTCTTCTTCTCTCTTCGGTCTCATCTGCGTGTTCGAGGACGGCTAAATCTGGTTCCATTCTCTGAGCATATATTCTTTTGCCCATACTAATACTTGAGAGTCGTTTTGGTTGTTGCGCACTTTTGGATACCGCTCTTAGCATTGTTTGGTTTTCAGCTTGATTGACAGTCTTGGTTCTTGGATTTGCTCTCACAGGCTTGTATCATCCTTCTTGTAACATAAGACATACCGACACCGAGACTGAATATAATAACAGAAGCTTTCAAATGATTTGTTCGTCATGGTGATTGTGAACATGCAAAGGAGCTCGACTACATCTGTATTGGGAAAGGTCATGGAAAGGAATATCAAACCTACTCGAGAAAGTTGCTTGGATTCGGAACTGATGGACAGCATGCCGCTTGATCATCGGGAACATCGACATTTACCGAATAAGTCGACAGACAGCTGCGGTGACACTACTTACCTCATGCTCTGTCCATACAATTCATCGAATCCCAAGACAACACCTTAATATCTCCAACTTTACTTCTCAAACGATGGATTCTAAATCCCAAGCCGCAGCAGCGCTGGAAGCGGCGCAAGCTCGCTTCATGGCGCGCAACCCCAACTCGAAGCGAATCCACGACGATGCAGTACAAAGCCTCCCCGGCGGCAACACGCGCTCGGTACTGCATACGGCGCCTTTCCCGGTCGTCATGAAGAGTGGAAAAGGATGTCACGTGGTGGATGAGGACGGTCACGAGTAAGCGCACTTCCCCTCCATTCAACACCAACTCACGTCCTTGAGTTAGATATGTCGACCTGGTGGGCGAGTTCACAGCCGGTCTATACGGGCACTCGCAGCCCGTCATCACCTCGACGCTTCAAAAGACGATTGCGGACGTCGGGCTCAGCCTGGGCGCGTGCACAAAGCAGGAGGTCGAGTACGCGAAGCTGCTGTGTCAGCGCTTCGGCCTCCAGCGCGTGCGATTCTGCAATTCGGGGACCGAGGCGAATCTGCATGCGCTGGCGGCGGCGCGCGCCTTCACGGGCAGGCGCAAGGTGGTGGTTTTTGAGGGCGGCTATCATGGAGCTGTGCTATCCTTTGGCCACGGTGTTGCGGCCAACAATGTGGACAAGGCCGATTGGGTCGTTGCGCGATACAACGACATCGAGTCGGCGCGGAAAGCTGTTGAGGAGACGCCCGACGTCGCGGCCGTGCTGCTCGAGGGCATGCAAGGAGCTGGGGGGTGCATTCCGGCGAGCCGCGACTTTCTGCTGGCTGTTCAAAGAGCGGCGGCCAAAGTTGGAGCGCTCTTCATCATTGACGAGGTCATGACGTCGCGTCTTTCGCCTGGTGGGCTGCAGAGCATGATGGGTCTATCTCCAGATCTGACGACGCTGGGCAAGTACCTGGGGGGATGTCTGGCTTTTGGCGCGTTTGGCGGCAGACAGGATGTCATGAGCGTCTACGATCCGCGAGAAGCTGGCGCGTTGGCGCATTCGGGGACGTTTAATAACAACACGTTGGCCATGCATGCTGGGTTTGCGGGGCTCTCGCGCGTTTATACGCCCGAGGCGAGCACGGCGTTGACACAAATTGGTGTCGAATTGCTCGCGCGACTGCGCTCTGTGACGCAGGGCACCAAGGCGACGTTTACGGGGGTGGGCTCGGTCATGTCGCTACATGTCACTGATTCTGGCATCCGCGACTTGACCCGCGCCGATGTGGAGGAACGAGAGGACATCAAAGATTTGTTCTGGTTTGAGATGCTAGAAAGCGGTTTCTGGATTACCCGGAGAGGCATGCTGGCCTTGATACTGGACACGCCGCAGGAAGAGCTGGATAGATTTGTTGACACGGTCTCGGCGTTTGTGGAGCGGTATCGCGAGCTGCTGACAGTGTGATAAAGTGTCGAGGAAAGGGAGCCCCTTGGATCCGGTGTTTGGCAGCGGAATGGAGGATGGATGACGGACGGCTCGTGTGGTGGCGCAATTTCGTGAAACATAAACAAACAGATTACCGGATATGGAAGTTGACGTGCGGAGAGCAGAGGAGATGTCGAAGATTCTGGAGAATCGTGGGATGGCAGAGATCAAGAAGACTGTCGAGTGTTTTGTTGTCGCGACAGATTGAGCGCGACAGTGGGTCTTGCACGTTCTCCGTCGCGTACATGGGTAGCGCGACCTTGTGCTTCGCTCGTGCCGGCAGCGTGGCGCCCGGGCCAAGCTACATGTAGGAGCTGGACCGCAACCTCCACTCGCGACTCCACGCCGCAACAATATCAACATCGCGTCGACGCCCTCTGCCCGCCGACCTCTTTATTTTTGCATATTCCTCATCGCCAGCCACTGTCGGCATCCGATCTCCTCCACTAGCATTCTACCAACCGTCCGGTCAGCCAATTGGTCTGCATCTCGTCGCCCACTTCGCCCAAACGCGTCCCTGCATCATGTCGACTCCCACCACAAATAGAAGGGTCCTATTAGACTCCGGCAAGCCTGAAAGGCACGCCACCACGCCCTCTAAGACGCCCGGCCGCCGCGTGCTCGGGGAGCTTGCTACCAACGCGAAAGTCTCGCCCCAGAAACCCGCCATCACGTCCATCAAGCCCCAGGCGCCGCCTAGCCCCAGTCCGCGAAAGCAGAGCCGCGCCCTTCCCTTACCCAAGAATGAAAACGCGTCCAGCGAAGCTTTGCGTCAGGAGCGCATGACGGCGAGAAAGAGGTCCATCCACGAGGTCGAAGACGCTGTTGTGCGCGAAGACGCGCCTGGGTTCCCCGCGAAGCGTGTCGCAGGACGCGCCGACTTGTCCAAGTCGTCGAGACCTCCGATACATGTGCGACCTGACACTACTGCTACCGCTCCCGTATGCGCCGCTTTCTACTTGGTATGGCGTTATGCTAACGGCGTTTGCAGACAATGCCCACCATCAACCTCCACCGCGCATCTTCAGTGGAGGGGTCGCCCGAGCCCGCACCTCAAAACACCCAAGAGACCACGGGCACCATTGCATCTTTTTCGTCATTGATTGACTATACCGCTGCTGCTTCTCCCAAATTCCACACATCGTCGCCACCAGAACCCGCAGGGACGCGGGTCAAAACAGTACGCGCCTCCACACCACGATGCGATTCAACATGCTAATATCCAACAGCAAGCCGAGACGCTTCGCCTTCGGTTACAAGCCGCGCTCTACAAGGTCAAGACGGACCAAATCTTCATTCCCCTCGACGACCTCGACATCCCTCCAAAATACCAGCGCAAACCTGCAGAGACAAACGCCGTCGCGTCGCCATCAGGCCAGCAAACCCCGCCGCACTCGCAAGCCGAGTACACCACCGCAACAACAACAACAACAGAGAACCTCGACGCCAGCTCTGCCGCTCTCAAACTCCTCCCCGCCCCGCTGCTCCGCCCTACAGCCTACTCTACCCGCTTCATCGAGTCGCCCACACTCCCCTCTTCTCCTCCCGCCACCGGCCCCAACCATGATGACACAACGCCTCGCGCCCTGTCGGCGCAGCGCGACACAGATCCCACCACGCCGACCGCAGCGCGCCGTGCTTCTGTGCCGGCGCAGTTGAGCAGTCCGCCCGGAAGCGGCAGCACAGATGGTGACGAGGTGAGACGGGCGGCGACTGAGGGCGAGCTGACGAGCAGCGTGCGCAAGGGGCGCGCGGCGAGCGGCTTGCTCGAGTTGATGCGTTCGGCGTGAGCCAACCAACTACTCTGCCTTGATCAGAGCTTTCAGTGTCGGAAGGCGTTTTTGGCGCGTCGTGTTCATGACGGACGGTTTGCGGATTGATGTGTTGGGGGGTTTCGGTCGAGCATTCATCGGACGGACGGACGGACGGACGGGATACAAAAAGAGCGGCGTTAGGTGGGTGCACGGGGTGGAGGCATGGTTATTGGTCTCATGTCTTGTGCATGTGTTTGGCAATCTTTCATCTTCGGTATCTCCATTTCCTTTATTTACATCTCGCCGTCTTTCTCTTCTTGTGGGTTGATTCACATGTGCTGTCAGTTGGTGGGAGGTCGAGATTGATGGATCGTGCAACTCCTCACCATCTTCTCGTACCAGCTTTGCTTCGCTCACTTTACACATGGCCGCAATCTGAGCCTCGTCCTTCGCAAAGCGTGCGTGGACTTGATTATCTAGAAAAAGCTGAGGAGTCGCGCGGCCTGCCACTTTGACCTCCCAACTGCTTCGACTTAAAGGTAGGCAGGCGCTCAAGTCTCACAGTGTCCATCTTCTGATTGTCGGCATCTCCATCTCCATCTGTCACTTCATCTCGTCTTCTGTCCCCTGCGTTGTGTGGTTCGATACACTTTGCAATTGGAGTTGGTGCAGGTCAGTTGTGACTCCTTTCCACCTTGTAGTGTCTTGCAAGACATCTACGCGTTTGAATTCGCGCTTCTCGATCGAAGCGTTGGTGCAGACTACTATGGGTGGTAAGGAGTGCATGATGGGGTTGCCCTCCAATCAATTCATCCTTCGAAAGTACAAAATGCCCAAGTCTTGCAGTTGAATGGGCAAGATGGTTGGACACCTATGGGCATACCTGTTCAACAGCATTCTCAAATGGAAATAATCTCATCTCCTGTATCTTCTCTCTTCCCGCAGAACATGACTGCCATAATCTCACGCCTTTCCTCTTCTTTCTCCATACACGCACGTATCGCCCTGCTATACGCCTCGCCACTTATCCCTTCTTCTCTCAACCCAGCCTGCCAGCCAGCCAATGCTGAATCACACTCCCTACAGTACCCATCTGCCATCAATCATCTGACCTGCCCACTTAACCCCCCCTCCACCACTGCCGGCAAACACAGCCTCCTCCTCCTCCCCTCGTCGGCACGTGGCAAGTGAGTACCTGGCGAGTGGCGACGAACAAGTGCCTAGGCACTCGAGTGGCGACCACGCGGTACATGCTGAAGAGCTACCTACTGTACTGTACCAGGGCAACACCCGTCATCTGATGTTGAGCATGTCGAGCCGACATCGGTTTAGTTCATCTCGTTAGGAGGGAGCTAGGGCAAGCCTGCGCCTCCACATGTCTCTCCCTCTTCAAACGTTCGCCATTCTTCGTTTTGCCGAGTCACTATTCAAAGAGAAGGGAAGGGAAGGAACATTTCAGGACCTCGACGCGCGTTCCGTTCGGTCGTCGGCTGCCCGTGTCGCATCCATCCACCTGCAACTACCCTACGCGAGCGGCGAGAGACGGGACGCTGTCCACTGTCGTCGGCTCAAGTGAATTCCATTGCGAGAACGGACACGAGCGTCATGTCAGTGTCGTGTCATTCATGGCCTGCAGGGTCTGGGAGAGGTGAAACGAAACAAGGAAGAGATATTGTTGGAAGGCGCGTAGGCAGGCGGCACGGGACGACGGACGGGGGGACGGGTGGATTCGTGTTTGCGGAGATGGAGGGTAATAAGTACTGTAGAGTAGGGGGTTTCGTGCTGGCTGGCTGGCTGACTGGCTGCACTGCCTTCTTGCGGTGGACCTTGCGGCGGACCTACGCTTCTTCCAGCCATCTCATATTCAGACTTCCCTTCAGTGCGGAACGTTTGAGCAGGGTAGGGTGGGCTGAGTAAGTTGGTGTACGTATCAATCACCACCTGCGCAAAAGGAGGAATTCTACACTTGAAAGAAAGCAAGCAACTGACTGCATCCACCACAAAGAGAACAGTCGAGTCGCGACAGCAGGGAAGATTCGAAGTAGGTCATGCGCAACGCTGCCGTACTCGTACGTGTCTACACCGCGGACGCTAGCATCGTACCTGCATTTCGCATCCAAACCCCTGTCAGCCAGCACCGACGGAGAGGTCGCGGCGCCCACGTGCACCAGCTGACCACGAGCGGGCGGTGATGATGGGGCGGGACGGAGAGCCCCGTGACAAGCTTGACCAAGGTACGACAAGGGGAGGAGAGCCAAGGTTGTTGCGCTTCTCCCTTGCCGTGCGCAAAGGGTTGGGGAGGCTGGATGTGAGACGAGGTACTTAGGTAGACGAGATGAAACGAAACACAACAGTGTTGGACAGTGCTGCGTGAGGCGTGAGGCAGAGGAGAGCGGAGGTGGAAAGATAGTTGGGCGGGGCGGTATCGGAGAATGGGCATTTGGCGGGAAGAATGGAAGAATGGTGGCGATAGACAGGGAGGAAGAGAGGACGGATGTGATTGGTTGAGTAGTAGGAAGAGGATGGTCAGGTACAAAAGGGTAGGTGACAAGGATGTAGAGTCAAGAGATGGGACGGTAACTCCAGTCGCCTGTTCTGGTGGAATGTTGCAAGGTTTGAAGATGCCGTGATGCCTGGGAAGTTTTCGAAGTGAGAAGTGATGGACGGCGTTTTGGAACCAGACTGCCAGAGACTGGTGGTTCTCTCATCCTACATTGAAAGCAGTCATAAAGCAGTCAGCGGCCTCTCTCACCTATGTAGAAACCACCGCCTCACTTCCCTGCTGTTCCCTTACACGAGGATGAAATCCCTAGCTGAAGACTCCAATGTGAGGAGCATGACAGCTGCCTTTAGCCCCGTTGCAAAGTCATACCCTTTTATTCACTCAAGGTGATCCACCAGATGGGGCTATTGCGGCTGTTTTCCAGAACGAAGTCAAGTATTAAGACGCAGAGTTTGAAAGAATGATTCGCAGTCCTGGTCCTACCTTTTAGGGCTGTCGACCAACCACGGTAAGCAGATGACAATGCAAATTCATCTGCAGTGACAAACCGCCGCGACGAAGATCGCACTGGACGAGGCACCCGCTAACCTTCGGGCGTATCGCCTTGCCCAGACTCACCCTCCAGCCTTCCAGAGGTTCGAGAAAGCGAGAAGCGCACACAACTTACGCGGGACGGGCGGGTGTTCCTAGATGCCAAGAGCAGTCGAGCAGGGTAAGTCGACCAGCAGTTGACCGGGATCCAGGACGGCGGGAGGTCGTCGGCGGACGGGACAGGCGCGTGCTCAATTTGCGGCGGCTTCCATACTCTCGAGTAACCAGTCGCTGGTCTTCCAGGCTGCCGGGGCCGTCTGGGATTGGACAGCGATGTGAAAGTGCAGACTGGGACAGCGGGAGTGGGAAGATTGCCGTGAGGATGGATTGAGGTCGAGGATGAGGAAGGTCGTGTGGTTGGTTGATGCGCATGAGCTTGTGGTTTGGTTGGCGAGCTTGTGGACGCGAGGATGCCTATTCTAGCGCAGATGGGGTTGTGGAATCCCAGTGCTGGGTGTAGGGGAAGAGAGATGGTTTTTCTCTTTTCCTCGCGTCGAGTAGATCGCGTCGAGGCAAACTGATTGTTTAGTTTGTCGTTGTCATGTTGAGTTCGCTTGCTCGCAGGAGTTGACGCCGACTGTCTTTCTGCGAACCTTCGATGCCGCTTCTGCGTGAGTCGAGCAGAGAATCCTGACTTGCCGGCAGAGTTCTGCACCGTCGAACTGGAAGATTGCGATGTTTCGTCGTGGGCGGAAGGTTGAGAATTTACTGGCTGAAGATGGACGGCAGAGAGGACTGAGGTCGTCGTGCATGTGAGCACCTTGATGGAGGCGGGCGGGCAGGCAGACGAGCAACAGCAGCTCGCAGCCTCCCGCTGTCGTCTTCGCGTCGTGAATCATCGTCATCATCTCTTTTCCCCGTTCCCCGTTTTCCTCGACTCCAAATCTCCCAAGCTCATCCTTGTCCCCCACACTCGCTCGCCGTCTCCCCGCCCTGTCACAGTCGTCCGCCCCCGCCCGCTGTTCGGTCCGCCCGCCCAGGTTATTCCCACGCGTGCCACTCCACTCGCTGTTTGCCCACAGACCCCGCGTTTTCATAGCCCAGTTTGATCCGTAAGCCGGGGCGTTGTCGCCGTTGTCTCTCCGCGAGTTCCGAGAGATCCCCAGGGAGTGAAGTGGGCAGTGGGGAGTTCGCTGGCCTCGTTGGCCAAGACGCACACCACCAACCCTTGACCCGACGCGCCGGCGCCCGTGACTAAAACCTTCACCTCATCTTGCCGCCGCGCGAAGTGCTGGGCGCGTGCACACCTCTGCGCTTACATAAATGACGGTCGTCAGGGATGGAGGGTTTTGGATCGAGAAAAAATGCGGCTGGCTGGCTGGCTGGCTGGCGGTTGTGCTACTATTTCGAGCGCAACGGCAGGACAGACAGCAGGGCACGCGAGATGGAGGGGACACAAGATTTGCAGCGTCTGGGCGGGCGCAACTTCAAACGTCTACGCCCGCGCCTATGTGGTAACTTTTACGTGATGGGCGACGGCGGTTGTGGCTGCAGCGCACGACTTGTTGTCCGCCGTCGGCCAGCTGTGCAAGTGTTGCTCCGGAGATGGAAATTCATATCCAACTCACCTCTCACCAAAGCACAGTGGCAAAGGGAAACAGTCAAAACAGAAAAATGGTGCAGGGATACGACGAGGTGAGGGTTTTGGGTTTGCAAGTCACCAGGTTTGGGAATGGCGAGGCCGCCAGCCAAGAGGACGTGTACCTGTCGACGCGAGGTGGTGAAGAGACAGTGGTTGGTCAGGTGCGTCGCCTTTGTTGATGTCGTCGTCGTGGTCGCGACCGTCCTTGGGGTTTCATCTTGACGACAGGGTCGCCGTTTGGTCGAGACAGACGAATGCTCTTCTCTGGTGCCTGACTGCATATGGGAGGCTTGCGTTGAGCAACAACCGACTTGACTCGAAAAGGCTGCGGTTTCAGGAGTACGCGAGAGAAGATGATTTATCGGACCACATCATCTCTGGGGCTTTGCTTTTGCGCATTGCTTTTGGGTGTGGTCGGCAGTTGTGGTGCTGATTGTGTGGTGGAGATACCCCGTGCGGAGCGGGCCGTGAGGTGTGGAGAGGATGTGAGGAGGTGGTATTGGTGCTAGCCAAGTTCCCCCACGCGTGCCCAACGATCCAGGAACCGTCGCCACGTCTGGCAGTTTGCAGGGGATCCGCGGCAGCACAAGATGAGCGAACCGCGCAGCCGTGGGGGATGCTGCTCCATGACGATAAGCAGCCGAATCAAGTGGCCCTCGGGCACCACATGGACACAGGCAATCCCACGCCTGATATCCCCGACCCACGTCCTTATCTTCACAAACACCTGTCCCTGCAACACTCTCTCCCAATACCCTGTCTAAGACTTTGTTTGTGTCCCTCCCTTCCATTTCCCATATTTTCTCGCCTCTGCCGCCACCAACCCGCCCGGGATATTCATCCAAGCAACGACATTCTTTTACGCCGCAGTGTTGGGCTTTTGTGAGTCGCGTGTGAATTCTCGTGTACAACAGATATCTGCCATCTTATCTAGCTTTCACTAGGTATGTACATGATACCACGCTTACGGAAGTCGATTTGGCTAACTTGAATGGCCCAGAAAACTTTCCACAATTACACGCACTCCATGAGCAGCGTCAACACTTCTCGTTCTGCTCGATAGCAACTCTCAAATGTCCTTGATTCCTTCCGAGGAACACTCCGAAAGGATCCGCATCGACCGTTTCGCCCATGTTCCCTAACAACCTCACTCAACGGTTGGTTCACCTCCAGTGCAACCCTCCGCACAAGCCCGAAGCAGAGTTGCCTCGAGGCGAATGCCGTCATGTCGAGCGGAGCGGCGGCTACGACACTGCATGGAGCCGCGGCCAGCGCTGCATCTGCCAGGGCTTCTCGCTGGACAAGCAACAAGTCGTGGGGACTAGCTGCGAGTGCGGGCACCCGGCATGGACCCACGTTCAGCAGCCCATGGGTGTTGTGACGTACGAAGAACACGAGGCCCTGGCCGACGAGGTGCGCCGGTTCAAGGATGATTTCTACAACAATTATCAGAATCTGCAAAATGAACTGGCGCGAACTCAGCAGGAACTGGTGGAACAGCGAGCAGTCAACAACGACCGAGAGCGGGTGTTCAAGTTGCTAGAAGCACGGATGTACCAAAACATGAAAGACTTGAAGATTATTCTGGACGACAAGATGGACGGCATAATAGATCAACAGCATGCCTTTCAGCGGAAACTGATTGACGTCGAGGATGCCACCATGGAGCACGACGTCAGGCTGGAAAAGTTGTTCCGCACAGTAGATCGTACCTCGCGAGAGATCACTCCCACTGCGGCGAATGGATCAGACGACCAACCCATGGACACTGTGGACGAGTACCCGGAGAAGCCTGACCATTCATGGTCCATCAAGGTGATCATGGTGCCACGCAAGAGTCAGTTGTACGCCTACGATGTCGACAGCACGGCGTACAAGAGATTACAGTCTCGAAATCTTGTCAAGGAGTTGACCTTTACTGGACGCGACAGCATATCTTTCCACACCGTCATTGAGAAGCACTTTGGCGAAGTTCTCCGCCGGCGGCCTTGGGTGCCGCTGATAGGATACCGCATGCCACACGATCTTTTTGGACGCATTGCCCTCAAGCAACTCCCGCTTGACCACACCTACGGACAGCTCTGGGACTACTTTTTCCTGGACCATCACTGCATTGTGCACGACAAGATGCAAGGCGACATTCTGCACATTGCTCTCCGCGATACCGAGCTCAGCTGGTCCGAGATCAAGTCCCTCCCCTGCGTCTATGGCTTCCATGAGTCGTCATGGGCCTACGACACGGAGCTCGACGGGCCCCTCAAATTCCTTCAACCGCCAACTCCCGTGCGCGCTCCGTCATCTGCAAGCGCCAAATCCGAAGTCAGCGACTTTGTGTACGACTACTCTCCCAGCCCTCCGCCCTACACCTCTCAACGCAACACCATGGATCCGGACGCCATCACACCGGTGCCACTCGAAAATGGATTCCAAAGTCCCCTTGACGTTCTGGCCCAAGCATCGGCGTCGCTCTCGCCATCAACAACGGGGTCAGGGACGGGATCCTTTCCGCTCTCGCTCGGCCTAACCAAGCAACAGTCGCACACGCAGTCGCTGCGCAGCCTGGCGGCCTCCTCTGACTCGACCGACGACGTCGACAGTGAGCACTCGCACCGCAACAAGATCCGCAAGCTGCGGCCCAAGCTGTCGGAGCCGTTCATGAGCAGCCACCACCACGCCTCAGACGTGCAGGACGGCGGTGCCCAGAATCACTCGCACCCCAATCTTCACATGGGCAACGGTCATGCTCAAGGGCAAATGCAGAGTCATCACAGCAAGGGTCGCTCCAATGGCACACACAGCAGTAGCAGCAGTGGCAGCGCCAGCGCCAGCAGCAGTTCGGCGAATAGCAACGGGTCGAGCTCGACAGCGCCGCCACAGGCCCCGACGCAGGTCTACTACTCCGGCCGCAGCAAGCGCAAGATGCCGGTGCGCGAGAAGCAGAAGGAGCCGCTGCAGTTCAAGCTGCCGAGCTTGCTGCATCATCGGAATAGGGAAGAGACGGCATGATGGGCGATCAGATGAAAAGAAGACTTTTGGTGTTGAGGAGACAGTGGTGTTGCAGGCTTGGCCATCGCTTTCTTGGTGTTTTTGTCCCGGTGTCTTTTGCGTATTCTCTCCACTTTCCATTCCATTTCCACATTTCTCAAACCTCATATCAGTGTGTTGTGTTGCTTGCGTGCGGTGCATAGGCGTCATTGCGTTGGTCCTTTCCTCCCTCCTACCTTTCGGCGCCTCCAAATGTCTAGTCCTGTTCTATATCCAAATAGCTTAGTTTAGCCATTCCCCATCGCACTCCATTCCCCCATGTCGTATTCCACAGAGATCTTTGAAAGTTTACGGTTCCGGTTGAATGTCTGCTTGTGTCCCATCCCATTCCACATCGTTGGTCGACAGTATTGCCGTACGTAGATAGATTGGTGTCTACTGGACGTAGTGTCTAAGAATCTCGCAAGACTAGTAGGACAAGAATCAAGAAAAGACCTATATTCCTTCGCAAAACCCACCTTTCCACTTCATCCTCATGCGCGTGCATCATACCACCTCGTCCAATCTCAAGAACAGCTCGGCCAAGAAGTCATCGCATGTGGCAACCCGCAGCGCCGCCCGCCGCCTTACGAGCCGCCAAGCTGTCGCACCAAAGCATCAACGGATAGGTACGTACTCTTATACATGTTTTCATGTACTGCAGTACATGTGCAAAGTACGTACTGATAAGGCTGACTCGATGCGATTGCGTACCAGTGGGTCCGCGCCTTGGCGGGGTATGGGCTGGGGCATGGACCTCGATATGGAGATGGGCAGTGTCTGGCGAAGTGGGAAAGAAGGCCCGGTTATGTGAGCTTAAATCTGGTGATGCGTGCGATGGTGGATAGTGAGGCGGTTATCTGATTGATTGATTAGGTGATTGGGGAGTGGGTCATGGCGATGGGATTTTGGAAGACGCGTAGCTAACAGAGGGGTCCAATTGATGGATTGTCTGAAAGAAACAATCGATAACAGCGATGGAAATTGTCGACTTTGTCTGTTGCCAGAAGAGATGCGTTGAAAGAGCAAAGAAGCAAGCAAGCAAGCAGCAAGCGAGGAGGCCACTCCGCGGCGCCGCTTCCCCAGCCGTCGTCGCCCCCGCGTTCGTTTGGCCCACCACACGCTCACAACAACACCCCACCATCGCCTTTGGAGCATCAGGGCACAGCTTCCATCACCAACAACGAGCTTCCACTGCGAAACGATCGTTCTCTGATTGAGGACACTCGCCAGATTTATTTCCGACTGGCGTTGCAGCCGCGCAAAGGCAACACAACGCACCAAAATCCGCGGATATGCATCTCGAGATTGTGCCTATCGGCGGCGCCCACGACCGGCTCGGTCGCGCAAGGGAGCGCGCCGATAAGCCTGATTGAAGTGCGCGCGGGCGGGCGTAACCTAGGATTTCGAGTCCCTCTGATATGATAGGGCTGAAAAGGCAATTACAGACTACCAAAATTTTTCGCCTTTCCTTTTGCTTCGAATGGATGTAGGTATATTGGCGGCGAGGCGCGCCGCCTGGCAGTCTGTCTCTTCCGTGGAATTCTCGTGGCTGCTGTCGATTTTTTGTGTCAAGCTCCCAGCGGTTGAATTGGTGCGCTGAAGAAAGAGCTGGAGTGGGCGCCATTGGTTGGATATCTCTCCGCTGGCTGGCTGCATTGCTCGTGGTGTGTGGTATCGACAAGCTACCTCCTACCCGACGTGAAGCTGCAGACAGGCGACGGCGATAAGTAGCCAACTGAGGTCGTATCACATACGTGCATCCCATCTTCTCTCTTTTTCCACTTGCCAGTCAATCAACCTTTGAGGCTCCTCTTTTCCTCATCCTCTCTCCTCTCTCTCCAATCCGTCCACCCCTCGCCTCACCCCACCATGGCAGTCGAAGAAGACGTCGCAACCAAACACTCGGGCGACCTCAAAGTCACCACCTCGTCGCCCTCGTCCCTCAAAGATGACGCCCCGGGGACAATCGAAGCCGGCACCGCCAGCGGCGCGACCGTCTCCCCCGAGCACTTTGCGCACGAAGCGGCGCTCGTCCTCAAGTTCGACCTGCGCATCCTGCCCGTGCTGGCCTTCATGTACCTCTGCAACTCGCTCGACAAGGGCAACCTTGGCAACGCAAAGACGGACCACATGGAAGACGACCTCAACTTCAAGGATAACCAGTACAACATTATTCTGAGCGTCTTTTTTGTGCCCTACGTCATCTTTGCTGCCCCCATTGCCTTTTTGGGAAAGAAGTATGGCCCCAGTGTTGTGCTGCCGATTCTCATGGCCAGCTTTGGCTCGTTTACGCTGTTGAGCGCCGCGGTGCATAATTTTGGTGGCATGATGGCTGTACGCTGGTTTTTGGGTAAGTCGATATGGGGTGGGGAAGAGATGCCAATTCTGAGACTGGGGCTCAAGTTGGGGCAAAGAGCATTCAAATCTCTTGGAGCTGAATCGGAATTGACATTTCTTCAACTGCCCCTGAAGTCATTCTGGGACAAATTTTGCTGACAAAAACCAGGCATGTCCGAATCCGCCTTCTTCCCACTCGTCATCTACTACCTTACGACATTCTACCGCCGCGGCGAACTAGCGCGTCGCCTCTCCCTCTTCTATGCCGCCTCCAACATCGCCAACGCCTTCTCCGGCCTCCTCGCCTTCGGCGTCTTCCAAATCGACTCGTCCCTCCCTGGCTGGCGCTACCTCTTCTTGATCGAAGGCGCCGCCACGCTCCTCTTCTCCGTCTTCGCCTTCTTCTACCTGCCGCGCTCCGCCGCCGAAGCCAAGTTCCTGAGCGACGACGAGCGCCGCATCGCGTTTGCACGTATCCAGCAGGACAGCTCGTCGGTCGTCAACGAAGAGTTCAACCTGCGCGACGCGCTCAAGATCTTCTCCTACGTCAGCACATACGCCTTCCTGGCCATCGAAGTGTGCCTCGGCGTGCCGCTGCAATCCGTCAACCAGTTCCTGCCGCAGATCGTGTCGCGCCTGGGCTACTCAACCGTAAAGACCAACCTGTACACGGTGGCGCCCAACATTGTCGGCGCCGTGGTGCTGCTCATCCTGGCCTTCGCGAGCGACTACAGCCGCATCCGCTTCCCGTTCATCGCGCTGGGCTTCTTGCTCACGTTCCTGGGCTTCATTGTCTACGCAACCATCGACAACGTGCAGGCCGACATCCGCGTCGCCTACTTTGCCTGCTTCATGATGACGTGGGGCACCGCTGCACCCTCCGTCCTCCTCTCCACCTGGTACAACAACAACGTCGCCCACGAGGGCCGCCGCGTCACGCTGACCGCCGTCGGCGTGCCGCTTGCTAACCTCATGGGCGTTGTCTCGTCCAACATTTTCCGCAATCAGGACGCCCCCAAGTATATGCCGGCGCTCGTCACGACGGCTGCGTTTGGCGCTGCGGGCGTCGTGGCGACGCTGTTGCTGGGCGCGTATATGATGGTGGATAATGCGAGGAGGGACCGCAGGCAGGGGTTGAAGAGGAAGGCGAGGGAGGTTAGTACGGAGATTTTGAGGGAGGGCCCCGCGAGTGAGCATTTTAGGTGGTTTTTGTAGGGTGTGAGACAGGTGAGGAAGGGGAAAGGGGGGAAATCTGAAAATAGAGAGGGAGCGTTTTCTTTGAGATACCAAAATGTTGATGTTGTTTTTCTCTGTTGTTTGATAGAGCTTTCCATCAAAAAGTCTTGCTGTTGCTTTTCTTTCTTATTTCATGGCGTCCTCTAACTCGCGCCTCTTCTGTCTGTGGCTCTGCCTCGATCCCTCCCTCTCTACACCCAAAGTCGAGGATGTGGTTGAGAAAGGACAAACAACACAGACACGCCAGTGAATTCGTGATATCCGTTGTGGCCACAGTGCACCAGACGTGGGCGAATTTGGCCCTTGGAGCGCCCACCATAAGACCTAATGCAGACCGGAAAAGCCGCCATCCGCCGTCGCTTTTATACTCCTCCTGAACGCTCTGGCCACCCGCCTCCTGACGTCAAACGTCATGCTCCAAGTTCAAGCACCATTGAGTCACTTGCTACGTTCTGCTTTGCATGTGTCAGTTGAACCGGTGGCTTGTGAAAACGATGCTGCCTGAGGTCGAGGTTTTGCCACAGGATCTGCCTATATAAAGCCACCGCTCGACGGGCCATGGCTCCTTTCTTTCGACAGCAGGCCTGCGCGACAGGGCAAGATCGCTACGACGGAATGTGCTCTCATACTTGTCCCTCTGCTGTTCTTCTCCACGGCGTGGTTCACTTGGTCTTGGTTGCTCTGCCTCTCTCCAACTTACCATATGCTTCACTTTCCTGTTTGCTGCCAAGGGAGTACTCGTTGGCCTTTGCAATTTTTCCAGTGGTTGTCGCACTTGGATGATGTTGGGATACGGCGTTGCGGGATGATGCTGTAGAGTCGACTGCATTTGGAAATTGATTGAAGCGAAGTGACCGCGTCCATTCAGCTACCCCTGAGTCTCCTTGGTGACACAATTCGGGTCTGAGGGGCCACGCCTCCACACGTTGAGCAGTCACATGTGGTTCAACTCGCGAAGGTATCTCGCACGTGCAGCAAGGACGCGAGTATAAAAGACCATGACTTTCGACCGTCAGTCGCTCTTACTGACACCAGGACACTGCACCCGTTCGAAGCGCCAAAGCTCAGTTGGCAAGCTTGCACTCGCTTTTGTTCTGAGTGATGGCGTGTTTGACTGGCTGTCATGACATTGCAATTCTGGTCCACTGCTTTGGGGTCCTTGCGTTTGCGCAAGTCTTCATGTCTTCCCTATCCTCACTCTCTAAAACCCCAAGCCTGTTGGTGTTGGCCATCATTTATAGACGTTGCTCTAACACATCATCGCAGAACAATGGTCCGCAGCTTGCCGCTACGACAGACGCTTGAATGGATTGGAAAATCTGACTATGGACCTCAGAGGAAAGGAACCAGTCAAAATATCCGGGAGCCAGTGTGTCTCCAGGTCCCCTTGTCCAAGGCCGCCGTGTTGCAATAGTTGAACTGGGTGTGAAAGTGCTGCACCTTTATACCCCTGAAAGTGCCTGCTCGCACGTGGCCAGTCCGGTGGCAGATGACGTCGCGCTCAGCTGCCTGATTCTCTTGCCACTAAGACAGGGGACAGAGTGTGGGTATAAAAGCTCGTGGACGGCAGCGAGCTGGTATGGATCCGACAGCATCGCGTCTTCCTCATTCTTGGACTCGACGACGTGTACACTCTGTTTCGCAACTTGGTAATGACACCGGCGCTCACTACTCTTGGTCCTGTCACCACACACAGAACCAGTTCACTGGCCGTGTCCGGTTAAGAGTGCTTGTTCCGAATTTCCTCCAAGACTGAGCAACCAATCCTTACTGAATCCTCATGTATTGCATCATCAGCCAGTGATACTGAAGGCTTTCCTCAACCGTAAACGTCGTGCGGTGTTCTTTCCAGATAGCGCTCATCGCAAAGCAAGACTCGGACTCCCGAGGAAGCCAGTGGCTGGATATGTGAGGCGCGAAAACAGTTTCCGACGCTCGCGGTGGATCTCCACGAAGCCAAGTGCATTATGTCTTCATAGCTGAGCTATAACCGAAGAGAAGGGGGCCTTGGAGGATCTATTTCGAGCTTGGGCGGAGGGCTCAGTTTTATACCTGTGGCAGTTGAGCACTGACCGCACACGTGGGCGTTTTTGGACTAAGGACTGCTTGAAGAAGTCATGAGACACGAGCACAAGATCTGTGGATCAGAACGAGATTGAATTTAGGCTCCTGATTCGAACACAAGTATCACAGCTTCTCGATCCAAACTTTTGATTCTGCCGGAACCGTGGAAAGTGCTCTGGGAGGAGCTCATGGTCTTGGGTTGCTTACTATTGTCAATTTTTCATGCTGCTGGGGCGCTTCATTGTGAGACTAGGTTGCGCAGGTTTTGTTTCTACCCACTGATTCACAGAACACTACTGAGACCAAGCGCACGGAGACACAACCAAAGAAACAGTAAACTTTGAACGGCAGTTAAGCAGGGCCTCCAACCCACGAGCAGTGCCTGGGTTTCCTTTTCTTGAAGGCCTTCAAATGGCACTTTGCTGGACAGAGTTGTGAAGGCCCTTAGAAGCTGGTGTTTTTATAGCTTTGCCGCGATACTCTAGCGTGCGCTGTCATGTGAGCTGGCTGATCACGAACACTGTGACTTGGTTCCTGATCACGAGGAATCAAAACTCCAAATGCTCCTTATTTACTCGCTCATTCTTCTCGCGAGTAGCGCAGCTGCTTAGTTCAAGTCAGGACTCTGTCGGACATGCCTCAGTCGTTTTCGTGGGTAAAACATCGTCTCTTCTCGATCAACGGCATCATTTGATAATGTTGTTTATGCGCATCATTTCTTAGCAGCGCTGCGCAAATGACTCTGCGATGCTTATCGAATCGCGCATCCGAGAAGAATGCGTGAACAAATAACCCAGAGAGAAATATTCGGCCGGCACTCAAGCCAACAAGCAGTAACTGGATGACTGAGTCGAAATCTTCATTTCAGACAGAAGGCATCTTGCTTGGAGAGGAGTAGAGGCCAGAAAACACTGCTTCTTTTATAGCACTGTGGGGACCTTCGCATCACATGGGCTTGGATCGTTCGCAATCATGTGGAGTGTCGGGTCACGAGGTTGTATGAGGTCTTTGGCGGAGTTTTAGGAAACTACAGGGGCGTATTCAGGGGTCGCGATTGCTCAGGGGCTACACTATTAGAAGTTCGACTGATGAAAAGGCGCCAAATTGATGCAGGACTCGTTCGCCGATCACCTTTTCTGTTCAAATTGTTGCGAGTCAAGTTTGGATCTTGGTGGATCGTTCTTCGGTTCTCGAATTCTCTTCAAGAGGCGGCAAATCCGCCAGCTCAGGTCTTGCCTGGATTTTCGCCATTTGTCGGTCCGTAGCCATTCAAGAGGCTCGAGACAGCGGCCGCAATTCAATGTCGCTTCTTCCATCCGGATCCGTCGAAGTATATGCTGCGGAAAGTCAGTGTCGTCCACGCATATGACGTATCTCATTCTTACCAGCTCCGCCCTTTCCGGAATTAAGCAGCGACATATTTCTCTGCCCCGCCACTGCCTCCATCTCGCTCACTGAACTTGCGCCTCTTAGTCCCTCATCAACGCTAGCTCCACATGCAAGTACCGCAAGCGAGCTCGACTTCCAAAGCGGAGTCTGCAGCTGGCGACTCTTCAAAATGGTAAGCGCGAGAAACGCGCATGCTCCGATGCATTCCAGGATCGGAAGTGCAATCCACGGCCAGTGGACCTTGTAGACTGTGACCTGTATTTTCCCGTACACGACAGTGCCGTTGTCCGCGTTGGAGCGTATGCTGTTCGACATGCTAGAAGCCAGTTGCGTAAACGTTTCGTTGAGGTCTGTCGAGTCGTATAACGGCTTCATTGCGTTTGGTCCGAATTGGTACGAGTCGCCTGAAAGGCTGGAGATGTAGTATCCGTTGACGACGGAGGGAATGGCCACATCATTCAAGCTGATGGTCTCTTCCATTGTTTCGGAAATTAATGAGCCAATTCCATTGATGGCCTCCTGAGACATGCGGTAGGACCCAACGAGCTCGAGATCCGTCCGGGGGAAATAGATCGATTGCATGAGCGAAGTCGGATGGTAACTGGGTGAAATGGACTGGTTGACCGCTTGCCAGGAATCTGCTGTCTGATCATGGGAAACCTCGCGGACCGATTCTTGAAGTGTGCCGTTCACCGCGTGAGATGAGTACTCGTTGACGCAGTAGTAAAGAGCGCATTCGGTTGCGTCTACAGAGACGTTGGGGAAGTTTTCCGTGACATTCATGCCATTTGGGACTCTGATGAAGGACATGGAGTAAAGCATGGTGTCTAGGTCTTGGAATGACACACTCTGGCTCCGATTTGTAGTTCCAAGGCTCACCATCGCGACCTGTTCCGCAGGTATTACCGATGGCAGCGATGGATAACCGTCCATGAACAATCCGTTTGGCAACTGAATCCAGGTGACTTTTCGCGGCGCTACGAGGCGAGATACTGATGCTCCCCAATTAGTCCAATCGTAAAGTGGAGTGTAGCTCAAAGCTTTATCGTTTTGCAATGAATTGAAACCTGGCGGGGGGTCGGTCACATTCAACGATGATGTGACGTCGTTGCATTTGCTACAGACTCCCAATGATTGGAATGGCCCCCATTCGCATTGGCTAGATGGGCACTGAAACTCGGCATGGTCGGATATCGTGGATGTTGCACCAGAGAGACCTGCCAGGATTGAGGACTGCATGGAAAAGTCTGGCGTTGATGTGAGGTTATAGACAGGAGTATCGCCGTCAAAAGTTTGCGCTGCGTAAAAGTCAGCCCTGACGACTGAATGGCGGCACTTCCATCTTACTAAAATTCCAGTTGACTATGTCCAATCCAAGAGAGTACCGCTTTGCCTGGGAAACTGAGGCAGGATTTGCGGCGGAACGCACATTGCGTGATGAGATGTCAATAATGGATTGAGCAAAAGGATCAATAGCCAATGACAAGATCATGACTACTGCGCCCAGACCGGCCAAAGATCTTGACCAGAAATTAGCAGAATGTCAATCAATCAACCCAATACAGAAGTAACGACTCACCTGAGCTTTGTACTCCATAGTAAAAACACACTTCCCGTGACTCCTCGGCTCGCGTCGTCCAAATTTTGAAATTCAATCATCTTCATTTCTTTCTGGGCCAGAGAAATGTACTTCCATTGGCCCAGCGCTGAGGAAACCGCAAACAACAGTAGGACTCGCGAAGCTGTCGAAAATATCGAAATAAGAGTATTAAGCGTGACGTGGTCTCGGTCGAACAAGGACTCTCCATCAAAAATGAACAACAAAATGACGTTTGCAGCCCATGAGACTAGAGAGAGAGTTGCTGAAATGACCTCCGGCATCCATGTGTCAGTCAGCAGCGACATGAAGTTCTTGACGGCCATGGTGAGTGTAATTTCGGTCAGAAATCACCGCGACTTCGGACGTTGTGAAGGTTGATCCGGGTACCATAGAAGTATACAAGGGCTTTGAGATGGTCTTGACGTAGGCTGACATGCAAGGCTGATCGCATGCCATGTTTTTCGTGCTTTTTGGCAAAAGCTATTTTGGGTAGAATCCTGTGGGGGCTGAAAGAGCGGCCAGCCGTTCAGACCCCAGATTTTTGATTCCCAGTTGTAGATCAGTCAACGAAAACGAGCGGCCGCGAAAATGCAAGACATGAAGGCGGCGTCGGGAGAGGTGCAATCCGAGGCCATGACGAGCTTCGGTTCGGTGGTATATAAACAGGTGCTCGAGCGTCTGTCTCCCGTGAGGCCGCGGTCATCGCCCCCGGCAATCTGCAACACAACGTCCCCTCACGACTCTTCCAATCCACTAACATGCGCACGCAGAGCCATCTCAACATCGCCGGCGCTCTCAAAATTTTCGTTCCAACAACCCAGGATGACATCAGCGCAGGCAACACCATCCAGTCCGGGGAATTCTTCGCGCGCGTATGCTTCTTTAGCCTGATCATCACTCATCTCTCCAAAAGGTTTCTTCCAGGCCATGATCTCGTAGATACCGCAACCGAGAGCAAACAGCTCCTTTTTGATTTGTGGTATATCATCCCATTTCCTTCCGCGCTGCGGTATTGCATACCAATATTCCTCGCATGTAAACGGCTCCTTGTTGTCGAGTGCTGCGCCATCAAAGTCTGCAATCTTCACGGACAGGTCCTCTGTCAGCATAACGTTTCGACAGCTGAAGTCGCTTTGAAAAACGCCCATGGCGTGGATTTTGGCCAAGGTGGATGCAAGATCAATGGCCCATCCGAGTCTCTGTTCAACGGGGTAATCTTCCAGTCGGTTTTTGCGGATAAAGGATCGAAGATCGCCGTTCTTTGCCCACTCAAATCGCAGACCAAAATGGCCGGGCTCCAATTCGACAGCTCCGTAGTACTTCAGGACTTTCAGATCAGGATCCATGCTCAGTCGCTCGTAGACTTCTCGTTCTCGCTTGTTTCTTTGCTGAACATCCTCATCATTTTCGTACCCTTCTCGCTCTATCCGTCGCACACCCTGAAAATAGGTGATGTATCCTTTGATGACGGTATTCTCGTCATACACGGTGACGAAACCTGAGCCACCAGCGCCGAGAATTCTGGACTCGAAGGGCTCCATAATCGTGTGCGAAGATGGAAACATGGAGCGGCGCTGATTCCTAGCCTCCAGCTGGCTGGGGAGAGATCGAGTGAGGAAGGCGAAAACCAAGCAGTTGGCGCGACTTCAAGTCTAGACTGTTCCAGACGGCAAACGGTGACCGTACGAGCTTCGAAGCAGATGCTGACTGTCGGATGAGAATGTTGTGTTGGAAAAGCGAAAAAAACAATCGAGGGATGGCGAGTTTGAAAAAGGAAGGCGCATGTCCCTTCCGGTGTTTGGGGGCAGGGGACAGTTTAGCGCCCAGCGACTGCCAGATCATGCTGTGCGACATGCAGGAAATCAGTGATCGAAGGCTATGGATAATCACTTTCAGATTTGTGAAAAACAGTGGTAACGGTTGAAAGGTCGAATTCGTTCCGCGGGTTTGCAGAAGGAGCACTTGATATTCTCAATCTGGCCAAAGCGAAAGACAAGGCATCCACGAAACAGTAGAGAGGCTAGCCACGAGTTGTTACACCAGTCTTGAAGTCAAGCGAGGGCAGTATTTCCAACCAATTAAGTGTAGCCGTAGCCGAGCGCTTAGATGCCTGTGAGAGAGCGAGTTTCATGAGTACTGTCACCGAGCCTCGTCGCTTCCTTCCGTGGCCTCCTTCCGTTTCGACGTTTTTGAGAATGATTCTTTGCTGTAAAACTAGTGGACTACCTTATGCACTGAACGTCTTCCAAGCAGCCTCTACCGTGCACAAAATCTCGACAAGCCCCGAACCAAGAGATGATCCGAATCATAGAAGGTAGCTCCCAACGCCTCGCCTCATGCCATTCTGGCCATCGTCGACCCGCAGTCTATTCAAACAGTAGCATGAAGCTTGCGCGGCTTGAACTTGGCATTAAACTCCACCTGACGGACAAACCAATGATTCTCACACTTCCACGGCTTTGATGGATCCTCGAGCTCAACCTAGTACCAAGTCAGCGTTATCCATCAAGAGACAGCAAATACTTACCTCAAACCGCCTCAGAAAACTCGGAATGAGCTTGTACATCTCCAACAAGCTGATGTTCTTACCCAAACAAGTTCGCGAGCCACCGCCGAATTGGAACATGGACGCCTTCATATCGCGCAACCGATCCGAACTCGCTTCAAGCCATCTCTCAGGTCTGTACGAGTCTACATCATCGCCAAAGATTTCAGGGCGCCGGTGGATGACCCAGCCGTTGCAGCCGACAATGGTGCCACCGGGGATGAACTCTCCACAAACAGTGATGCCCTGTGGTGGAACGACACGCTCGAGAATGAGACCGGCGGCGGGGTGCAGGCGGAAACTTTCTTGGATGACAGCATCGAGGTAGGGCAGCTTCTGCGCTTCGGTCCATGTCACGGTGCCGTTTTCGCGGTCGACAATGGTACCATTTCGGACAGCTTCGTCCAACTCTTCCATGAGTTTCTGATAGACCCGCGGGTTCTTCAGGAGGTAGTAGAAGACAGCGCTCAGGCTGATGCCGGTCGTTTCGGAGCCGGCAAAGATCATGCTGATGGAAGCGGCAAGAGCTTTTTCGTCGGTCATGAATTCCGGGTGCTCGTAAATGGAGGCAGTGAACTTGCGGTGGAGATCGACACCCTTACCCTTGTCCGCAGACTCGGGGAGGCCGTTCTGTTTAATCTTCTCGACTTCCGAGGCGCGCTCGGCTTGCCGCTCGAGGGCGAATTTGGTAATAGGAAAGACCTTGCCCATGATGCCCCAGCGCTGCAGCAGCATTTTGATGGGATTCTTGTTGATGAGGAGGTCGAGCCAGGGTTGTTGCCCCACCACGGCGCAATAACTCAAGAAGTTCCCAAGAACAGTGACGATGTTGTCAATGTCCTCATCCCTCTCCAGGTAACCGAGCCTCTTGCTCCAGGTCAGCTCTCCAACAACATCAAACGCGAAGAATTGAAGCCAGCGGTTGAAGTTACACGGCTTGCCGGTCGAAGCGTAAAATTTGTCCGTTTGCTCGAGATAATAGTCGACAGTCGAATCAACCAGGGGCTCGTAAGATTTGAGCGACGACATGGCGAAGTAGCCGTTGATGCAGCGGCGGTACTTGGCGTGCCAGTCTTCATCGGTCGTTGAAAAGAGCGACCAGAGGCGGCGGCCTTTGGCTGTTGCTTGTTGGATGGGGTAGAAGTCAGACTGCCAGGAACAGCATGATCAGTGACATTCTTTCAACTACCTCTGATTCTGATCGAGTCTTACCTTAATCATTCCCTTGTTCAACCCGTAAATCACTTTGATAGCCTTTGGATCCGCAAACGACAGAACACCAGGGCCAAGTCTGACAATGTCGCCGTATTTGCGATGCAGCTCAATGTGAGTCGTGTGTGTTTGGCGGTCCCAGACATCGAAAAAACGCCACCAGTCCGTATACGCCGCCAGAAATGGACCCGGGTATTTGTGCAATCCATTGTAAAACTTATTGTAGACCAACTTGGCGATCAAGGAGCCCAAGAGGACCCACGGCCAGTAACGGGTTAGGAAGGAAAGAGCTTCGTTGAGGAGCATGGTGAAGTGTGTTGAACAACAACCGAAACGCTGTCAGTGAAGAGAGACAGGATGGGTAAACCAAGGACTATATCAATGGTCCTTCGGACGTCACAAACGACCGGCCGAAGCGTTGCTTATCCCATACTTTCGGTTCCAACCTCCCTTGTAGCATTGGCTATGCCATGCATATGGCAGTTACCGGTAAGGAGATCAGATTGCCAGGGAGAAACGCGATGACGCTGCCACAAGCATACGATCAAGTGCCGACCTAAACGGCAATTGGGTGCAAAGGCTGATATGCGAGGCCTGTCCGCCCCTGCCACCATCAATCCGAGCTTGTTCGGCAGTTGAGCCTCGGTGTCGCGAGTTGTCCGCAGCGCAAGAGGTAGGACAGGGTTGTCGCGCCGGCGGCAAGCGGCTGTTTGCGTTGCGACAGGATCTGAAGGCAATCTAAGATTGACGCGGTCTTGTCGGCACCTTGTGCTTGTCGTTGGTCGAATCATCAGTGACGAGAATCGGGTCTGTCACTGCGACAGCCGCTCCCAATCGTCGGATTTGGCAATCGACTGAACGGTGATGATGGTGATCTGCGTTGCAGTATCGTTGTTTGTGGGGGCGCCACAGCGCATCGCGACGACCGACCCCACAACACCCCAAAGCAGCAAGTGCGGGGGATACCGCAGCCACTCAGACCGCCCTGCCGCCACACCCTTTTCCTTTTCCGCTCTCGCGTCTGCACACCCTCCTCCCTCTCATTCTCAGTTCTTGTTGTTGCAAATTCATCGCGTCTCCGTTGGAACATTTGTCTTTCATGGCAACAACACTGACATCTCCACAGGAGTACTTTGAGGATCCACAGGGCATCCATTTTTAGACTTAGCTAACTCCGATGCCAACTGCCGAGTGCTGAGGTGCGCTTTGCAGATGACCCTCAAGCCTTCGGTAGTTGAGGGTCGGCTTCAGTTTGGTCGGATCGCTCGGCTGTGGCTGTGGAGCTAGGTACCTAGGCACCTGCACACCGACAGCTACTGATCAAAGAGACCACTGATCGGTCATGATAGCAAGCGCAATGTTGTCTGTTGCTGGAGCACGACGGATGATATGTTTAAACTCCCTGCCGATCAGTTGCAGAGGCAAGAGAAGTTGTTTGTCCTCATGTTCAGCACATATCCATCAACATCCACCTGTATCGAACTAATTCGTGCTGCATCCAGGCCTTATCACACCAACTACTTACAAACCTCTTGCTCCTAGTGTCAACACCTCAATTCCTGCTCCATTGTTTTGGAACTTTTCCCGAGTCGATAGAAGAACGGCGATCATACTTTGACTGCGATGGGAATCGATTTCGAGGGTACTAAGATGTCATTCGAACTCGGAGAATCTTTGGAATTTCTCGCGGCTTTCTCAAAACAGTTGTCTTCGACATCACATTATCAAAAAGACAGCACCATGGGTACTTGAAAGACAGCATGAAAGGTCTCGATGCCCGGACGACTCCCATCACTCCCTATATGAAGGCCTTGTGAGTTCCTCAAATGCTCCACCTGAAGTTGTACGGTCAAGGTCGTCAATGACTGACTGCGATTACCGAGCCACCAAGTGTCCCAGGCCTGTTTGCGACAAGCGAAACTCCATTTGAATTGTCCACAACTGCCTTGGGTTCGCGGACAAGTAGGTGAACCAGCTCCAAAAAGTCTGACGATGTCCCTGATGGTCAAACGTCCTCTTTAATATGACCTCATATTATTCCAATGGCTGCATCATCCGATCAAGACCAGCAATGTTGTAACATCAACGCCTCTCCATCTTCCATCCATCGCCTTCGCCGTCGTAGCTCCATCAAAATTACTCGAGGCTTCCTCAGTCACTTCTCCCGATTCTACAAGGTCTGATGCTGGAAATCGCTTTCAATCGACCATGACGAAATAGACACAAGACCAAGACGCCCATTTCTTTGGAAGGCGCCACTCGCTGGCGTGTTACGTCGCATAGCCAGCTGCAACACATGGCCGCCGCCGTCCTCAAACCATCGCCTGACCACACAGCTATCACTGTATAAGAACGCAACGCCCACTGAACCGCCGTCGACCCAACAAGTCGGCCGCCGCAGCTCGCAGCTTCGAAGTCCTGGCTCGTTAAGGCTGACCTTCCCGTACGAACAGCTACTCTTCGCCTTTGATCAGGCTCAATCAGCCATCTATCTACTTTCGCCTGCTTCATCCACGGTCTTCCGACTAGAGACACCCTGAAATCGCCGACACTCCGCATCGTCGTTCAAGCGATTTGACGCTGAGCTTCATTGCTCCCAGCAGTGGTTTGCAATCACTGGGTGTTGATTGTGACAGGTCGACTGACAATCGCCTGTCCCCCTACCTTTACTTGTTATGAAAGGGCATTCTACCCGCGAACGCAAAAACATCATTGGAACTTAGATCGGAGGCCCTCGACACACGGAGGGTTCATTCTATGCCAAAGGCCAGTTGAATTAGAAGTGCTCAGTCAGCAAGAAAGCAGGTAGGTGTTGCTAAACATGGCTGTCAAAAGTACGACTTCAGAGGCGGCGCAACCCACCTTTTATGTCCCAAAAGAGCAACCGCATACCCAACTATGCAATCACCGACGATCGCGCCATCGATGAAGCAATTGTGATGCTGTGTGTTTGCTCCAAGCAGGGAGTTGTTTCTAGTGGGTATCGATGGTGGACAAGTCAACTGACAGACTCTCTTCAATGCCTATCATGAAGGAGAATTCCTCCGCGAACACAAAAGCAACAATAAAACTCAGGTCTGAGGTCCTAGACACAAAGCGCTCCATCTCCGCCCATGGTTTGAACCAGGGGAAACTGGCGAACGAAGAAATAGGTGAAGATGACTGCTTCTTTGTGGTCGACTTGAACGAGCACGGCTGTCGGTCAGCTGCTTTGGCTGATATCGGGCTATCGCATTGCATCTGATCTTCTGCCGAGAAACCTTCCAGCTCTACATTTGGCTCTCAAACTTCCGCCCAGATTTTCAAACGATGGACAGCAATCGGCGCGCAAGAGCGAGTTTTCGCTTAGAGGTAGTTCCATTCCGAGCCGCAAATGGACACCGTTACCGATAGCCAACGGCGCAAGAGAAATTCTTTCTCAATCACTGGAGATTGTTTGGGCGGATTCGTGTGGTGCAATTTATTCTATCTCGTCTTTCAATCGGTTGGTCGCTCTTTCATTGTCTGTCGACATGGTGAACATCAGCATCATCATGTCAGGATATAAGCGCACAAGACCGCTACCATACCAACATACAAAACGAGTCACGAAACGGGTTGCGTGGTGTAATGGTAACATGTGTCGGGGTAAAACACTCCCTTCCGCGGCAAGTACCAGGTTCGAGTCCTGGCCGACCTAGCCTCCTTTTGCTCTTTTGTTTCCTGCTTTCCTATTTTTTGCTCCTCTGTGTTGCAAATATTTGGTACTCGCTCCGCGGCCCGCGGGCGGAGAAAGGATGGCAAGATTGAGTGAGGTGTTGAATGGTAGCGGGGGCGCGTGCGTGGTTTAGGGCGCCGGCATTACCGACGGGAGGGTAGGTTGCGCTCTGCTGTTGCACGCCATTGAGCTTTTCCAATGGAAATAGGAAAGAACATACGATGAAACAGAACAGCGAGCATGTATGACGGTGGTGCAAAGGCAGCAATTGCGATCGAGTGATTTACCCCTGAGCCGAGCGGTCTCCAGTTCAATCTGACTCAGAAACCCGCGCAGAAGGCAACAGTGCTCCTTCTCTCCTCCCCTTTATCTGGTTTGTCATTTGCGCTGATCTGCCTTGACAAGTGCAATGGAGGCAGAGAAGAGGTGGTTTTATACCCTTCGACCCTGCTTTAGGGGTTGCGCGACAAACTTACAAATCTCTTGCACCTTCCTCTTGTTGCTCTGATTGCACGTCATGTACTGCAGGCGCCTACGCTCTATGCAAAGCAGGAAGGTATAGAACTCCCACGCAATACTCTCTGGGTCTGATCGACTGCGGTCTTTTGCAAAACGACAATCCTGCATGGACAAGCCACCAACTGTTTGTCTGCGGTTTGGCAGCATCATCTCCTTAAATTGCCCCACTTTCCGTTTTCCTGGCATTCCTTCCAGTCGACACGTCATCTGCCGTGTTGTTGATCAGTACTATCCCGTCAAAATGAACGTCGTCTTTGAGTTTCATCTGAGAACCACCAACATTACAACCTGATCGCTGGATCAGTATCCGCATCGTCCTTCCGAAATTCTAAAGCCACAGGCACAAGGAGAAACCCACGCCGCAGAGCAGGACCGAAAAACGCCAGTAGAGGTAGAGCTCAAAAGTCCGCAGTTAGGGGCTTTTTGGGAGAGCCCACAGGACGAGCATGTTTGTGGTCATGGATGAAGAGAAGGAGCAAGGGAACAGTGAGGCCTTTATACAAGCGGAACTCGGTCTTCACGTGAGAGAGGGCAGCGCCCTACCCCTGAACTCGTGATCGGCCATGATGGAGTTCGCCGGTATAAAAGGAGGCTCGCCGCTACTGCTTTGCTGAAGGACTCAAGTCTCTGCGTGCACGCCAAATTTCAAGAAGGATCGCACAGTTTCACTGTCGGTGTTGCCATGACATAAGCTCAAAGCACATCAGACTTTTCTGGTTTGGGCCTCCGCACAGGAATCATGGACAATCTGTGTTCCCTCCATCAACTTTTTCACATCATCCTTTTTCATTCTCTTCATTTAAAAACTCCAAGGAGGTGCCTCATCATTCATGTTCAATGATGAGAAATTGCCATGGAAAATGCTGATACCCCCGGCTAGGGAGAAATCCGTCTGGACCACAAGGAAAAGCAGGAAGAACCCAAACCACCCCAAAAAAGTGCAATGAAAATGTGTTCTCCTCAAACATAGTACGGTTCATGGATGCGATGCAACTCAGGGATGAGGTTCCAACACAGTTGATATCCTTCAGCAGTTCCAAAGGGACCAAAGGGTATTTCTACAACTCCTCGTGCGACCGAGCGCATGCACCGACTGATCTGCTGGCCATGATCTCGTGCTCATCCCAGAGGAAGGAACAGCCGGCTACCACGTGGAACAAGTCATTGGCAGAGATGTGGGTAGCTGAAGATGATAATCCGGTCTTTCCCCTTTCCGCCAGCGGTCAGAAGCTCCTTTTTTTGACCGATACCGGCAAAGGCTTGGGTATAAAATCGCACTCATTATCAGGTCCGAGACTCATTCTGCAAGGTCCAGAGTTGGCTGAAAAATGGTTAGCGAGCTTGAACCGACTGCTCTGTGGTCTCTCTGCCTGGACCCCTGAACGCCAAACGTCAACTTTCCTTTGCTTCACTCGAGCGACTATCTCAATCTAAATCTACTTCAAACAATGCTTTAAATATTGATTGAGTCGTTCATCATCACTTGATGATGTCGACGAGGTACATCAAGCAATCCTGAAGAATCCAGAATCTCAGTTTCAGTTTGCAAGGGACAAAACAAGTGGTGCGAGAACCAAAGAACCCAAAGAGTGGTCTGTGACGATGGTATTTGTTACTGGAGTATCGTTGATGAGCTGCTCAATGTACGAGACAGGCCTTCGGAAGACTCGATGAGTGGAGCAGGGAGGAGCACCAGCGACATCTTTTATACCAAACTCGAGCGCTCTGACCTCGTGATCCCACATCTAGGTTCCTCATGCTAACCAGTCCCCTCTCAGGTGACTTCCTTGCGAGATTCAAGTATAAAAGCACGCGCTTCCAAGGCCTTGGAGCTTCAAGCTGCGCAAGCTACCTTCAACTCTGCGAAGGGACCCTGTAGCGCACGCACCATGATACGTGCCGACTCTTTGCTTGCAGCTTCGCAAGTAACACCTTACTTTCTTGTTTGTTTGCTCTGGCAGCTCCGGTAGTTCAAGTCCCAAAGAAGATTGAGGATTCCACAGCATCATTGCTTCTTGCTGACTTTCTCCATCACTTTTAGTTGCAGTCATTGCTCATCACATCCTGCAGTTTGACGTAAACTCTTCACTCCAAGTTTTTTCTCAATACCACGACCATTTCGTCAATTCGGGCGACGGAAAACAAGTGTGAAATGCCGCTGAACGCGTGCCAACACAGTCTAGTATGTCCAGAAAGTTGAGCCCTGGGATGGAGAAGCCCACATCCACAGCTTTTTGGTCGCAGACTGACCACCGAAGAGTTGCTTTTATACCCACAAGAGCTCCCCTAGGCTGTTGCCGGAACATAGTCATGCGTATGAGGACAGAGTCACAGGGACAAAATGACATGTGTTGCGTGTCGACTGGCTGACCAACTAGGCACATGCCCCTGATTTGCCTTACCCCTGAACTGACACATGACGTCCACACTTGCTGGCGACGATCCAACGACTATAAAAACAACCAACTCTCTAATGTTTGATCATTCAAGCTGCGGCATGCCTTTCTCCCCCTAAGAGAAAGCAGCATTAGCGGCCAATGACTTTGGGGCGCCGTCGAGCTCATACTCACTCTTCTGCTTTCGGTCGGGTGTTCATGTCCAGGACCTCGAGTACGTTTTGTTTCTCTTTGCTCTGTCCTTGGACGCAGTCATGGAAGTGCAGAGGAAGGAGTTGAGATACCATATCACCACTATGCTAAAAGTCATTTCTCCTACAATGAGGATCTCCATCATTACAGCCAACTGTTGAAAGCTTGCCCCTGAGACACCGCCAGAAGCCGCAAATGAAAATGGGAGACGCAAACCCAAAAGCAAAGGAACAGTGTCAAACGTCTTCTTCGCCAAAGCGGCGACACAACTGTTCCAGATGATTGCAAGTTGGTGCAGTCGCCGACTCGGCACACAGCTTGAAGTAGTGGCAACAGGTTGCTGTAAAAGTCGAAGGAACAAGACGGGTCACGGTCGACGTCTCTTTTATACTCCAAACCATCCCTCTGCTGGCAGAAGCACGCGACTCCGTAAGTCCAGCGTGACCAGCGCGCACCACGTGTACCCCCTTGGCCCAGTCAGAGATTCTTCTCGTGCACAGTCAAGCTATGGGGAGCAAGTATTAAAAAACACGCCAACCCCTCGACTTCTCTGACCAGAGGGCGACTGTTCGGGTACATCACACCATGTGCCAAAGATCTACTTGGTCTCGAACAATATGCAGTCGTAATCACTGCTTTGGAGTCCCCTAAGTGACCGACGCACTTTTTGGGTGCCAGCGGCCGGCGTGTTCCTAGCAATGCATTTCTTTCTGCCACGGTTCCACCGCTATTCGATCCTTTCTACCAACCATGCCATTCCCTGCTGCTGTTCATCAACATCATCCAACCTCGAAGAGAGCCTTTGATGTCCAACGACGCAACCCCTGACGCCCCTGATTCTCGCGCCAAGAGAAACCAGGAGTGCGGAAGCAGTGAACGAAGAACAGGCAGACAGAAAACCAAGACAATAACTTCCGTTCCTGTGCCTTGCTTTTGCCAGGGGCAGATTCACTCGCCAGCCACTGCCCACAGTCCAAACGCTCCCTCGACAAACCTAAACCATCCAAGCGTTTTGATAGGGCGACTGAAATCGAAAAAGCAACGAGATAGAAACCCCACGAACGCAATCGACAAGAAGCAAGCAAGCCAAACCCAAACACACAAAGCAAATCTCTCATATCGGCCACGCCCACACAATCACTTACCCACCTACCCACCGACATGCCTACTCATGTCAAAGCAAATCGATAAACTCTATTCAACGCGCTCAATCAATTATACAGTGAGACAAAAACTAGACAGACTAGTGTCGATGCCCAAACTAGCAGCTAGCAGCTAACAGTGGCAATTTCCGAGCACGACGCAGCGGAGCAGAGTCGTCTGATTTGAGACTTGGCCGCCGCAGCCGACGAAATAACTCTCCGTCAGTCGAAGCCATCGAGTGAGTGGCTTCGCAGGGAGCATGTGTCGTCAGTGGTCAAGCCAAACCGACGGACCAGAGTATGTATGCTGGACGACGAGCGGGAGGGTAAGCTTCAACGGCCCAGCCAGCCAGCCAGCCAAACAGCCAGGAACGAGCCTGAGCGAAAGCGAGGGAGGGCTGTTGGCGGGCAGCTTTTCAACCCTGTCCCCAGCGTCCATCAGCCGGAGCCGTTGCGTATTCATGCCGCGATCATGATGATGCCTTGTCGATCGACGGCGGGCGATGGCGACGACGACGACGCCCGCACGCCCACGAAGAAGAGGAGGAGGACCCTCGGCCGGCAAGTGCCATGCCGGGACCAGGATAGAAAGGTGAAGAGAAGAAGAGAGGGAGAGAAGGGGCTCAATGGGAAGCGGGAGGGCGGGCCAGGCACGCTGAGTGGCGGACCGGACAGGACAGGGCAGGGTAGAACGGGGGTGATTTGAACAAGACGACGGGCAACGGAAGCGAGACATTTGATGATCAGAGTCGAGGAGAGAGAGGGGCAGGAGGAAGAAGGCACAACAGGGGAAACCTCACGGACAGTTTTGCGAAAGCTGATGAGAAGACTTCTGGTTGGGTGCGAGCCAGATGAGGCGCGGGCTGGGCGGGGCAGGGGGGAGAGCAGAAAAAGGAAAAAGGTAGGCCAATCGACTAGTGGGACAGAAATGGAAATGGGCGTAGCGGGGATAGAGAGGTGAAGATGATGGGAGAGCTCGTGCCGATGGGCCCGCAGGCAGGCAGTCGAAGTGATGCTGAAGGAGTTGGAGGTGGAGAGGAGAGGCTCGGGTGGAGTCAGATAGTCGGATCCGGATGGCTGACTGTGTGCGACACGTACCGGGTAACCACTCCCAGCGCCTCGTGGCTTGGTGGCGCACAGAGAGCAATGTGAGCAATACGTCTTCCATCGCGTGAAGGGCGTGCGCTTCGACGTCTGTTTGAGACTCTTTGCAGCCAGCGACGTGACTGAGGCGAGGTGGGAAATGTGAGCGTTTGATCTCTGCGGATTCGGCACTGCGCCTGCTCCTTTCCGGAATGCCGATGCAGCCGCACGATTGTGGTCACTTGTTGAAACGGCTACGGCATTAAGAAACCTGGCCGGCCCGGGACGTGACGGGGCGCGCGGCATTGCCGGTACGTGGGTACTCTGCTCGTGGACTCAGCTTCAGGGTTTCGAGGTCTAGATGTCTACACGCCATTTCCGGACGTGAGGCTGTTGCGTAGGCAGGGGATAATGCTTGCAGGTCAGCATGCGAGAAACAGGGGTAGCTCGGAGCTGTGCAGGAGAAGATTGGAAAAGCTTGCTCGTATGCTCAACCTTGATTCTATGTCTAGATGTGGATGAATCGAGTGGTGTGTGGACGAGTCTTGGCCAGCGTAGCTCGATGTTGGGCTACGACGGCAGACATGTCCAATTGAAGCTCCTCGTACGTCCAGGTCAGGGTGTGGTGATAAAGCTGGATTGGGCGCAAGTACCGGTACAATCTCCTCTTCGTCGCCCTGTCTCGCTTGGCAAGTCGTCCAGTTTCACCTAGGCTTGCTCTGCGGGTGCCCCTGCGTCGATGACTGCCTGACGAAGATCTGGATTTTGGATCTCTCTCGCTTTTCCGTTGAGCGCATGAAGAGGTGCAGACGTAACGCTGTGATTGGCTGCGGGGAAGAGCGGGGGTGCAACCTAGAATTCCAATGGCGGCCAACTGCTCGAGCTGTCTCATCGAACAGTGCATACGCTAGCCTCTGCGAACACCCAGTTGCCGGCCATGAGGATGCTGGGAACGAGCGTGCCGCCGCCGCAGCCGCGATGTGAGATGCAAGACATTCGATTAGTTACATGTCATCTGCCTTGAGGCTGTGAGCTGCGCGCGTAGATGCGCGATCGGCGCTTGGTTGTGAGAAGGGCTGAAGGGCTGCAGCGAGCCGCTTTAGATTTGGGTATTGACAGGCGCCGGCTGCAGTGGCGTGTTGAGGCGAGCTGATCCGGACGCATCTTTGTCCCTACAAGGCATGACCGAGAGCTTAAAGTGCCTTATGCTTTGAAAGGCTCCGTCTGTCGCGTTACGGCTTTCTGCACACTGCGTCTAGTGATTGCGGCGATACCTGCAGCTGCTACTGCAGCCATGGCACCAGCAGAAGTCGTGCAAGATTCTGTAGGAGACGGATCATGGACCCTTCTTGTCTGTGCATATGCACACGGACGGCAAGACGTTGGACCGATCGAAAATGGTACAGCTGCTTTCTCTTTTGGAAAAGATTGCAACCACATTGACGAATGGTTGAGTAGAGACTGGGATCGGTTTTCGGGCCATGTTTGAGAGCGGAAAATGGCATGCGCGGGGAGGCGTCCGTGTGGTCCGCGGCTCGCGAAGCGCGTACCTTGGTAGCAGAATGGCAAGGCGGGTGTGGCGTCAATCTTTAGATGACCAGTCAATAAGCTGTGATTGTTCAATGCAAAGCGAAGGTACAGATCCCAATGCTTGATGAGATTTTGGTCGCAGACGGTCTCCCCGTCAGCCTTGACCAGTGCAGCAGGATTGTGCAGGAGTGCGATGGCTCCAAATAGAATAATGTAAATTTGGTTTTGACAGGTGCTGACAGGAGCCAGTGGTGTAAGCAAACCAAACATGAGATTGAAAGGAGACCAATGAGCAGCCATCAATGCAAGCTGGTACAAATCATCGGCGGGAATGATGCTCAAAGATGGGATAGGACAGTGAAGTGGAAACCAGATCAAATAACATTCAGTTGAATGTGATATGGAAAGTGTAGGCTAGACGAATACGCGTCGCCCCTTCACAGTGCATGCCGCAGGAGGCAGTCAGCACCAAGGTCAAAGGGCATCGAGATTCCACGGCTTTAGACAACAGACGCGAGAAAATGGCTATCAAGCTTGAAACGCTTCTGCCTGGTAAAAGGTACCAGCAACAGCTTGTAGCAATAGATGGTACGATAGTGGTCGACAGAAAGAGGGGAAAAACGTGAAAGTAGACGTCAAGGCTGCAGGAAACGCACCTTTTCGCGTCCTGAGGAGCGCGGACTTGTCACTAGCGACCAAAGCAACGCAATCAAATCCTCAAGCTTCCCCAAGACGTTAAGCCATAGATAAAAATGGAATATTTCCAAACAGGCTGATTATTGCCTTTGGCAATAGTGTCATTCGAAGCCTAGCAAGCACCTACCAAGACGCCACACTGCGCATCGTCTAGCTTCGGCTGGGGGCTTCCGACGGGACGACCAACGGGCGCGGAAGAGGCTACAGCCTCGTGGTGTGGCGATGAAGGTGGACTAGCGTCGGTTGAATAGGTAGACAGCTGGCCTCGAGAGGCAACCCCAAACCCGTTTTGCCGTCGGCGGGTGAGATGGAACGTCATGGTGTCCTCATGAACGGAATTGCCGACGACAAGCAAGGTTGTTGTCAAGTGGATGAAGAAGAGACGGTGGAAGTGGAAATGTCGTCGGCGGTGGTTGGGCGACGGGCCGACGTTGAACCTGGCGACAGGCCAACGACAGGTCGAGAGCAGGCGCGAGAAGCCGGCCTCAAACAGGCACAACCGACATCTTCACTCTTTCTTGACGTCTGACAGCCGCTGGCCCACACTCTGCGAGTTTTGAATCTTGCAGAATAACCGCAGCGGATATTTCACAGCATACCCCGCCGACGTAGCACTGCTACTGACCAGGCTGAAACGGCAGCGTGACATTGGAGCAGCGCAGCGCAGTGCAGCAGGTGTTTGCCCCCACGGACGGCCTTCAGATGAGTCACGCACGCAGCAGATGCAAAAGAGATGGAGTCGAGTTGACGGTTGGCATCGGGCTTGGGACCAAGTCGACAGTCTTCTCTGGGAGAGTCCTGGTCGGCGCGCATGAGGCGGGATCCTTGCTGAGCTGAGAGGAGCGGCCCAGACGGGCAAGACGCGATGCAAGGACGGCGGCGGCGGCACCGGAGAGGCCGATGAGAACGGGCGACAACGTCAACGGCCAGCAAAACTCTCTTTCATCGTCGGTTTTCCTCTCCATCTCAGCTGGCTGCCCCATGACGAAGGGGCCGGGCTCGCAGCGAGGCGCAGCCGGGCGGTTTGCAACTCTGCGCACTCTGCATGTACATATGCAGAGTCTGACATGTAGGCTGCTGATCGCTGCGCCGTTTTGCAGCTCTTGAAACGGCACCGTCTCGAAACAGGGCGATAGGTCTGGTCGAATATGGGGTCGTCTTCTCTCCACTCGAGCCCGGCGAAACACTAGCAACAGCAAACGAGGTGCAAAGAAGACGACGGGCGGGCCGAAGCATCCCGGTCCATAATACAACAGGTATCCTGAACATGGAGACGCCGAGATCTACCACTGTACGGCCACGCCACTGCGACGCTGCCCGTCGCCTGCACAGCCTCAGCTCCCCCGGCTCGTCATGCCATCATCGTCACCACTGCTCTCGCTCCGTCGTCTGTTGCTGTTTGAACTCGCTTCATTGCTGCCCAAGCTGGAGACTGGCCATCGTCATAGCCTCGACACAGGCGCCGCCTTGGTCATGAGGTGCCCCAACAGCCGCCGTGCCTCTTGTATCTCCATCCCAGCATCACATGGCACGGCAGCGACGGCGACCCTCCACGGCCAGGTTCGCAGCCCGCCCGGTGCTGCTCAACATCCTAGTCTACCCGTCCTGATTCGCTGCGCCTAGTTTTTAGTTTCAGTCAACAACGACCTGTCATCCAGCTCCTGCTCACAACCACCACGCCGCCGCGTCTACTCTTCCGGTAAGCTCCAACGGAAAACCACCGACCCTGCGGACCTGGCTGCGCTCCCCATTTAGCAGTGCTCCGACGACATGGAAGACTTCTGGAAGCCATGCCTATCCAAGCTGCAGAAAGCTATGGCTACACAACCTCCGAGGCCTGGTTGCAAAAGTCGTGCTCCACACGCCTATGATTGTCCCCTGTATTTGCACTTTGACGAGGTTTGCAAACATCTAGAGACCTGTCAGTCCGCTAGCGACCAAGCCTTGCCCGGTCCTGGATCCTCGGGCCAGGGACTGTGGTCCCCCCTGCTCGTCTTTCGCCTTTTGCTAGTCTGTGAGCCACCGCCTGCCGTTTCAGGGTCGGCGATGCCACAGCAACTTGGATGCCAGTTGCGCCTCTCCCGAGAGCGTCAGTGGAGCCGCTCCAGCTCGCTGCATCCTCATTACCAAGCCTAACCATGCCCCGGTAGTGCTCCCAGTGCCCCAATTGCCCCTCCGTCACCCCTATACCCTAACTTTGCAAAAGTCAGCGCCACAGGCAGCAGCAGCTCGTAATCTCTGGCCGCGAACCATGGCTGTGCCTTTGCGGGACAGGATACGCGTATGCAGCGTCGGGCGTGGTGCGTCCAAAAAGTCTGATGCCATGCAAGCCTTGCCGAAATGGCTCAGCATGCGCGCACCCAGCCGCAGTGCAGCCAGAAAGGGCCGTGACCTCAGATCCACCCACACTTAAAGGAAAAGCCTACCCCACCATCAACACCCTCCCTCACCCTTCATCTCTCGACCCTCCCTACCCCTTCCCATTCGTCAGTCTCTCTGAGACCTCTGAACCACAGGCTTGATAATTATTTTCCTTTGTGGAGTTTTTCCAGAGAGACCTTGATTTTCTTCTTCTTTAACTTCCCGCTTGTCTCTTTCTTCAAATCTTCAACGTCGTCCCATACATAATCGTCGCAGCATCGTCGTCGCAATGCCGATATCATTACTTCCCGCCTCGGCCGCCGCCTTTGCGCCTCGCTCAGCGCCCACCATTGTCCTCAACTCCAAAGTCGAGCCTTGGTTGACTCAGACGCTGAAGCGGATAAACCGCATAAAGCGCCCTCTCAACAGCGTTCCACAACATTACCGCTGTCTGATGGAGACGCTGTCCGGCTCAGGCGCCATTTGGTCCCTCTGTTCGCTCATGCTACCCAAGGCACCCGATTCGGAACTGCGAAAGGACCCCGATCCGTTGGTCGAGGCCATGGCCAACTATCAATTGGTCCACATTGAAGCCTACGTCGTACACGTCGACATGGTTTCACAGCATGAGGTTGCATTCAAACTTACACAAGACACCATCGACGCGCTGGTAGAGTACCACAAGGACATATACTCGGTCGACGTTGCGGCAAACACCTGGACCTGGGCCGAGAAGGAAGTCCAGCTCAAGAAGTTGCAAGAAGAATTCGTCCAAGCCGTCAACCGCTACGTCTACCGGACTAGTGTACGCGCTTTGGAAGGCCTTGAAGAGGACGGTGCTGGAGAGCTTTTGGACGGCAAGTCGGAAGAGGTCAAGCAAGCAATCGTAGGCCAGTTTCTCCCGCTTTTGCCCCCTCCGCCGAGGATCGTCGACGTTGTCCGACCCGCTCCCATCCTTCCCAGCTCGCACAGAGCCGACGCGTGGTGGCCGTCCAGTCAACATGGAGCATCGTTGCAACCACCCCCGGTCGAGCCATGGAGAGTGTTACCTTCGACGCCGAGCCCAACGACCACAGCGAGCAGTGAGGGCCAAGCATCCTTTTGGACGACCATGGCGGGGGACTTTGAGCTGCCTTCGCCGGCTCCAACATTCAGCCAGCCAATGTGCACCTCGACGCAGTACTTTAGCCCGCCGACTGCTCCTGCATCGATCCCTGCGATACCAACGCTCCCGAGCATGTTGCTCAACCAGTGCGGACCGACCCCTGCGCACACCGGGATGGGAAGCTTTGGATGGGGCTACAACGACTTTGCACCTCAGTATGCTGCCGCTATGTAGCATTATCCTCCAGCAACGTCCTGCTCTGACATCGACAGCTCACGCAGCTGGTGATTTGGCCAATCACAGTTCTTCCTTGTGGCTTCACACCTCACTCCACGTCCAACCAGGCGGACCGGATACCATTGCAACAGACGACGATCGATATGCGACAACTGTATGACTTGATGTCTCACGTTACAACCCTGCGAGAGGCATGGGACGGCGTTTCGAAACGACTGCGGGACCCTTTTTTTCCTTGGTAACCTTCTCTTTTGATATCCCACGTTTTGTCTTGTCCTTTTAGCGAGCGTTCTTTCCGGGTTGGTCATTCGAATCTCTCTTTTTGACACCAGCAGAGCCTGGTTTTTTCTCTTTCTTGTCTTTTGCATCTCTGGGAGGTTCGCATGTCCAAGCATTTTAAAGATGGTTAGGCCTCGCGGCCGCTTTGGGCGGGTACACTTGGATGTTTGCCCATTGTACTTTCCTTTTCTCAAACGTCGTCACGGAGGCCGTGTCGAAGCGGGCTAGTCCCATTCCTTCGACGTAGCGGCCTTTTGGTCTGCCAATGACTGGATCAGTGGGAGACGGCGACTTGAAGCAGTATACGCATCTGGCATGTTTATAATGTTTCTCTCGCACGTGGCAGCAGGTTTCGAGGAGGACTGGTATGGACTCGACGGGCACGGATGTTGAGCTGCTAGAGGCAGACGACTGGGAAACGGCGTCGCTCCGCTTGCGGACAGACGTGTCGTGGTGCCCTTGGGTCGCCTCTCCTGCTTCGGGCCTCGCTGGACGTGCAAACATAGGGTCATCTCCTATGCCTCGGCTGGATCTGAGGGAGCTCTTTGCTAGACGAAGAGAAAAGGATGCTGGAGGGTCTACACTACAGTATAAAATGTAATAAAACAAATGAAGATTTGACGTGGTACACGCCGCCGTCTGTGGTGAAGCTTAAATTTAGCGCAAGGTACTGCCAACGGACGGTGGACTGGAGTGGACGCATTGGGCGAAGGTCGGCCTGGTGGTGACCTAACGGCACTGGTGGCCGCACGGGGAGATAACGTCAGTCAACTACCACTCATCCATTCGCCCGGTTCAATCGTCGAAGAAGTGAAGAGAGGCTCCATGTCTCCCATAGACCCCGCATCGCCGTGAGACGTCAGACATCGCCAAAACTCTGCTGCGAAACCACCACCGCTGGCCGTTTCAGCCGCAGCCGCACCCGCGTCCATCCATCGCCATCGCCATCGCCATCGCCATCGCATCACCAGTCACCGACCGTCGCTCAAAGCGCCTCCCTCCTTTGTCGTCAGCAGTCGCAGTCGTCGCTGCACTTCTTTGTTGCCCCAGTCACCGTCACGCAATGCGCCCTGTCCCCTCCTCGCGATGCCTCTGACCCTGACCACGGCCTCCGACCACTTCGATCCTGTACAGCACGCCTCACCTTCGTTTTCCGCTTCCATTGCCAGCGCCAGCCCTGCACCAGCACCGCCGTGAGATGCCGCCGCCAACCTCGCGCGCCAGTCCGCAGCCGACGGTACGTCTGCCTCCCACCGCGCCGCCAGCACCACCGCCTAACACGGCTCCGCTACAGGACGACGACTCCACCGCCCGCCCCAACACCCCACCTTCGTACCTTTCAGCCTTGCGCCAGCTCGAGTCCCCCGTGTCGCCCCAGGTCATCAACCTGGCCGCGACGCTGACAACTCAGGCCGAAAACGAGGCCGATGCAGACAACGTCAGCTTCCTGCGACGGCCCATGGACCCGCAGGACGAGTGGCGCCAGCAAAACGCAGCCGCGGAGGACGAGCTCTTTGAGGAAGTGCGCGCGGCCCGCGATCGTCTGAGAGCGCGGACGGTCGAGCTGCACCAACACGAGCAGGACACGCGCGATCGCCAGATGCGCCTGTCGCGTGTCATGGAACGCCTCGAACGACTGAACCGCCTTCACTTTTCCATGCCCTATAGCGATCGTGTGCCCCATCAGAACAATCTCTACGACTGGAGCCCTCCCACCGAGGCAGACACTCAGGATGAATTGCGGGACATGATATCAAACGAGGGGGCTCGGAACGTGCGTGAGCTCAGAAGACACTGGGAACGGCAGCAGAGGAATGAGCAGTCGAGGACATCGGAATCAAGATGGAGCTCCTCCGCGGCCCAGCCCTCGGAATCGTCCCTGAGGTCCACGCAATCGAGAAGACCACCGCGATTCTCTGCGAGATCGAGAGATAATATGCAGCGCTACATTACAGACCGCGACACTGCCCTTCGACCTACCCAATCTGGTGACCTGGGTCGTATACAAACAAGCCGCTACGGCTGGCACTCGTCGATAGAGCCGCGCCCTGCCGACCCGTCTGCGCGGGCATGGACACCACCAGGGCCGTCCGCTGGAAGGGACAGAACTTGGGAGCGCGAATATCGGCGAGCCTTTCTCGAGAATCCTAGCAGCAATCCTCCGCCCTCGTCTCCATGGCTGGAGCAAACCATACGATACCTCTCCAAAATCCGAACTTCTGACAGCTATGAGGATAGTCTATTCCACGCAGTAGATGCGGGGTTTGTCACCAAGGAATTTTTCGGAGAGAACCACGAAGACTTTATACTCGATGTAGGTTCAGTACCTCGGCCTGCGGAAACATCATGGCTCGCTCCTGGAGCGGTATTTTCAGGGTCGCAGCATGCCACGACCGTCGCCGGGAGCTCTGCATCGTCATCTCAGACTCCGAGTACCACCGCAACGACCTTGTATCGTCTTCATAATAATGACCCGTCCATGAGAAGTATAATGCACAGCATCGATGCCCTGTCCGGTCAGCGGACCGACGATGCCAGGCCTCCGCACACTCAACACCAGCAAGACCGATGGCCGGTCAAGGTGACGATTCACGCCGTCGACTGGGCCAAAATGACGCTTTCCGCCACCATGGAAGCCTACAACGTGCCTTCACATCCGCCACAGTACCCCAGCAGCAGTCTCGACGCGTCGGCTCTACCGCGCCCCGGAACGCGCACTTCGAGCATCACGACATACCTGGAAGGCGAGATTCTCGATTTCCAGACCCATACGTTGTTGACGGAGAGTTTCAAGAGCAGCCCGGCAACAGACGCAACGTACTGGCGCAAACTGCCCCCGTTCGCCCACTTGCGTGATAACGACCTGATCCACAGCCTCGTCAGTCACGAATACGTATCCAAGCTCGCAAACGAGTGGATCCTGATGCGCTGGAAGGAGCGCTGCTTCGTCAAGTCGACGGGCGCTGCGCGGCAACAACAGCAGCCGTCGTCGTCCGCGACTCGCCCCTCGGTCGACGACGAAATGGTTGAGGACGGTTGCGGCCTCACCATCTCGGGCTTCTACTATGTTTGTCTAAGGCGTAGTGACGGTGCTGTTGAGGGCCTGTATTACGACCCCCAGAGCAGCCCCTATCAGCATCTCAAGCTGTCGCCGGTTGGTGGCGGCAACTTTCCTGTTTGGGGCTTCAGGTGAAGCGGCTTGTGAGATCTTTTTTCTGATGGAATGGGCGACGTGAGGGTGAATGCACTGGCTTGGCAGCGTGGAGCGCGATAGTCAGACGCTGGTCTGCGTCTTTCCAAGCGTCGACTCGGCATCGACATTGACATCGGCTATGTGGACTGGCATCGAGCACAGCACCCCTTCTCCCTCCTCCGTCCTTCCGCAAACCTCACTCGTCCTGCCATCCTCCAGTCTACTCGCTCCTCTTTCCCGGAGACTGCATCTTCATCGGCCACCTGTCTGTCTGCCGCATCGCATCGAGATACCCCGACTGCCCGCCACGGCCCAGCAGAATTGCCTTCCTCCGCATCTGTACCTCCTGTCCTTGCCCGCCCACTTACGGTTTTCGACCATCACATTTGTGTTCCTGCATCTCGCCACTCACCTACTGACACTTCGCTATACCTGTTTGGACACCACAGTGCTCGGCGATGTGGACGCTGGGTGGTAGATTGGCGGACGGCAAGGCGTGGAAATGTGTGTGCGGGCTGGTCAGAAGCAATCAGGAACTCAAGCGCCTGGTCAAGCGGTGATGAGAAAGACAGGCAGGCGGGTAAGCTGGCAAACGGATCGGCTGGTGGGCTAGCGGGAGGAGCAGGCAGGGGCCCCAACCCGCCTGTCATTGTGGCCTTTGTCCTTTTTCCCCCACCGGCTGGCTAGCCAGTCGTTCAGTTGTTTGGAAATCGCCACCAACGTGCGTGGGACTAAGAGAGAAGAAGAATAGAGCGCGCAGGACAGCATCGTGTTGACAGGCTAGCTGGGCTGGGCTGGGCTGGCTGGTTACCTAGGGACGGCCCATACGCTTCCTAGCTTGTACCTCTCGTACTGTACATACACCTACCTATACAATACCCCCTCAGTACCTACGTACGTACGTACTTGTACCTGTGCCCTGTACGCACCTCAGTACCTATTGCAGTGCTGCAGTAAGCAAGCAAGAAAGTATTCTATTATGCGCATCCTAAGACGAAGGACGTGGACTGTCGTTTCAAAGGGTTCAAGAAGCCGTTTGGTGACTAGGCGGAGGCTGTGTTGAGTGGATGTGACGTGATGCGTGCTCATCGTGGTGGGTGTGCGGTATGGTGGCTGGAAGAGAGAGGGAGGGAAAGGGGGATAGCTGAGGTAGGTAGGGAGATGTGTGGGCATGTTGTCGTAACCCGTCAATATCTACATGTATCCAACATCCATCCTTCCTCATCCATCCACCGGTATATCTACCTACCTACCTACCTATCTCCCTTGCGATTCAACGACCCGTCTATCCATCTAGTGTACCTTTGTTAACCCTTTGAACGGTGGACCCATGCATGCTATCCAACTCGACATCCGTCTACCGTCCAAAGCGTTGTTACGCGACTGTTGTGGCGTGAAGTTGTCAATCGAGCGACGTAACGCGGGACGAGACGGCCAGGCGGGACTGGTGGGAATTGAGTCGAGTGGAGTGCAGAGGGGTTGGGTTTTGGCAGCTGCTCTCTTCTTGTCTGCGCGTCTTCTGGTTGTAGAGAGTGTGATGATGATGGATGTGGAAGATTAGCTTCAACGGGCGGCTGAAAAATTCTCTGTGATTGTTTTCACTTGGGAGTCTAGATGGGATTGGAGTTTATCGTGGTACCCCAGCGCCTCCAGTTGTTTCCAAGATGGATTGGACGACGGCGCGGGTGGCGGCACTCTCTGTCGGCTCCCGTCGTGGTCATCTTCTGGTTCAAATTCGAATAAACAGCTTCCTTTTTTTGGGCCTTCGTTCTCTTCTTCTTGGTTCGCATGGAGGAGCAGAGAGTAGCGACTGCTCTCGTGGGAAATGGGGATGTCGCCGACTCTTCTTATACTGGTCTTTGAGTTTGCATTTCTCTCAGAGCCGGAAGCAAATCAAATCACCCGTGGCCCAGAAAAAACTTGACTTGCGGAGATGGCTTGCTGCCTCGCATCCCTGGTCGCCCTACTGTCGCTTTTTGAGCATCCATTTCAAGCGTTCTTCAACCACCTGGACTTGTTCCTCAAAATGCATCTAGACGCAAAGCACGATTCTTTCCGGCGAGATTCGGTAGTCTCGGGACACTGGGTGCCCTCCATGACGGAAGATCCTCGGCCAACGTCCGTGCGCGGCAAAAAAAGTCGCTTTTTCTCCACCACGCTTGCACGCCCAACAAACACTCCCACAGAACAGCGCAACAAAAGGGCAAAAAGAAATCGTGGGAATTGAGCCCAACGCGGGGCTTGAACCCGCAGCCTTAAGATTGCCTGGTATTGGTGCTGTTGCACAATACTAAGAGTCTTACGCTCTACCGATTGAGCTAGCCGGGCAGCTGGTGGAAGTTGGATGCTTCCGAGCTGTTGTTGAGATTCCGATGGGAGTTTTGGGTTATAAATAGGACTTGTTCAGTCCATCTGGTCCCCTTTCATAACGGGACAAAAATTCAAGATCCAGGGCCAGTTGTGTTGTTGTCGAGAGCGGGAGTTTAGCGCCGCCCGGTGCGGCCGACGACTCAAAGCGCTTCCGCGTTTCCACCGGTGTTTTGGACGACTCTGCGTGCGTCGGCTTCGAGCTCCGGGAACGCAGTGATGATCTTCTTGGCCAGAATGTCGCGGAACTGGGCGTAGGCCTCGCTCTTGCCCTTGAGATTCTGGTTCTTCTTTTGGACGACCTCCGCGAATTCGCGCGTGTAAATGTCTGGGTTGCGCCCACTCTCGACGTACGCGACGATTTCGGGCGGGACCATGAGCGAGACGTTGGAGGCCTGTCGCGAGAGTTGGAGGAGGTTGGCGAGGAGCTCGGTGCTGCGCGCATGTCAGCGTCGGGGTGATGAAGTGTATGGTCTGGTGAGATTTACATCTCCCGCTTCATCGCATCTTCGGTGTTTGTGCCTTGGAAATCGTGGACTTGGACGACGAGCTGGTAGAGGTTCTGGATGATGCGCTTCATTTGCACTGCCAATTTGTTAGTCGCGTCGCTTCCAATCTGACGAGCGCTCACCATCAATCGGTTCTAGGGTCGACACAGGATCGGGAGCCATCTTGATGAGACTTGACGGGTCGTAGGTCGTCCAACACTGCGAGCTGGTTCGACGTGTCGTGGTTAATTGAAGCTCTGGAGCTCCTCACCGCCTTGGAGCTTCGGCCAGTCAACATCGGGCCGATCCATCCCGGAAGCGTGGCCGACACGACGCGGTCGAGACGGAATGCCTCCTCAAAGCACATGATAATGACGACGTTCGACAACTTGCCAGCCTCGACCTCCAACGACTATCTCTTCACACGCCCTGGATCCCGTAGGAGCACCTCCGCTGTCCGAAACACCGTCAAGTGCGCGCCGTCCAGCAGCAATGCGCCCAAGCCCAGATTGACCTGATGCCATGCAACCGCTTCCGCAAAGGACGTCGAGCTCCCCTCAAGGCTCCGTTCCCAGCGCCCCGAAGCTCGCTACAGGCGTAGACGCGGGCATTACAACCTCCAGCGCGCGTCCCGTCACCACCTCCCGATCCGAGGCCAGAACAAATGGAGATGTCGCTTCGAACAAGGCGGCGGCGGCGTTTATTCGTCGCACCCTGTGCGCACACCATGTTTCGTCCAACATCCTTGCTGGTGGAGAAAAGGGCAAGACGTCCCAGAAGCCGCTGGATGAGCTATTGCCGCCGTTGACGAGCTCAAACGAGGTCGACTTGCAGCTGTACGCCATCATCTCCGTCATCATCAAGGAGTTTGTCAACGCATGGTACGCCAAGATCACACCAGACCATGTATTTGTGGACGAAGTGATTCAAATCATTGCCCACTGCACGCGAGCGCTCGAGCAGAGGCTGAGGCAGGTGGATCTGGAAGCATTGATCCTGGACGAGGCGCCCCGGCTGGTTGAGGATCACATTGAAGGTGGGTGCCAACCACGACGACAACGAAGCGACTGCTAATCACACCTTCCAACAGCATACCGGACGTCGCGCCGAATATCTGAAAGCAACCCTCTGGCCTCGGATTACCGAAACATATACCACACCCTCAAACCGCACCCTGCTCTGGCACCAGTGCCATCCGAGGTAGATCCAGCCGCAATCTTGGAGCAGCAAGAAAATGAGGCAGCTTGGCGGCAGCTGCTGGTACAAGGAGTGTTGGCGGTGCTCTTGCCCACCGAGGACTTGGAAAATGGATGCCTCCGCGCATTGGTGGCCGAGATATTCTCGGAAATGATAATTGGCAACGGCGTAGGCAACAAGGTTTGCGAGCCGTGGCTCTTGTGGGAAGCTACCGAAAAGATTGCTCATGTCATTCATCCACGCGTGGCCGAAGCAGAAGCAAAGGCGCTTTCCAGCGGCTCAGCAAAGACGACGAGTCGCCTGGAGCAATTTGGCCTGCTCACCTCACCATCCGGAGACGCCGTCGAGCCACGCAAGCAAAAGAAACCCTGGAGCGGACAAGCCTGGTCCATTGGCGATCTCAACGCCCTGTTTTGGAGTATATGCCAGTACACGTTTTTGGCTTTTACGGCTTTGCGCGCCATCATCACGGCTCTTACACGATCGCCCTCGCTCCCTGCGAGATCTGTGGGTGGTGTGCACATGTCATCCCCCATGGACGCCAGCCGCCAGTCGCTGTGGAGCAATAATGCCGCGCCGTCTGCGACATTGGATGAGCCGTGGCCGGTACTCAGCATGAGCGCGTGGACGTGCGCCGCTCAGCTGCTCGAATTCAAGGCCCGGATGCCATGGCTCGCAGGCCTTGTATCGCTACTTCATTGGGGTGCAGTCAGCGGTCCGGGACAGGTGGGTGGCACAAACGGACCATTGGACAAGTAAGTCGGACTGTTTCTTTTCTGTCGTACTCCCCATCGCATTCGTTCGACTCTTTCAGCCCATGTCGCCGTTCCCTGTCTAGCTCCGCATGCTCTGAAGGTCACTTGACTTGGCTGGCAATCCATGTCGGCCTATCGAAGGCTGCAATCCCGGCCCGCGGTTTCATACCCTTATCGTCATGCATGTGGCCCCTGCCGCCCACAGGCGAATCGACGCGTCGAGGGCAAAGCAATGCAGACGACGCAAAATGCTCTACTGGCCCAAGAACGAACCTCTCTCCGTCCTCTCTAGCTTCCGATGCGCTAGGCCCGCAGCTCGCATGCTACAGCTCAACAAGACGAGCCCCGCCATCAATCCTGGAATTGGACTTTTCTCGCCAGGCAAGACGTGCCGTATGCGCCCGGCTGATCTGCCTTCCGCCCACTGGCATGCTCGGGACTGGCCGCTCTTTGCAAGGGGCTGCGGCCAGGAAGCCTTGTTTAACGCGAAGCCGCCTGGCATTGGACGCCGCCTACGCTTGGGACCGCAACCGCAATTAAGATGCGCACCAATATGAGTCCCCTCATGCGACCACGAGAGTGACATCAGACCATCTCCTCACAATGGACAAGAGCTTTGTTGGGCATCGCAGCGGGGAGTCGGCGGCCACTGTCCGATGCCTGTCTCACGTCAACATGGACTTGCCAATTGCGCTTCATGCCGTCTCGATCTCACCACCGGCAGCAGCTTCTCATACTGCCTTTGCAAACATCGTACGGACTCGTATGCGTCCGGCCGGGAAAATGATGGTTCAATTTGGCGCCGGACCTTTTGCCTTGGCGGACATTGCTCCTCGGACTGGCGATCCTTTCAACTCGCTTACCCTCTGGTTTCGCCGCGTCGCCCTTCCACGAGATCATTGATTCCAGACACAATTCTATCGAGGTCAAGACGTCACCGACTGCCAAAGAGTCAGGCATGTCCCGCCGCAGCACCAAAGAGGGCTAGTCCGGCGAGCGGCCAATACCGCTATTCCGGCTCTCGTTTCCCAGGCCTCGCATATTGATCCCAATCTGCCGTTGACCCCATTTTTACCAAATTTTCCCAGAATTCCGTCTTCGCTTCTGCAAATCTCTCTGTCAGCCATGCAGCATTGGTGCCTTTTTTATTTTTCATTTCCCTCTCGCATCCGCGGGAGTCGCGTCAACATTACTGCCCCCCCATGATGAGATTGGTAAAGTTTACTAACGCCATATGACCTTTGTGCACAGACTGCTATCCCACCACATTCGCGCGCACCTGCTCAACCCAGCGCTGCTCCCGCCCCTGCTGCGCACGTTGCGCGAAGCCCTCTTCCCCAACAACGCCCCGGCCCCGCCGCGCGTGGCGCCTTCGCCCGAAGAGGAGCTCGCCATCAAATGCAGGGCCGCGCAGGCCGTGCTGGCGGCGACGCCGGCGGCGGTGAGGCCTCGCTTGTTTGGCAGGGCCGGGGCAACGACGATTCCGTCGTCGACGACCTCCTCTGCCAGTACTCATGCTGCGGCGGCACCATCCTCGTCGTCGGCGTCGTCTATAGGCGACGAACGTGGAAGCGGGAGGGATGAGCCGCAGTCGGACGACGATGTCCAGAGGAGGCAGGTGGAGCGCCTGCTGGATGTGCTGGGCGACCCGTACCTGAACAAGCACCTCGTCTTTGGGCTGATTGAGCTGGTCGTCGTGCGCCTGCTGCCCGAGCTCGGCGAGAAGGGCGTCGACGCGTTGATGGAGGAGCGTTTGGGGTACAATCTGTAGGTGGGGTACCAAGGCGCCCGTAGTTGCTGAGGCGTAGGTGTTCATCGTTGCTCCTGACCATCCTTCGCGGCGTATGCTCTTGCTTGGGTAGCTGATCAGTTGGCTTCTTCTTGTTCCCCTTCTTCGTGTTTTCTCTTCGTTGAATGCCCGTGGGTGGCTTGGGGCACAGCATGGCATGGCGTGGGAGTCATGGCATAGAATCACATGGCATGGCGTTGCGCGGCGTAGTGGTTGTGGCGTGGCGTGGAGCGGCGTGGTAAGGTCAGTGAAGCGTCAGTAGCATTGCGATTTGCGATGCGGTACATAGATTGGCAGGGGAGACAGAATGGGATGGACTATGGTCAGGTCTGGACAGAAAAATTAAGTTTGCTGGCCTCTTATCCGAACCGTTCTACCCAGGGTAGACGTGATCTAGATTGTTACGTTAGGTCGAGTTGCTCATGCGTTGTTTGCTCGAGTCTAGCACGTCGCCTCCTTTTCTTGCAAATACTGCCATCCTCCTCTCTCTGCGGCTGGAGTACAGCAGTCGTAGTCCTCCAGGGCTCATAAACTCCCCACACCGTTCCATGATCAACAATCGATCTACAAGCAGACCTACACATAGACAGACTTCCGAAACCCCCCTTCCCAAAGCATGGGAAGGTGCAAGCGGGACAGTCCAATCATAGAAAGATGTGCGTCTGCTATATAGATTCCGCGGAGGCACGAGGGGCCCCTCATTGCGGAGAAGGCACATATTCACATATTGCAGTATAGGCACGTTGCCCATAGCTATTTCGAATGCAGCAGGTTGGGAAGGGTTGCTTGCCGAAGAAATAGTGGAGGACACGGCTTCCCATGGTTTGCCTGTATCCGACTTGAAGTGAAAACTCTTTTGGGGAATTTGCGGAACCTATTTGGGCTTTTTCTCTGCTTTTGTCTGTCGTGGTCGGCAATGGACTGACTGGAAGATTGGACCGCACTGACTGACTTGACTGACTGACACAAAGCAGACCTACCTACCTACCTACCTACCTACCTACACACCTCCAACACAGAAAGCAAGCAAGCAACAATAGACCACACAGCACAAAACTCGATCGCAGCGGCACATGTAGACAGCTTGCCCGCCCCGCCAGCGCACAACAAAACCCTCGATCTCAACCTCCGCATACATGCATACATTCACGACCATCTCATCATACAGTGCAGGTACATAGAAAGAGGGAGGTGCTATGCATGTGTTGGCAACGCCATACAACACCAGCCGTTCCATTCGGCCCACCGTTCCGCTGCACGCAGCAGCGCAGTACAGCGTGGTGGTGGTGGTGGTGGTGGTGGTCCCGACAGCCCGGTCCGGTAGAGTCTGCATATTACACATACATGTGTGCGTAGGTGGCTATGTACGTACGTATGTAGGTAGGTAGATAGCTGGATAGATGAGTGCTGGTCGTAAGTCTAGACGAGTCGAGAGGACGTCACGAGCGTTTGGTGTGGAGAAGTAAATGTGAACTGTATATGTATGGTGGAGTGGAGAGGAATGAGTGGACCGGGGGGTTGGGCAGCGGGCAGCGGGCAGTGGGCTGGACCAGGCCGCGCTGTGTTTGTATGCAGGCAGGTTGGCAGCGTCTGCGGCGCTTCAGACCTCCATACACACAGTCATTTACAGTAAGCAAGAACTGGGACGAGCCACGCAGGCAGCGGCAGACAGCAGCTGGAAAAGGGGGCGATTCCAAGAAATGGCGATGGGGAGGAAAGGGGGGAGTTTGTAAGACGGATAAACGGACGGACTTGCGGCGGCCAGGCAGATAGTTGGTGAGCTGAGCCACCAGATGCCTTGACGGATTTATGAGAGACTAAGGGCGGGCAACGAAAACAGACCAACCCTTTTGTCGTCGCTGCTGGATCCATTTTCCCAGGTGGATGACGGATGTGGGGTTGGTAGGGGAGGGTGGAGAGGACGAGGGGAGGGAGGGGGCTAGTGTTTACCTCATCAACGAGGGGGCCATTGCATGGCATGTCCATCCGGATGGAGACTGCGAGGGGCGCTGAGCTGAATGATGAGTCTCAAGAAGGTTGAGGCAGGAGTGGCGAGTACAAACTCGAATAGCGGCCAACAACGGCCAACAACACTGCCATGAATCCGCAGACGAATGTGGAGGAGGTGCAGAGATGAGGATTCCACACGACTACTGATTGACGACTACTGACGAGAAGAGACGAAAGAAAGTGGGACGCGCCCAGCCGCAGCCCAGCAAAACCCACTTGTCTGCGTGCATGCCGGTTGGTTGGTTCGTTGGCTTGGGCTGGCTGGGCTGCGGCATGGTGTCAATCATCTCGGATTTTTGACAAATTATTGCGAGTGCTGCTGCTGACGGACGAAATAATTCTGCTTGGCCACCACCACGAGTCCGCAGACGTCCGTTCCTGCGCCGTACCTACGTACCCAGACCGTTTTCCGTTTGAGGTAGGTAGTCAAAATGGTGATGACGCAGCGACGGGCGTCAGCACCAACAAAAAGGCCATCATCATCAACAGAATGAACGGACAAGAGGCACTCAGCAAGACCAACGACAAGAAGACCAAGAAATTGGTTCGACGGGCGACGGAGTAGACGGCGGCTGTTGTATCCGCAAGGTCCATACATAGCGGTAGCCGGCCGGCCGGTAGGCAGGCGGCGGGTATTGACCTGGGCTTGTGCTGGCTCTGGCTGCCGCTGGGGCACCTGAACGGACGGGAGCGGGAGCGGGAGCGGGTAACAACGGACTCGGTACTGCGCAACAGCACTGACTCTCTTCCCTGATGTTTTTTTGCCCTTGTTGGAAGAAGAAGGAGAGGAGCAGCAACGCCAACGGCAACGCGTGAAGATGGAGCCCTAACATTAGCAAGCGCAAAATTTTCTTGGGCCATGTCCGATGACGATCGTCGACCGCCCGCACCAACGCTTGAGAGGGGAGTTGCCGCCCCAGTCGGCCGGTTCGCTCGCCGCGTGCCTGCCTCCTCGCTCGGCGCCGCAGTCGTCGTGTCGTGGGTTTTGTGCCGTTGTCATTCGCCTGTTTGCTTGCCCGGGGGCTGCATCGATTGGATGGATCCTTCTCCTTTTCTGTAGGTGGCCAGCCTTCCAGCCGCCGTGTCTGCCGGATGAATGCGCTCCTTCAGCGCAGAGAAAGAGTCGGTGAGCAAGCAGCAAGCAGCGAGCAGCAAGCAGCCGGACGGACAAACGAGTGGTAAGCTCAGCTCATCTCGCTCGGCAAAGCATTGTCGAATAAAGGCAGGGGAGTGGGCGCTATTGCTTGCTGCATCGAGAGAGAGGGAGAGAGAGACGAGGCATGATAGACAGAGAGACTTGCGAGAAACGGGAGGCCAGCGCCACGGCGGCAAAGAGAAAGAGGCAAAAAGATGCAGGGTCGTCTTTGATGGGAAGCAAGATTGGGTTGCAGCAGCGACGGATAATCGCATGATGAGAGGATCGAGCAAGGCCACAACAATCAACACAGATGCTATACAGACGGCATGCTAAGCAACATGGATCGCGACTTTGAATGCAGGAGCGAGATTTGACACAGATGACGAAAAGAAGAAAAGAAAGAAGCAGCAGCAGCGGCAGCTGTCAAGAGTCAATAATGGTCCTGCAATACCTTTGCAGTAGATGTATTGGGAGGAGGAGGAGAAGATCCGCGGCGCTGGGGAAAATGTGATTCCAGCCTCGAAGGGCACTGCAATCATGTATCGCGCGTGCTCTGTACATATGAGCGGCAAGCAAGGGAAGCTGATGCCCAGAAATGACGACGATTGACTGGTACGCGGCAGCAGGGCAGATGGCGCCGGCGGATGCGGCTCCGTACAGAGCCGGCGCATTTGCATATTGCGTCTCTCCCCATCCATCGCTCCATCCATGGACGATGAACAGCCAACAAGCAAGGAGGAGCAAAGGGAGGAGACGCAGCAGGCGGGAGATGTGCTTCTTGTCCGCCCCGGTCGAACGCCATGTGTACAGGACATGGTGGTCGCTGGTGCGGTACGTGTGACCAAGACAGCACCAAACGCAGGCTGGTGGGCTGGCTGGAAGGACCACGGCCATCATCAATCACTGCAGACTCTGCGTTTGGGGAACGACATCCGTCCAGCCGCCCAGCACCGCCGCCGTCGCACAGCGCTGTGCTACGTGCTACCCCACGTGAGCCTGCACTGCGGTGGCCCCCAGTCGTCCGTCCGTCGCGGAGAGTACCTAGTGGTACGGCCAGTGGCGTGGGTGTCTAGTCCTCCTTTGAGGGCTTTTTATTCCTGTGCTAGGTAGCCGTATGCAGCTGCCCCCTCACCACCCCCCGGCCGGGGGGTGCCCACGCCTGGACTGGTCCGCTAGCCTGCCTTCGCTTCCGCCCAGGCGGCAGATAGATGCCTTTGGGAGACCGTCTCTGCGGCCGCCCGAGACAGGCCTATGCAGCTCCCGTAAGGCGCGACCACAAGTAGCCTGCAGCAAGGCAAGGGAGGGCAGAGCAGCGCTGCTGTGCGGTGGCCTTCGTTGTAGAGGTTTTCTCGTCGACGGGTACGCGAGTGTCCCCTTTCCCTTAGACTGACAAAGACGATATGCATGAGCGACACTGTAATAGCAAAAAGTCATTGGAACAAAGCAAGGGCTAATAACAAAAAATGGCATTGACATTGACCCCGAGCCTGGCTGGCTGGACGTTTCCGCATCCACCAAGCAAACACGCAACGTACCCAGAAGGATGGACGAGACGAATGACGAAGAAAAGCAATAAAATCGGCGTGGAACCAAAGCCGAAACATGATGCAAATTCGCCAGGTGCTGTCAGTGTCCCCAAAACAGTCCCGCGTGAGCGGATTCGACGTCTTTTTTTGCAAGCGGATAGTTTCAGTGTGGTGGTGGTGATGCTGATGCCTGCCGGTAGTCCAACCGCGAACCTCTCTTTCCCTCATCTCGCCATTTTTGGTGTTTCCGTTCGTTCAAAATTGAAGGGAGAGAGGAGCACAGAGAAAAAAAGCGAAACAGGAAACAGCAGGGCGGGCCGAATTGAAGGAGGGACGAAAGAAAAGAAAAGGAATGCTACTGGATGAAAAAGATGAGACAAAGAAAAAGAAGCAACAGAGGTATCACAATTACATGGTACCCTGCAAAGCACAGCAGCGGCTGCAGGGCCCTTCAAACCGAGATGCCATCCCAACCCAACGCAACAGCGACAACAACGAACCCGAAAAACTAATGTGGTGAAGCAAAGAATGTGCAAAGAAAGATACCGCGACTCTTCAGGAATGACTGCCAACCTGTTGCCCGTATGCCCGTGGACCGTAACCAGCCGGATCAAACGACGCCGCCAAGCACAGTAGGAGTAGACGAAGGATTCGTTCGGGACCATGATGATGGGAGGAAAAGAATACAATGGAGAGGAAATGGGGGATCCCCCGACGACGAGGGCGTGCAAACTCTCAAGTCTTCCTGACGAGCTCCTGTTCCGGGATACGGTGCAGCCCGCCGGGCAGGTTCTCGCCAATGCTGCCACTGCGCTGCAGCCTCAGCTTTTCCATCAACTTGCCAATTGTGACGTACTCCTGCGGCTCGACGAAGCCGCTCGGCTGATGCTGAAAGAAGCTCATGACAAGTTCCAAAGCCTTCCTTGCGTCTTCTTGCGACGGTGACGAGGGGGCCGTGCCGTTGGTACTGCTGGGACTGACCGGTGAAATTTGCTGTGTCGTCGTTACAGGGGTCAGTGCCGGAAGCGGCGGCGGCTGCATCGACGTCGTCTGCTGTTGTAACAGCGCGTTGCTTGGCTGATGTTGCTGCCGCATCATCTCTTCAACTCCTCCCAGCGATGGGTCCGATATGGGCGAGTCCAGTGTCGTCGACGTGACGTAACGGGGGGTTTCGGCTTCAGACGAGGACGGAGGTGACCCATACGGATCTATCCCAAGCGCCGGGAAGCTTTGGCTCCTTTGCGTCACATTGCGCGACTGCTGCGACGGCATGAAGGGGCTAGGCCCACATACGGAATCCGGCGTGAAGAAGGGCGAAGTCGGGCTCGTGGGACCCGCCGAGAAGGTCGATCCGGCCGCATCTGTAAAGACGCTCGACAAGGAAGTGTTGCTCTGCGAATGGGGAAATTGGCGGTTCGACTGATCTCGGTAGCTATCCGGGCTTTCGGTCTTGACGAGGTTTTCTTCGCTCTTCAAGGAGCCCGATGTCATGGGCGAGGGCGACGACACTCCTCTCGGGGAACAGGGCGACATTTCGTTGGGAGTATGTGCGCTTGACGGTGGATTTGATGGTTCCGAGTCTTCTGCGATGGACCGCTTCCTCGACTTGGCGCCCATCAAGCTATTCTTTTGCTTAAACTTCTCCAGCCAAGTGTTACTGTTGGCTTTGATATGGCTCTCGGAACTACCGACCGAAGCGGCGAAGAATTGGGCCTTTTCTTTAATCATGTCATCTGTCAGAGGAAGCCCCTGCCGCTGGTGGTTCTTTGCCCAGTTTGCCAAAGCTCTCTCGACGTCGGGGAACTTGCTCTTTGATCTCTTGATAGGAGAGCGACTTCCGTCATCCTGGTACAAGTACTTTTCCTTTTGCCTCAGGACCTTGGATACGGTGCTAGAACAGTCAGCTTTTTGAAGTCGTCTGCAAGTCCGAGAATAAATACCTGCGCTCGACGCCAAACATGGCTACACAAGTTAGCAACGACCATGACGCCAGGATTAATGAACACACCTCCAATCTCCGTCTGCTTCACAGTGGGATGCTCCTCGTGGTAGAGACACATGCGCCGACGGTCATTATCCGTAAGTGTCTTTCTTGGTGTTGATGATGTCCGGGTCGAAGTAGCCGAAACTGGGGTTGGGGTCGCTTGTACTGGTGCAGGAGCAGGAGCAGAGTACATTTGCTGAGGCCCGTAGCTAGTCTGGCTCGTCAACATGCTCGGCCATTGGGGCATTATGAGCGGTTGGAGATGTTGATGCGTCGGCCTGGGCGGTTGCATTGCCTGGTGCTGCGAGAACATGGGCTCCATTGGCGACGGATTAAAGGCAAAGCCAGTGTATTCCTGGACTGGAGATTGATGACTATAGGCGTCGGTCGTCCAAGGTCCTGCGGGGTCATATTGGAAGGTGGACTCGTCCGGGTGGTGTTGCTCGTGCTTGATGCCTATGTGGCTCATGGCGATCAGAAAGCGAATGCTGCGTGTTGGCGAACCGTGCGGTTGGAATTTTGGGACAATGTCAGACTTCTTGTATGCTGCGAGTGCATCCGAGAGAGTGGTGTTCCTGAGTTCAGAAAGGGAAGGGTGCATGCATGCACGGGGAGCTCATGAAGCGAAACACGGTAGTGGTACCACGGCGCAAGCGAAAGGGCAAAGACCAGAGACAAGAATGAGACAAGACGGGGGGGGCCTCGCTGACACAAACGGGGGAGCAAAGATCGGAGGAGGGTGGGCGATGGGTTCGAGATCAAAGACGTGTGGAGAGAGTAGAAGTTGTAGGGGCAGCCCAGGACAGAGAGCGGTAGGGTTGGTACGGTGCGGGTGCGGTGCGGTGCGATGCGGGTGCAGAAGCGGGAGCAGATAGGCAGCTGGTGCCCCCCTGTATGTCTGTTTCGTGGACATGGCCGTCTAGATGTTTTGAACTGGGAAAGGCGGGCTGTCGCTCTCTGGGGCGGCCAGTGGGAAGGCGAGGCGGAGACGTTGGACGCTGAGAGGGCAGTCAAGTCGGGTAGCGGTACAGTCCAGACGCAGGCCCTGCTGGGATTGTTGGAGAGCTTCACGAATCGAAGATCGTGGTGTGGTGGTGTCCTGCTGCTGGGATCAGCTATCGGCCGTGCGCGCCGGACGGGCGACGGAATCACTGCCCTGGTCCCTCTGCGCCCCCTTGTTTCTCATGCCCACTGCCACCACAACCACCACCTGCGCCCACTCTCACAAGGGTACAGTCCTCCTGCTTGATGCTGCTGCTGCTGTTCCCTGAGTTGCCCAGAGCCCGCGAATCACTCGTCGACAAAAACAAAAGGCCGCAAAATGGTCCAGGAACGCCCGTTCGTATCATGTCTTGCCTGGTCGTCATCAACGCCATGCAAACAAAAATGTTCCTACAAACCTGTGAGCTCCATCCATCCGTGTTGTTACTGTGCCTAGACGCCTCCCAACCCTGTCCTGGACTGCAATCCCTCCGCGGCATCCTCTCCTCGCGACCCCCCTCCGGTCGCTCGGGCGCCGAGCTGCTGTCGATCAGTCCAATAAGCCCGGCGAAAGAGGAAGATGCATATCCACACGACTCCATCCACTTTCCAAACTCCGTGCTGCGCTTTTCCTTCCTGGCCAAGGCCGCGCTCACAGCCAGCCTGGTGGTTCCGGATGCGGTTGTCCCACCCCACCAATCATCACTGCTTTTTGATATGCTCCGAAAATTGCTCCACGCCACACCCGGGGCGCGGCCTCCCCCAAATGGTCTGCGGCCCGCTGATCACCGTTTGACGATAGTTACTGCGTGTGACGTAAGCATATTGCTTTGGTCGCCAACTTGTTCCGCCAACACTTACCAACATCCTCATCTGCCAGCTCGTGCGACAGTCCGACGCGCTGCGGCTGGTGCTTGACAGACTTGCCGTAGACAATGGCATGTTTGAATTGTTCCGTAATCGTCTTGTGGATTTGGTTACACTGTGCAGGGTCCGGTTAGCACGGCTCGCGGCGCGAGAGACGATCAAACAGCTTACAAAGTCCTCGATGGTGCACGCGTTGGATCTGAGCACGACGGGAGCCGAGTAGTCGGGCATGCGGCCCTTGGGCTTGGTGTAGACTCGTCGGAGATTGAGCTTCTCCCACATTTGCTCGAGAAGCTCGTCGACGTTCCAGCCGTGTTCCGAACTGATGGGACAGGCGCTGGGAATGCGGTACAGCAGGTCCAGCTCCTCAATGGTGATGGCGTCAATCTTGTTCAACGCGTAAATGGCCGGAATGTACGCCCTGCTCTTGGCCTCCAGAACGTCGATAAGATCGTCAATGGTCGCGTCGCAGCGAATGGCAATATCCGCCGACGCAATCTTGTATTCTTTCATAACGGCTTTGATTTCCTGTTTCGGCAGTGCTCAGCGGCATGTCGAGGTTTGTTGCCATGTGGCCAACTTACGTCTTGGTCAATGTTGGTCAGCGGTACGGTGTTGGTGATGTTGATGCCACCCTGGTCCTTCTTCTTGAAGACAATGTTGGGAGGCTCCTTGTTGATGCGGATACCGAAACCCTCGAGTTCCGACTCGATGATGCGCTTGTCGGTAAGGGGCTTGTTGACATCGAGGACAATGCAGATGAGATGGCAGGTTTTTGCAACGGCAATGACCTGTCTACCTCTACCCTTGCCGTCCTTGGCTCCTTGAATGATACCGGGCAAGTCGAGGATTTGGAGTTTAGCGCCATTGTAAATGATTTGACCGGGCACCGTGGTAAGCTGGATCGTGCGTCAGTTGTCGGTTCGTTCACGAGAGCAATTTACCAACTGTTGTAAACTCGTATGCAGCAGCTGCGGATATCGTTAGCCAACTTTCAAAAATGGGAGACTCAATAGCAGACCTTCTGAATGTTGGCCCGTTAACCTGCTCATCAACGTTGATTTTCCCACCGAGGGAAAACCAATAAAGCCCCTGCCACGAGCGTTAGCGATTGCTCAAGCCCAGCCTGTGCCAACCTACACGCTAGCCACACCGGTTCTCGCGACATCGAATCCGACTACCAGCGGTGTGAGTAAAAGGTCCAACGTTATCCGTGGGTGCAGTCCTTACTACCACCGCCACCTCCTCCGCCAGAGGGGGTCAGCAGTTCCTTCTTGAGCTTCGAGAGCTTCGCCTTGAGTTGTCCTACACACCCGTCAGACCTGCATATCAATCGCTTTGCGCCGGTTCCGCTGTCGTACCCAAGTGAAACGATGTCGCCTTGTTTTTCTGCGTCCGGGCCATCTGATTGGAAGGTTAGCGCGACGCTCGCGGTGGGTTGACGTGGACGCACTTCGGCCTCAATCTCCTTGATCTGTTCATGAGGATGTTAGCGGGCGCATTGAAGGAGTGGTGAGGGTGAAGCTTGCCTTGTCCACGGTGGTCGCCATGGCTGCTGGATCTCCGGGAGGGGTCTATCGCGAGTCTATGGTATGGTGTTGAGGGGCTCGGAAAGTTGTGTCGGCGGAGGAATATTGTTCTGTGCAGGATGACGTGGGTGCTTTCAGAAGATTTGGCGGGGAGTTGTGGTCGCAGGTCGGCGATCTTGGCGGCGGACTCGGTTCGCAATTCGATTGGCAGGGCTGACCAAGGGAACGTCACTGCCGTAGGGTCACCCGGAGACGCAGGACGACGCCAGGCCATCTTTTCTCCTGTACCTCGTTGTCCTACTGCTATCGCTAGTCGCATTGCTCCAACCACATCAACAGCTGTAAGTCGGTGCCGGCTCGAAGCACGCAATTGTCTGCAGCGTTTGCTCATCACCTCACGCTCCTCGGCATAGATACAGGACGCGTGCGCGTTTGCGCAGGCAGACTAGCAGGTTCCTGAGACACGCACGTCTTTGCTTTTGAGCCTATCCTCTCAAAACAAGTCCCCGACGGTAGCCGGTGGCATACATATCCTTCCCGACCACCTTAAAACGCCTGCGCGCCCTGCCTCCTTTAGCAATCGACATTTCTTCTTTCTATCCGCCATGACTGCTCTAGACGAAAGCATTGTTTCCTCCCCTGCCGCGGGCCAGTCCAAGTCGCAAGACATGGACGCTTTCCATGCCCTCGTCCAGGACCTCAGCGCCGTCCTTGGGCCGTCCTCGGGCATCGACTCGCACGACGTCGACCCAAAAGAGCTTGAGAATATCATGAAAAAATATGTATCCAACCCCCTTGAATGGCAACAATATGCCCATGGCGACGGCAGTCGAAACTACACGCGCAACTTGGTAGACAAAGGCAATGGCAAATCCAACCTGTATGAAGTCGCCTCCGCGTGAATCAGTGTCGCCAAAACCATTCAGACTAATGACCCTGCAGGCTGATCTTGGTCTGGACTCCCGGCAAAGGTTCACCAATCCACGAGTCAGTACATGATCTGGCCTGCTCTTTTGATGCCCCCAATTGTTAACGTGACCTTCAGTCATGCCAATGCGCATTGCGTCATGAAAGTCTTGAAAGGAAGTCTGAAGGAGACTCTCTACTCTTGGCCGGATCGCGACCTATCCGACCAGGGTCAGCCAGCGCCGCCCCAGATCAAGAAGGAGACGGTCTACCACGAAAACGGCGTGACTTACATGTCTGACCAGCTGGGCCTGCACCGCATCTCCAACCCTGACCCGGAAAACTACGCTGTATCCCTCCACCGTAAGTCATGATGGCTCGATTACCTCGGTTTCGGATGCTAAGTGACGTCGTCAGTCTACACTCCTCCAAACGCGGAGCATTTTGGATGCCAGATCTTTGACGAGAGGACGGGAAAGGCCAGCCACGTCTCCCAGAGCAACTTCTTTTCCGTCGTTGGTCACAAACTCTAAACTGCATCTCCCTCTCTCTATTCCTGGGAATGGGGGCTAGGGCGTTTGGATTGGGCTGGCGTTCGGGTTTGAGAATTTGGGTACGAGACGAGGCGACGACGATGGCATTGTCCGGTAATTTCCTTTGCATGTCCACTGTTTGGTATTCTTGTCGCTTCAACTGCAAGACTAGAGACTTGCACATCACTAGCAGGACAATAAGCTTTTCAACACCGCCTGTCCTGTCCAATCACATTGCTTCTCCTCTTGGTCAAACCGCACTTGACACCCCGATCGTTGGTTATTTCCTTGTCCTTTTCGCGCGTTAGCATGGCGGATCGTTGATCATCTCGGGCCGCTCCAGCAACTTTCATGGCCACGAGAATGAATCAGTCTAGTTATGCAAACAGCAGTCTGCGAACCGCTCCCAGTCACAGGTCCGCTCCGGCACGGCTCACGAGCCTGGGTCCATCTCTACCTCGGAGCATGCTTGCCCGACAACATCGTGGCCACTGTAGCATGCACTGTTTCCATTGCCACGCGGATGGTGGTGAGTACCTTGCATGGACCGCTCTCGCCTGGTATCTGGTTGGTCGTCTCATGATCGCTCAGCCGTATACCAAGACCAACTCCTCTTTTCCTCGCGGAAGATGACAACCGCGCGTTTATAAATGCCCAGAAACAATGCCTAGCCCTTTGCCGCGGTGAAGCTGGAGTAGAGGGAGTGGAATTCTCCATGGACCATATTCGACCTCGGGTGTGGATTGCTGTTCTATTTTTTCACAGCTTCCCATTCTCATGCTTGCGATACCTCCTCATGCCCGCAGGTACTTCCATCTTCAACCTTGCCTCCAAATCTCCACTTACTGCATATACCATGCTACCAGTCACATTGTCCAGTCCGTTTCCCCGCGTTCCACATTTCGATGCCCTTTGTTTTGTTTCAAAATGCCGCTTGAAACTATTTTATCAGGTCGAGCTTGGCTGCGGTAGCGTCGACGTTGTTTCTGCGCACTTGATGGCGATGCTGAGTAAACAGGCAGGGCCAGGATACGATGTCGACGTGGACGCTGAGTAAAGTTCTGGCTGTCAGCCTGAGGACGGGTTGGATTGTTTCAACGTTTCGGGGGACTGGAGCAGGCGTGGGAGGCTTTGGATGTGGTCAAGCAGTACGACGATAGCTCCAGCCATTTATTGCGCCTGGACAACTCGGGTGATGAGCTGATGACACTGCAAGTAACCCTTGGCGGCATCCGTTGAGGCTATGTCTTAGCTCCCATACGGAGCCGGAGCTCCACATGGACCCGACCAGTAGTTTATATACGAGGCTGAAGTTCCTGCACCTGTAAGAATTTGGAAAACGACGAGATGAAAAGTCGACGACACGGTGGTGGGTTTGCCATGGACGCCAGCAAACCAAGGGCAAGGCGCCAAGGCAATGCCTCCGCGGCTGAAGCACCGACCGGATCACGCTGTTCGCAACTCAACCACTGACGCAACCTTGACCACGGCAAGACATGACGAGGCTCGCAGCAGCACGCCGGCCATCATCAACTCCACGCTCTCCCAAATGCAACTGGCGCTGTCGCTGCCCGTAGCGCACCTCCAGTCGTCGGCCCCGTCGCCCGTTCTGCTCCCCACTGCCTTCTTCGCCGTCTCCATCCTCTCGGCCCTGTGCAGTTCGCCTGACCACTCGCTCCTGGCCACGGCGGTTTCCTGGGCCCTGCTATGGATATACAGTAGTCTTCAGATTGGCCTGTGGCACGGGAGGGACAATGTCCTGAGGAGGAGATTCAGCTGGACGGCGGGCGCGTTGCTCGCCCTGGCCCAGGTGTGCGAGCAAGCCGCCAATGACGACGAGGGTTTTTGGTGGACAAAGGTACGGGCGAGCTGCACTTGGAGGATAACATGTTGACACTCGGCATCAGTCTTTGCTACCTGCCACGCTGTACATAATCCGCGCTTCGGACGTCATCGCCTGCACGTTTCCCTTTGCAAACCTCGACGACCCCTCGAATCCTCAGGGCTCGCGTGCTCTATTGCCTCATGGCTTCGTGGCCCTCCTCACAGTCTCGGCCGCCGTTGCGCTGAGTGCGGTCCCAGTCCTACCACAAGTCACGGCCCTCGGCCTCTGCAGCGTCGTGCTCACGAGCTTCGCCCTAATTTTGCTCGAGCATTCAATGACCACCATCCGGGATCCAAAACAGAGCTTGAGCAATGGAGTGTCGCCAGTGCTGCCGGTGCGGCCACGTTCTGGAAGCATTGTGCGGTCCGACGCGTGGCTAGTCACAATGCGCGAAGCTGCGTCGGTGATTTCGATATCGTGCTTTGTGCTTTCCTTTTGCTTTGAAAAAAGCTACAGGATGCACACGGTAGCGCACGAGGGCGAGGCCGAGACGGTGCTGCAAATGTGGGAGAGCGCGGCGCGGGCCTTTGCATTTCAGCAGGCCGTCAGGATGGCCTTGACGGGCGCCGTTGCCAACCTGCTCCTCTTTCTAATGGTGAGTCTCCCACCCTATTTATCTCGTGCACAGTTGGCCTGGGTATCCCGCTCTTATCTGTCAAGTCGCGCTTTCGCCCTTGCCGAAGCACCCCTGATGCGTCCCCGTTTGTGTTTCTTCATTCCCCAGTTGGCATAGTTACCGCTCCAGCGACGCACTACGTTCCCGTGGCCCTCTTGCTCCACCATCCTCCCTGTACTGATGCCAACACTTGACAGATCCGTCAGGCAGGTGCCTTTGACTCGGTCTGCTCGTCCCTCGCAGGTCTCTTGTTTGCCCACGCCTATGCCTATCCCTCGCTGCAAGCTTTCTGGTTTGCCCTGCTCTACGGGGCGGGAGCACTGTCGCTAAACTACCACGCGCCTGGTCGAGACAGCAAGATGCTGGCCCGGCACTTTCTCACAATCGTCGCAGCCATTTCCTTTGGTTTCATCCTCTTTAGCTACCTCCGACAGCTCACGACCTTTTCGCAACCTCCACCTCCCGAAGCTCTTGGCTCCATTCACCTAGGCGAAGCTCCCGACACCTCCAAACCGCTCGCCTTATCTACAAAAGATCGCCATCCCGTTGAACAGCTGATTGCCGAGGCGGAGAAGAATTGGGAGAGCAAGTTGTCCAGGCAATCGCAAACGCTCGAAGACGCCGTCGCCCGCTATCGCCAACGATTCGGTACGCATCCACCTCCGCAATTTGACCGGTGGTTTGAATTTGCAAAGAGAAAGGGTGTCCAGCTCATTGACGATGGGTACGACGAAATCTACCGCGCTCTGACGCCGTTTTGGGCGCTCAAGCCGGCAACAATACGGGCGCGAGTGAGGGAGGCACTTGGGCATGGGGACAATTCCCTGATTGGACTCTTGGTTCGCGATGGACAAGCGACGCACATTGAGGGTGGGCAAGAGTGGCAGCAAGAGGCGACGTTGGGCATGATCAAAAGCTTCATCGCACACCTACCCGACATGGACATTGCCTTTAACATCCACGACGAGCCGCGCGTGGTTGTACCGCACGACCAGCTTTCTCGATTGATAGCTCGTGCCAAAAGCCAAAACATGCCCGCCGCATTGGCTACGACACAGCCCAAGAACCAGTTTTCGAAGCGGCCAAAGGACATGAACAACGGAAAACGCATCGAGGAAGTCCCCTTTACGCGCTTCAACCAGTTTGCTCACCAGGGCACCTGGACCCATTCCCGCCTTTCTTGCTCTCCCGACAGTCCGGCTCGTAGTATTGACGAAAACCCCGCCGACAACCAGACGGCCTACGCAGTCAGCGAGCTCGGCTTCATCTACAACACGACGGCCTTTTCCGACATTTGCAACTCGCCCTCTCTCTCCTCGCACTACGGCTTCTTTGACCGGCCCAACGCCTTCAACCTCGTCCAGGAGCTCTTTCCCATCTTCTCGCAGAGTAAAATCAGTTCCTACCAAGACATTCTGTACCCGTCGCCGTGGTACTGGTACGGCAAGGTGCCGTACGAAGAATTCCGCGACCCCGCGTGGGAAGACAAGGCCGACGCGCTCTACTGGCGAGGCAGCACGACGGGCGGCTTCAGTCGCAACAGCGGCTGGCGGCGGCAGCACCGCCAACACGTGGTAGCGCGGCTCAACGAACCGGGCAAAGCGCTCATCATGGCCAAGCAGACGGAACAAGTGCCCAGCGACGCGGACGACACCAACTCGCCACCGACGGAACGCACGAGCTGGACGCCCAAGCCCGCGTCGCGCAAAGACTACGTTGAGCTCTTCGACGTGCGCTTCTCGCACATTGGGCAGTGCGACCCGGGCGACTGCGACGCGCAGCGCGAGTTCTTCAAGCTGGCCGACGCGGCCGACCAGCAGGACGCGTGGGGCTGGAAGCACCTGCTCGACATGGACGGCAACGCCTTCAGCGGGCGCTTCTACGCCTTCCTGCAGTCCAAGTCGCTGGTTTACAAGATGGCCCTCTTCCGCGAGTGGCACATGGACTGGCTGCAGCCGTGGCTGCACTACGTCCCGCTGAGCCTGCGCGGCGACGAGTGGCTCGAGGTCGTCCGCTTCTTCCAGGGCGAGGATGAGGGGAAAAGGCTGGCGCGGTTTGTTGCTGGTGCTGGCCGCGAGTGGGCGGGCAAGACGCTGCGGAATGTCGATTTTGAGGTTTGGTTTTTTAGGCTGCTGCTTGAGTGAGTTTTTTCCCCACCCCCTTTTCTTTCCATCTGAGTCGCGATGGAGAATGGCACTGACACGGCTGGGACGCAGGTACGGTCGTCTCATCGACGATAATAGAGAGTCGATTGGCTACGCGGCGACGTAGCCGCTGCGTCGTGCGGTACCCACACGCGCCCCCTTTTCCCTTCATCTCATGTCTTTTCTTCGTTCTGGCGTCTGAGCGTCGTATCTTCGTCGTTGCTGTAGGATAACAAAGTGATTGAATCGACTCGCCCGGTTGGAATACCTAACCGAGATGGATGGCTGGCTGGCTGGCCCCAGGGAAGGGAGGGAGCCCAGGCTACGCCACCTCGTGTAATTATGAAGGCAGGAGGGAATTCGCAGAAATAAGGGACACACAGCTCGGGAGCGGAGTAGAAAAGGGTCGATGAGGCATGTACAGTTTAGATGGGCCTAGGTGGGATGGAGGGATGGGGATTCACCGTCGTCGTAGTATGGTACCTCGTTGGCAGAGTTACCTAGTTGGTAGTTGGGACATTTGGAATGATGCAGCAGTCGATTATCGTACCACCTTTTTTTTTTTTTTTTTTTTCTTCTTCTCTCTGCTTCTAACCGTTGACTTATTCACTTTCCTCGAGTCTGTGGCTATCTTTCGTGCACAACGCGAGAGCACAAGCAAATCTTGCTTGCCCTTGTTGGATCTATAGATGAGAGATGAGATGATGATGATGATGGGATATATTTTCTAGACCTTCCTTACGTTGCTGGCGGCGGGAGCAAACACACACACACACACCGGGTCGACGTTTCGGTCTGTTTCAGCAAGGCTCATCTGTCCCTCATATTTTCAGTTTCGCTCACAGGTTTTTGTTATCGACTCCTCGATACGCACGCGGTGCCTTTGCCTTCCATGGTTTTCCCGCCGTAGGTATACACTCAACGCTGCTGCTACTACTATCACAGCTACACACGTACATGACTACACAGCACACACGTACATGACTACACAGCACACACGTACATGACTACGTACGTAAGACTGGCTGGCTTGACTACTTGGATTACAGTCTGTCACACATAGTCGCAATGGAACCTCACAACTCGGGTGCATCGACGTCGTCATCATCATCATCATCATCATCGTCAAACCCTGTCCCCTGCTCCCCTCCATCGCCTGCCGGCCCCTCTGCTTCTTCTCCCTCTCCCTCACCACCGTCCCCAGCATCCTGCACGCCAAACTCGACATTCCCCGCCTGCACGCTCATCACCACGTCCACATCCGCTTCTTGCCCGTCCTCCTCGTCCGACTGGCCCCCCTTGACGCCGCACACGCGCTCGCCCACCCACCCCAGCCGCTCCCGCAGCGTGACAACCACGCCCTCGCCGCCCACGGCGGCCCGCCCGATGCGCGCAGCCGCGCACACGCTGCCCCGCCACGCGGGCGGGTAGGTGGCGCGGAGGGAGCCGGTGCGGCTGGTGTGCGAGGCGCGGATGTGGAGGGGGGGTGGAGGGGGAGGGGACGAGGAGGATGAAGATGAAGATTGGGAAGGGGGGGCAGAAAGAAGCAGCACGGGCGAGAGGACGGTCAGCTCGGTCGCGCCGGCGGCGTTGGAGGAGCGCAGGGCGTGGCTGTAGTCCTCCTCCTCGTCTTGCCCTTGCCCACCCTTTGCGTCGATGGGCGTTTGTGTGTCGGCGTAGACGGGCAGGATGGCCGCGCGCAGCGCGCCGACGTCGCTTTGGAGCGTCGTTTGCGCGCCGAGGAGGTAGCGGCCGCCCAGGTCGCCCGAGGCGGTGCGCGCGGTTGTCATGTAGGTGCGAGGGGGGATGGCGTCGGTGGTGGAGGGCAAGTGGATGTTGAGCGCGCCGGCGTGCGTCGAGGCGTCGAGGATGGCTGGGGGGATGGGAGAATTGGAAGAGAAGGACGAGGAGAGAGATCCAAGAGCTGATGAGGATGCTGCATGCAAAGGAGACGAAGTGTACGGCACCACCTCGACCCCGATGGCGCCGGACGCGGTTTTCAGACGCAGCAGGTCGACCAGGGGATACACGCCGTCGATGGCGCCGCTCGCCAGCTCAATCGTCGTGTTGCGTGCCGGCGGGACGGCGGACGCGTCTTCGGCAGAGACAGAGCCCGCGGCCAGGCTCACAGACGTGGTATTGGTGACAACCAAGTGGTCAGGAGCAAGGCCGGCATGGAAGGCGAGGGAGAGGTGCGACGAGCGGACGGACAGGGTCGACAGGGTCGTCGACGGCTTGACGGCGACGTCGAGGCGGATGAAGGTGCAGAGTGCTTCCTCGTCGTCTCCTTCGTCATCGCCATCCGAGTCCGGCGGTGAGCCAGACGACACAAACTGCAGCTGAAGCCCCGTCTCGGTCGTCTTGGTCGCGATGCGGTGGTCCAGCGTCTGCGCCCAGCTGGTCCACACGGTCGTGTTGACGAGGACTTGGGGGGTTTGGTCATGGCTGCCGGGGAGAAGATGGATGTGGCCGGCAATGTGGTGGTAGCGGTGGGGGTGCTTCCCCTGGTGGAGTTTGAGTGCCTCGCGGACTTCGAAGGACCCGGGCGCTTCGAATTCGGCGAGGGAGCTCTGCACGAATTTGGGTTCGCAGTGGAAGTGGTCGGGGTAGTCTGAGAGGAGGGCTGATTGCTGTTGACTGCCAACGGCGTGGGGATGCGTCTGTATATGAATGATCAGTCAGTCAGTTCCTGATGCCCCCTAGAAACCCCCTCCAGAAGCCGGACATACCTCCAGCGCTCCTCCACCCCCAGTCTGCGCATTCCCCCTCCCGGCTCCCCTCCACCGCCCCCCCTTGACCGCAACAATCACAACCCAAACCAGCACCACATGGCCCAAGATGACCAGCAACGCCCGCAACACCCTACACGGACTGATTCTCGACCCTCTAACCTCGGTCGGACTGCGCGCCCAGCCGACATTCTCGGGGTCCTTTGGGTTCTCGGACGTCTCGATCAGCGGCTCCGCCGCAAAGTACGTGGTCGACATGTCTGCGCCTGCGCCGGGAGTAGTGGGAGGGATTGGTTGCTGAGCGAAAGCGGCCAAGTGTCGGGCGGAAGCTGTGGTGGACGAGGGCGATGATGTTTGTGGAGTGTTTTTGACCTCTTCTTTGCCCTCCTTTTTGTCCTGCCCTACTCCTAGCTCATCCGTTGCGTCGTCGACGTCTCCAATCCCAATCCCAAGTTCCTCTTGCTGCTTCTGCTGCTGCTGCTGCTGCTGCTGCTCCAAAGCCGACTTATCCCGCGCCGCAAAAATCAATGGTTTGGGCAGAGGCGAAAGAACGGGCACGTCGCACTCCCAAAAGCTCGAGCTGGCGTCGTCACACCCAAAGTAGCTCGCCCTGTCGTTTCGCATGGCGGCCGTGGCAGAGGAGACAGTGGAGCCAGACCCGGGGCCTCGGGATCCAGTAGCGCTGCGAGGAGTGGAGGAAGCATTCCAGGCGGTCGAGGGACTAGCGTTTTTGGGCCCAGCGTCATTAGGACGACCACCACCGCTGTGACCACGCCCGACGGGGAACGATGACGTTGTTGTTTCCTGCATGCTCGGCTATGCTCTGCTTCTCGAGGAGTGCTTTCTTTCGGTTCGGCTCTTTGCGGCTGAGCGAGGCTGATTGATCGCTGTGTTGGAAGTTGGTGCTCTCTCTGCTCCTGTTCTGCTCCCTCCTGTCGTCCTATTCAGGCAAGGTGTCAAGGTCGATAGGCCAGTCCTTCGTGGGCACCGCTCAGTCAGGTCGACAGGTCAGTATTGCGTCGGTCGACAAGCTGAGCCTGCCTCTGTCCAAAATGTCCAAACGTCCAAAGCTCAAGCTCGCTCTGTGCGAGGAGCTGGCTGTACAAACAGACCAAACCCCGTGGGAAAGAGCCCGAGAGAAAGAGATGTTGAAGCAGGCTCAAAGCTTCCAGTCGCTCACCCCACCGCTCACGCTGCAATCCAGCTGCCTTTTCAGCCCGTCGCACAACAGGCAGAGAAAACAAGGCTGGCCGTCCCAACGCGATAGGCTGGACAGATACGTACAGTACCTAGGCAGCAGCTTCTGTCGAGTAAGGTAAGCTGCGGAACCAACGATGGTTTGTTTTTCTTTTCGGCTTACACGTCACATCAGTCCTCCTCCTCCTCCAGAGTAGCAGCTTGGTGTGTTCGTTTGTCGAGCGTGAATGATGATGGACGAACCAACAAGGAACTGATGGACGACGCCCGGGCGAGGAACGTCTGGAATTACCAAGCCAACCTATGTACTTACCAACCACCTCAGCCGTAGGTAACATCGCGACAACATTACTTCGGCGAGCCCGGCAGCTTGGATGAGAAAGAAAGTGCGGTGGTGGGCTGATCCGAAGCGTCTCCAACCACTCACAACGCACCCAGCGCATCCGCGACGCGGACGACCCCGCCTCCGCGTATGTATCCCCGCTTTACTCTACTCGACTCGACTCGAGCGGGTGAGCTATATTTGGTCGGTACATGCCTACACAGATCGTCGCGTCAATCACGTCATTCTGCCTAGGTTGATTTGATGTGGTGGTGCTTGGCGACATGTCGAGCCGGTGGGATGCGATGCACACAAGACGGACGACTACTGAAGCGATGGAAAGGAGGGGGGAGGGGTTGGTGGCACAGAGAGGAGGAGGAGGAGGACGAGGACGAGGACGATGAGAAGCAGGTTTCGCGGACGTCTGGACGTCTGAGTGGTGCCTGTGGCGTGCCCAAGCTCAAGCAGCCAGCCCTCATCGCTTTCGATCTCTGCTTTCCAAGGTTGAGTGCTTCCTCGGTTTAATACATCCAGATGTGTGGTGATCAGGGCCATCGCGTACGTCATCAGCTGACTGATGTTCATCTTGGGTGATTGACGTAGGATAGGTAAGTGTTGATATAAAGGGTATATAGGGTGAAGTAAGCAGCAGTAGTAACGGCATACAATGCCCTCACTCAGCAACAAGCTCGCTCAGCAGCAGCAGCAGCGCGCCAAGTAGACAGACAGGACAGTCAGTCGCAGAAGAGGTACTTACACACGCCCGAATAGGTAGGCGCCCGCCTGCAAAAAAGCAACGTGCCACGACAGCACACAGACAGACCCTTCAGTTCCCTTCTCGCACCCAAACGCCAGTTTCCCCGTTCCCGTTCCCATACCATTTCCCCGGCCCATTCATTCGCTATAGTACTCCTTTGCCGAAAAGACCTCATCAGCGCCGGACCGTTTGAACGACCAGAGCAAAAACAACGCGCAAGCAAGTAATGGAGAGCAAAGCAAGCAAATGGACGAGAAGCCAGATGCCAGAATCGACCAACAGTTTTGACAAAAATGTTTTCATTTCGCACACAGGACATGGGGATTGGAAGTTAAACAATTGGAATTTGTGGTGAAAATGTAGAAAGGGAAAAGAAAAAAAAAAAAAGGAGCCAACCCGCGTCCCGCTCATCCCGCTCATCAGCAACATGACATGTACAGTGGTGACAAAAGGAAAATAGAAGAGAAAATGGCTCTCTTTGGGCCCGCCAAGCATTTATCTTGCGTGGTAAATGCTCTTTCTTGGGTAGCCTTCTACGCCGCCGCGCCCACCGACGCCGAGCGGCTGTGGCTGCGGCGCTCAAAGTCCGGACCAGGCTTGATACCAAACAGCGCCTCGCTCCAGCTCTTGGGCGTCGGAGGCGGCGTCTCCGTCGTTGTCGTGACCTTGGCCTTTGCGGTGCGCATGTCGAGCGGCGTGAGGTGCGTGTATTTCGGCAGCTTCGTAGCTTCGATAAAGTCGTCGTATCGGATCCAGTAGAGCGGGTCCATGGCCAAGAATTTGACCTTGTCTTCCTGCTTCATGGCGTGCTGCTTTTCTGGATCGTAACCAGGCCAGTCTTGCCGGTCGAAGAGGGGATCTTCTGAAAGCTGCGAAATGTCATATGTCTCGAGGTAGGCATGACGCTGGCTCGTCGTCACGTCCTTGCGCTCCCACGCCGGAAAGTCTGTTGACAGGTCAAGTTCGGGCAGGCCGAGAATGCCAACGGCTTGGAAGCTGAGCATCCAAAGTTGATCCCGTTGGCTCTCTGGACACATGGGCTCAATTTCGGACCGCTTCGCCACATGGACGGGTAGAAAGTTGTACTCTATACCGCCTTCCTTGGTGACCAAGTTGAAGCGCAAAGGCCGATCTGCCCCCTTTTCACAAGCCCTTCGCAACGATCGCGGGAGTTTGGCCATCCTTTCAAGCCGTTCGCGTTCCCGTTTTTCAGCCTCAAGACGCGCTCTTTCTGCCGCCTCCTCGGCTTCCTTGCGTGCCTTTTCGGCAGCAATCCGTTCGGCCTCGATTCGTCGCTCTTCCCTGACGTGCTCCGGGGTCTCTTCCTTGACAGGCTCCGGTTCAGGTTCGGGCTCGATTCTCATCGGCTCAGGACTGGGCTCAGGTTTCGTTTCAATAGGGGACGATGGCGGAGGGGAGCTGCGAATCGTCTTGGAGTGGTGTGCCGTCTTTCTCCGGACGCTTCGACTTGGACCACGGACTTCATCCTCGTCTTCGTCTGAGGCGTCTGGAGAGGTACTTTCGCGAGTCGACTGTCGGTTCAACTCTCTCCGGGAAATCAAACGCTTCTTTGGTTTGCTGTGGCTTTCCGAGTCGTCCTTTGTCCTCTTCTCCAGATTCCTAGGCCGGGGCTCCTTCTCGCGCGTTCGTCTGTGAGCGTCTTGGTCCAAATGCTTGCTCCTTCGCGGACTCTTTTGGTCGGTCCGACGCATCTCCGGGCTCCTGAGTCGCTTCGACGACCTGGTGAGCATGACTTCGTCGTACTTTGCCTTGAGGACACGGTGAACTTCCTTCCAGTTTGGACCCTCGTAGTCTTGGGCGTATTCCCAATAAGTGTTGCCGTCTCTGTTTCTCCGCGTCGGATCAAAATCGTCCTGCGCGAGCAAAAGTTTGATGACATTCAAATGGCCTTTGCGAATGGCAACAAGCATTGGTGTCTCATTGTGTTTGGCAGGATCCCTGTGGTCGGCCGAAAGTCCGGTAGCGAGAAGAAAGCTCAAAATTTCGTCGTGTCCTCCTCGTGCAGCAGCAACACCACACGCAACATTGGGCATGACTCCGGAAGCCAGGAGTTCGTCCACGGCGCGCTTGTCCCCCTGCTCAGACTTGATCCGCAGGACTTCGGCGTTGTATTCGTTGGGGAGCAGGGTTGGCACGATCGATTCTTCAACACTCCTTGGAGTCTTGCCTTCGCTTTCGTCTTCTGACTTTTCCTTCTTTTCCTTTCTCCACTCTGCCGCCGCCTTTTCCAACTCGATACGAATCTCTTCGGCTTCGTCGATGGTTGGGTCCAAGAGCTGGAGAGCTGTTTTGAAATGCTTGTTTTCGTACAACGGATCCACCTGGGCTTTCCACAAGAGCAGCTTCACGACTTCGAGGTGGCCATTCTGTGTCGCGTCGATAAGAGGAGTGTCGTTATCGAGCCAGTCGTGGCCATCCGTTGCACAGCCATTGTCAAGTAAGAATTCCACAATGTCTTCGTGCCCATTCAGTGCGGCCTTTTGAAGTGGCGTCACTCCAGCATAGTCTGGAGAATCCAATTCATCAGGTGCGGCAGCAAAAGCCTTGCGCACAGCCTCGAAGTCGCCCTTTTCGCAAGAACGCAGCAACCGAGTGGCGCCAAAGGCATCCTTTCGTTTGGCAGGAGCAATGGCTCGGACAGGGGACGTCATTGATCGTTGTGCCAACCTTTTCGGCCTGTTTAGTGAAGGTATGTTGTGCGGATGAGGAGAAGAGTTGTTGGATTCGTCGCTGTCATCGGAAGCCCATTCCTTTTCTTGCCGAGTATTTTCGCGCCTCCTTCGACCGGAGCTGCTGTGGACAGTGGACTGAGTAGATGCCGATCGCTTGTGAATTTTTACGCCGGCAGCAAGAGGAGAAGCTGGTGTCCGCGAGCTTTTGCCGGGGCCCTCGGTCTTGTGTCTTTGACGCGGCGGCTCGAGGTCGCTTTCCTTTTCTCGCAGCTTGCGCTTCCGCGAGTCGGCAATGGAAGAGCTTCGCGCGCGATTGTCGCGTGATCGGGGAGAGTGGGAGCGCGTCCGGGCAGAGGATGAGGCGGAGCTGTGGGTGCATTTTCCAGAGGGATGATCGTGTTCACAAGAAGAAGAAGATGCCTTGCGGCCTGAGGGTGGCGGCCTCTTTTCAATCAAGTCTTGGACTCGTTCCGGGCCGTTGCGATTTGCACCCTGGAGACCGTTGGACGCAGGTTGGACCGGTGGCGGACCAGGCGTGTCGATGGGCTTTGGGTCGTCCTTGGGCTGCTTGGATTGAGAATTGGAGTCGACTTTGCTCATCTTCTTGGGCCTCGTCGTCTCGTCTTTTTCTGGACCTGAGAGGATGACCGTCTCCGCCTCGGATTCGTTCGCCTCTGTTCCATGGTCACCATTCTTGAGGGGTCTGTCGGTCAGCGGGGGCGAAGAGAGGGCGGGCGGTGATGTGCTGCGATGAAGGGAAGGCTGCACCGACTGCGGCTCTCCGTTGCCAGATGGATTGGGCGGCGGCAAGTGGTCGGCAACAGCAGCGCTACTGCTCATCACGGTCTTGGTAGAGTGCCAGAGGGTGCCTGCCTCATGCTGGGAGGGAATCGAGGAACTGCTGGAGAGATGGGGCGCCAGTTGCTCAGCAGACCGGTGCGCGTCGAGGGCGTGGTGTACGGGGACGGGAGCGAAGACGGCGAGTCGAGCCACAGCGGGACGAGGGGGGACGGCAAACGGAGAGTCGACGGGAATGAAGAGCGAGTAGTGGAGGAGTGGCGAGTGTGGATGTGGTGAGGCGAAGATTGATGGGTGGGTGTGGTGGTAGTGGTGGTGTTGTGGGAGAGGAGAGGAAGAAGATGGAGTGTGAGAGAGATGGAGATGGACGGGAGAGCTGGCTGGCTGGCTGGCGGGCAGTGGGCGTCGGCGTCGAGTGTTTGGCGACGTGGGAAGGAGCGACCGAGAGGCGGAGTCTGCAGCAAGACTGTGACTGGCTCGCTGCACTCATTGGCTTGCCGGCCTGAGGACGGGCGCGGGCCAACCCTTGTGGGGGGGCGTCTGAGCACAGCACAGAATAGAATGAGAACAACTAGATACATATACATGTATTCAAGAAGATGAAGATGTTGATACTGCAAAGACTTTGGTTGGCGTGTCAAATGCCATCCATCATCTCTCGCCCCTCTGCTGCCCCTGACTGACCTGTCAACCAGCAACAAGTCCTCTCACACCACACCCAAGGCCTCCCCGGCCCGCAGACCGAAGAACACCCTTTCTACTTCTCTTCGGGATTCTTCTCTGCGCGACATCATCGCTTTTGTCGTTATCTTGCGCCATTTGGCTCGCCTTGATGCTCTTTGAAACGCTGCTGCCCACGACATGACGCTCGCCACTCGGGCCCCGATTTTGGCCCGCCTCGTCGACTTGTCACCACCGCTGCTCCTCCGATCCTTATTTCTCACCGCAGCTTCAATCGTAATTCACTTCTTCCGCTCCTCTTGTCACTGTAAACCACTGACTGCCAGGTCGTCGCCGTCTACGCCATCCCGGCCTTTCGAACTCGGTTCCTGGCATATGGCTCCCGCGCCACGACGCCCACGGGCCCGACCCGTCGTCATCCAGATGCCTCGCCAGCCCAGTCCCGGCCTGCCCTTTTGCTTGCGCCTGTGCTCGACCGTCTAGCCACCTATCGCGTCCCCCACCGCTGGTTCAACCACTTTTACCTCCTGTCCGTCCTGTGCTCCCTCTTCTGGGCCTACCAGTACTTTTTCCACGGGCCCCTCCTGCGCCTGCTCGTCAACAAAGCCGCCCAAGCCGACCCACGCCCCGCAAATGTGCCATTGGCCAGAGTCCACTTGGCCTGGCTTCTTATGCTGGCACAAGGCCTGCGCCGCCTTTACGAGTCCACCTTTGTCTCGAGGCCCTCGTCGTCCACAATGTGGGTGACGCATTGGCTCTTGGGCCTCTTCTTTTATGCCAATATGTCCGTGGCCGTTTGGATCGAAGCCTCACAAACGTTGCAGGCAACCGCTCCCTCGGCTGCCAGCTTGGACGTGTTTCTCGACCCCCAGGCCCTCGTTGGAACTGCGCTATTTCACTGGGCTTCGTTGGAGCAACACAAGGCCCACGCCCACTTGGCGAGTCTGAAAAAGTACACGCTGCCCACCGAAGGCGCCTTTCGATACATCGTGTGTCCGCACTACACGTTTGAGTGCTTAATATACCTCGGGCTGTCCATTGCTGCTGCGCCAGAGGGACAATGGCTGAACAAGACGATATTGTGCGCCATGATTTTCGTCGCTGCCAACCTGGGCGTCACAGCGGTAGGGACTCGAGAATGGTACGAGGCCAAGTTTGGCAAGGACGCAGTAGGTAATCGGGCGCGAATGATGCCCTTGATTTGGTAAATGAGAGCGCAATTGCAAGCTCGAGCAGACATGCCGTGAAACAAACTTTCAGGGTCCAGGGCAAGGTTTGGGATTGTTTTCTGGTTGAGGAGCTGCACGCTGAAATTAATTAAGCGCCCAGCGGCGGGCAAGCGGGGTCGGATGACCGTTGGGAGTGGCGTGAGGGCAGGGGTGAAGAGTGGGAGCAGTTTGTCATTGGAGTGAAGATGGCAGAGAAAGGAAGCAAAAGAAGAAGAACGTTGAGCAACAAGCAGAAGAAAGAAGAAGAAGAGGTGCTGAAATTTATGTTGTTGCTAAGGCCGAGGAGGAATGGTGGTTGCATCATTCATGGTGGTGGTCATGGGCCCAAGCTCCCTCGACTCGACCTCCAACAAGTCCAGTTGAATGCTGACCTGACGGCGCAGCACCGTCGCTTCTGCTTTGCCGCATCGCCCACCATTGACTCGTCCCGTTGTCGCTCACTTGCCTGTTCCAAGGCAGCCCGTCCCTCCCGGCGTAAGAGTAAAGGTAACCATGCTGCCGCAGTGACGCCTCGTGATCATCTCCCCAGATTCTCCGCTCCCTCCCACGTCCTTGTACTATCATCCATCAAGGGACGATCATCAGCAGCGGGGAACAACTCTTCTTCCTCACAACAACATCCTCTGGCTCAGCCCATTGAGTGACTGCGACCATGGCTACCGCTCAAGAAGATGCCTATGTGACGGCAAGTCAATTGTCCTCCGCACCGCTGTTGTTTCTCCACGCTAACCGCCAACAAGCTCGTCATGAGCGATTCATACCTCCCAGGTACCACCACCTTGCCCACATACGCCTCCAACGTCCTCCTTGCCACTGGACGTTCAACAACTAACCCGCCTCAGGCGCTGCTGTATTGGCGCATTCTCTTCGCGATGCCGGCACGAAAAAGAAACTCGCTGCCCTCGTCACCCTCGACACTCTCGCGGCTGACACGATTGCCGAGCTCAAGGTGTGAGACCCTGCGCCACCTTGTCCAACACTTTTGCTGACGCCACCAGGATCTCTTCGACTACCTGATACCTGTCGAGCGCATTCGCACTCCGAATCCGGCGAACCTGTACCTCATGAACCGTGGCGATCTTGCTTACACCTTTACCAAAATCGCCCTGTGGAGGCAGCTACAATTTCGCAAAATTGTCTACCTTGACGCAGACGTGGTGGCACTCCGAGCTCCGGACGAATTGTTCGACATTGAAGCCTCCTTTGCTGCCGCTCCAGACGTAGGTTGGCCAGATGCTTTCAACACTGGTGTCATGTCCATCAGTCCCAACATGGGAGACTATTGGGCCTTGAAGACTTTGGCCTCGAGCGGGGACAGCTTCGACGGCGCCGATCAGGGTCTGCTAAACCAGTACTACGAACACAGGGACTGGCACAGACTGAGCTTCACGTACAACTGCACGCCGAATGCACAGTACCAGTGGGAACCGGCATACCGCCACTACAAGAGTAATATCAAGATGGTGCATTTTATTGGAGACAAGAAGCCGTGGATGAGAGATACCCGCCAGAGTGGAGGAGGCCCGGGAGTTTACAATGAGTTGTTGGCACGATGGTGGGCTGTCTACGACAAGCACCTCAAAGCACAGGTATGCAAAGCCTGCAAGTCCTGAATGATTTTCTGACATCTTTCAGACTCCGCAGTTTGACCCCTCCCAAGCTCTCCAAGCTCCAAACATGATTCAGCGCAATGTGCAGGCTGAAGCTGTGAGGACTGGGGACTCGGGCGCGACAGGTCCGGAACACCCTCAACCAGTGCCTGAGACGGGAGAGACGCGTCCGACGACGGAAATTCCTTTTACTGATGCTGGGGATCTCGCAGAAACCGTCACTTACTCACAGCCCGCGCCCGCTCCGCCGCCGCCGTTTTCTGCACCTCACGTTGAATGGGATGCAACAAGGTAGGTCGAGACAGATGAGAGAGACGACAACGCTAATTACAATAGATCCGCACCTCCAGCTGTTTCCAAGCCAGAAGCTGCCAACCTACCTTCTGAAACGTACACCTTCAGTGAGAACAGGGAGCTGTTTCAACCGCCGCCATCTTACCCCGAGCCTCCCAGGGATATGTACTATGAGCTCCCTCCAAAGCCAAAGGCGCAGGACATGCCCAAGCCAATTTTCCCCTGGGAACAGGAGCGTGAGAGGCCCAGAGCAAGCCGTGTGTTTGTGGAAGACGCTCCACCTCAGGCACCACCAGCTGCTCAGCCAGAAGAGCCCGAGATTTCTAGGACTCTATCTGACGTGCAGAGCCCCGAGACCCATTCGTCTTCTTCCTCTGGATCGCCGCCCCTGGTAGAGGATCCTTGGCAGACTTTCGGTCAAAATTCGAACGCTTGGGACGCTGTGCCGGGCATCGAAAAGTACGTCCGGAATGTCATGGGCACACAGGGAAAGCGCGTCAAACCCTCGAACATTTCGCTCGCCGGGCTTGGCCAGCCTCCGGATCTCATGTCGCCCACGGGAAATGGACGCACCGGTCGTCGCGAGAGTCTCATACTGACCGACTTCCCGAGCGCTGTCGAAAGACCAAGTCTGCCCGTGACTCCGGCCGCAGTTCGACGTCCCACGTTTTGGGGAGGCGAGAGGGATGAAGCAGGCGACTTGCCGCCTGCCGAAGGTGTGCCAAATCAAGCAGAATGGGTATGTCCCCGATGCGGGTTTTCCTCTGATCGCTCCGAGTCTTTCCATGGTTCGCCGCGTCGCAAAATTGCGCCTTCGTCAGCTGCTCGTTCGACTGGTTCGACTGCGTCGTTTGTTACTGTACTATCGCCTTTGCCATTACATCTTGCGCCTGTACCGTTGCTCCAAAAAGAAGAAGACGAAGACGAGCCGCGTCGGACTGAAGAGAAATTGTTTGAAGATGCGTAATGCTTGGGCGTGGCTGAAGAGCGTCCAACACTGAGGAGAGGCTGACCAAGATGTTCCGCGCAAAGGATCCCCAGGAAAGACTCGAACAACTCCGAAGGCTGTCGCTCCTCGAGCTTGAACATCTCAAGCAGAGCGCCTCGTCGCCAGACTCTACGCCTTTGCGCCAACTCCCCGAGCACTCGGTGTCGAGTACGCAGCAGCAGGCGAGCCCGCCCGCTGGTTTGCCAACAAAAGCCCTGCAGGAGACGGCGATTGAGAACAAGAGCAAGGTAGGAGAGTCTGAAAGCGCCGCGCCTGTACGCTCTGCACCGCGGCCTCCGGCGGTCACGTTGGGATCAGAGACCGAGATGAGCACAGAGAAGAAACCAGTGCTGCAGGTACCCAACTTCCAAGATACTGCGGGAGGCAGCAAAGTCGAGTCGCTTGCCGGAGAGCAGACAAAAGAGGAAGATGACGAAGAAACTGTTTTAAGTCCATCGCAGCAGTCGTGAGAAGGGGGTCGGCTCGGCACGTGGAAGGAGTGGGATCTTTTCTTTTGCGCTTATTGGCGCGCCCTGGTAATGTCTCTTGTCTGTTGTACCGACGCGGTTGTTGATGTTACAGCTGTCCATGATTTTTTCCAAGCATGTTGTAGATATATCCCTCTGCTCCTCGTCCAGACTGCATGGCCTGCGTTGTTGTATGACTTTTACGGCATGTTTCGATTTCCCTTTTGGGCTCTGTGCAGTGTACGTATACTAACGACGGCGTCTTGTGCTGTCTTTTTTGTGGTTTGTCCAGTCCAGCGTTCTTGTCTCGATGCAACGGTCTACAACTACTCTACACATTATGCAAAGACTGCCACCACACGACCTCAAGAGGGCTATGGCTGCTCATGGCGCACGATGCGGCTGAAGGGTGCAACCGTGATGCGTGGCCCTGCAGCGGGTGCCAGCGCTGGATCGGCACGAGAAAAAGCAGGTTAAGATGCCCCCAATGCGGACGGTGTCTTGTCAGGAGGACCAAGCAGAGCCAGTCATGTGCGGGCACCGCAGCGGCGATCTGGCGTTCTGCTGTGCTGCTGTATCAGAAGCTCACAAAGAGAAGCGGTGGGTGCGGGGAGAGGTATGGATGGTGCCGACTGGCTGCAGTGCTCCTCTGACCTCACAGCCTCCGTCCGGGCATCCCCCATTACTCTCTCCCCTTTCTCAGGCCCGTGCGCCCAGCTGCTCTTTTCTCAATCGTGACGGAATGGCGAGCTCCTGCATGTCGTCGTCGGTTGATCAAATTCCTCTCTTTCGACACGCGGCGGCTGCGCTTACTTAACTGCTTGCCCCGGACTTCCAAGACCCGGAGCGAATCCAGCACTCCGGATGCTTGCTATCAACCCCGACTTTTGGGACTGCCACTGATTGATCCAATTCAATTCCTCTTCCTCGCACCTTCTGCACTCGTCAGCCGACACCGTCCGACGCCATGGATTCTCGTCTGGAGCACGTCTTCAACGCCCTCGTCTTTGGCTACGGCGTGCTGGCGGCCCTGTACTGGCTCTGGTTTGCCTTGGTGGACGGTTCCCTGTTGCGTCGGCGGACCAAGGAAGCGGAGAAGGAACTAGCCGCCGGTTCGTTTGCCGACCCCTCAACCCCAGAAAAAAAAAAAAAGACCTCCCCTGCCAAACAACTGCTGACAACCACATTTAGCAAGGCGACGCTTCTGGGACCTCTCGGCCAGCCCTCTGCCCAATTTCGAACACGCCTTCTTCACTACCGACGCCGGCGTCAAACTCCACTACGTCGTCTCGTCATGGAATCCCGGCAACAACCCTAACCTCGTCATCCTGGTGCACGGCTTCCCCGACAGCTGGGTGCTATGGCGCGAGTTCTTGACGCGCCAGAAGCTCGACAATGAGACGGTCTACGTGGCGCTTGACCTGCCGGGCTTTGGCGGCAGCGACAGCCTGCCCGTGTACGATGCCGATAATGTGCTCGAGACGGTGACGGCGTTTGTGCTCGGCATGCGCGAGCGCTGCATTCAGGAGGAGGACGATGACCGCGGTCAGGTCGTCATTGTCTCGCACGATTGGGGCGCGGCTGTAGCCTCGAGGCTTGCCTCTGAGGCCCCTCAGCTCGCAGACCATTGGATCCTGACGAGCGCGCCAATTGTAAGCTCCGGCCACGGCAGAGACGACGTCAATGGTGTGCTAACATGATCCAGACGCCCCTCGCCATGAACAACATGTCGACCCGCCTTGCTTCTGCCCAGCGCATGATCCACACGTGGATGCAGGAGCCGTTGCGCCTGACGCTCCTGCGCAATGCCTTTCGAACCGTCGAGCCAATCCTCTCGCAGCTGCGCAAGTCGAGCTACATCTTTGCTTTCCGCCTTCCTGTCCCCCTCATCCGCATCGTCTCTCGTCTCACGGGGACCACATATCTCGGCGTCGTTCACACCGTCGCGGCGCAAGGCCTTGCTCAAAGCGCGCCGTCCCAGAAATCCACATACACGGCCGAAGCCCTCGCCAGCTCTCTCGGTCCTGGCCCCGAGCAATGCGTAGCTCCTCCAACGGCGTCATCGTCCTCCTCCTCGGACACCAAAACCACATCCGTAGACACGTCCGCATCATCACTTGCCTACGCCCCCTCGGTCGCCGCCCGCGCGCGCTCCCCGACCCTCGCCTGGCTCAACCAAACCGCATACTACCGCGACGGCGTGGGCGTCCACCGCTGGACCAAGAGCTTGCAGACCATCCTGTCCCTCTCGGCGCTGGACCCCACGTCCTCGGTCTCGCCGCAGACGTCGCACTCGCCGTCATCCTCGTTCCTGCCGCGCGCCGTCTCTCCCGTCGACGTGACAAACGGCGGAGGAGGCGCGAGTGTCTCGTCTGCGGGCTCGACGCCGCGACGTCGACGCTCCAGCGCCGGCGGCGCCCTCGGCGCGCTCAGCAGCAGCAAGAATGGCGGCAGCCACAACAATGGCGGACACGGCCACAACGGCCACAGTCATGCCGCGCTCGAGGCGGCACGCCGCCGCAGCAGCCTCAGCGTGGGCGCGTCCCTCTTCGACTCGGCAGGCGACGGCCCGCGGGGCCTGCTGCGCGCGCCAACGACGGTGGTTGTTGGGGCTGGCGACGTGGCGTTCGACTGGCGGCTCGCGCTCGAAGGCATCGCCGAGTACGTCGGCCGCAAGGGCGGCGCGGTCGTCGTGATTGAACGGGCGGGCCACTGGCTCGTCCGCGAGGACGTCGGCGTCAAGGTGTTGGCACGCGTCGTTGCGGGCGTGGTGGGCGCGGACGAGGAGATTGGCGGCGATGGGGAAGGTGAGGGCGTTGTGGAAAAGGGGGCGGCGCTGGAGCAGAGGAAAGACAGCGTCAATGGCGAGGATGCTACTGCCGCCGTCATGCCGGCAGCTGGAAAGGGCGCTGTTGCGGAAAAGGGGCCAGACGAAGGCGGCATGAAGGGCCTCCTGGCCGGGCTGCCGGGCGTCAAGGTCGTGGTGGAGCGGTAGGCATGTACCCAGTGGCGAGCTGTGAGTTTCGAGTGTCGAGTGTCGATGTTGCCCATGATGTACGCACGTGGAGAAGGCTTACGTTCTTCTCTCTGTCGTTGTTTGTTGTCGTTGTCTGTTGTTGCTCATGTTTTATGACCACCCATCATTGTCCGTCCTAAGGTATTCCATTCGTTTTTTTTTTTTTTTTTTTTTGTCGTTGCTACACCAAGGTACAGAAAGTTACAACATGAAGCGAGCGAACGAGCGAGCGCGCAGGCGTAAGTGAGTGCGTATACCTAGGTATGTAGGCGAGCGAGCAGGGACGCAATGGAAGCTGAGGAGAGCACCCTTTAGGCTCTGCAAAGAGCGGTTGCTGTAGTTGTCTGTTGTCTCTTGGAAATTGATACAACTTTGTACGAGAGCAGAAAACTGCTTACCTATCCCGCACGCACTTGCGTGTGGATTCATTCGACCGTCGACAACACACGTAGGATAAAAACCCGGCCTAGCCGCAAACAAACAACCCCATCAATACACCTAGCCGAGCTCAACGTTATCCGTCAGATTTGACATGCCATGCCCATGCCCATGCCCCTTTTGGCCCCCTTCTCCTCCTCTTCTGCGACACGTGGAGATGGAGTGTGGAGTGTGGACTATCTGTGGACCAGAACTGCCGCTATGCTCGAATCTCGCAGCGTCGGCTGCGTACGTACCGGTAAAAGGGGATTTTGGTGTTTCGTCCACGTGTTGGGGATGAGGAGGAAGGACTACATGGTATGGTATGGTATGGTATGATGCACCATCCATCTGTCCCTAGCGGCGTGGTGTGGTGTGGCGCTAGATCAAGAAGACGGCAATTTGTCTGTCTGGTAGAGGGCGGGCGTTGGTGGGTATGTGTGTGTGTGGCACTCTGCAGCGATGTGGCGATGCAGCGATGCAGCGATGTAGTGATGTACAGGATCCTTGTTGTTGCAGGCGTAGGCATGAGATGAGCAACTCATACAATGCCACAGTGGTACCAGCGTGTGTAGTGAATGGACATGGGAAGGGGAGGAAGAAGATAGATACATGCCTGCATGCCTATGTAGGAGACGTAAATCGGTCGGGGGATTAGTGGGGGCAAGCAGACGTGATGAAGGAGGAAGGGGTGGGTCTTTATGGTGGATGAGGTTTGTTGTTGTTCCCCCTTCGTATCGATCCTTTTTTTTTTTTTTTTTTCCTTCCTTCTGTCTGGTCTGAAGACATACAAGAAAGGGGAAAAAGGGGGAGAGGGGTCCAAGGGTTGAAGAATCCGCGGTGCTCTTTTGGGGTCGTGTCGCTTTGGCACGTTGTCGTCGTCTTGTCGCTCTTCTTGCGAGTTCGGCACGCACCCACAGATAATATAGTATAGTATAGCGGGAAGGCGACGATGAAGTGGTGGTGTAAGTGACCTCTTTGCGCATGGTGACCAGTTGAAGACTGTGGCTTCAATGTTAGCTTGGGGGTGCCGAGGACGACATGCAAAGGTGGCGCAGTGGTGGTGGGCGTGGCGAGAAAATCCGTTGTTGAGTTTGGATGGGGAAGTTGCCTTTGGTACGTACCGCAGGGGAGACATGGCGGTCGTCTCTAAGCAACGACAAGCTTTCGAATATAAGATGCTAGCCTTTTTGCTTTTTAAGCACGCTTGCAGGACAAATTAGTTCTTGAGGATGCAGTCAGGGGTTTGGTGGGGAGTGGATTTTGATTGTTGCTGATCTAGCCAACGAAGATGTGGATATCGTCAGCCTTACTTGACATCTCGTCGAGATGATGAGAGCTCTTGCACACTGAAGTCAACATGGGCAGTGAGTGTTTGTCTAAAAGCTTTGCCATTGCCAAGGTCGTGAGATTTACCTTTTTGATCGTTCAGGTTGATTTGTCAGTGAGACTTCCAAAGACCAAAATGATTGACCAATAGACCGAAAAGAAAAGATCACAATCAGCACAAGAGACAAATTCGAACGCGTGGTGGCAAGCCTTGTATTTTCTCATCATTATCAACCGCTGATCCAACACCTCCATGATGAAGGTAGTCATCTCAGCCTGCCGTCGTTCTTGCTTGTCCCTTTCGTGTTGTATCCGATTTTCATGTTCGCAATCCCTCCCATTGTCCTTATGGTGTATAGGCTTGTTTTAGATTCTTGGTATCATTGAGCCTGGGCTACCTTGAGCTCCGACACCAAGCCAAGACCACCACGCCTGGTGCGTGATGGAGGAAGGGTGGTGGTTCGATCGACCAAGTCAGCTTTACTGACTGCGATGTCCACCCATCGCCCTAGACACAACCGTCTCTGTCAGCACTCACTTCCTCCAACCCCTCTGTCCTCTCCACGATCCCACCACCACCACCACCACCACCACCACGAAACAAGAAGCAATGCCACACTTACCAAAAGCCATGGATGAAAATCGCCACAAGAAGCACATCATGCGCCACCTTGGCCAGAACCCAAAAACATTCGTCTCCCCTCTTCATCAACGAGTCGACCCGATTCAATATGATCGACAACACGGCGCCGACCATGTAAAACAGGGGAGCCCTGGACGGATAGTCGGTGGAGTAGGCCGAGACGCAGAGCATGACGGCGGTGAGGATGAAGCTGAAGAAGGACAAGAGAAGGCGAAAGCCGTCTTCTTCCGAGAGCTCGTCGTTGTTGTTATTGGGCGGCATGCTGGATGGCGAGGAACGTGTCTGGACGGCCTGGGCGTGAGGTTGGCGGGGTGGAGCGTTGGTGAGAAGGAGCGGCGTGGAGGGAGCTGTGGAGGTGGTCATGTTGCGCATTATAATGCCGTGGACATGTAATGTTGTGCTGAAGGAGACAAGCAAACTGAGTAAAGGCGACCGGATGCTTTATACTCGTCTGGTGTGCAAAGGTGGCGCAGTGACGATGTTGTTGAGGATATGGTTGTTGGGGTTTGGACGAAGAAGCGCTTGGTACTCGACAGCCTCGACAAAAGTCGGTACCAAAAGAGTACTTCTAATTCCCAAACTGTATTGTTTTGACCGGAGGGCGGGGTCTTTGGTGTTGCTCCGAACTGGGCAAGGTTCCGGCTCACGCACCAAGGCTCGACCACATGGTGTAGTCTTGACTGTTGCTGCGATACTTTTGTATAGCGGCCTGGTAGCGGCACTCAAAAATTACAGCATGCTGCGGCTGGCATCGTCTACTGCATGCGTTGAAAAGAAAGAGTCTTGCTGTTGTGGGCGACTTTGGCTTGGTGATGGCAAAAGGGGAAACACAACACGACTTGGAGTAGTCGTCTCGACTGATGCGTTGAGTAGTGCCGTCAAGATTGTCTTTGACGTTAGCTACGAATAGAATGGGTTTTGGTGTTGGGGCAGCTCTTTCTTGCTGATGAAGAACTAATACTAGACGTAGGTACGAATTGCTTCGTCTTGGCCCTTGATGTTGCCGCAGCATTGAAAGAGAATAAGCAGGAACAAGACAACAATTGCTTACCGTACCCATCGACTGTCGTTGAGTTGCCGCTTCCGTGCGTGTAGAAAGGGTATCTACACATTTCCGTGGCATGCCGATGACAGCCACATCTTGTCCCGCAGAAATCTTACATTCGTTGATGCCATTTGATATATTGGACATGTTCGACACATGGCCAGTAGAACCAAGGTCGTCCATGTTCGTCACTCGGCTTCAGGACGGACAGTCGCCGGGCGGTTTGCCTGACACACAGACAGGGACCAACTGGGATTTTTTCCGCGCGCAGACCTTGGACTGGCTGGTCCCCTTTACCACGCACGCGCAGCAGCTGACGAAGTGAAACGAACAGGTGCCATGATGAAACTTTTTGAGCTTAAAGGCAGCCACACAGGGACTTTTTGCGTCAAGTTGAGCAGTGATGTCATGCTGGGCGAGGACACCTGTTGTTCTTCGGAAAACCACGTCAATTTTTTCAACAACATTCTGCCAGCATCATCACCTTGGCGGCTCGACGTCTCATTTAGCTTTTGAGCATCGTAGATCATCAGTCCACCGTCCGTAGGGCAGAGTCTTGGAGCGGAAGGCGGACACGTGACTAAAATGGGACCTCTCCTGACTTGCGAGCTGAGAAGGGGTGCAGAATCTGGAGCCGCGAATGACGTTTCTGGGGAATCAGCAGCAAGACGGAAAAGAGTCTGGACTGATCCTGTTTGAGGACAGCGTCGACTAGAGCGGTTAAGCGCGCGTGCCTGGGTTGGTTGCGACGAGCTTGCAGTCGACCTGGCGACGGACCACGAGCTGGAGAATGAGATTGGTCTCGTAGTTTGAGAGAATCAACACTGGCGACAGCTCCTTTCGAGTTGTAGCAAAGCTCGAGGATAAGTGGGATGGCGGACGGGCGGCGTGGAGGATTGCCGCTGCCGCTGGTGGCAGCCGGAGCTAGACCATTCTGGGCAATCTATTTGGGGCCTGGGGCCACATCGGGAGTAGTAGCCAAACGACGATGCAGTAGCAGGAGCCGGGCGAGAGGATGACGGGCGGGAGGATTGCAATGGCGGCGGGAGAGGTGAGGCTTGAATGAGGCGTTAGAAAATGGGTATCTTCGTGAGAGCATAAGAAACAGAGATGTTGATGGTGTCGGCGTCTGCTGCTGCGTGGCCATGTTTTCGCCCAACCGAGTTGCTCCGAGGATCTTGGCACGCTAGCGCTCGGGCCAGGAAAAAACTGCGCCGTGCAGCCCTTTTCCTACTCCTACATAAGCGTCCCAACCTTTTCGCCCACAACACCATCAACTCTCCACTCATCCCCTTCCGTTTGATTCATCCATCAACCGGCAAAATGGCAAAGGACGGTGAGGTCGTTCAGAGCAAGAAGGTGAGCTCTCCCCGCCGTCAATCCCCCGCTCACTCATGGTCAAAGCTAACGATAACGACAGTCCGTCATGGGCATGCCCGTAAGCTCCTCTCCTCCCTGACATCGTCCCGCATCTCGAATCAGCTCGCAACACCTTCACCGCGCCGCCGCCGTCTATCGCGATGCTTTGGATCGCTCTGCGCGGTGTTGTGGATGTGGCCAGCTGTTCGGGATTGGGGCGTTCTCGGTTATCGTCGCAGTGTGCTAACAACAAGGCTTTCAGGGCTTCGTTGTTGACTTCTTGAGTACGTTGCCCCAAAGTTGCTTCTCCGTCATCCTTCAATGAGCCTCAATGGCCTGTTGATGTTTCTTTGATGGACCTCACTTTTGCGCCGATGGATTGATGCTGACTGTCAATAGTGGGTGGTGTCTCCGCCGCCGTCTCGAAGACTGCTGCCGCTCCCATTGAGCGTATCAAGCTTCTGGTCCAGAACCAGGTAAGCCATCCCGAAATCGCTCGGGCGATTCTTGCGGCCACGTCCGCTTCACCGTGCACCCAGCCTGACCGCCTCCCAGGATGAGATGATCCGCGCCGGTCGTCTCGACCGCAAGTACAACGGCATCGTCGACTGCTTCAAGCGTACCGCCGCCGATGAGGGTATCGTCTCCCTGTGGCGTGGCAACACTGCCAACGTCATCCGTTACTTCCCCACCCAGGCCCTCAACTTTGCCTTCCGCGACACCTACAAGTCCATGTTCGCCTACAAGAAGGAGCGTGACGGCTACGCCAAGTGGATGATGGGCAACCTTGCCTCCGGTGGTGCCGCTGGTGCCACTTCGCTCCTCTTCGTCTACTCTCTCGACTACGCCCGTACCCGTCTCGCCAACGACGCCAAGTCCGCCAAGGGTGGTGGAGAGCGCCAGTTCAACGGTCTCGTCGACGTCTACCGCAAGACTCTTGCCTCTGACGGTCTCGCTGGTCTCTACCGTGGTTTCGGTCCCTCCGTTCTTGGTATCGTAGTCTACCGTGGTCTGTACTTCGGCATGTACGACTCGATCAAGCCCGTTGTCCTCGTTGGTCCTCTTGAGGGCAACTTCCTCGCCTCCTTCCTGCTCGGCTGGTCCGTCACCACCGGTGCCGGTATCGCCTCGTACCCTCTCGACACCATCCGTCGTCGCATGATGATGACTTCTGGTGAGGTAAGTACAATCGATTCTTTCTGCGACGATTGATAGTAACCAGCAAAACAGGCCGTCAAGTACAAGTCCTCCATGGACGCTGCCAGGCAGATCGTCGCCAAGGAGGGTGTCAAGTCGCTCTTCAAGGGTGCCGGTGCCAACATTCTCCGTGGTGTCGCCGGTGCTGGTGTCCTGTCCATCTACGACCAGGTCCAGCTCCTCCTCTTCGGCAAGGCCTTCAAATAAGCGATCTAAAAAGACGCTCCAAACAAATGGCAATGGTTGAGGATAGACGTGGGGGATGAGAAGTAGTAGTTGAGAGTGGATAGAGCAGCACGTTCAGGTTCGCTTGTTCGTGGTAACGAAAGCACAAAGCTGGGGACGGCTTCTGATATCCCTGCTTTCAAGCATCTTGTACTTTATCGGGCAAATTTTTCGTCTTTGTACCTCGCTCGTCCCTCTTCGCGATTTGTTACGACTGGTCTGGGTGCTTCTGCTGATAGAATGTCTGAAGCAGAGGCACTTGGTGGTGCTCGGCAAAAGGCAGTATAGAATGATATGAGGTTTGATGACATGTCTGCTGTCAAGCTAATGCATGTGGTGTTTCCGTGGTGCCGCACGAGAGCCTCGTTCCTGGGCTTGACACCAAGACTGCGGAGTCCCCAAGCTGTTCCCCAGATGAGCTCCTGTCACGTGACGGCGACGTCATCGCCTAAACAGGCATCAAGCTTCGCTAGCTGCAAGGAACGCCTCCTCTCTTTGTACGTTTCAACTACTGACAAAATCACTCATCCTTCTCCTCACCTTCAACCTGAGCCTCGACAACTTCTATCATCAACATGCCGCCAATTCCCATCTACTCCAACGCTCCAATAACGGCGGCTGCAAAGCCAGACGGCATCACTCCACAAACCGCCACCGATGAGCAGCTTCAACCTCCTACGCGGACGACAGCTGCGCCTACAACGTCCTCCACCTCCTCGTCGCCACCCGCTCCTCAACCCGGCGCCCGTCCAATACCGCCCACCCAAGCAGCGCAGCCAGCTCCTTCAGCTGCTGCGTCCGGCGGTCCGCCTCCTCCACAGCCGGGCCAGGCACCAAGCGTAGCGACAGCGACAGCAACGGCTCCTCCCACGGCGGCAGCATCATCGATACCCGGTACCAGCAACGTCACTGCTCCTCCTCCACAATTCAACATCCCTCCGCCTACCATGAATGCCGCCGCCACGCACAGCACGCACCCATCCACGACGTCGACATCTTCGTACTCTCCTCCCAACGCAAACGCCGGCCCCACAACGCTGAGTTTTGGCGCTCCACCACCACCGCCTTCGTCGTCATCGCAATTTGCCCCAGTGACAGCCTCACCTCCGGCCGCGCCCGGCCTCTCCAATATCCCACAACCCACACTCCCAAACGCAAGCACATCCAACACAAACCTCGCGCACCCACCTGGCTACGTGCAAAATCCGTACGCGGCAGACGGCACGGCGGCGCAGCGGGAGCGGCTGGTGGCTGCGGCCGAGGAGAGAAGATTGGATGGGGATGGTGGCGAGGGGACGGGCGTGGGTGCCATGGCGGGGAGCGTGTGGGGGAGCGTTGTTGCGGCCGCGAGCAAGGTGGGGGAGGGACTGAAGAGGGGTGAGGAGGAGGCTTGGCGGTTGGCGGGGGGAAGGGACGGTGAGGGAGAGAGGCGGAGGGGAGTTCTCCAGATCCTGGACGGATGGGATGGAATGAGATAAGGTGGAGGCGTTGAGTACGATGCTGGGGTTTGGGTTTGCAAATGGTTGAGTGTAAGGGTGGAATGGGTTCAGAGCGCTCAAGAGCGCCGTCCTGGACATGGGGGCAAAGTTGAAAAGGAGTTCAAGATGGATAGGTAGTACCCTTCAATCAATCGACATTGGAATCAATCCAGACTTTAAAAAGGACAAATCACTCTCCATTGCGTTCATGCTTCTTGCTGATCTTAGACGCAAGTGATGGTCCAAGCTACCTACTCAAGCATGGCCATTTTGAGAAATCCAACACGCACGCATAAACCCAGACACCGAACCCCTCGTCAATCGCTACCACATCACCTCTTGTCCCCTCAACACATACGCAACATACCAGTCACTTCAGGGCGGGCCACTTCGCGCTAAGCCCTCAGCTCCTCACAGCTTTCGAGCTCAGAACCGTCCCAGACAGAAAAGACGTTGAATGCCCACTCACTGTTGTGTCTTCCCCGCGCCTCATCAGATTCAGAAGTTTATGCGTCTGTCTCATTCGCACGTGGGTCAGGAAATGGTAGAATTGCCATGTGATTGTGATGGAGGAAGCTGACAACCGGCGGTGATGAAGTCCGGCGTCGTGGTGGATTCTTGACGCCTCTGGGGCTGTGTTTGAATAGGTGGGGGTGGGCAGGGGAGGGAGGAGAGAGACGAGAGAGGAGAGAAGTGTATGGGTCCGTTGAAGTGGCGCTGCTGCGAGGAACCTGCCAGACAGTGAGCTCAATGTGTGCCGTCTCTGTACCTCTCTCTTTCACTCGTGGCTTCCCAGGTTGCTTGAATGCTGGGTTTGACGAACAAGATCGAGCGGAGTTTTATACCTGTTCCTCCATGGCGCGTGGAGACAAAATGTGTGATCCATGGAAGCGCTTGTTCTCTGGGTCATGAGGTCTGCCGAACCTCTACCTTGGAGGTATAAAAGAGTGCCTCTTTGGCCTGCAGGTTCTCGACTTCAGTCAAGCGGGAGGATGATGTCATCACAAAGATGCAACGATTCTGACAATGAACTGCTTACCCTCCGTAGACACCATCGACTGTGTCCTTGTCTGTTCCGCTCGCACCTCGCTTTTTGCCTTTTGGTCCATCTTTGAGCTGCGCAAGATTTGTCTCTTGCTGCTTCATCGTGTTCCGATGGGCAACGATATGGCGGTGTGTTGATGATCACGACTTTTCTTTGGAAGGGGGTCAGCACGGCAGAGAGTTGATGAAGGTTCCAGCGCCGAGCCAGGAGTTGGATGCAGAGACGAAGGAAGAAGGCACCAAGAACAAGAGAACAAGTCCCTGGGAGTCATCGTAATGAGTAAGGCCCAGAAAGTGTGGTGCACTGCCTCCGGCTCTTCAAAACGGGCCCGAAGCCGACAGGAAGATGCTGGCCTTGGATCAACGCATCCATGGAGGGAGAGACAGAAAGGTTTTATACGCAATGGCCAGGAGATCGTACAAGCAGTCCGCGCATACCAGTAGATCTGGTCTCCTGACCTAGCTCTTCCCGTAACTGACTTTGGCTCTTGAGGAGCCATTGTGACCTGTTCCGCTGATGCTACATCCGGGACTGAGCGGCTGAGGCAAGTATAAAATGCTGCTCGTTCCCCTTCTTCTCCAGGCAGAGCGCGACGTCCTGTGTCACGATGGTCGACAAAATCGAATTGTTCTACACTTGGGAAAAACGCTCACGACAACATTTGACTCCTTGCGTTCCGTGGGGTTCTTCCATCGCGACTCAGGGGCAAGCTCTCTCCAAGCCATGCCCAGTATCACTTGTTCCGCCACCATGAGAAATCACCAGCCATCACCCTTCCCAGATCACAGAGCCTACGTTCAAAGTTGATACTAGTGCGTCTAGTTCGGCAGCGCACGGCGCTGCGCGGCGTCCAATTCACAGCACCTGCGTTCAATGTTGCAGGCCAGGCACCTGATTTGGCCGCGCGCGGCTCCCAGATCACAGCACCTGTGTTTGATGTTGTAGTATCAGCGCCTGATTGGGCGTGGATGGATTCCAGATTGCGGTATTAGAGTGATGTGCAGTGTCGGCATCTTTCAGCGTCGCTGAGAATCGACAAGAAGCGGGGATGAAAAGCGGCGCTTCTCTAGCGCGTTGGCCAAAATAGGTGTCTGCGATGGAAAAGAACGAAAGGCGCGCTGGACGCAAACATATGTGTAGAAACAAACAGAACTCCTCCAGTGGTTGTTGTGTACCACTTGGGAAAGCACAAGTCAGTCTCCTTTGAATTGTCGACTTCTCAAATGAGGAGAGCACGGCAATTTCCTGGTTGATCGACAGATGAAGACAGTAGAGCTTTTATACGCCGCCGTTAGGTGTCAGGGGCTCGTGCGAGGAAAGAGCGGCCATGCACGCCTTCCCAATGCGGATTCGATGGCTACAAATCAGTCTTGTGACGTGGTTTGTTTGGCTCTAACGTCGCCGTTGAGCGGATGACGGCGGACCTCAGTCAGTTGCGCAGGTATAAAAACCTCCCTCCTGCTTGAGTTCTAGCTGCAGTTTGCAGCTTGCACTTCGAAAATACTAATGCAATGTTGCGATAAAACTTCTGTGTCTCCTTGTGGAGAATCTACTTTCTTTCTTCTTCCCGTTGCAACTACAAGCTTTTCCTCTCGCAACCCCTGGATCGCTCATCAACACTTCCACATCTCGTCAAAGATCTGCAATGTACGCGGGCCATGCTACATGTACAGCACGAACCCATTACGTCGCAGGACTGAAATTCTGATGCTTGAACTACTGAAGCCCATTTCATGCGCCGTAGATGGAACAAAAGACAGAGATGGCGAGAAGTAGAAGATTTCCGTCGAGACAAGCACACAAGTGGGATCTCTAGGCGCATTATTTTCTCGACAGTGTAGATGTGCTGTTGCTGCAAAAGGAAAGCAAGTGCTTTTATACTCATCGAGTCGGCGTCTATGCTTCAGGGGCTGCGCTGATTGGCAAACACTGCGGACACGCGACTTACACGTCATTGGTACCGCTGCCTAAGCTGGTTGGCGCCCACGTGGTTTCTCCTGAATTATCAAGTGGAGTAGACCGACAGGTATAAATGCCTCTCACCTTCTCTCCTACTCCTCTTCACAACAGCCTCGAGCCAGTCGACTTGGTTCGCTATCCAGTTCCAGCTAACATCACTGTTCTTTCTTTTGGGAACACTCTGATATGCATAGACTACACTGCGAGTTGTGCTGCGCCAACGCCCATCGCACCGCGTGCTTGTCTTCGTGTCGAGTCTGACATCCCAACATTCATCCGGAATGCTGCCCCTCTCCTTCGTCTTTCGATAAAGAAGATCATCAATCAACCTCGTTGCTGCAATGCTTCCTAGTACTCCACCAAGCCCGCTGCGAAAGTGGATAGCTGCTTCAGGAAAAGCAAGCCGGCGTGGCACCAAAGCCGAGACCCCCCAACAGTGTGTAGATCTGGGATTTCGAAAGGGCACAAAGTGCGCTGCTTGGTAGTCATATCGCACCTCAAGCACAAGGCGCCACTGAAGGAGAAAAAGAGAAGCTGAGGACGAGAACGAGGAGGTTTTATACTCCACTCGCACTGTCTCTGGTCATGCGGCAGCTCATGCGCGGCAGACATGCCAGGCGCGCAGTCGAGCTCGTGACAAGCTTTAGCGGCAAAGATTGGTATAAAAACTCCTCTCCTGCTGCTGTTTCTGTTGTGTCAAGCAGCTCGGTCGGGCATCGACAATGAGCGCTTCGTATGCGCAACGAATTACTGTGTCGTTGTCTTGGAATGAATCCTTCAAACGAATCTGACTTGTCTCTTTGTGTGGTTCCTCGTGACTCCTGTTCGGTCCTCTTACGCCCCAGCTCCTGCGTCTCTCTTCTCACCATATCCAGGGCGCCTCGTCCATCACTTTCCCACCACGCCGCTGATCATCGTTTCCAGTCGACGGCGAATCATATCATCAGATTCAATCATCTTGGACCGACAGATGCGACACCAGCAGCAGAGATGGTCGTGGATAAGAGGGGTAAAGAAAGGAGGACGGGCCACGCGGACGAAGTGTAACAGGGTTTGCACTTTGTCCGGCGGCTACAAGTGGTCCGCTTGTGTTTTCCAAGACAGGAGACAACAGTCCCTTCCATTGGACTTGGTATCTCAAGAGCTCGAAAAGCGGGACTAGCTGCAGAAGATCCACAGTGCGAACTTTGGACTCTTTTATACTCACTCCTCTCCTCCACTCCGCCCTCGACGCTTTAGTCGTGCGCGTGACAAGCGACAAGCGGCCTCAAGGGGTCAGCTTGAGCTAGCACCTAAACAGTCATCAATAACCACAGCGGCGCGGCACTTATCAGTCCTCGTGACGTCGCTGCCTAAAGCGCGCATGTGAGCGTGTACAGGCCGGAGGGTAGGGGTATATAAATCCTCGATGTTTCCTCGACTTGACTTTGGTTTTCTGTGTCCGGTGCAGCACTTGTCGCCTGCCCATGACAAAACTGCGAACAAACGACTGCCGGCAACCCCGAACTCGATGACGAAACCACTTCTTTGGCTTTCTCGTGGACACAGAAGACGCGTACTCTTTTCGGCCGAGGCGGTCCTCAGTCCTGCCATTCCGCGCCTTTCTCAGGCGCAGGCGTTGAAGAGAAAGACGGCCATCATCTTTGATCGATGCAGCACTTCGTCAACATTACGGCGGAAGGGAGACTGGCGTCAACACACTCCGCTTGCTTCCGTCCATCTACTGCGCCGAGTAAGTCGAGAGATGCCGGGAGCTCCAGCCGCAAGTGAGCCTGGCGAAGGGGGCGCACAAAGGACGCAAGAGTGAGGATTCAGCCATGTTGGGTTGTCAAAGAGTAGCTCAGCAAACTGCTCGCAGTCAGCCAGTGGCGTTTGTACTTGTTGAAGCATGAAAAGAGAGAGAAGAAGCAAGGGGGTGGAGTGCTTTTATACCCAAACGATCTGCGCTTTCGGCGCCAGGGGGCGCGTGACAACGCTGTTCGCGCATGTGTCTACCCCGCCTTGCCCCTGACGTGAATGACTCGCCTGCTTGTTGACTTGCCTCTGCTCGTGATCTGCCCGCTTGGCCTCCAAGGGGCTTGTTCCAGTCTAGTGCCTACGTCTGCGGGTATAAAATCTTACTCACCTACCTGGCTTTACTGCTGCATCCAGCCAAGGCAGCGTGTATGACCGTATATGGGCCAGAAAAAGAAGCCTTTGGTTCGTCAACCCGACTGTCCGACACACTCCAATATACAAAGACTTTTCTCTCTGTTTTTCCTTCTCGCCAGGTTCAAGGATGCTGTACACTGATGAGAATCAACTGTCTCATCCGGGGCAATGTGCATCTTCGGAGCTCTTCGACGAGCGAAGAGGCTGTAGTAGTGCTGCAGCAAGACTCATTGATGGGCAGCGATTTGATGCGGTGATGATGGGGGCAAAGCGGCAGCTCTTTGGAGGGGAAGGGGAAGCTTTACACGTTGCAGGCGTTGGCATTCCAGGTAAGTACGTGGTGGTCGTAGTAGTCCACCCAAACTCCCAGGCCAAAGAGTGTCTGGTTCCGGATGTGAATGGTTCCATTCTCAAGCTTGCTGCTTCTTGGAGAGAAACAGATGCCCTCCGCAATTTTATAGCCCGCTTGTCGTTTCCAGGGGGCCATCTCAGGAATGCAAGCTACGTCGCGTGACGTCTTGGGTCTTTGTTTTCCCACGCGTCCACGGCCATGCGACGTGACGTCAACTGACGAATCTTGCCCGCATTCCAGCAAATCGATCATCTCTCGGCCAACCTGCACGTCGCGGTTGGTGCGGACGACGATGTCGGAATGGTCCAGGTGTTGATTGTTTGCACCCCGACTGCATGCGTATACGAAAGCAGATGATTTTGATGCCAATTTTGGCACCATTTGGTGTCGAATAAATTGGCCGATTCATGAATAGTGGAGGAGAGGGATTCCAAAAAGGCGAAACGGTCCAACGGGCTTGGCTCCAGGAGTCAGTGGTGTCGCCAACACGTGCATGGCGGCGACAGCTGAGCTGAAGAGACCGTTGGGACCTGTTTCTGTGGCTGGCCTTGAATCCCTGGGTTGGGTGCATGTGAAGGACTTGTCTGAGCAGTCTGGCCCGCCGCCATGATTTGGCGAGCATGCGCGAGGCTAACCGTCGGCGCTAGCCCGAAATGGAAGGGGGTGCATGGGGCGAACAGTAGCGGACGGCGACCTACCTGAATGATTGCTTGACAGGCAGCCTTTGTGACAGGTGGGCTACGTCTTGAGTGCAGAAGGGCAGCATTGTGACAGACGGCTGGATGCACCAGCGGGATTGTAGCGTGCGTGCGTGCTATTCTTGGGGCGAGCGGGTCGAAAGTCGACAGAACCTGGAAAGACTGCTCCCGTGGACTCGACTCAAGTGTCGGTGCCTGAGACCAAGGCGAGGAGAGCTTCTCAGCCTCCAAAAAAGCAAACGTTGGATCGGCATTGGTTGGAAAAAAAGATGGCAGAAAACGCATAACAAAAAAAGACTCGGCATCCACAAGGCCATCGGGCCGGGCAGTTGAAGGTAATGCATGATGAAAGCATATGCGTTAACCAGTCCGGAAGCGGGATCGAGGGCCTGTCCCTGTCCAACGTCGGCACCCAAGGCAGGCCAACCAGGGCAGCTTGTCGCAACCAAGGAGCAATCTGACGACTCAACAGTCAAAATACAAGGCCAAGGCGGGGTCGTGATGCAGAAAAGCAGGCGCATGAGAAATCCGGGCTCGACGACCAGCGTTCCCCGCACCGATGGTGGTGTATTGTATAGCACGACTCGGATTCAGGCGTCTATGACCGAATGGGGAGGGACCAAGGTGTAGTGGCTGAGATAAGAGTTGTCGGTGTTTTTGAGCACAAGACTCGCAACGATCCGGAGCGAGTGACGTGGTTCTTCGAATTGACGGTGAGGACTGAGGATCCAAGTCGATTTTCGCTGGCGGCGAGATCCATCACACGACGGTAACTTGGCCGAATTTTCCTCCTCATCAATTAGCGGGCACGAGGAAAAATAAAAGTTTTATAGCGGCATAAGATTGCGGCCTGCTTGTGCGTGCTGCGGCTGGCCCCCCTGCGACCAATCACATCCCCGAGCGCCCCAGCTTGCGGCGCCGCCCACTGCTCGCCCTCGACCGACATCAACGCCCCGTTTCCCCCCAAACACAACCAATCCACCTCGACGACATCCACACCTCGCCCCATTCAATCGCCAGCTTCACTCTTCCTCCCTCCTCACGGCTCCACCGTCTTGCGCGCGGCCGTCCTGCTCTCACCGTCAGCACCCGCCTGGTCTGCGCGCTTGACCTCATCCCGTGCAATTTACCTTCGTCTCCCCCCCGACCGCCTGTCCATGCGTGGGTTATCGAGCGCCACAAATCCTCTCTCCCTCTAGCCTCGACCTGCACTCTGTGTACGCAGATGCTACTCCAGTAGCCGCCTCTGTTGCTCGCGCCTGCTGCCGTGGAACCTCAACTGCGTGCGCCGAACCGACGAGGTCGCTCATCACCATATCCCTGTCGGCCCCCCTCCCGCCGTCCTCTGCTGGCCTCTGGCCTGGATACCTACGAGCCCGCCAACTTCCGACCATAACTCTCCACCGGTCACCCTGACAAGTGTGCTGCTCCTGCAGCAGTGTCCAAATGCGCTCCATGGCCATGGTCTCTCCCTCCCCGGCCGTAACCACAATCACCCCGCCGAGCAGCTCTCATGGTGACCGCAGCTCGTGGGACCTTGCGGTTCCTCTTGATAATGAGGTGCGTCGGGAATACACTTGCCCCGTCTCCTCCCACGCTTGCTCTCCTCGGCTTGCTTGCGACATTCGCGTCAAGATCAAACTCGACTAACGTCATAGCCGACTTCTAGAACCCACTCTACGACAAGACCTACATGTCGCACGATGTGTCGGCCAGACTCGCCGGCAAACGCCAGCTCCTCTCCAACCAGCCAAACGGCTATCCTCGATACACCCAGTTGCGTCGCAACGAACCGGTAGAGCCATATCGCTCAAACCCCATGCCGAATCGCGTCGAGGCCCTGGGAAAGAATCCCGCCCCCAACGGAACCACGGGAAGCGAGTCCGACAGCTTGTTGGAGCTGTATGACGGCGAGACCCGGACCCGGACCATGGGCTCCGACGGCGAAGAGCTGGACCCTGTTGAGCAAGACCAATCGCACTGGATACACCGCGATAAGCTGGCGGAAATTGAAAGAACTGAGCTGGAGAATGCTGGATTTATTCCCCCGCAATCCAAAACGACGAGTCGGTCGAGCAGTAGATCTAGGCCTCCGCGTCGGAAGAAGGAGCCAAGCCCCTATGACGATGGCAAGGTAGCGGAAAAGAGTCCCATTTCGCCTCCACCTGGACGCAGCGAGTTTCAGGAGAATCCTACCAGCGATAGATCTTCGCCTGTGGACGGCGCTGATCGCGACAATGGCTCGCGTATCCCGCGTCCAGCCACGTCCAAGATTCCAATTCCAAGGTCCACGCCAGCGACGAGTCCATCAGGCGGCGAGCCTCGCAGTCGCAGTGGTAGCGCCAACCTGTTGTCCGGGCCTCCTGCAGAAGCACTTGCGGTACGCAAGACTCGGAAAAGAGGTGGTAGCGTGGGAAGTCAGGTCCTGCTGGATGACGTTTCGGATCCTGGCAAGTCAACAGGCAGCGACGAGGAGAAAAAGAAGAGCAAAAACTCGCCCACAAAGGCCAAAACTCCCAGGAACAAGACGCCCACTTCAACCAAGAGAGCGGCCAGCAAACCGCGCACCGCTTCGAATCAAAAGCAAAGAGCCAACTCTGGCTCCAGGCCTAGAACGGCTTCTCGTCCAACAACCGCCCGCCCCGAAGGCGAAGCGCCGTGGATTGCCACCATGTACAAGCCCGATCCACGGCTGCCTCAGGACCAGCAGATGTTGCCCACTCACGCTAAGCGCATAGCTCAAGAGCAGTGGGAGAAGGATGGCAAGGTCGGAAACATGTATGACAAGGAATTCCGGCCGCTCAACGACTTTGACTTTGGGCAGAGGCCGCCACAGTCTCCCTCGAGTCCAATCAGCATGCCACAAGAAAAGGAGGCTTTCGAACAGGTTCAGCCCCAAGAGGAGGAATACAGGATGGAGACGCCCAAGTCGGAGAAGCGACAAGACGAAATCAATTGGCCGCTCTCCCCCGAGCCCATCGAAAAGCCCGAAAGGTCGCCCCGCCCAAGTCCAAATGGCGAACACGGAGGCTTCAAGCTCACGCCCAGCGTCTCTCCTCCGCCACCTCAAAACGAATCTCCAGTCGCGGCCAATGGACCGCGCCCCGCATCGCCAATCCGCGTGCCCGAGCCTCCAGAGGAAAAGCCAGGCAAGAAGCCCAAGAAGAGCCTCTGCTGCTGCTCCATCATGTGAGGACAACAATCAAGTCTTTTGCTCGTCAGCTTTTTTTTTTTCCTAGTATCTGGATTTTTTCACATACCCTTTCCCGAGCTCTCTCCAAGCTTTGTACAGCGACGCTTTACGTTTCCTTTGTGTGTGTTGTTGCAGGCCCGGGCGTTCTTTTTTTGGTGCGAAAATGGCTACATACCACCAAGGCGACTTTCCTTTTTTATTTGATTTGTGTGTTGCATGATACCGCGTAGGGTGGTGTCCTCTCCTTTTTTTTCTTCGTTTTCGTTTCTGCTTTTCCCATGTCTGCCAGCATTGCGCTTTGAGCGAGTCTGCAAGTCGATTTTTCCAGCGCGCCATGCTCCCTCGAGCTTCAGCTGCCTGCTGGAGAGGACGGAGTGCGCAAAAGTCGAAATGCTGCAAAAGATTTTTTTTTGATACAAACGTTTTTTTAATTGGCTGTTGTGCACACTGCCTGCGCGCCTTGCTTTTTCTTTGTCTTGTTTCGCTTCGTTAGCAGTTCGTCTTGGAAAATGGCAAGGCGAGAGATGGGGCTCGTAAGGGTCGATTCAATTGTAGATTCAGCTGGCTGTAAATGAGACTGGCATTCCACTATGGACTCGGAGAAGACTTGATGTTGTGATAACGTTGAACATGTGGATCAAAGCTGGCCGTAGCGTGGCTGTTGAACGCCTACATTGGCCTATTTTAGTTCTGGTGGTCTCAGTCTGAGACAGAGAAGGAGCGTTGATGATGTAGGTAGTGAGATGCCGATAGCGCGCCAAGCCTCGCTTACGCCCACTGTTCCTTGCTTACCTAATTCGAACCACCGCCCACCGGAAAGTTTGCACCTCATTGCGACAATACCTTAATCTACCACATAACGCCCGCCTTTTAGGAAGTTCGACATCACCACAAATCCCCAATCACAATGGTACGTGCATGAGCAACTGGGCAAGCCAATGCTCGCCGCAAGCTTCACAGCGCTCTCTCGAGGCAGCATTGGCAGCGCCCTCCTCCCCTCCTTCACAACCACCTCACTAACACGCCTCACAGTCGGACGGAGAAGAGCAACCCCAAGTCGAGCAGCAGGAGGTCGAGGTGTCCGCGGACGCCAGCTCCGGCCAGATGAGCGTCCTTGACGCGCTCAAGGGTGTCCTCAAGATCGCCCTCATCCACGATGGTCTTGCGCGCGGTCTGCGCGAGGCCAGCAAGGCCCTGGACCGCCGCCAGGCCCACATGTGCGTGCTCAACGAGAGCTGCGAGGAGGAGGCCTACAAGAAGCTCGTCGTCGCCCTCTGCTCCGAGCACAAGATCCCCCTCATCAAGGTCCCCGATGGAAAGCAGCTCGGCGAGTGGGCTGGTCTTTGTGAGTTTGCCCCGAGATGAGGTGGTGAGAGAGGCGGTTTGCTGATACACGGGATACGTACAGGCCAGATTGACCGCGAGGGCAACGCGCGCAAGGTCGTCAACTGCTCGTGCGTCGTCGTCAAGGACTGGGGTGAGGAGTCGCAGGAGCGCTCCGTCCTCCTCAACTACTTCCAGACCGAGCAGTAAACGTCTCTCCGACGTCGAATACATCACCCACCGACTGCGACACTCGACTCGGCCAATTTTTTTTCTCTCTTCAAGATTTGATGCGACAACCACGACCGCTTGCGCTTGATTGATGACATGATCCCCGCTCTACACACTGCATTGACGGCCCGAAGACTCGACTACTCTGCTCTGGGGACAAGAGGACGACTGCTGGATATGTCTGGGACGGGGTGCCGGCTACAAGCGACATGGGCGAGTGTCTGGGATGGTGCGGTGCGGTCAGGATACATGGGAAGGGTTGCCTATACCACACATGTCTGGGGCGTCATTTAGTTGGCGCTCCGGCAAAAAATCCAAACAGGTCAACAAACAACGAGACTGGCATGTGGATGCGACTGACTGTGACTGTGATGTATGCCGGGTGCTGCTCGCGTGCGGCTTGCATGCTCGTTGATCCATCCGTCTTGCCAACAGCGCCCTGTCTTGACGCGGTTGTTGGAGGCCTTCTGGCAGTTATGTTGATGGCACATCGGAGTCCCCGCCTTGCGAACCTGCTTCAATGCTTCACTCACTCAGTCTCCTCGAATTGCTCCTCGACGGCACCATCCTCCACCTTCAAATCCTCCCTCTCCATCCAGCTCTGCTCCATCCCCTTTCTAACCTCCCATGCTCCAAAACATTTCCATGTTCAGCAGCATGTCCAACGTCAATCCACTCAACCAAAAAGCTCCTCTCACAGTCAGTCCCCTGTCCATGCACCACCACTCTCTTATGATGCCAGGACCTCTGCCTTCTCGCCTTTTCTTCTTCTCCAATACTCTGGCCCCCCTCCCTCTCCCTCTCCATCTCTCTCCATCCACTACCACCACCACCTCCTCCTCCTTCTGCTCTTACGCACCCGCATTCTTACATCCCACCGACCCTCCTCTCTTCGGTGACGCGTACATCGGCAAGAAGGGGCGCTGCTGGCATACACCACCATCACCACCACCACCACCACCACCCCATGCTTACCTACACGTTGAACAAAGTCCTCTAGAGCTAGCTCCTTACGACGACGCACAAGGCGCATCGCATCGCATCGCACAGCCAAGAGCCGAGATGGATGATGATGCCACCACCACCACCAAAACAAGAAGCGGAAGAGAACAAATGGGCAACGGGGCAAGGGCAGTAGAACAGATATGGACAGACATTTGAGACTTCTCATATTGAGACTTGCAGAAATGGTAAATGTACACGTCCATTTCTACACATGTGTATCCTTGCTACTATATCTTGAGAGGTTGAAGAAAGCCTACAAGAATCCACCCCCCCCGAAACCCCGTTACGCCTTACACCATATCATAACATGCATGCCTGTCTACTCGTCTGTCTCATCGCATCTCACGTCTTGTCCCCGTCTTATACACACACACACACACACCTCGCTGCTCCCCCCTTCGATCCTCCTCTTGCGAGTTGAGTTGCGGAACCAGCCGTCTTGCTTGTCTTTTTTTTTTCACTTCTCTCTTGCTTTTCTCGGTTCCATGGTATCCACGTCCTTTAATCAAACTGTCCGTGCAACAACTCTTTGTTGCGGTTGTGGGCTAGGCCATCACACTCCCATCCCCATTCGCCACGCCATTCATCTTTGCTCCCTCCCCATGGCCGTTCATCTTCTCTTCCTCGCTCTTCACCGCGTTCGCCGCAGCTGGCGTCTTGCTGGTGCCATTGCTCATGCCCATGCTCTCCCTCCACCCCTCGCCCAACCCCCCCAATCCCATGCCCGGCCCCACGCCGCTGCCAATCAGGACCTTGGACGTGCGCTCACCACCCACAGCACCGCCGCTCATGCCCATGAGTTCGCGTATCTCCTGCTCCAGCCGCCTGTCGGCGTCGTCCGGATCGTGCTCGTCGTCTGCAGCTTCGCCGTTCAGCGAGGATGAGCGGAGGCGATGGCCGTGACTGCCGCCGTTGCTACCGCGGGATTGATGACGCCCAATCCACCGCCGCTCCTGCGTCCCAAGTACGCCGGCTAGTCACGCGGGCGGCGCGGCCGACGACGACGCGGTCGTGCCATGATGGCCATGTCCCGTCACGGCCGCGCCGACCCACGAGCCCTTCCGCGCCGCCACCTTGCGCGGTGGACTCGTCGTCTCAGTACCGGCAGCGGTGCCATTCGCCTCGGCGCCACCCTCTCCATTCACCGCATTCGCAGTCGCCGCAGCCGGCGGTGGCGAGCCCGGTCCAGGGCCCAACCACGCTCTGCCCGGCCGCGCGAGGCCCTTCTCCACGTCGGCAAGGACGCTGCGCTGGAGTTGGGCGGCTTGGTCGGCCGTCGCCGCGGCCGAGGACGAGGCGTTGTTCTTGTTGGGAGAGGAGGACCAGACGAAATTTCCGGCGCCGCCGCGGCCGGTGCGCGCGATGGGGATTTCGGGGGGCGGAACGGTGGATGTTGTAGTGGTGGTGGTGGGCGGGTTGGACGGAGGCGTGGACGCAGCAGCGTTGGCATTGGCATTGCCGTTGGCAGAGGTTGGATTTTGAGGAGAGGCAGCGCCGCCGCGCGTCGCCGTGTTGTACCAATGGCTCTGGGTATCCAAATTGGACAGGTCGCGAGGCGGGGGCTCGGCCGTGGCCGTCGCCGCCTCTCTCACCTTGCCCGACGCCGCGCTTGACGCAGGCGGCTGCTCGGTCGCGGTGCTGGTAAAGGTGCCCGTCTGGGCCAGCTCGGCGGGCGAGAAGGTGTTGCCTGCGCCGCCGCGGCCAGAGTGGGCGTACGGGGCAGGAGGCGAGGTGGTGGTGCGGATGGGGACGATGGAGCCGGTGCGCGAGGCTCTGCGGTGCTGCGATTCAATGTCCTACATGTGTGCCGTGGCATGTCAGCGTCCGTCTGCGGGTGCTTGACTGGACTTGTTGGGGTGCTTGCGTCTCTTGGGAGACTCGGCAAAGGTGATGGGCGCAAGGTTGTTCTCCCTCTCCTTCTGCGCGACCACGACGGGACTGAGACGACGGGACTCACATCTGCTACTCGCTTGCTCTGCTCCGCCTCCATGGCTTCAATATTCCCTGCGCCGCCGCGTCCCCACGCCATGATGTGTGCGATAGCTGTCGGGCGAGCTGGAAAAGGGTCGTTGTACACGGTACGTATTCGTCGACGTTGGCAACGCAGAAAAAAAGATCTGGGATGAGCGGTGTTACGAGTGACGTATGTCGGTCGGCTCTGGACACGTCAGGTTGGCTGGCGCGCTCGCTGGTCGGATGCCTGTCCTTGTGAGCGCGGGAGGGAAGAATGGGAATCGCTTGTTGAGCCGGCGGGTTGGTGGCTTGGTTTTTTGGCTGGTGTAGTCAAGATTGTCGGCGGCGGGATGTTCTTGGTTCTTGTCCCGGTGTCGGTCTGGGAGGACGTTGCTCGGCGGTGGGATGACGACGATCAGCGGTCGGGGTTGCGGTGGCTCGTGTGTCAGACCATGGTGCCGTCGACGCTCAAGTTGTTGCAGAGACGGTTGTCAGACACACTTTGGCTGCGTAAATGCGTCGTGTTGGAGGTATTTTTCAAACGCAAAATCGACAAGGTGGAAAGAATACTCAAATGTCGCAACGACATTTTTGACTGACGAGATGACCAGGAGCACTCACTGCGCACTCAGCTCGTGGCCAGCGTGTGCCATGACATTTCCGCACGAGGCCTTGGTAAAACGGCCGGCGCACTGCACCGCGTCTGAGATGAAGTGCAGACGGTAGCGGTGGTGGGTCTGGGCAGTTGCTCCGCCCTCTGGACTCTGGGCGCGCCCACGCCTCCAAGCAAACCGTCCCAGATTGGCAGGTCGCCGTCCGGCGGAGTCTTGGCGTTTTGGTCACAATCAATGCGCTGCGAGACTGTTCAAGCGTCGGGCTAATATTTCATGTACCTGCTCATTTTGATATATCCGCGAAGAAGCGAAAAAAAGAAGCCAAGCTCCCTCGACGAGCTCACTCGTCCGTAAGAGGGGTTACGCTAATTCCCTTTCCATCCTTTGGTCGTGGCGCCTGAGTGTACTCCTTCGAAAAAACGTACAAATGAAAAAGCAGTCGCGAAAGCAAGCAACTGCGCCTGTCAAGAACGATGGTCTCTGGCCGTGGCTCAGAGCGTGCACTGCACACCTAGTCTGCTTGCTGTGACGAAAGAAAGTAGCTCCGCAAGCCAGTGATCCGCCCATGTCCAATGATAATACAATGTTCGGTGAAAAGCAACGAAAAGGAAAAAGACTTAGTCTTCTTGCACCGCTCGCAAGACGGGATAGAGACTGCGCTCGTCCTCTGACATGGCACTGCTCGTCGCCTTGTCTTCTGTCGGTTGCTCTTCTTTCAGCTCGCTTGGTGGAAGAGATGCTTCACCCTCACCGTCCTCGTACTCGCCGCCCTCGAGCTTGGCCTTGATGAAGGCGCGTAGCTCCTCAATCATGCGAATGTTCTGCACCCAGTTCTCGTCACCATCAGCAGTGTCGGAAGAGTGGTGCTCCGAATCCTCCGACTGCTCGCCTGGTGAACGAAGCGACGGGTCAACCGGAGTAGGCGACTGAATAGTAAGCTTGGTAACATCCTTGCGAAGGGAGTCACGGTCAGCGGAGTTGCGCCGGGAGGCGTTGGGTGTCGAGTCATTGTCCGAAATGTCCATGGCCTCCGAGTCGCGCGCGGGACGAGCCTTTTGCAACTGGTTACCCGACCACCTCCGGCGGCTGTCCGAGTCGAAAGGTGCGAGGTTGGGGGCGTTGCTGGTGGCGGGGTAGCTACCAGCAATATCGGACATGGCGCTAACTGAAGGGAGTGTGGGGTACATGGAGATGTTGTTGTTGCGGATAGCGGGCGACACGGTGTGGCCGGAGTGAACCGAACTTGGCGACTGTCCTGATGTGTACGACACGACGGAGGAAGCTGGTGTCAGCGCGGGCGTCTCGGTTTGCGATGTCGACAGCGGTGCAAGAGTGGTAGCGTGCGCCGACTGCGGCTGAACTCCATGTGTACCAGGAGGCGAGTTGGAAGACCGGTAGTTGAAGCCAGAGTGGATGTAGTGAGCACCGGGCTGGCCAACACCAGCGGCCGCGGCCTGCTTCGGGTTCTCGTAAACCGTGTTCTGCAGCTGCTCAAGAACCTGGTCGATTTCGACGAGGTCGCTCTTGGTGCGCAAATTGGGAATAGGCAACGAGTAGTGGTGGGATGGCGCCGGGCCGTGTCCAGTGGGCGACACCATGGCTGGCTGGGATTGAAAGTCGGAGCCACCATATCCTGCCATGCTCGTGAGGAGAGGAATCTGGCCTTGAATGCCCATGAGTCGGTGACCGACGTCATAGTAGGTGGTGGGATCGATTTCGCGACGCTTGACGCTGCCAAAGAACTCGTTCAGCGCGTTCAGCGCGTCGACGGCCCGCTTCCGGACCTCGTAGTCGTTGGTCATCTGCTGCTGGGGGTTGACGGCGTAATAGACGGGACCGTAAGCAGAATTGGCCGGTGCCCCGCTGTAAAAGCCGCCGCCAGCTCCGGCGTTGGGGTGGCCGTACGAAGTGCCTCCCATGCCATCCTGGTAAAAACCACTTGCTGCTCCAGCGAGAGCCTGCAAGTCAGCAACATCTGCGGACATGTTAACGCGATGAAATGGCAAGGGTGGGAAGGGACGTACTCTTGCCAACGCCAGCAGCGAAACCGCCTCCAGGACCGCCATGAGGGTGGCCGCGGCTAGGCTCGGGAGAGCGCAGGAGAACTGAGTCGTCGGCGTGCGTCTTGACGTGCTTCTTCAAATCCTGGGGACGCTTGAATGCCTTGTTGCAGGTGGGGCACTTGTGAGGCTTCAAAGGCACGTGAACGCGGACATGGGAGGTAATGTGGTCCCTCTTCATGGTCTGCGTACGGCAGCTACCCCATTGGCAGACGAGGTTGAGGTTGTTGGTGCTCTTGCGGCCTACATGACGGTCGCAAACGTGGTTCTTCGAGGATTAGCTGGTGCAGTTGAATCAAGTCGCGAATACATACGTAGAGGTTCTCAGCAGACGACTGGCGCTCGCCGCAGTTTGCCCACTGGCAGACGAGAGAATCCGAGTCGCCCGGAGTCGGCGGCTGCGCAGGTTGGGCGGCAGCCTGGGCGGCGACCTGGTGAGATTGCTGAGCCTGTTGAGCTTGCTGCTGGACATGTTGTTGAGTTGCGGTTTGCTGTGCGGGTTGCGCAGTCTGCGCGGCCGCTGGATTCTCAGCGACAGCCGACATGGACATGGTAGCCAAGATTTCTATCGCAGGCGAGGTCTTGGCGGCGAGGTGATCGGTGGAACGGTGGAGGACAAGAAGAGAACAAGCAAAGGGTATTGTTGAGCGACGCTTGAGGGCAGCGACGAGGGAGCAATATGAGAAAAGGCAGGCGTGAAGCGTGCGAGCTGGCTGTGTGAGGGCTGCGAGCGACGGAGGAGGGGAGCGCGGGCGTTTTGAGGATTTCTGGGCAGAGTCTTGTGCTTCAGGCGGGGAGGACTTGGTCCGCTGCGTCTCGGCAAAGGTCTGGGACAGCACGAGGGAGTTATAGAGGGCACCCGTCAGCCGGCTAATTAGTCTTAGTCCATACACAGCCCCCCTTCTCACCAGCCCATGCAGCTTGGCGCTTGGCTCCCCGATCGCTCACCACCACCACATCACCGTCGACTCTTGTCCCGAAACGCCCAGCCTGCTCCCCATCTTGGCAGCCCCAAGCGGAGACGGCGCAATTACTTGGCCGCTGAGCCCTCGAAGCGGAGACAGTCCAGCGCACTTGGCCGCGCATGCGCATCCATCGTCGACAAGAGAGCGTCTCTTAACCTCCATCCATCGCCACCATCGCTGTAACCTGCCGGGTCTGCCCTGCCATCAATCTGTCTGCTACCTGACTACTACCGCACCGCTACCGCCGCATGCACCTTTGTCCTTTCCATTGCCCCGGAATGCGGAACCCGCCCTCTCCAAACGTCCTTCTCTCCCTCCAGTCCCGGTGCAGGGGATGTCCTGCGTTTGTTTTTTCTCTTCCGGCACGCGCAAAATGCCCTGCGACTTAGTTTTGCGGACAAAGCTTGTGCCCGTCTGACCGTCTGGTTCCGTCCCGGCACCACCACCTCCGGACAAGCTCGCCGTCCCCTTCCCTGCCCAAACCCGCCCTCGCCGAAGCTTGACTTTGCTCTTCATCGTTTCCCCAGCCTTTCTCACTGACGCGGCCTTTTGAGACCGTGGAAACACTTGCTCTGACAAATGCGACAAATGCGCCTCACCTTGCATTGCTCGTTACTGCCCGCTGTGCCCGCGCAATCTCGTCTCTGCCAGTCTAGCCCTCTGTCCATTATTATTCTCTTCCTGACGATGCCAAGTCCTTCTTCAGGGTCATGTCGATCAGTCGCACCTGTCTTGCCAAGCCCGTCCATGTCCAGACAAACAACGACTGAAAACTCCCATTATCAAGACCCCTTGCTTCAGCCTCAACGGCGTGAATAAATCGTCAGTCGCAGAAAACAACATTCCTTACCTACCTTACTCCCTACTGCCCTGCCGAAAACTGCCGGACCACCCATCCCAAGCCTCGTCCATGGGGCCAGCCCCTTGCGCTAGTCTGAGGAATTCCTCGCTCACCTCCTCTTTCTTCACGCTAGAGACCCTCATCTTGTTTTGTCCACTTGCGATCCACTTCCTCGTTCGATCATCCAGTGCGACATGGCGCTACGGCGGCTGTCCCCGCGCGCGGCACGGCCCTGGGTCTGAAGAAAGGGGAGACGTTTTCAAGCCTTTGCCATTGCTCTCCCCTGCCACTGCGCGTCTGCGCTTAGCACGTCTGTCTCCTATTCCCAGTCAGAGACAAGACATTATTCGTCACTGGAACAATGGTCTGAACGTGTCTCGCTCTTGGCTTCTTCACGCTCCGCCGTGGCTAAGACGGAACTCTTCACGGGCGACAGCGGTGGCAACGACAACGATCCGTAGACTTGCTGGCAAGTCACGCGATTCTCCTTGCTGCCTCCAAAAGCGAATGGCATTTGCGGTCCCTTTGTCAGAGCCGGCGGCCTGGGTCTTTGGTCTTTGTCCACCACGGCCACGGTGTTATGCAGATGGCGCAAGGGAGGTCAGGGGCTCTTCACCACCCTGGTCACTGAATCTTTGCACTACCACACCTACCAACTGCCGGATTCAGAAGGTATGGGCTTCTTGACAGGGACGGCGAAGACGGTGACACGCCGGTGATGCCACTTTTGCTTGACAGGAAGTGAATCAACTCATCCACCACAGCTCGAGCATCACTGTCAAGACACGCAGCGATTATAGACGCGCTTCTGAGCAGCCGCGCGCGGCCACCAAGTCTGAAGACTCGTCACTCAGACACTGCGTCTTTACTGTTTGAAGTGTGCAGAATCAGAATGCCCTCGGATCCAATCCAATCCCATCCCAGCCGCCCAGCCGCCCGCCCCGAAAGCAACAGCAACCAAGCACCGCACCATGACCAGATCCCCATCGAACCAATCGGTCCACGCATCACACATCACTGACTGATAACTGACCAACGCAGACAGACAGCGTCGCGCTACCGCTGGCGTCGAGTCAAACACTCCATGACGCAGTGGCGACCATACCTAGAGCTCCGTCGACGGACAGCCAGCGGCTGGATGGGTACTGACACTGACAGATGGACAGCCCGCCCGCACCCAGCGCACTGAGATTGGACAGCCAAACGCAGCCCAACCCACCACTCGACAACCCTTCATCTGCTTCTCCAGCCCCTCTCCATTTCCTGTAGTGACGAGTGACGCTGCTGAATGCCCACTCAGACACCTGCACCCACACGCATCTGTTTCAGGTCGCAGCCAGCCTGCGCCGAGTGGCCCGTCAGTCGCGCAAGCGCCCAAAAACAAACCTATCCAACTCATCACCACTGCTCAACATTACTCAGACACGTACAACAGTCTTGCAGCTCCGCGGACGGAGGGGGTTGGGTGCCGGGCTTAACAGGCATGACTGAGAAAGCGCCCGCCCACCCATCCGCCGCCCTCACACCAACTTGCTTTGCGACATCCAAACCAGCTCAATCAGTCCAGTCTGAGCCAACCGCGATGCTTGCACTGCTTACGCACACAGGCAGGCGGGGCAGTCGGCGGTGACGCCCGCGGAAAGGCTGGCTGGCTTGCACACGTCTGTCTTCGCCGCCATCCAGTCCATCCGGGGGGGGCTCTCTCTCTCGGCACTCTCGTCAACGGAGACGGCGGTCGTCAGTCGCCAAGCGTCTGCAAGCAGCGTAGGTTGCTCGCTCTCCATCCAGCGCCAATGCAGCGGAGCCGGAGCGGATAATGGGGGATGCCAATGTGCCAAATGCAGCCAGACGGGCGAAGCCTCATTGTACGCGTTGGCCTTTTCTCGGCGCCCAGCAACCCGCTACTTCCTGCGACTACTCTGATCCGTCTAGTAGGTGGATTTGGATTTGGCGACCCACCCACCACCTACCTAGTTACTTATCCGCCGCCGTTGCGTTGTTTTGCTTTCTCACCTCCGCGGTTTGCTACGTACGCATTTTTTGTTAGCAAAATCATGGACGCTAGGGACGACACTGTCGCGCACCATCCAACCAACCGACCTGACCTCAATCTAGGTAATCGTTTTCCTTTATTTTGGGGGAGTGTTTTTTTAGTTGACCGACGGCGTCATCGTGCATAACTGGAGCAAAACTCCTAGATTAGGGGATGGATCTAGGGCGGCGGGGGGAGTGTGGCGAGGCGGGTAAGCTTACTACTACCACGGCAGGTTTTGTAGGCCAGCAGCCAGGTAGGTACAGTAGTAGGAGGCACGCTCGTACTCCTTCGTATAAGGTGGTTTCCATGTTGCGCGTGATGGACTTGTGTGCCTACTTACTCAGCACAAGCAATTGCTTCTTACTTGTCAGTCGCTTGGCTGTTTACAGGACTTTTTAACAATCGCACTGTTGTTGATTTGGTCTCTTTCGACATCCCAACCTGCGTATCCCCCGAATCATCTAGAGGTTCTCACTAAACAGTCGCAGTAGCCATCCTACCGTATGTACCAACCGCACCGCGCCAGCAGGTGAGGCTGTGCTTAGCACTCTTCTCTCGCTCATGCAGGGCCCCATCATCTCTCTTCCGACTGAACCCAAGCCTTTCCAGAGTTTCCGCGCTGCGCCTTGGCGGTGCCGATGCGCTGCGTTGCTGCCATGCGACGCGTGCGCGTGCGCTGCGCGTGGCTAATTCTCCGTCTGCCTGCCTACCGTCCGTCTTTCTCCCTCTCTCTGCCTTGTTGCTTGAGATGACGGCATTCTTGGTAGCTTCCGTCGGTCGTCTGTCTGCCAAGCGGGATATTTGCACTCGCCTCACCCTACCTACCTGCTTCACCGCCACGCCGCGCCGCGCCGCCCGCTGCCCTACGCATGTGGGAGTATGTACGCATGCACGCATGCATGCCAACCTGATCGTTGATTGCGAGGCCAAGAGTCATTGCTTGTCTGTCATGTCTACTTGCTACCTAACCCTACAGCAAGCAAAGCATCTTTCTGTGCGATTTGTGGCATCAAGTCAGGCAGTCCCGCCGCAACACACCGCACCGCGCCGCGCCGTACCGGACCGGGCGAGCGAGCTCGCGTGCGCATATGCGCCCTGCCTATCTGCCGGCCAAGTGAGAGCGGGATATAGAAGCATGTCTTGACTCTTGGTGCGTGCAAATCGTATGCTAGCTGGCTGGTCAGTCCCATCTTGGTGCTGTGCTGCGGAAAGGTGGGGAGTAGGTATGTCGTTGCTGACGCAGCGGATGGTTTCTAGACGCAGACTCCAGCTGCGTCGCGTCTTGTCGATGCACTCGGCGCAGGAGTACTGGTCGAGATGACATTGTTGTTGTGCGAGATGGGCGGTATCCGTCAAAGTGTTGTCGACCATCGTACACGCGCAAATACACAGACACCTGCGATCCAACTCCAAACACTTTTTGGCTATTACTCGCCTTTCCCTCTCTCGTCTTGCGTCATCTCAGATCAGCCCGGTTGAAGGAAGGAGCGAGCTAGCACCGCCACACGCCGTTGCCGATTGCGATGCTGCACTGGCTGCTAGCTGCAGTTATAAGACCAGTGCGGTTGAAGTAAATCGAATGGAAAGGCTCCGAGTGGTTGAAGCAGGTGGATTTTGCGTGCGTGTTTAGTCTGGAGGCACTCTGCTTGTGCTCTTGCCTATCACTGTTTTCTCCGCATCTCTTCCTGCACGCGGCGGCAACGATGGCTTCGTTACTTGGCCGCGCCACACTGGCTTGCCATTTTTTCTGACGTTGCCGCTGGTTCTGCACTGCGCCACGGCCGTCTCTCTAAAACGAGTCTATGTCGCTCCAGGGTGCGCTTTCTTACTACGTCTCCTAAGGGCCCTGGCACTCTGAATTGACGTTGCCCACCACTCCGTCTATCCATTACCCACCCACACCATCTCGCCACATGCCACGCCCTCCGTTTTTCCACAAGGGACGTGCAACCAGGAGAGGAAGGTCGGTCGACCCCAAGACTAGCATGCCAATTCAGGGGAAGCCGTCTCTCGGCTGTGCTACCACCGCCGCCGCCGCCGAGCCGCAACACCAAAAGCCAAGGACACCCGTCGGAATGCTTGAGTGGAGAGGGAGAAAGGCCGAGAAGGCTTGAATGCACACACTTCGCCACAAAGACTGCCAAGCATACTTGGGAAGAAATGTCAACAAGTGATTTGGCGGCTTGTGGGACCGGACCGGACCTGCTGGTGAGGGGGGTGAGGATGCTGCTTTCCTCCTTTCTCCTTGTCTTTTGTCCCTCGAGCCGAGCGCTCTACTTATTTACTACTCTCTTGACGCCTTGTTGCGATTCCCAAACGTGGAGGTTCGTGACCTCGCACTGCTTATGGGTTGTTTTGTCGCCGATACTGACGTCTTGCCTTTGGGGTTCTTTCTTCTTGGCTCCAGCCTTTTTTTAGAGTCTCCTTCAAAGATTTGAACACTGGGAGGCCAACAGTCTTGAGCTTCATTGCTCAGTCATGTCGCGTATCTCCATTGGATGAGGTCGCTGCGACTTTTAATCAACGCGCGGCGGACGTATCCTAGAAAGGAGACAGAAAGGGTTTGAGCTTGACACGGAGCAGAGCGAGCGCAACAACACAGTACGGGCAAGGGGTCGACAGGTATCCCCAAGTCAGGTCGATTTTTGTGCTTTGCTGCAACCGAGTCCAGCACCGAGTGAGGTACAGAGAGAGCATCGGAGCTGAGAGAATCGCTTTGCTTTTATACTCGCAGACGAAGTCAGTGGGACCATGAGTGGCTGATACCAGAACACGTGGTTTCTGCGGATGACATGGCAGGGCACCGTAGGCCCAAGGTCGGTTCGCGTGCTGCTTTCCCCTGACTCAGGGGAAGATCGCGAGGTATAAAAGCCCGCACGCCTCACCCGTTTGATCAACTTCGGTTCTACAAGCAGATTTTGCGAAACCCAAATCCAACACGTGGATGTCAACCACGAACGACTGGTTTCCTGCATCAACAAGCCGCCGACTTCGTCAATTTCCATTTTTCTTTCCCCTTATCCGTGTTCTGATCCCAACAAACATGCCAGCGGTATCAGACAATGGTGTGGAGCATCACTTGCAAAGTGTGGATTGTGAGGCTTGACGGCAAGTCTATGCTCACTGAGGTGGCAGAAAGTCGCAAAAGGTGAGCGAAGTATTGGAAAGGCCCAACGGACAGACAGTACCTAGCGTTTCTCAACCACGTTTCGACGACTGGAAAGAATCCCAGTGTCTGTCTGACTGTTGCTCGAAGGAAAGACTTGCGAGGCGATGCAGCTTTAATACTCCGTTTCAAGGCGCATGTGCAAGCGAGCGCAATTGACTAAATTAAAAAACACGTGAGCTGATCAGAGCCAGTGGTACCACTTGTGGGCGTGTTTGCAGTCATCCGCGTGATACCCCCGAGTCAGGGGCAAGTGGGTATATAAAGTCGCAGTGACTTCACTTCTTTCGCTCCCAACCCACAGACGGAGCACGACACACCTCAGATCCTACGGATGAAGAGACTGGGTTTCTGGGCATCAATGCTTGGGAGTCACTCGCTTCTCTGCCTTCCGTTCATCGTCAACGACTCGCCGAAGCTGACAAATTTCAAACTTGCAAGAAAGTGGGCGCCTTTCCTCCTCACTGAACCTTGATGAAGATCTAGTGCCGGACATATTGTCGCCTTTCACCATCATTGCATCGAGCGAAAAGGGCAGGAACTCAATCAAGAAAGCAACCCCCGACTCTGTGTCCGGAAATCACAGACAATCCGGCCGGGAGCGGAGGCACAGAATATGTATGAATATTTGACCTGCTGCTGGGTAAGCAGTACTTCGTCACAATTGCGACGTACGTTTGCCTGCATGGCGACAGGCGTGTGGCTTTTCTGTCGGCAGAAAGTCTACAGCAGGGCGCGCTTTTATACCATTCAATCTACTCAAGAAGCACGTGGTACCTCTCTGGCATCAAGGGATAGGGGCGTGTGCACGATGACTCCCGGGGCTTCGCGTCTTCTCTCTGACTTAATCGCAGCAGGAGGGTATAAAATCTTTATCCTCTTGTTCCTCTCGACACTCTTTCTTTGGAAGCAGACATTGCTGAGGACATGACTTGATGTCATCAGGTACGGAGTCACAGTACTGCGGCCGCTGTTGAAATGACAAATCTGATGGAAAACTTTTCTTTTTGTTTCTGTCTGAGAAGTCTTGATTGAGGAGACTGGAGAAATTAAGATTTCACCGCGGCGATGCAAATCTCCATTATCTGGAATGGATGGTGACTGGCATTGCAGAATGCTGATTCTGCATCCACGGCTGCAGAAGACCAAAGAAGAGAAGTAGCGGGTGGTTACCAGGGAACCAGCCAAGCGCAGTAGGCACGACCCGATAGACAGCCAGTCTGCGAGCCGTGATGAGTTGTTTTCTCGCGTCTGTCTTTTCCTAGTGTCAGGAAAAGTTTGCGCGGCGTGGCGTGCTTTTATACTCGCAGACAGCGCCCCCTAAGCAGACGATTGCCCGCTCGAACAGGCAATAAGCCACGTGCAAAAGTCAGGCTCAGGGGTACCACGAGTGAAGTCAGCCAATCAGTTGTACCTTTCTCCTGACTTGGCCGGCGGCGGAAAGGTATAAAATCCGCTCACCTCGCGCCCGAAGGCTCTGCTTGTCAAGCAGAGTTGTCAATCTTGCATGGAGTGCGCAACGGTTTTTCTACTCGCGCTGAGATGCCGCTGTCGACACAATTCACTTTGAGGGTGCGTCCCGTGCATCGACTCAAGTCACTTGTTCTTTTGTTTCGCTTTGCTCCTGTCTGCCGTCTTGCAGAGAATGCTGTCCGGCGGCAAAGGGTTGACGTCGAGTAGCGATGAAAAGCTTCATTACCTGTTGCTGAAGGAGGCGATGTGGTGTGCACTGTGACCTCCAAGATTGGCATTTGGCAAAAGGGAGGACATGAGAAACAACTCCGGTAAGACCAAACAGACAAGTAATTCGATCATCGACATCAAAGAGCCCAGTGACTTTAATGTTGGCTTTTGAGAAGGTCTTCGCGGTCGTCAGTGAGATCAAGGGGCAGTCGCCTTGACCCGAGAAAGATTCTGCGCAGGGAGTCGCGTTTTATACCCATCACTCATAGCTCTTGCCCGAAAGATCAAGATAGAGCCCTAGCACATGCCAAAGATGCATCAGCCGACCTCTGGCATTCCGCGTGAGTCAGCATCTGGGCAAGCAGTCAGTATAAAACCCCCTCTGCTCACCTCACAAGCTTCTGTTCGACAAAGCAGAGTGTCCCGCCAGCCTTGAGAGCTGTTCGGGGGACAGGACACTGTTGCCCTTCATTTAATCGCGCGTTCATCGGCTGTCACTTTGAACGAGTCGAATCCATCGTTCTACTTCCTTTGTGGGGCTGTCGCTCTCCCCGTCGCTCCTTCTCTTGTCTTGTCCCAATCGTAGCACTGGCAGACCTACGCTTCCTCAGCACGCCTCATTAGCGCAGACCTTCAACGTCGAACCTCAACGAAGCGTCATCAAGCAACGGCGCCGCTTTTCTGCATCGCCGTACAGCGCAAACTCCAATGCTGCAGCACGTAAACCAGGAGAACACAAAAGGCAAACAGAGTAGACAGCGGCAAAGCAAAGACGCAAACAGCAGAGAAGTCTCATTGCTCTGTCGCCTTCAGAGGCAGGACAGTCAGGTCTTGGACTTCAGTCTTCAACAATTCCAAGACTATCGGACAGTTGCGCTGTATCGCTGAGGACTCCTGATGCGACTGATTTTATACCATTGACCGAGGGTCCATGCGCTGGACTGCTGATTGAGGCTAGGTAAGAGACAGGTGTAGGGGTCATGTGCGCGTGCGCATGATGCCCCCTGAGGAGCGGGCGTTAGACCTGGGTATAAAAAGCCCCTGACACCCATCCTTCTTCCTGCCATTGCAGCAGCGGTCTGTGTGCTCAGTCAGGAAGAGTGGGAAGACAGCTCCCACTTGTTCTTGAGGACATTACCTGGCCTGGATGCCACTTTGTGGCTGATGGACATGATCGAGTTTGACACTTCTTTCTCTTCGTTTTGGTGTTTCCGCCTGTCTTGCTGTGGACAGAGTCTGCGATTGAAATCAGAGCTCCCAGCGGAACTTCAAAATGTATAGCTTCATGACCTGATCGCGGTGACCCCCCTCGGTACACAGGAGCGACGCACTGCATGACTTAAAGGAGTCAGACGGGCTGCAAACCCCCGAGAAGGCTGAATCCAAACCAAAACCACACAACAAGAAAGAGTGGAGTGTGCTGAATGAGGGTCAGAACTACCAGAGACACAGTAGTCTTTCCAAGTCCCAACGTCAAGTTCGCGAGGCTTCTGGGACTGATGCTCGACTGCTGTACTGCTGCTCTGCTGCCCCAGACCACCAGCGAGCCTTCTTTTATACCTTTCACCAATGGCCTGTGCACAGGCTGCTACCTGACCGCTCCAACCCACTTTATCGAAAACAGCTCACATGCGATAGCTGCCAGGGGACACGTGACAGAAACGCCGCCTGACATCCCTCCGCTACCGCACTTACCCCTGAACCACGCACACAACCAAGTCCGATTCAGGAGTGCCGTGACGCAAACAGCGAGCGCAGCAGTGGAGTGAGTATATAAACCCCTCCACCCTCGCGCAAGACTCTCCCTGCTCCACGACAGCGAGCGTCGCGCGTTGTGTTGCAACATCAACTGCGCTGATAACCCACTACCTATTCCGGCGATGAAAGCCAGGCACTCTCGCGCTGCTTCTGGCTCGCCTCTTGTTCCCTCGCGACTCCACTACTGCCGGCCGCGCGTGCGAGCAGACTAACAGACGACAGGTCTAGCTCTTGCTCGTTGCAGTGTCGATGCAGTGCATCACCAACGACCAACATGGTCCTCCACCATCATCTCCCAATGAGCCTGCGCGCCTAAACTTAGACGGTGCGTCGCTACGTAGCACTCTTGTCAGCCAGCCGCCAGCCACACCAGAGATCGAAACCTAGTCAGGTAAGAGGTAGAGATTTCCAAGTCTTCTGGTAGAGTCACGGGGACTAGGAGTAGCTGTCTGTGTGTGTGCTACGGCTTTTTGCTGTTAGGCCGCGAAGGTGCATGTGTCCCCTGAATCAACCGACAGACCTTGCAAGCCCGATTCTGGTTTAGCGGTGATGGTGAGGAGGGTATAAAAACCCCTACTCCCCTGCCTGGTTCTTGTTCATGACATGCAGCGACCATCCAGCAGTGCTTGTTCCTCTTGTCAAAAGAAAGAAGCACTGCATGATCTACTGTCTGGTGGGAGGTAAACAAGAAAGTTGACTGCCTTGTCTTGTCACTCATCGGGGAGCTTCCTACTCTTTCTTGTTTGTTTGTTCGTTTGTTTTGCAGTCTCAGCCTCAACACTCTCACTCTGAGAAAAGGCGTCCGGACAAGCAACAACGCCAACCACCACCACCCCTTCACGATGTCCATCACCACTCAATCACGTCCAGCGTCCACAAGACACAGCAAGCACACGCTACCACCTCCTCCCTCGCTATTTTAATCCGCTCCATCAAACTCAGACCTATCCTATCCACACTATACAAACACGACCTTCTCCCGTTTCTCACCAGTTTACACTTTACCACCCAGAGGCCCTTTCTGCTTTACTGCTGTGCTGTGCTGTGCTTTGCTTTACAACTTACAAAAACACTCCTGACGCCATCTGTCCGCCCGTCCATCCGTCCGTCCGTCTCTTGCATCGCATCGCATGGCTGCGCCCGTTACTTGCCGTCTGCTGGTCTGCTGTACAAAAATACCACCTCAACTTCATCTTCATCTACATCTACAACTGCAACTGCAACGCCAGCCACGCAATCGACATCCATCCATCCATCATCGGACCATCGATTCGCCCGCCCAAAAAGAATGAGAGAAAAAGACGCCATGAAAGTGCTTGCATGAACCACGGTCCGTCCGTCGGGTTGCTTGCTTGCTTACTTGCTTGCTGACTCACTTGCTTGCTTGCTCGCCTGCCTGCCTGCTTGCCTTATACTCGAAGAACGACAGAACGAAAGAAACACGGGAATCACTACTGATGGAAAAGGATGACAAAGAGAAAAAAGGCAAACCGCAGCGCCGACAGCGCCAGAAAGGGAAAGATGAGAAGGCCGAAGCTGACTGCACCGACACCGACACCGACATCACGACCAGTGCTCTGCTCCTCCGACTCCGACTCCGACTCCGACTCCGACTGACCCAGCAAAAGCCAACTCTACCGACTCGCCCTACTCTTCGCACTGCCCGCATCACTGCCAGCGCCAATCTCATCGGCGACATTCTTCAGCACCGCCCTGCCCTCCTCGCTGCGTCCCATAGCCTGGACCAGCACCGTATTCTCCTTCTGCAGCTCGCGCACCTGGTCGCGCAGCAGCTTGACCTCCATCTCGGCCACGTCGGCGCGGGCCTTGGCCTCGTCGCGCTCGCGCTTGAAGCGGTCGGCGTCGCGCTTGCCCTCGTCCTTGCGGCGGCGGTCCAGCATCTTTTTTTGCTCCTTTTCGCGCTTAGCGGCCAGCTTGGCCACCTCCTTTTCGTACTTTTCCTGCGCCTTCTTTTTCTCGCGCTCCTCGCGCGCCGTGTTGGCTTCGCTGCGCGAGGCCTCCTTTTCGCGCGCGCGCTGGAGCTTGGCTTCGAGGGCTGCGCGCTTCGAGTCGAGCTTGGCGAGCTCCTTGTCGTAGGGGGTTTTTTGTGAGGAGGGGGTGGCGGATTTGCTACTGCTGGCGCCCAGCGATGAGGAGCTGTTGTTGGCGGTGCCTGGGTCGAGACGCTCCAAGGGTGCCTTCTTAGAGCCGTGTTCGGTGGCCGTGGTCCATTGCTGCGCTGAAGTGAAGCTGTGCAGGCTCGACGTTTCGCTCTCTGTTGACTCGGTCGATGCGGGCGACACGGGCTGTGGCGAGGGCTGGAGGTACGACGCCACGGATTGCGGCGCGTAGCTTTGGATGCCATTCCCAAGGGCTGTTGTGAGGCCGGATACAAGACCAGAGTTGCGGCTCCCTGTGCTGCTTTCGGCGGATGTTGTGCGTGTGTGAGGGATGCTCTGTGGCCGATCGGCTATGCTGGTTCCTACGCCAGCGCCGTGTGCATTGCCCGCTGCCGCATCGTAGATTTCCTCCTTCTCATTTCCTGTGCCAGAAGTGAGTGCGGCAACCTCATCGGGATCAATTCCTTCTTCAGGGTCTGGGACGTGATCCCTGGCGCATGCCCAGTCCAGAAACTTTTTCGTGTCCGCAACGATGCTGCCTGGAGTACCGCGGTCCACCATGAAGCGGGGAATTCCACCACCAGGGTCGCTCCGAGTGATCATGATCCACTCGACGGGGTTTGTCTCGGGATCGTCTTCGCTTGCGCTGTCTTTTCTCTCTGTGGACTGGCTGTTCTTGTTCTTGGATGGCACCAGGGGTATTTCTCGAATCATCTCTATCGACTCGTATTGTCCCATCACGAGGCCCTGAGAGTCCCGCGGAGGAGCTTCAGGATGCTCGGTGGGTATTGAGACGACCATGTAATGCCGTGGCACTTGGTTCAAAGCTTCGTCTAGCGGTGTCATGTGCGGCTTGGACTTTTCTGTCAGGGCATTGTCCGAGGTGAGAAGGAGGGTGATGAACTCGCGGGGAGAGGTGGGTCCGGGGAATTGGGCTGATAACTGGAGAACTGCGGAGCTGTTAGCGGATGCTATCTATATTCTCCCAGGCAACATACCTTCCATCTCTCCAACCCCCTCAACTGTGCGCTGCTCCAAACGTCTATCTCCACCAATGCCTCTCACACAGCCACTCCCAGGGCCTCCTTCCACGGCCAAGCTCTCGGCGAATTCACGCTGTATTGCCTTCTTCCACTTGGTGAAGCCCAACCCCTCGTGGATACTTTTTCGAGCAAACCAAGACCCATGTCTGTCCGCGCCCGCCATTTTGTACACCGTGATTCCCAGAGGATTGTCGCCGACCTTGAGAGGCTTTCCCCATGACTTCTTAAGCTCCTCATGCGCGGGGTCTACCGGCGGAGGTCGCGCCTCGGAGACTGTCATTTCGGCAGCGCAAGTTGCGCCATTGGCGTCATTGCGGCTGCGCTTTGAGGACGCAAAGTCGGTGCCGCCAGGAGGATGAGGTACGGAATTGACTGCGACTTCGCTTTGGGCAAAGACGTCGGACATCCAGGTGCCCAAGTCCTCCAGGGGCACTTCGGAGAAGGGCTTGGGTCGTAGCCACTTGAGGGCGTCGTGGAGGGTCGACATGATTCTGGAGTGGATGCGGAGAGAATGGGCGTGTACAATGAGAGTAGGTCTTGGGAATGATGGTATGAAGCTTCAACAGCTAGGCCAGAGGTATCGGTTGCGGAAACGTGAGACTCCGTCCGTAAGCTCCGATCTGGCGAGCAGGGTCGGGGTCGGAAGAGGAAACAGCGGCGCGGGAGGCGGTTTAGTTGTGGGAAGCGGCGGGCATGACAATGGAGCAATGCCGCGAGCGAGGCAAACAACAATGAAGCTCGTGAGAAGTACACAAGGAGTAGTATACAGGTGGAGGTTGAAGGCGACGACGGTTGTTCTTGGAGCACGAAGCATGGGAGTCCCTGGTGTAGATACAGGTGTGCAGGGCTACGTCACTGCCTTGCGCCCGGACCCCTGCAGTTTGGTGGCCATGATGAAAGACGTCGCACTGGCAGCCTGTTTCAATTAATCCGCTTACCACTTATCAAGAACATCACTGCAGTTTTTGCAAAGTCGTCGCCATTGCTTTCTGGTTTGGCGCGAGCCACAGGCCGAGTCTACCAGCTCTTCCGTCGGCATTCGGCCGAGCAGAGCCACAGTAAGAGCCACGACCCAGCTTCTCTTTTTTCGCTGTCCTTCGGTTCTTTTGTCAGCCGACAGCCTTCACCCCGACACGATGCACCAAATGGCCCGCATCATCACCTCGGCTTGCCGTGTGGTCGTCCGGCTCTCGGATTGTACGAATACGGATTCAACAAGGCGAAAAGGTGCATATGTTGCTGCCTGGAACATCAAGGCCTTCTGTTTGTACCCCACGACGAAACGAAAAATCACAGACGACGAGGCGATGATCAAGGCGCAAAATGCACATTGCTTCTGTCTTGGACTAATTTACAGATCGACCCGACACGAGCGGAGCTGCTGGAACAGTGCCATGTGTCCCGTTCTTTGTCCGTTTCATAGCCTCGACATGCGCTGGCTAGCCCCCGGGTTCCCAGACGGGCCGTTGTCGTGATCCACAGGGTCTCTATGGTTGCCCTTTTCAGCCTTCAGTGAGACCGGGTCCCCCAGCATCGTCTTGTTTGTCTTGCTTGGCGTTGCTTGGTTTGGCGTCCAGGTGCTTCGAGCCCCACGATAGTGGCTGGTGTTTGATGTTTCTGCCTTGAGCGACACGGGATCTCCAAGTTGGGTAGGATTGCTGCGTTGAGCATTGTTGTTTGAAGGAGGACTCATGGTGGTGATTGACGTGGAAGAGACTTGATGAGTTGTAGAAGTCGTGAAGTAGATTGTATCGTTTCTGTAAGAAGATTCACTGGTCCTGAAGCTATTAAAAGGAAAAGACTCACACTAATCTGCCATCATGACGTTGTCGAGATTGAGGCGCCGCCGATGCACACAAGGAGACGAGTGCCTCATGGCAGACTGCTAGTTCATCCTGAGGAGAGATGCTCGACACTTGACGTACTTGGTGCCAAACTTGCTGCTGAAGATGCCGCTTTGGTATTAGCGGCGAACGGCATGGCTGTTGCTTGACGTTCGCCATGCTTCTGGATCTCTCTTCGCCCAAGATTCCGATTTCTAGAATCGAAATTCTAGCTTCCAGTCCTGACGAGAATCCTCATCACGTGCTTGGCCATTGTTTGCGATCATCGCAGGGATGAATCGGTTGAGGAATAAGCTAGCCTAAAAAGCAGTAAATTACGCTTTGTTTACTTTACTGAATAGAGACTCTGGAAGAACATCGGAGTATCTTGAAATAGCTGGAAAAATCCCATCTGATTGGCTTTCAGACAATAAAACAGAGTGCTGTGAAATGTTTCCCAAGATACACCAATCATAGTGCCTTCGAGGTTGGGTGCGCTTTCAGTGCCTGGCTGCGCGTGTGTTTCCCGTTCCCTCCCTCTGCGCGTCGACGCGTCTTCGCTTCTCCACCTCCACTTCATCTCTCAGCCTGCCACCAGCCATTGTTTCTCCCAACGGCCCTGCAGGGTCTTTGTGACCACTCATTGCTGACAGGCAAGCCCATTGTCTCTCGGCTCTCGCTTCCTCCACTACATTCCACATCCGATCACCTCTGGTGCTCGCTCACCTCTGGTGCTTTTGCATCATCCCGCCGCGGCGCCCGACGGCTCCTCGTCCACCAGCAACAATTCCCGTCAACATGTCTACGTCCGACACTGAATACCTTCATGTTCGAAATGAAGCATGGCGCAATGCGCCAGTCATGAAGCCAGATAGGCTCCTGGTGGCTGTGCTGCATCAGAATATTGACACACGCAAAGAATTGGAGACGAATGACTTTCTTTGGGTCTATGCCAAACCGGTAATGATTATCGAACCTTGATGAGCTGCGTACGACTCACATCTTGTGCTAGAGCAAAACAGTCACCCAAGTGCAACATGCTTACGGGGGCAAACGAGGTCACGAGGCATGGCCTATCTTCAAGGTGGATGGACGTCACGCGCTTCCCAACCAGAAGCTTTCCGAGCTCAATGTCTTGTAAGTTTGTGGTCACAGATGAAAAAAGCTCCAGCTCTGACAGAACAGTGGTGATAACCTGGTTCTCTTCATGTTGGCCGACTCTGACTCCCATGACGATGAAGAGACCCCAGCTGCCATTCCAGCTTCTACCGCGGGACCAGCGGCTGTTAGTAGCAGCACCGCGACCCAGCCTGTCGCCGCTCCTATTAACCAAAATGGCAATGCACCTTCAGCTTCACCAGGAATTCCAGCAGGAATGCAACCCAGGCATGTCTTGAGTGTGGGCCCTCCATCAACCCACTCTCGCCAATCATCATTTGGGACTCCAGCACCCTCTTTGCCTAGCCAAAACGGCTTCCACCCTGGCGCCGGTGCCCTCGGTCGACACCAACATCTGGCGATGGAATCTCCACTCTCTATCATGTCGCGAACGCCTACTCCTATCCACACATCTCCTGCGAGGGCCGCAACAACTTCAGCCGCTGCCACACAGCCCCAATACCATGTCGGTTCACCGATGCAGCCTTTCACACAGTACTCTTCACAGCAGTCACCATTCAGGCATCTTCCGGCTCCACAGCCAGCTAATGGATACCCTGGCACTCCGGCCAATGCCCATGACTTTGCCTCACACATATATGGACAAGCCCCAGCTAGCCCTGTAGTCAGGCTTAACGAAGGCAGCCATCCAGGCGATCCTCCTACGAAGCATCAGCAGCAATTCCCCACAATGTACAATCACGACAATCAGTGGGACAGTTCCAGCATGATGCCAGACTCTGCCCATCCGGACCCTGCTTCACATACCGAGGCGGACAAGCCGGAGCCCCAAAACCAGTCTCTCCAGACGTTGATGTCAGAAAATGACCTAGAATTCCTGGAGGCTGGCGTCAAGCAAGCCCTGAAGCTGCTTGGTAAGATTGAGCAGCCCCTGGCGGCACGTCAGGGACAAGATCCGGATGCAAAGGAATGGCTCAAATCCATCAACGACCTGAAAAGTCAAAACCTGAAGAACCAGACCATCCTCGGCGTGGTCGGAAACACTGGAGCTGGCAAGAGTAGCGTCATCAACGCTATGCTTGACGAAGAACGCCTTGTTCCGACCAATTGCATGCGTGCTTGTACAGCGGTGGTGACGGAAATGAGCTGGAACGACAGCGATGAGTATCGATCTCGATACAGGGCTGAAATCGAATTCATCAAGTACGAAGATTGGCTCAGGGAACTGCAAGTCCTCTACAGCGACATGCTCGACGGGAACGGAAACATGACAAGGGACAGTTCCCATGCTGACACTGATGGTAAGTTTCCAACTACGCAAAGATAGCATCACCATTCTGACAGAGGCTAGCTGGCATTGCATGGGCTAAAATCAAGGCCGTCTATCCACAAAAGACCAAGGACATGATTGCCCTAACAACTCCGGAGAGACTTGCTCTTGAGGTACAGGGCTTGCTAGGAACGACGAAGCGAATCAACGAGTCAAATTCTGGCGACTTCTACAAGCGCCTGCAATACTTTGTGGACTCCCAGGAAAAGGTCAAGGACAGCAAGGAGAAGAAGCGAATGGAGTACTGGCCGCTCATCAAAGTCGTCAAGATTTACACCAAGGCAGAAGCTCTGTCGACTGGCGCCGTTGTCGTTGATCTTCCCGGTGTCCAGGATTCCAACGCTGCCCGTGCAGCTGTCGCCGAGGGCTACATGAAGCAGTGCAGTGGCCTTTGGATCGTGGCGCCAATTACGCGAGCCGTGGACGACAAGGCTGCCAAGAAGCTGCTCGGAGACACATTCAAGAGACAGCTCAAGCTCGACGGAACATACGACAATGTTACCTTCATCTGTTCAAAGACGGACGACATTTCGCTCCAAGAGGCTGTGAGCGGCCTGCATCTTGACGAGACTGCGTCAAGCATGTGGGCGGACCTCGACGACGTTCGCAACGAGATCCAGTCAAGGAAGGACAAGCTCGAGCAGCTCAAGGAGCTAAAGGTGGCTTACCTGGACTCTGTCGAAGACTGCGATGAGCAGCTTGATCTGTGGGAAAATTTGCTCGAGGAATGCACAGATGGCAAGATTGTCTACGCTCCGACTGAAAATGCCGGCAAGAAAAGGAAACGTTCTTCATCGGCGAAGAAGTCCAAGAAGAAGCGCCGGACCGACGACTCGGATGACGAGTTCATTGATGACGATGACGAGTCCGCTGCTGACTCTGACGCTACGCAGAGTGAGTCTGAGGACGAAGTCGTAGAGCGTCGCGAGCCTCTCACGAAGCAGCAAATCGAGGACAAGATTCAGGAGTTGAAAAACATGAAGAAGGAAGCCAAGTCTGAGCGTGGCGTCATTGACGATCAGATGAAGGGCATTCGCAAGGAGATCAAGGAGTTGAAAGAGAAGGAAGCTTCGATCGACGATAAGATCAGCAGACTCTGCATCAACGGACGGAACGAGTACAGCCGAGGGGCCATCAAGCAAGACTTTGCAGCTGGCATCCGTGAGCTGGACCAGGAGACGGCCGAGGAAGAAAATGCGGAAGAATTTGACCCCGAGGTCGACCTGCGTGACTATGAGGAAGTCGCGCGGTCCCTTCCCGTCTTTTGCGTATCCAGTAGGGCCTACCAGAAGCTATGTGGCCGACTCAAGCGAGACAGCAATGTTCCTTGTTTCAAGGACGTTTCCCAGACTGAAATCCCCAAGCTGCAGGCACACTGCAAGCAGCTGACTGAAGCCGGTCGCATCGCTTGTGCTCGTCGTTTCCTCAACACCTTGAGCCAGTTTCTGACGTCGATGAGTCTTTGGGCGACGAATGATGGTCCAAATGCCCACATTTCGGCCGACCAGAGACGTCAAGAACAAACGTTTCTCACACAAAAGCTCGAGGAACTCAAGAAGGTAGGCCTGTCTTGTGTCTATAGCGATGGCTGTGATACTGACATACCGACAGAGTATTCAAAAGGTTGTGCGCACGACCCTCGAGGAAATGGCTGCAACCGTGGCCGAACACGTGTACGGACAGTATCCGAAGCTGATCCAAAAGGCTTGTGAGGCAGCAGTCCCCACTGCGTCAGGATGGGGTGTTCATCGCAATATGGGCGGCCTCCACTACTCTACGTACAAAGCCACCGTCAGGAGAGATGGTGTTTACAACGGGGCGTCTGGTGCGCGAGACTTTAATGCCGAATTGTAAGTTTTTCTATTTGTCTTTCGCATTCCAGAATTTACCTCTGATAGACCCAGGACTGCACCCATTCTCAAGGAGATTGCTACTGGCTGGGAGCGAGCGTTCCAGCGACGTCTACCAACCAACATCCGCAACTTCAAGTCAAATGTGTCGAAAGAGGTGGAAGCGTTCCACAATTTGGTTTGCCAGCGCGCGCGCCGAGTCGGCGTCAGCATGGCGCGTCTGAACCAGCTGAACAACCAACTGCGTAATCACACAGAGTTCCTCAATACACTCGTCGCTGGCATCATTGATCTCGTTAGTACTCGCCAGAAAGAAGTCAACCGAGAGTTCGTGCCTGTCATCGCCTCGGCCATGCAACATGCCTACCAGGTTGCGACCGATGAGAGTGGAAAGGGTTCTTACATACGCATGAAGGCATACGTCAACAACCATGTTGCGCAGAATCAGGACCGGATGTTTCGAGACGCGTGCCAGGCCGTCAAGAATCGCCTAGACCAAATGTGCCACGAGGTCCAGGAACAGCTTGCCGACCGCGCCGCCCACGTCTTCACCAGCGCTCAGCGCGATTACAACTCGGCCGTGGGCAACCTCGGCGCCGCCGAAGTGGAGCTGACTCCGGCCGAGAAGGAGCTGCGGAATGAGATAAACGGTATCGTCAAGACGGCCGAAGAGGTCTTTGAGCGTGTTCTGGAAGGCGAGGAAGACCCTGACGATGTGGCTGCGCGCGCCGAGGAGGAAGCTGCCGCCGCTGCAGATGAGAACAATGAGGGTGCCGACGCCGGCCAGTCAACTCTCAAAGGCGAAGACGCCACCGCCCAAGACGGTGATAACGAAGGCCCTGAGCCACCAACAACCCTCAAAGAAAAGCTGGCCGCGCCCAACGAGCCAGCGGCTGAGCAGCCAGAACTGCAGCCTGAGCCTCTCAGCGAGTCCATCCTCAAGGGTGAACCGAACCATGTCTCCACGCCAAACCAAGGCAGCACGCTTGCCCAGCAACTGCTCGCTGCGCAGTACCAAGACCAGGAGAATGCAGTCGACCCCATGAGCAAGTCGACCTCTCGGATGTCCAGTGCGGAAGCTGTCAGGCCTGAAGGCGGCCCCGTGCTGGGTGTTCTGGGCAACCACGCCATGAATAGGAACCTTGGCGATGCGGGCCCGGGTCATTTCAACTGAGAGTGTTGCGCGCTCCTGTATGATTTACCCTCTTTCCTGTAAGATTTCTTTTGCGATCAGAGCGAAGCGGCATGCCAACTTGCGCATCCGACGACGAAGTGACCTTGGTCTGGTGGACGATGTCGATTTCCTCTTCTCTCACGGCCTCTTTTTGTGGCGTCGTCGGTGAAGCGAGTGTTTTCCCTGCTTGCTTTGGCCTTGCGGTCCTTTTCAATCGGTGGACCACACACTTCTCCAGCGAAGAGAGATGGAGAGACGAAAGTCTCGGCGACTTTCCATCATACTGCACAAAACGGACGACGACGAATAGACATCGATACTGACGAGATCTGAGCCAACACCAGCGTCATGGCCCGGCTCGGGCATGAAAGGCGACTAAAAGCGTGGTGGGGCCTGGCGTTTCATGGTTTACGACTGACGGGCGGGACCTTTCTGCTTCCCTTTCCTTCTCCCCTTGGGCTTCCTTTCCTTTCTGCCTTTTGCGATTGATTTACGATTCAACGGCGTCTATGGCGGGCGCCTGGGATTCGGGTATGGATATGGATATGCTATGCGTCAACGGGACGAACGTACGTACCTAAGGGATGAAGGACGGCGACGATGGATGCGAGGATGCAGCTTAAAAGAAAAGGGGTTTGCGCGTGTATGTTACTGAGGAAGGCATCACTCCACCGGGAAGGGGATATCGTGGTTCGTGCTTAGGTACCTATTGAATGGACAGACAGGTGATCATATGGACTGCAAGAAACATGGCGGTGGACGTGAGGTTGGAATGCGCTACGATGTTATGTTGACTGGGTGCAGGATCCCGTCGTCCCCAATTATTATTGGGTTGACCAGAGGCTAGGTATGCGTGGCGATGAAGCTGATTCTGATTGACTATGGCCCACGCACGCACGCTTTTACTACATACCTACGTCGAGAGAGAGGCCTTCGTGTCACTCCCTCACCCCAACTTATCCACTCAACCTCTCCTCTCCTCCACGCCCTCCCTCCCTCCGCTACCTAGCACTCTCGGACCGGCACCCTGTCAAACAGGAAGTACCCGGCAGCAATCGCGCAGGGGTCTACGAAAAATCGAATATCATCGGACTGCGAGCATATTCAAGACGCTTGCGTCCTCTTCCATCTGCCTTTCACAATTAGCCAGCCAGCCAGCTCCTACTACCTCACGAGCCATGATTGACATCCTTTGAGCTTGGGCGGGCTTTTGAGTTCGCTTTTTCATGCTTGGATTTGTTTGACGCCGAGATAGGTTGCTGTACATGAAGTGCATGTTGACCCGAAGTGACGCTGATGTCCTGTCCTGTGTCCTTGAATCCGTGCGTGCCCGTTCCTGTCCTGTCCTATCCTGCATATATCCCAAAGAGAACACGATAACGCCGCGAGCTAAGTAGGAGATTGAAATGAAAAATGCCTTGCTTCCCTTCAGCTGTTCTGACCGAGGTTAGCTCTTCCTGAACCAACTGCCCGTCTCTTCCTCATGGATGGACAAATCGATCGGGGGGCGCGCCCGAAAACATTCCAGTCGAAGCGCAGAACCACGCATGTAAAAGATCTCGGGGCGCAACGACAAGCGCAACTTCTCACCCCTCTGATCGACATCCCCCACACTCCCGGCGCAGCGCAGCCTACACATGCTCAATCGGGCCCTCAGGCAACAGCTCGTCGACACCGGATCGCCGCCTCTGGCGGTCCTTGCCCTTGCCCTCGCGGCGGCTCGCGCGCCAGTCCAGCAGCGCCTGCAGCGGCGGCCGCACAATGTCGTTGAAGAGGAACGTGCCGTAGACGAGCAGCGCGAAGCCGACGACCTGCAGCCATTTGAAGGTTTCCCAGCCCAGCCCCAGCGAGACGATCCAGATGAAGAGGGTTCGGCAGGTGTCGATTGTGGCGCGCGAGGTGGCGCTGACGGTGCGCGTGACGGAGAGGCCGAAGAAGTTGAAGCCGCTGCGTGCGGGGGTTAGTGGGTGATGTTTGTGGGGTCTAGGGGGAAGGTGAAGGAGATCTTACCCGATGCTGATCATGATGAGGAGACTGCTAATTGCAATGGCTGGGAAATGCGTTATCTCGCGCAGACCCTCCTTTGCATCAAAGTAGCCATAGCGGCCTGCGTCTGTTACGCCCACGGAGAAGTGAAGTACCACCATGACAAGAACAGTAACCAGGAAGCCAAAGATGCCTTCCCAGCCGACAACCTTGAGCGGCTCCAGCTCGTAGTTCTCCATGATGCTCTCCTCGAGCACAAACTGCGTCGCCGTGAAGATTTGCGCGCCGGCAATGAGCAGCACGCCAATGATGGTGCGCACGGCGAGCGGTGCCGCGATGGGCTGCTGCTCTTCCATGACGTGTTGGAGGCTGCGCACCAAGATGGATCCAGACAACGCGTACTTGTCGCCCATGGGCGTCTGCGGTTGCACATGTCCAGCGGCGCCAGCATCAATGCTCGACCCATGCGAAGCCTTCTCGTCCTTTGCAATGGCACCGGCAAGTCCAACAATCATCACGCCAAGGACCACAATGACCAATGCCAGCCACTTGTACAGCGCGAGGTGGCGCTTGAGGAAGAGGACGGAGAACAGCCCGACGAACAGCACCAGCGCGCCGCGCGTCATCTGGTAGATGGACGCCGCCACAAACAGCAGTCCCACGTTCATCAAAGTCGTTCCCGCAATGTCGCACACCGCCGGCAGCGCCAGGTACAGCACCTTCCAGCCGGTCAGCGGCACGCGGTTGTGTCCGTCGCTGGCGTGCGACGCCACGGGCTTCAGCGGGTTGGCGACTTCGCCGTCCTCCAATTCCGTGCTGCCGCTATCAGGCGTCTCCTCGGCGTCTTCTGTCTCTGCGGTTCCGGGCCCTTCATTGTCGTTGTTGTCGTTGTCGACCGACGACCGCGGTACTGGCTCGTAGCCGCCGGACTCGGCGCCGCTGCCGCGGCCTTTGGCAAAGTAGCTCTGGTAGAGCGCGAAGCCGCCGACGACTAGCCAGCAGCCCATTTCGCCGATGAACATTTGGAGGGTTTGGATTACCGGCTGCTCGAAGTATTCGGGGTGCTTGGAGTCGCAGTTGCGCACGCATTGTTGGTCCTGTTGGTCCCCACATCAGCGATAGTCCCGCAGCGATTGAATATGGATAATGAAAGGCGCACTTGGTATTTTGTCAAAAGCGTATTGCAGACGCCGGTCAGCAGCATCATGCTGACCAGGAACGGGACGACGGCTTTGGAAGCCATGATTGCGGTCGATGAGGTCGGCTTCGCGTCCGGGCAGCCGCTCTGGTGATGGAAGCTGTTGAGAGGTCGGGGAGAATCTGGAGATTCCCTGCGCGCGAGGCGGTGGAGATCTGGAGAGATGGATTCAGATGAGAGCTATGGGGAGCTCCTCCAAGGGGTAAGATGCACCGCAGGAGCGCGTGAGTAGTGGTTGGAGCTCGTCGTCGTCGAGTGGTCGGCGTTGGACATGAGGCTGGTCCGGTTGCAGGGATGCTCAACTGGCGCATGACGTCGTATCCTTATCGCATAGCCGACCGGCCAATCAGAACTGACGCGTGGGGAAGAGTAAACGACACCCTTTTGATAGGCCTGTGATGGCCTTACCTTCTCAACACCATGGCACATGGTCACAAGACTCGTGATCAAGTGACTGAGCATCAACAGCATCCTCTGTCGTCCAACTTCTCGCTGCCTTGTAGACACTTTCCCGTCTCGACGCTTTTCAGCCGGAGTGATGTCTTGCAGTGGCCATCCCGCGACGCGACGCGACGCGCCTTGACCTTCAACTCTTCCCAGGAACAATACGACCATTTTGTACATGAGATCGCTCCACACGTCACTCCGGACCTTCGGCCCTCCGCTTCCTCGCTGCGCTTTGTCGGAACTCCAGAAGTAGCCGCATAACCTCCAGAGCGTTCAAGCGGCATAGAACTCCGGATCCTGTGGCTCTTATCCCGTTTGATTCCCGCGGTCGGCATAGTTGGACGCGTCAGGTTGGCTTTGAAACCGACTTTGTTCCAGTATTGCCTGCTCGAGTTGAACGCAGGTGCAAAGCTCGCGTATTTTCTTGCATCCTCCTCTATGGGGATCCCCAAATTTTCCTCGTCTTCTCTTCATTCCGAGCGCGGAACTTTGAAGTCTGAAGATCTGTTCTCCATGGCCAAATCACTCTGGTGATAAGGGAAAGCATCAAAGAGGTCGGACCCATCGGAAGAAATGGCCAGGGTGGATTCAGGAAGAATCAAGTGAATGAATCTACAGTGCGTTGAGGCTGTATGATGACAACAGAGACGGAAACATCGATGACTCACATCACATTCGGGACCTACTTGATCGGACACTGTTCCGAATGTCTGCTGATTCCGACCACTCCGTCCAACGCCACTGGGGGAAGTTCGGGCAAGGCTGGCGATCTGGGGTAGAGCAGGGCGTTTTTCACAATCCATCTCTCCACGTGCAGTTAGACTGCATAAGAAATCGCCGAAGGCAGCAACATCGATGCCTCAAAGCTGATGCAACATGCGCCTAATTGCAGCAGAAGGGCGGGACGGGCCGCGCCGCTGTTGGGCACGCCCTGGAAGCCTACACTCACGCCTCGCTTTTCCGCCTTGTTGGAGCAGCACATGGTCAGCCTTGACCGTTGCCTGGAGGCGATCTCGACGCTGAAGTGAAGGTAGATCAGCCTTCGCTTCCGGATTTTCTGGTTAAGTGTCAGAGCGACGTTCAGCCTTGACTGATGCCTTCAGGGAGTCATCATGGCTTCGAGCCGAGATCATAATGATGGAAGAGTAAGCTTTGATTGGTCTCGAAGAGCGGAACAACTGCCTCCAGTTCAGATGCAGCCAGCGGATACTCGACTTGTGCAAGAAGACAACATGGATCGAAATGGAAATAGCGAGACTCTCGTGCGCAGAAATGACATTGATTTCCAACGAGCGACAGCGCGGGATCGACCGAGCGGGTATCACTTTGATTCTTCAGCTTTGGATTCGTCTTGCGCAACGTTTTCGTTTGGTTTTGACACTGTCGTGCTTTCTGTCGCCGCATCTCGCGCTCTCTCCCTCTCCTTTTTTCTCTCGTCAAAATACTTGTTTGCTCTCTTTGCTCTCTCTGCTCTCTCGCTGTCTCGCTTCTGCTTGCTGTCGGCCTCCTTCGCTGCCAGTTCCTGAAGGTTTTGTTTGCCTGCCGCGAATGTAAGCTTGAGTATTCGAGGGGTGGACTGAATTTGGTCTGTTCACTCATATCAGGCTTCGGTGGTCTTGTGATCACCATGGGTTTTCAAGCTGAACCGGACAGATGAAAATATTGGAAGTATAGTATCTTGGACAAATTTGCGGGGCGTTTGGAAGTCCTGGAATCGAGCATGGTAAGTCTTCCGCGTTCATATTGACAGCACTCCTCCGGCACTCCTCCGCTTAGACACGTCAGAGCAGCATCATCAAATTTGGCATCAGCGAAAGTGTACGTTTGCAAAGATGTTACCAAATGGCTTTCGCCGAAATCTGCAAATCGCTGGATTTGAGCTATACTGCGTTTAAGATAACAATTGCAGCCATGTCGACCCAGAAAATGCTGCCCATGACGCAGACTGAGCCCAATGGCTTATTTCCATCAAATTGCATTGAGAGTCGAAGTCGTAGGTGGCCGCGTTTACTGCACTACCGTGGGCGGGGAAATGCAGTCGTACCTTTCGCACGGTACATGGGCACAGGCGACCCGGTCGACCTCGTTGATTGGCCCTGAGAGAAGCTGGATGAGGCTTACTTGGTCGGGCGTCGACGCGGAAACGTGTAACTCCCCGATTGAATTTCACAACCACGCTCTCTCGCGCCTCACTGAATGCAAAACCTGGGGAATCACTTTTGGGGTCTGGAGACCATACGAATGCGCCACCTTGCGATACGTCGCTTCCACTATCAAAACAACGAATTGTGGAGACATCAGTTCCAGATATGCTGGATTTATCGAATAATCCACCGAAATAAGAAACCGAGTGCCCCGCTGAATGCAAGCCCATGCAACCTCACGTATCTGAAAAGGACAACACTCCAGACTCAGGACGAAACAGTCTGCGGTCCATTGTTCTGCACAAACACAACTGTAACCGCAGTGAACGCAGCTATCACTGCAAAAATCTCACTCCTTTTTGCGTTTGTGAGGAAACTGAGGCAAATGGAAGTAATGATGTTGAAAAGGGCCATTAGCCCGAACCTGGCTCCCATAGGCTCAACATAGTAAAGAATAATGACGGAAACCACAGGTAAAATTGACGCAAAGGCAGTGGTTATCACAAATGTCAACCGGTCTATGGCCCGTTCGTCCCACGATTGGAGTTCACCAATCTGGATGTGATTCAAGATCTTGTGCAAACCAAAGTCGAAGAACTTCCTCTTTACCAGCTTCGAGAAGCGGTCCTTTTGGTGGCTCGGATATGGCGTAATAATATCTGGTGCGTGGCCTGTAGGATTCTCAGCTGTTCCCCAGATCCCTGCGTCGGGTCCTGTAAAGGGTCTATCATGTCCCATGTCGAGCGGATCCGCTATGAACTTTTGAATGTATTCCAAGTCCATCTTCTTGGGTGGTTCCATCGCAAGGATCCTGGACTGCTGGATGATCGCGGCATCTGAACAAGCGCGCGCTGTAAGTCGGTCCAATGACGGGGATTGAGGCTTATATTACTGTACTTCTCCAGCTTATCTCGAGCCTCAAGAACCATTCTCAGCTGCTCGTCTTCCTCATCGTCGTCACTTTCAGCTGATTCCTGAGCTGACCCGACGGTGGACCCCTCAGCAGACTGCCCGACAAAGCCTTCCGCAGACTGCCTTGCAGGCTGCACACCAGGTTGTCTCGCAGACCTTTCGGCCAATCGCTTAGCAGCAGACCAATTTCTTGCGAAAATGTCCTCGGTCGAGTATTTCGCTGCGTCGCGTTGAAAGATTGTGAGTTGTTTTTCAAGCTCGGCCAACTCAGCTTGCAGATACAAGATATTGAGTTTGTTCAGGAACGCGAATCGCCTAAAAATGGCTGTTTCGGGCTTCAATCCCATGCGTTGAGCGAGTTTGGGATAGCCGGGCGGAAGTGGGCTTGCTGTGGAGGCTTCGCTCATGATTCGTCGGCTGTTTTTGAGGCTTTCGGGTTAGGCAAAACGCATGCCGCAGAGGTAAAGCTTCCAAAAGTATGCACAAGATGGAGATTTGGGCTCGTTATTCACAGTCCTCAAGTAGTCCTCATTCTCTATTGCAAGGCAGATTTCCTGCCCTCTCATTTAACGAAATGCGAGCTTCAACACAGCAGTGGGCCATGGAGATCAGGCTGAGGCTCAATCTTCTGCCCACAGCCTGAGGCAATGTCTCCCTGCATGGCGGCTTCCATCAGCACTCTGCATCATGCAAGTATATCTGACCCGGCCCGGAAGGAGAATGTCGGTTGACGCGGACTTGCCAGTTCTGGACAGTCTTTCAAGTCTTTCGGGGTAGAACAGGAGAGCCTATGGATTGCAAGACCCTCTATTCCGAAGAGAAGCATTCACGGATCTTTTCAAATTTCGCAAAACTGAAGACGCACTTTCGTGGCTTCGTAGAACACCGATGACGGAGCATACGTCATTTGGAATCGCAAGCATTGGGGCAGTGAGGGGAATTGCCATCCACTCTTGTCAACTGCCGTCATGCGATCGTTATCCGGGAGAATCCAAGCCTATAGGCTGTGTGTTGCGATGAAGTTGGCATGGTGGCACGGTTAGACCACCTTCTCGCGTCCGATTGCTAATATGCAGATCAGTACGGTAGAGCGGACACTGTCTTTGTCCATAACCAAGTGTCAGTACTGAAGCTTTCGATCAAATAGAGTGATTTACTGACACAGCTAACTCCACTTTTGCCGAAAGTGGAGGTCGAATGAGTTTTCATACCACGGTATTCCCAATCCCGTCCATAACCTCCGAATTTGCTGCGGAAGATAGGGGCCCCAACGCAGCGGGGACGCTAGCGATCGGATGTGAAATGGTGGATTCCGAACCCATGAAACCACATGCGTATACGGCCCGCTGGAGCCCTGACACTTCGATTCGGGAAAGAGACGTCAGCAGGATTCCAAGATTCCTATGGCGGGGTTCCAGATGTTCAAGCGAAGATGACATCGGGATGCTATCCCGGTGTAGAATGCTCTCGATCGTAGCAGTTGACCAATTGCGCAAAGGCACTGCCCATTTTCGTATGACAGGAACTCGAGTACCGAAAGTCCACAAATCATGAAGGAGTCCGAGAACAGCGCGGCGTGACGCTGCAGGTGTCCTGCAAATGCAAGCTGACATGTCAATCTTCATGGCAAAGCTCGGCGTGACAGGATGTCCCACTCGTCCCAAATTACCCCTCTGGCTTCAAAGATCAGATTGGTAATGACGAGTAAGACCAAATAAGCCCGTATCAACAGAACACATTATTCCTGACATTTATTGTTCTTGAGGTGTTAGATTTCTCTGTTCGCTGTTTCTTGGCTGTTTCTCATCGCCGGTTTGCCGGAGATGCTGTAGGCTGTGCGACAAGGACCCTTTCTATTGGACCAACCAGTGATGCGCCCTCCATGATGTGGCACATTGGCGAGCTGCAGTGTTTGCTCGCGTCTGACTGCATTTCATGTTCCATTTGTGGTGGCTTCCGCTCACAAGAGAAAGTCTCATTGGAAGATTTCCAGCCCATGATCAGGGGATGCGGATGACTCCGGTCAGGCTGCGCCTTAGGTGGGGGCAAATACTGATTGAGTAAGGCTGAGGGTGTTCGAGGCTGACGTCGGTCAGCAGACCAATAACGAACCTGCGCCATGATCTTCGCCAATCAGCATGAGCTGCATATTATCAGGCTCCACGCAACACTTCCAATCGTGGGTTCCTGGTTACATCACTGCGCAAGCAAATTAGCGCCTTGAGATCTACGCAGGGCTCCATTCGGTGTAAGACGATTTACTCAAGAGTGGTCCTTGGCCCCCAAATCAGAGCCAGCCACTGAAAACATGCCTCCCGTTCCTGTTTGGCACAAAAACTACTACAACCTCTACGTGCGGCCTCCCTTTGACGCTGTTTGTGGCCCCCACACGACGGCAAAAGAGATTTTCTATGCTCGTTCTTTCCCATCACCAAAAAATCAGAATCTACAAACTCCTGGTTCACAGTGATGTGTTTGGGATTATTCAGAGCCCGTCATACCAAAATCCAGTCTCGAGACGAATATTCGAAGGTGGCGAGATTCCAAGCACAACTCCTGTCTCTCAAAATGTACTGACAAGCAATGTGATATACCAGTTCAAGTCAGGGGAACAAACCATTCCAATATGGATCTCCGTCATCGGAGACAACGCAAGACGTGTTCCAACGGCCTTCATGCTTTGGAGTCCTCCACTGAATTGGGACACAAATCTAATCTCTATGCCCGTCGTCGTAGAGATTCTCGGTCTGGAAATCCAGCAATTCGAAAAATATGGAGCACACATCGAGTTCTACGGCCACAAAATCGAGACGAAAGGATATGTCGATCTGGATTGGAGTCTCAAGAGGTCAAGACCAAGCTTTCGGACACGCTTCTTGGTCGTCAAACAGGAAGACCCTCAGTTCGATGTAGTGCTGGGCAGAAAAATGGCAATGGAATACGGGATCATCGTTCCCCAAAGATCAACTTCGTTGGACATGCGATCCCCACGCTTGATAACAGGCTACAAAAAGGGATTCAAAGTGCAGAAAACGGCACACGTCTCATCGGACGAAGGTGAGATCAATGGTCGACGGTGAAGTCAATGAATTTCAGATCTGAAATTCCACCAGAGGTCTGCTCGTGCGTACTGCACCAGCTCTACACACGACTATCAGGCGGGTGATTCTCCTCCTCTTTTCACTTTCAAGATTCATCATCCAGTCACTACCAAGAAAAATTGTTGGGTGGAAGCTTTGCACTCTTGTCAACATACTACTTCCTGCGTCAAGTTTTTCCTGCGTCAAATTTATCCTGCGTCAAATTTATCCTGCGTCAAATTTATCCTGCGTCAGGCCAAGACGCATCTCCTTCCTGCATGGTTGTCGTCAAAGTATCTTTCGGATTCAACGACCATGGATGTACTCATAAACGGATAGATTAGCGAACCATCACTTCGTCTGCTAGGCTCGAAGCCCAGACACTTTATCAGTCAGTCCCTCAGAGGCAGAGAGTGAGTGGTATTGCTCATCCAGTGATAGTTGGACTTAGCAATCATTCATCTATTACTGATTCTGCCTAGCACAAATATGTGTTGCAAGGCGCGAGGCTTGGTTCGTGTACCAAATCAGGTCGCTTTTCCGGAGTGACTCTTCATTTGAGCCACGCATGGCACGCGCCACGTCCAGGCAGCTGGGTCAGCAGGCAGCCTCGAAAAGTCAAACAAATGACGGTGTATAAAAGAAGAGTTGCACTCATGTCCGATAAAGTGAGTCAGTTCGAAAAGGTTGTTGAAAACTAGCACGTATGAAAAACACTAATGCAAACTGTCAGGACAGCAACAAGAAGACAGTGCGAAGAGGTCTAATTGTCGCATCCGCGTAGCTAACCAAGTGATCTACCAGACACGTCACGCCTGCCGTTGTCGGCTCATCATACATACCGCCTTCGGCTGCCATACTTCTCACGCAAACGAGAAAACCATGGACAAAACCTAAGCACAACTCCATCGATGAAACCCCAGCCAGTAGCGAGGCCCAGGAATTAGCGCAGCTGTCACCATAGTGAATAAACTGGACAAGAAAGGGAGGGAAGGACGCAAGACAAAAAGACAAAAGCATGTGGAAGTAATGACAAGATGGGAAAGGACATAAACGTAATGAACGACAACGCCCGAACTCCTGCTTCAAATCCCGTCATATCCGCTCTTGCACGATTCTGAGTCGGATACTCGTCTCGGTCCTCGATTCAGAGACGGATGAAACAGAAATTTGACGGTAAATGAGACGATGAAGACCGAGTGCAGACAAATGAGCTGATAGCGATCAGGAGGAATGGTTGGTGCGAAAGAAGTTTTGCTCTACTTCTTCTTAGTGCTTTTGGACGCAGTCGACGCACTACTACTACCGTTTGGAGTGGACATTGCACCACGAGGGGCCTTTTTCGCTGCTCGACGTTCGTGATACGACTTGGACTTCTTGTTCATATATTCGTCCTCGGTCTGGGCGCACTTGGCCCTCGCTTGATTCGCTCTGTCCAGTGCTGCTTGGCCTGCGACTTAAATCAGCGCTAAATCTCGACGTCTTCCGCTCGGTCAACTTACTGGAATCTGGGTTCGGCATTTTGTTGATGGGAAATACTGGTGGCAGTCTCAAGTTGAGACTCTGCCAAGTTTGCAGAGAGAAGATCAAATCGACCTGAGAATTCTCCACGACAAAGTGCTCGGTGATGTAGTAGCCTTTTTTGAAGAAGAGGACCTGCATGTTGTACGGTTTGTCCTTGCAGTACCAGCGGATTCTGACTTTCCCCAACGGGCAAACAGGAGATCCATTCGCACCGCAGAATTTCTCCGAAGCTTTGTTTCGCTTTCCTTTTCGCCATGGAAAGACTTTGTCCAAAAACCTGTCCAAAGGTCGCGGACGGGGAGCACAATCCGGTTCAAATTTGAGGCCCACCAATCTCGCAAAGTCGGCACTGATAAGGTCTATGTGCTCGCTTCCCGAATCGAAAAGTCCCATTGTGACCTTAAACTTCTGGGTGCGTTCATTCACCACGCGAATTTCCCTTTCAAAGGGTTCCATCTCAAGCTCTGGTCGGTACGTGGAGAATGGGAAGTTGATTTGGCCGAGCTCCCGTGTGCAGGATGGTCCTCCTCCTGAAGTAGATTCATCATTGTAGTAATATCCGGTGCATTGGCTGAGGCAATTCTGGGGTGTTTGGGATGGAGGCGAGCGTGAGGGTGTAGAGGGCTGATGCGCGAGGCTGTGGTGGTCGCTGCCGTCGTTGTGTTGAGGCGGGAAGACCAGGCTCTCTGGCTCCACGGCTTGAGGTCTACTGTCCATCATGAGAGGGCGCCAGGAAACGACAGGAGACTTTCTGATGTATCCACAGGAGTGTTAGCCAGATGGAACAGGTGCCATGCGTACGTGCCCTGCGGAGGGGCAGATGGCCACCGGAGCGTCACAGGCGACCATCATCAGCAGCCGGTGGCAGTGACGTACTTTTTGATCTAGGAACAAGTGGGTGGTGCCTTCTCAGTCTTGAAATGATTTCCTGAGTGCGATGTTGCGAGCGGAAAGATTTATGAGCGCTTGCGTCAGTGGGCAGCGACGCCGGGCTACGGTGAGGACGGTTGGCTCGCTGCTCCGACGGCCCCTCCAACCCAGGGAGCGTTTGGCGGAAGTAGAGGATCGAAAAAGGGCAAATCGAGCGTGGGCGGAGGGGGCAAAGAGAGAAGAAGACGATGTGAAAGGGCTAGTCAGTATAGGTTGAGTGCGAAGGGATGAGAAAAGTGCAAAGTCAGCGAGCTCCAGGTCAAATCCACACGACAGCGCGGGAATTGAGATAAGCGTCCCCAGTCAAGGCTGTGCGGAGGACTCCTGCGCCTGGTGCTAGGAACCAATGTGATTCGAGGCCGAGCAGCCACGCAGGTCATGACCACCCGCACTCTTTCCTCTGCCAGCGCTGACAGGCCATTGAGGAAAGCTTGAGTATCGTTTTCTGCTCAAAATCTAGACCTTTCGCACCATGGCCGACAACGCAGCCGGTCATTCTGTGTTCTTGAATTGAGGCTCCCCACCGCAAGGACTCCCAGTGCGGCCGATTTAATGTTCGGCAGAGACTATACGTAATCACTGTTAGGCAATGACATCACATCTCGCGCGTCATTCTCTTTCATGCCTCCTCTTCCTCGTTTCAAGCACCGTCCAAAGTCATTCGCAACGCATAAGTGGCCCAAAGCTAGCCAGCGATTGCGGGCGAAGTGAAAGTGTAATTGAACACAGGAGGCCTTCCCTCGAGGAGTTCAAGTGTACCAGACCTACGTAGATAGACGCATTGATTCTGTTCCTGAGTCTTGATCAAGAAGTCGTGGTCTTGGCAGAAGGGCGCGTACAGCGTGGGTGGCGACAAGGCTTGGGGGACCCGTCGCCGACGGCGAGCACGACACGGCCAGCGCCGACAAGACCTGGATATGGAGCGATAGCGAAGCAACAATTGGATGTGGTGAACGAGGAGGCGGCCACTGAGAGCGTGCATCGTGGCAGACGTGAAAGAGGGGGACTGCGGTCAGCCCATTTGTTGATTGATGTAGACGCCCGGAGCCGCATGCATGCACGGCCACAATCCGACAGTCAGACCTGCAGGTCATGTGGCTGGAATCGAATACTGTGATGTGAAGAGGCGAAGTGATCCGACTTTTGGTGAGGACGATGTTGTATAGTGAATCAAACACTTCCAAAGTCGCTCCATTGAATCTTCCAGATATTGAACCAAAGAGCCGTTGTCGGTCGCTTCAAAAAGGCCAGAACATGCGTCAGATGCGTACGGATTGGCTCTACTGGCACCTATTACTCATTCTGTCGCCTGATTCAATGGTAGTATATCACCAATTTCGGAGTGGAATTGGCAGAAGTTTTGCTGTCGTTGAACGAGTGATCTGCAGCCCGTAGTCGGCGTTTTGGAAACCAACAACATTCAAGATCATGTCGAACTGCCAAGAGTACCTCTTTCCTGCCCAATTAAAGCGCTCGCTCTTTCTTTCTTTCTTTCTTTTCTTTTTTTTTTTTTTTTTTTTTGGACGCGCTGGTCGAGACGCGCTCTGAAGAACCAACATTAGTCCGAACAAGAGGAACATTTAACCCGATGTCCATTGAATGGTAGAATCCCTGGTCAGGGATTTCTGGATCCAAAGACCAGGCCGATGACTCGCCAGTCGCATGGGAGACTGATGAATGTCAGCGATTCATAGAAATTCTGTGGAGGGTCAGACTTCACGCGGTTACAGACTGCTTGGAAGGTACATAGACAAGTTGTTCGCAGCCAACCACTGCCCACATTGCCGCCGGCGGAGAAGCCTAGACGGTGAGCGAATGGCGCAGCAGCATCGTCATGTCGGGCAAGCACTCAACACACAAGTGTTGAAAAGGTCCCTTTTCATAGATCTGCAGGATGATGCGTTGTCAGGTGGCGCGCGTGAGCGTCGGGTCAGGCGTCGAGGTGAGGAGCGAACGTTGTGCTCGAGGTTCTGGCGCGAAAAGAAACGGCGGGAAGGAAAGAGAAGACGCGGATAATTTCGGTACCGAGAGGCTGGGCCCGGACCGAGCCGCCCCGCGGTTCCACAGTAGTTAAGGAAAGAAATTCAACCTCAGCGCAGCTTAAAATCGTCGCACCTTCAGATGAAAGCGCTTGAATGCTCCCTGTGACTACGTGGTAAGAGAAAAATTCTCTCTTTAGTAAAGGCATTAAATGCTTGAGAACTCTATATCTCTACATATTTCTACTTGGCGACAGAGATTTTCGGATTAGCAATTTCTTTCGTCACCCACTGTGGTTCGACGGGAGGGCGACCGAGGACGCTCCGCATAGGGTTGGCTCCGAACTGCGCTTGTGCGTACACCGGTGTAACCCTTTCTATGTCCTCTTCAACCTCTCTTGCTGTTAGCTTTCAGTGCGCACCAGTTTTCTGTTCATGGAGAAGAAGATTCAATCTAAACCCAAGACATCATAGGTCATCGGTTCTGCGAGTAGGTCCACTGTCGCGATGAGTAAACAAATGGTCAAGCATTTCTGCGGTGGTAAGTAGCCGGTCTCAAGAGCAAGGGGAACCGCTGCAAGACGGCAGCTTAAGTCGTCTCAATTAGCGGAGAATCTAGACGCGCAGTTAGTAGACATCAACAGAGGTTCCCAAAAAGGTCTCCTGGAGATTTCTTTCTTTGAACGCCGCTCTCTTAAATTTGCGCTTCTTCACCACCAGCCCTTTGTCCTTTTCTCTTTACCACTGGAACAATGCACTTGTTTGATCAACAATCCAAACAAAGATACTCCGATTGCCTTGAAGTATATGAAGACGAGGAACTCCTACCTTCATGAAAGCACACCATAATTTCCGAGCCTGGTGCTGGACTGGACTGCTTGCATCTCTGCATTTCATAATTTTTCTCTTTCCTTCCTTTCCTTCAAACTAACGACACAGCTAGGCAGGTTCTAGCAAGCCAACACAATGAACCGTGCTGATCTAGGTGGACAAAAGAAAGTCTCGACGCCCTGGCCGATTCCCCAGCTCGTTGACGATGCTGTTCGGCAGGACCTGTCTCTTCAACGCCTCGTCAAGGTCAGCTCTCATCTTACTCCAAATCTTTCCGGACCGATCAACGACATATTCGCCTACAAGAATTTCGTGAACCACGTAAATGACGACACAGGAATCCACAAGCCGAGGATTTCCGAAAAGGGTTACCGTAATCTCGCGCTCGCACTTCGTCTCGCCACCAGACTGATTGAAGCAGAGGACTTCCTCGATTGGTGGGTCCATGCAGCTTTTGGCACGCCGACTGAGTTCATGGAAGATCATCCCCTTCTGGAAAAGACAACAGAGTACACTGATGAGCATAGGCAAAGTACCAGGGAGGCGATTGATAGCTTGTCAACCCTCGTCGTATGGAAGTTTGATACTTTTACACGCGATTTCTCCTATATGCGAACATGTTTGCCAAAAAGCACACGGGCACGGGCCGCTCCTCTGCACCCTCTTTTCGCAAAGACTGGACACAAGCGAGCTCCTCAAGTTTTGATCCACGAGGGTTTCAAAGAATTCGCTGAGAATCTTTATGATGAGGCTTCCTTGGAGGATCAACTGCAGTTCTCATTTCTCTTTGCGGCCTCCATCGTGCACGAGCTGACGCACTGTTTCGGGGGTATGCGACGAGGACATACCAACGAGGAGTTCCTTCACGAAAATGAACCTAGCCACGAACATGGCTTCAGCTGGGAACAGGCAGTGTTTGGAGGCCTAATAATGTCATCTAACAGGAAGTTGGATCCGACCGGTCCTCTTGTCTGGCACACTTGGGCGGACCATGAAAATAGGGGAGTATCCAACGGTTATCGCAGGATGCTCGTGCCGATTAACTGGATCGCAGGATGGTTTCGAACAGAATTTTGGAATGGAGAGGGCCTCAACGAGTATCCCGAGAAAACCCTTCAGTTTTGGGAGAGATCGGACAAGAGGGTACGTTTGTTGAGAGAGTCTGACCGTTTGAAGACGAAGAGACCCTTTACGGCGTTTCAAGAGTCTGATGGAGAGGACGAAGAACTAATAGTTCATCGGCGGAGTAAGCGGCAGTGTCGCGGATTCTTCTGAGGGGCTCCCTGGCGGAGCAGCAGACACAGCGTGTCGTTTGAGCTCAATTTTTGGCGCGGTAAGTCATTCGTGCGCAACAACGGCCGGCCCGTTGAAAGATTCCTGTCACCGCCATTTCAGAAAGTGCCCTCCAGTGTCATGGGTAGTTGCTTCATGAGGTAAGTCTCCGGTCTCATGGTCTGCAATGCAAGTCTTTCATAATATTTATCCAACGTTACCTATTTTCCATAAAGTCATTTGTTCAAGTCATTCTTCGTCCGCGTGCAACGAGATCTGAATTGTTTCGTCTCCATCGACGTTTGGGCATCAAAAGTACCAGTTGTGAATTCTCAAATGCTCTGCTGCCACACAAGGATGTCTGACTGAATGAGTCTCCGGTATCCACATGATATTTCAGGCCCGAAGTCGCCGGACTTGCCGCCAGCAGAGGTCACTTCAAGGTCTTTGACACTTCGTGCAGCGCGATTGATTTCCATCGTGGGAGGTTGTCCGAAGAGCGAGCCGGCGTCACCGAAGCAATTCGAAAGACCAATGAGCCTCTCAAGCTCGTCGACCACCGTGGACCGCGACCCGGGGAAGTCGGTCTGCGCAATTTTTGTAAAGTCTCGGGTCCTTCTCAGCGAGGATATCTTTTTCCACACCGACTTCAACCACCAACGGGTCTCCTCGAAGCCGATTGCAGGATTGACAGGGCGCTCGCCATCCCGTTGAACTTGGGCGCGGAGCGCATATGCCGATACGTTCCCAATGCAGTGCGAAATTTTCAGTTCCAGAGGAAGATTGTCGCAACTTATCCTTCCAATCAATGACATGGCTGCATCGCAACTGTTTCCCGCAGTCAGCACGCAGCCCGAGATGCATGGCCAGCCAAGGGCCCCCATGCAGACACTGCGAGCTCCCCAAGACAGCAAGTAACGCCTCGCATCGACAGACACCTCGCCAGTCCAAACAAAGAACGCTGATTCCCAATCTGACTCCTGACTTTTCTGTCAATGCCTCCTTGATCAGAAATGCCCGGCGAGACCCGTGATCTGAGCAGAAATAACTTCGACTACGCTGACGTAACACCACCAAACGTGAGCTTTCGTCAGCAACAATGATAGCAAGAGGATCAAGCCCTGCAGACAGGTGTCGAAGGATTGATCTGCTGCCCTCACTTGCCCTGTCCTGCCACGCTCGCTACACCGAACTGTACCGAGCACCGAGTGGCCAAACCAACACCACGAATGAAATGGCTGAATGTATGCCAAGATGGTCTCTTTGTGCCCCTGACTGAGTGACTTCAGCAATAAAGGCGAAACAAAGGAATCCTTTCAATCCTTTCGCTTCTTTCATGCCCGATTTAGCAGCGCCACGCGCTCAAAGGGGTTGTGCGTGGCTACACGTGGATTTTTCCAGAAATATGCGGAGCGGACAGAGCCTGGTGCGAAACGTTGTAGCACTCACACTCCAGTGTAGTCTTGAAGACTTTATGGTTGCATTCTGTCTTTCTGGATTCCTTTGGGAGCATGAACCTCCACGTCGTCAGGGCTCACAGATGCTTGAATCCTCTTTGTGCTTCCCATCGCTGTTGTCGCTGTCATGTGTGCTGCATCCATTTGCGGGGAGGGTTGAGATCAACAGTAGTTCCCAATGCCGTTGTCCTTTGCCGGCGCCTTTCGACTGTTGCATTACACATAGCACTGCATCACTTCCTAGGATGCATAGCACACGGAAGAAGACAACGAGTACCTCCGCCCGTGGTCACTGCCCAAAATTAGACAGCAAGATCATAAGAGGAGACCGAAAAAACCAGGAGGCCATCGCACATGCCTGTTTCATGTGCAGCACGGAGAAGGCCCGACAGAGAAGCATTGAGGTCTTGGGTGACGGCGATTCCGTTGCCCTCGTCTTAGCGGTGAGAGTGACTGGACGGAGATCAGGTCCGAAGCGCATTCGACAGGTCTCAAGAAGATGAGCAAACGGAGCGGCGGCTGGAGGGTTCGGTGGGCTCTTTCCTCGTGGGCGATTCCCTCGTGGGCGCTCCGCTCGTGCGAAGGTGTTTGTGGCTGCCGTTTGTGGGGCCTCCAGAAATGATCTCAAAATGAATCTCGCAGCCCTTCCACCAGTCTACTCCTTCGAGTTGTGGTGCGACTTACGACTGGCGAGTTTCGACTGCATCGATGGAACTGTCCCTTTGGGCCATTGGTCACTTGGGGCATGTAAAGTTCCTCTTAGGGCAAGCAGTGCGAGCAAAGCAGGAGAGCGCCAGTCCTCCTACCAAAAACTGCCGCCATTGCGAGAGGACTCCACATGCTTGACCGTTGTCTCGGGGTGGCAGTGATGGAAGAAGTTGATCGCGCAGCACGGGGCGGTCCGTGATGGAGGAGACTCAAGGGGTCGACCACCGCCCCCCGCGCTACGGATATACGGAAGAAGTCGCAAACGTGGCAATGGGATTGTGCGAAAACTGCATCCAGTGAAACGAAGATTGCGATCAAGGACCCTGCTTTGTAATGGACCAGTGCCAATTTTTCGGTCCCTGTGGCGACTTTTGCCCCTTATTCCCGGTCTCAGACTGGGGATGCGGGAGCTGGTTGGAGGGAAACCAGTCTGTGTGTATTCCGAGAGTTCTCCTTCTTGGATCCATCGTCAAGATCACTTCTTGATCACTGTTCGGTCTTGGTCTTTGTTGCCCCCCTCTCATCCTGGACTGCATCTCCCCGCATACTGATGCGTTTCGTCCACTCCCACGCGATCGATTGCGTGGCGCCGGCTGAAAATTTTCGATCAAGTCCAAGTGTCGGTCTCCGGGTATTGATGCAGATTGTTGTAGCACACAAGAATTGAACTGGGGGCCAAAGAAGACAATTTTAGACGCTCCAGTGGAGTGCTGAATGGGCATCGTTCCAACTTCCTCGGGACACATGAAGTGCTCAACCACATTCGTGGAAATTGCAGTTGTGTGCGCCACAGCTGTCTTTGCGAATCCTGTCCCCCAAATGCCTCATCTGCCGTATGCTCGATGACCAAATTTGAGACTGACCTCCTCTTGTTTAATCATCATCCCTGTGACCAGAGCCCAACCTCCACATGCCCTTTGCATAACGTTCTTCACCGCGCAGGTCCCTAGGTACGTCAGAAACTATTTTTAGGATCCGCACCACGCGCGCACATCCTTCACAAGCGACGACCTGCAGACAGCAACCGGAGAACGGGACTACGACCGGGTCGGGGAAGAAACGGGTCATGATTGACCCGTCAACGACCACGGCCATGTCATTCAAACCCACGCAGGGCCCCGCTCCGCTTCCCGCTCGGCAGCATGCAGGCATGCTTTGTCGTGGCTCACGACATCATCATCAGTATCGTCATCGGCCGGAGCCGCAGGAGCGGCGGCGGCGGCCACGCGATCTGCTTACTTGGACGCAAAAGTGGCGGCCGGGTTGCACAAGGAGAAAAGAAACACAGCGAGAAAGGAGATGACAGAGAAAGGGGGACGCGACGATCCGAATCCGAACGCGAGAAGGGGTGGAGAGCCACAGTGATTAGTGAATGAGGGAGTGAGCGTCAGTGGTGAGGTGAAGCAAGACCTTCTAGCGTCCAAAGTAAGCAATCAAGATTCCCGTAGAACGTGTCGCGGCCGGCAGCGGCGGTGTGCGCAGCAAAGACAGTGCCGAAGCCGAACTTTGCAGCCGGTTTACCGTCTTGTCCGCTTGCTTTGTGCGCCCTCGAAGCATCCCTGCACCTGGTCGAGAAGGAATCGAAGACGGGACCATCGTGAGAGTTTTTCGCAGAGCCCTGGATAAGGTATGTTCAGTGCTCTGGGGATTTGGGGGCCAGGGCAAGCAGGTGCCACAGCCGGAGCCGGGAGTGGCGGCCGAGCCGCAACCTGGTCATGTCTCCAAAGGCTGGTCAAGCCCGGTGCTGGGTCCGTGTAGTGGTGGTGTTGTGGTCGTGTCTACGGGCGTATACCGTCTTACTGAATTACATGCGTCTAGAAGCTGGACAAGCGATGCAACGCGGGAGCGCGCAGCTGTGGCGGCGACGTGCTCGTGGCTGATGGCAAATATGCAGAAATCGAAAAAATGAGGTGGCAACGTGCCCAAGCCGTGCCGTGAAGATGTAAGAAGCGATGAGATGCAGCTGTGTATGGTAGCATCAAGGGTCGTACAAGGGGCACCCTGCTGGACAGCCGACAGTCGTGGGGTTCATGCGAGTAAGTCAAAGGCGCAAGAACGTCATATTTTTCTTTTTGCCAACAAGCCAGTCACCCCTGACAGCATTTTAGCTTCAAGCTAAATGTGGCCGTGGGATGGTTGCAGCGTTGACGAGCGTTCGAGCAGTCGAGGCTTCTCCGGCCGTCAATTTTGCAATCAGTCTCCGCGGACAGGTGGCTATGGCCTAGATTCTGCGGGATGAGCGAAACAAGAGGCCTAGAGCACACGTCTGCTTTTTCCGTCAGCCTTGGTGTTGAGTTGCGGTTTTGTTTTGGTGCAGGGATGCCTCTCGCTTGGAGGTGTGGAGGGGCTGCTCGACGAGCGCGAAACCGGGAACGGCATTGAGCGCTGCCGGTGAGGTGTGTGGCGTAGGATGCCTCGTACCATCTCGTGGCAAAGACAGGCGGAACAACAACGAAGCAGGGCATCATGCGAGGGCGCGCGTGGTGCAGTTTTTGGTGGCGGCAGCAACGTGTGCGTCTTCTTTTAGATTCGAGTCTCGTCTAATAGACCCGAGCGTAGGGCTGGAGCCGGGTTTTTGATAACAGGGTACGCACTGGTTACGCCGCATGACGGAAGTGGTTGGTGGTTGTACGACACACCTGGAATCTGTTGTTGGAAAATTTTGCCATTGAGAAACGGTTGCATGTGAAGTGATTCTAAAAACGAGAGTGAGGGTATACGGCGCCGAAATGCTATGCCAAAACTCAAAAAAAGAGTCTTCAATGAACCCAGAAGCGAATGCTTATGCCCGATGCATTTCAAACAGCAGAATGCTTTTGTATGCAGTATCCCCAGAACGCCGTGCTGTAAATAGAAGCCTATCACTGGCTTGGTCGCCTCATTCTCGCCTCAATCCATTGTCTTTCCAACTCGGCGGCGCGTCGCGCGGCAGCCCTCCTCGCTTTGCTTTGTGCTTCCCATTGGCTTTGTGCGTAATCTGGTAGCTCGTCGCCTCTTTCCGCGTGCAGTCGCTCTTCTGCTTCGACCGCTGCCAGAGCCTCTGCCAGTGCTTGCGTAGATGATTGACCCCTGCGAGGAGGATCCACTTGCTCATATGTTGGCAAGGCAGGTGATGAAGAAATGCGGGGTCCATGAGGTTCGCTGTAGACCGAGTTTGTAGTAACGTGTGGGCCGCGCAGTGGTGAAAATGGTTCAAAGCCGCAAGTTGCTTCGGCAAATTGATGAAGCTCGTTGATGTTTTCGAAGGTTTCGCTTTGACTCCGGGCTCTGTTTTGACTGTCTCGACCCGTGTTTGCTCTTGGAGGAGAGTCTGCCCATGGCGCGCCGGCATAGGTGTGGGCAGGACTCTTTGCAGAATCCGCCTGACTTGGTCGTCGATTGTCGTCCAAAGGGGGTGAAATAGGAGAGTCTTGGGCGGGAGTGCTGGAGGAGGCGTCGTTGCCAGACCTACTAGGCACTCTCAATGGCGAAGGTCGCCAGTCCCGATTGTTTGACATTGGAATGATGTTTAGAGGTGGTCGTGTGTAAGCGGTCTGTGTTGGAGGGGCCGAGCGAGGAATAGCTGGAAGGGGTTTATCAAGCGAGATGGAGCGCTGTGAGACACTGCGAGGAGCCTGTGGGAAGCCGGGTCTCCTTCGTCTCTCTCCGTGGGGGACGTTTAAAGTAAGAGAATGGTCTGCTCGGGCACCCGAGGGATAGGCGATCGATGCAGCGGGTGGAGTCTGAGCTCGCGCGGAGGAAGTGTTGAGTCGAGGATAGTCCATCCGGGCAGAAGAGCCGATGCGGGCAAGGAGCACGGGAGAGTGGAGCATCAGCTGGGCAGAATAGCTGATATAGTCGGGAGAGGGCAAGACCGAATAGGGTGCGGGCGTGGCAGCGGAGCAAGGTTGCATGTCGAAAGAACAAATGATGCTGGACGCCGATCAGGCAGCTGTGAAAGTACGCACGGTATCCCGTGACAACCGATTTATTTCAAAGAGGGTGGAGCAAGCACAAAAGTACGCCGGAGGTGCGGCTAATGACAGAAGTCCAGACAGGGGCGGACAGGCGAGTGGTACAGAGTGCGGAGAGGACCCAGATCCAAGGTAGGAGGAAGGGTGGCTAGTCCATATGTATTGCAAGCCCATTTAACTAGAAGCGGAAGGATTTGGGACATGATGAGGATGTGGCTGAAAAGTAGGGCTGAGGTTGGCCTAGGTACGCAAAGGGAAACACAACCAAGACGAATTGGGCACTATTTTTGCTTGTTGGATGCGTTGGCTGGCAACAGGAGCAGGGTGAAAGGATGCACCCAACGTGAGGCTATACCGCTGTTTGCGGGCCAGAATGACAGCTCGGCGGCGGAGGAGGCGGAGGAGGCGGCGGGCGGCGGGCGGCGGAGGCGGGCGCACATGGGATGAGATGGCATGGCGACGAGCATGCGGGTACCAGGGCAAGCCGATGCTGGAGTGGTATTTCTCCATTGTCAGCCTTGGTGTAGGAGTAAAGGACAAACGGTGGTCGGAGTGTGGTGCATTTGCGTCTGCGAGGCCCGGCCGATCTGACGACACTGTCTGTCAGCGGCATTACCCGATGCGGCTAGGCGATCCTCTTCCTAAAAATACAACCCCTGTCGACGCTCCACCGCCGTCGTCCACCGCCTCATCCACGCCCTCAACTCACAGTTCTCACCTCCAAAACCACAACCTCGCCTCGCTCCTTTTCCTGCCCGTGCTCTGCGCCGGTGCTTTTGCTTTTCCGCATGCATATAACTGCTCCGCGTCCGCCGCTTTTTGGGCAGTCACGCACGTGCCGCCGAAGAAGCCGCCACCGCGCCGACCTAGAGCGTTTCCATCGCAAAACACCACACCTCCGGCATCTACAGTGCTTGTACGCGTCACGGGTCCCTCTCTTACGATGTGGATGCCTCGGTCTATTTAAGATGGGCGTGAGATTCACCGGACCTCGCCCACCGCTGGTCTCGCCAAGCCAACTTGTCCCCCACGCTGCCATCTCTGATCCCTTCCATTTGTCGACGATTTGACAATGGGATCGGCTACGGAAGGGATTCGGATGTCCAACCGATGCCTGTTGGATATTGGACTCTTTGTGGACCTGTCCAATGGTGTCTCGCTTATACAAGTGCGACTCCTTGGATGCAGAGCTGAAATCTATTCGACGGCTGAGCCGTATATGCCATGGCATTCGTACAAATGACGGGACTATTGGCTGATACCATTTGCGATGCCGAAGACCTTTGAACCGTCTCTGAAATTTCATTTTTAGTGCTCTTCCGCGCCGTGGCTTCAGACTTGTCACAACACAGACATCCTCCCCGAACGCTGCAACTTGTCATCAATGCATCGGAAAGGCAGGCAGAGCTTGTGGTAAGCTGACAACTCTCTTCGCGGCATGTTCAGGTAAGTTTCCAAAGTTGGTTCCATGTCAGGGTCTATCTCACGTGACCCCTCGGCTCCAACCTAAATTTTCTTTCAACGTCATCTCCTCAAACCCCCCGTGTACTCCACCAATCAACGAGCGTTTTGATTCCAAGACTACCAACGTTTTCAATTTTGGCTGTCCAGCCTGCTGTCATCCACATCTCGAATTTGCCCAGTTGAAGAGCTGGGACTTTTAGCGCCGGGACAACATACTATTTGGACCAAGCCGCAATAGCTTGGTACGCCACGACGATACCAGAACAGCATGGCGCTTCCACCGTTGGATTCGATACCAAGGCATCACCCTGATTGTTGCCTCAGCCTCTCCACCACGTTTTTGTCCACATTGCTGAACCTCATCTCCGCTGATGACTGCCTCGCGCTGTCCATCGGCAGCGGCTCTGGGCTTTTCGAAGCCCAGCTCCAAGCACGTGCTCCCAAAAAATGCGTTGAAGGAGTGGAAGTCGAATCATCTATCAACAAGTACTTGCCCGAGGAGTCCACATGGAACGTGGGTGGCACGTGGGATCTGTGTCCACGAGCGCAAGCAGCGCACGCCTGGATTTTTGTTTACCCGCGCGAGCCAGGACTCATCAAGAGATATATGGACATGTACGCAGATGGAGGCGTCAAGATTGTGGTTTGGCTAGGCCCACGACTCTATTGGGAAGACTACGAGGGCTGCTTCAACCATGACGGCTTTGAGCCAGCCGACGTTATCGAAGACTCCGGTTTGGTGCCTTACGAAATGATGGCAGTTGCAAGGCGGAAGACTTGAAGAACGGCTGCTGTTCCATTCTCGTGGCCAGGAGCCGTTGTCACTGCGACATCAACACCACGAGGATGTGCCGACAAAGGAGCTCCACGTCGCGAGGCGCAGTTCTGTCACAGGGCAAGATTTCCAGAACAAGACTTGCGCGACAATAAAATCGCTGTGCTCCTCTGCTTCTTTTGCGACATACTTTGGTCAATCAAGCGATTACTGCGTATTCCAAAGTTTCTTCGCGATGAACTTTCTCAAGAAGCGCCCGCCAGAGCCAACTCGTGATCACACGCTCCAACCCCGGCCTCTACCGGCGCTCAGCAACAACGAAGCTCTCGCGCTGTGGGTACAAGCCTCGCACTTTTTCCACCGTCTGCACTGGACGTCAGCCGCGCTGCTGGTCACGCAAATCCTGCGCCGCACATCGACGTCAAACATGCCGCGCATCGCGCGCGCGAAGCTATGGTCCAACTTGGGGATCGTGCACTTCCACCTGGGCGAGTACTACGCGGCGCTCAAGGCAATCGAAGAGGCTCTTGACGAGATCAGCGCGTTGATGGGGTTGACAGTAGAGGCTGCCGATGATGAGGGCGCGCGCGATGACGCGGCAGTACGAAGACGACCCGGTAAGGCACGAACAGCGACGACAACCCTGACTGACTTCATCCGCGCTGGTGCTGCTCGCGTTACGCCACCTATTCGGAAGAGAAGGTCAAAGACAAGTTCAACACCTGACGCGAGGGTGCCCAGTCCGACTCGGCTTCGTGGTGAACAAGAGGTGGCCTCCCCGCAGCGCGTTGGCAAGGCTGCAACTGTTACCAACACAATCACAACGATGGGTCGTTTCATTCGCGCTGGCGCAGCATGGTCTGCATCCCCCTCAGCCAACGTGGATCGGAAACTAAAGAGTCCGGAAAAGGGAATGAGCAAAGCGACGAGGAGCTCTCGTGCAACTCAGGCTGCGACCTCTCAGGACTCCGATGTCGAAAGCGTTAAGAGCCTTGAGGCAAGCTGCCCAGCAGTGCCTCAGAACGATACAACCAGGGTCACAAGGACTGCGAAGGGCAAGAGATGGAGCCGCGGAACGCGAAGCAAACATCTAGAAACACTCCAAGAGCTTCCTCCGCCCCTAGAGTGTCCCCCTCGTCCACCCAGTCCCCTACAAGAGCCCTCGCACTTACCCTTCCCGCCAGAAACCCCACTGCTCTTTTTCCTCGCCGGCCTCGCCGCGTACCACTTTCCGACGACGCCTGAGTCGCCCATCAACTACTTCCGCGTCGCTCACGCGTACTTCAAACGCTGTCTGTGGTCTCTGACACTCCTTTCCCACAATGCGACCTCGCGCCCTGCGAACGGTGTGGTCCAGAATGCCACCTTCGCCGCCGTCGATGACGATACCTACGATGAGGACTTCGCAGATGAGTACGGCATCGATGGAGAGGAAGGCCTGGAAAATGAGCAGGCAGATGGACGAGCCCAGAGCTTCGACTTTTCGCCATACGGCTTTGCGTTCGTGCTTTCGCGGCGCAGCGTCATCACCAACACGCTGACGTGCGACTACGAAGCCGAGTGCGTCGAGGGCCGTGGCACGTTGGTCGTCGGGCGCTGTCGAGGGGTTGAAGGGCTGGGAGCGGGGATGGAGGGTGTGTGGTTTGAGGCGCCGCTTGGATGAGGTGCATGTCGCTGCGAAGCAAGTCAGTGATCTGGATAATTCCTAGAAGTTGTCGCTCTTTTCTTTCCTTCACTTTTCGTTCTCACATTTTTCGCAGTTGTTTCTCAGGTTCCCTAGACAGCATGTTCTCAACTTTGGAGTCGAATTTGCACGAAGCCTTTACTTGTAGCCTGAACCGCTGTCGTTTGAGTCGCCTGCGAGATCAATGGATGCAAGTCCTCTTCATCCGTCATGTCAACATTGGGGCCGGGTACTCGAATGCCCTCTGTATTCATGTTCTCGGGCTTAGTCGTTTGGCGAGTCGATTCCACAAGCCCAAACTTTATCTCAGAGGGCAGTCGACAGAATCCTGTTGCCTTCGCTTCGCTCCAGGACGTTACATCAGTGCGTCTAGCACCTTCCTCCCATTCGTCGGATGTGATGCGGTGCTTGAATCAAAAAGCTGAAGAGACAAGAAGATCAGCGTGCAAGTACTTTGTTGCGAACGTCAGCATCGCTTCAGGCTGCACCATTGCGTGATGTCGTGCACGTCGCTTACAACAAGGCTGTCGAGGACAATGCTTCGCCAAAGATTGCCTGACGCACCACGACATTCTGTGCGATTTCATGGTTACTCCACGCCTGCACTGAACCTTATGTGTGCTACACAGCTTGGTCAGATCCAGCCTCAGGCGGAAACAAAGCCAGTCTTAAAAGCTTGCAGCCTTGTCCCCACTCTCGCAGCTTCACAGCCTCTCCAGTCACGCAGCTTTTCAGCCTTGCGGTCCTGCGCAATAGAAATTCAAGATCCAGTACAAATTCTGGCTCATGTCCCTTCAGAACTTGTCCAAATTGAAGAATGACAAAGCCAAAGAGGGTCTATGGTGTTAAGCCAGTTACTCAGCACAACTCAGGAGGACTTACTCAAGAACCTGGTCAATGGAATCCCCGCCCAGCAAAATGTCTTTGGGACGAGGCCATTTTCAAACTCCGCGAAGAAGATCAGCAGATGTTCAATTGCGGCAATGACTCGCAGATCGAAATTCTGAGAAAAATCTTGGCTCATGTCGACAGCTGCCGCGACCAATGCCTACACAAACGGTGGAAGATCAAAGGCTCTGGCGGACGAGAGATTTTCATCAGGGACGTTTGCGCAAAGCTGGCATCTCATCTCCAGTCTTATCTACACGTCATCGACATCGCAGTGCAATACGATCCTGTCCACGCAGCACTTCCTTGGGCTGGCATCCGGTTCTTGTTTCAAGTGAGTTTGAATCTAAGTATAAGTTTTTTGGAAACAGCTGATTTCTTAAATAGATTGCTCTCAACAGCACTGATACGTTTGAGGCTATGATAGAAGGCTTAGAAAAGGCTTCAGATGTAATCACTCGCTGTACAATCATGGAGATGCTCTATCTTCCCGCCACATCGGAAGCCCAGGAGTCGTTTCGCAGCCAACTTCGAAAGCTTTACGGAGCGGTAATCAACTACCTTTGTAAAGCGAGGCAATACTTTGCTACTGGCTCTTTTGGTGAGTTGATTGAAGTGTGCTTGCACGTCATTGCTGATTAGTAACAGAACGATTTCTCTCTGATACGACGTGCAGGGAGGAGTTCAAGAATGCTCGGGTAGCCATTGATGAAGAAGACCTGAAATTGAAATACCACAGAGAATTGATTGATGCTGAAAGTAAGTTTCTCCCCGCTCTCTCCGCGGGGTCAAGGACGACTAGCTAAGTTCTTCAGGGATGAAGACGAATGTGGTGTTTTCTGAATCTACAAATAGCACAGTCTCGTCATTAGCTGTAAAGCTTGCTGATCTTCAATGTATGGTTCCCACTCAGTTAGCCGAGCTCTTCTGAACTTCAAATAGCAGTTCAAGTGTCCCTTAAACAAAAGCTGGAGGATCTGGAATCTCCTTTCACGAGGATTGATAGACAGGTTGACAGACTCCACACTGCCCTTGAAGGTTTGTTTATATTGCATGATATTTCATCTACCACTAATACCTTCAGCGTCGGAGAGGTCTCTCCTTTTGAAGTGGTTGTCCGAAATTCACGTTGTTCGGCACCATGAATCTGTGCTTTCGGGGGTATTGCCACAATCTGGGGAGTGGCTTCTCAACAATTACGAGTTCAAAACTTGGAAGGAGTCAAGCTCATCAAGCTTCTTCTGGTTACATGGCTGGCGTAAGCTTCACCACAATATTCGCAAAACACACTATTAATTCGAATACACAGAGGGTTGTGGGAAGAGCCACTTGATGTGAGATCCACATACCTACCCATTTTGAGGTTGTTCGATTGACTCTTTTGCTGTAGAGCGATTGCTGTTGAAAATTTGAAGCGACAAGGAATCCCACTCGCTCGTCCTCCGCCATTGGCCTACTTTTATTGCTCTCGAGATACTGCAGAGCCCCAGCGATCCAATTGTGAAGAAATCCTTCGCGCAATCTTAAAGCAGCTATCTGTTTCTCGAGACGATGGCGAAATAAAAGATGTCATCGCAAAAAGATACAAAAGCAAGCTCAAAGACTCAAGAGATGCCGGGGTTGAACTGTCTCCTCTTACCGCCAGCGAATGTGTGGCAGTCATCATCGAGCTGACCGCCACCTCTCCGACAACTATCGTCATTGATGCTCTGGACGAGTGCGACCTTCAACAGCGGGATTCATTGATGCTGGCTTTAGAGGACATCGTGTCGAAGTCCCAAGGAGTCGTCAAGATCCTGTTGGGTAGCCGGAAGGACGATGATATAACACTTAGGTTGAGACAGGAGCCAGGAATCAACGTCACTTCGAAGCAGAACGGAGAGGACCTTGGCAGATTCATCCGAGTCAAAGTCGAGGAGTTTATCGAGAATTGGGGTCGAAAGACTGAGAGGAACCCGCATGAGATGAAGGCGCTGGAGGATGATATTGTCACTGCCCTAGATAATGGAGCGCATGGCATGTAAGTGGTGGTGTCATATGCACGAGTGAAAGTTTTCGAAGTTGCTGAAACTGGGCTTAGGTTCTTATGGGTCACTCTGCAGCTCGAAGCTATCCAAAACACCGATCGAATCAAACTTGATCAGGATGTTCGATCTGCACTGAGTCACCTGCCTCAATCTTTGACCGCATCATATGATGCAATTCATTCTCGGATCATTGCATTGGAAGAAACATCCAGAAAAGTTGCCGTAGCAGCCTTCCAATGGCTTCTCTGCACACAAAGGACTCTGACTAGCCGAGAGTTTGTCGCAGCTGTGTCGAGAAGTGTATGAGGGACTGTTCGAATTTCACCGTCCGACATTTGCAGCTGCTGCTGTAATCTTGTTGTCTTGGATACGGAATCGGACACATTTCGCTTCGCACATCTATCAGTGAGAGAGTAAGTCTCCTCGCAATCATTTGTGTCCGTCGCAATGACTCACGTGACTGTCCGCCAGATATCTTGAATCATGTCCAGAGTATGGCGCAGATCGAGTGCACTCAGTTGTGACTACAAGATGCCTCGGCGTCTATTTGTGGGGAAATTGCTCTACAGATCCCTTGATCGACTACGCAACCAATTACTGGACGGCCCACTATGAGTTTGCTCGTTCAAGCAGCCAGGAAAGCGAATTGGAGCCCTTGTTGCTCCAATTCTTTACCGAAGAGGAGCATTTCGAGGACTGGCAAGACCTTTTGAGGACCAACCTTCAAGAGCCAATGACGTGCTGGAGTCTGGACTTTTACCAGAGGCTCAACTCAGTTTTGAGCTCACCTCCATCACCTTTGTTTGCCGCCTGTTCCTTCGGGTTTCTCGAGGTGCTCAAGCACTTGGTGTTCCATGGTCTGCAGCCAAGTTGGGAGTCTGTCAATGTACACGGAGCCTGCGGACTCTACCTCGCCGCACGCGCCGGCCATATCGATGTGGTCCAATATTTGCTCAATCACAACTGCAACATCGATGCTCAAGGTGGTAGATATGGCACAGCTCTCAATGCTGCTGCATATTCTGGACACACTGAAATCGTCAGACTTTTGATGGGTCAAGGTGCAACGACGGCTTGCAGAGACGGCCAATACGATGATCCGATGCAGGCTGCCTTGGCTGGCGGCCACAAAAGCGTAGCGCAGATACTCATCGAATGCGGCTTCACCTTCTCGTCGCAATTGAACTTTGATGATGCTCTGCAGCTCGCAAGTTTCAATGGTCACATTGATATTGTAGAGCAACTTCTGGACGGCAAAGCAGGCGACTATTCGCCAGCAGAAAGGCACGTCCCGTTACAGGTTGCGCTACATGGCCGGAAGGAAAAACTGTCAGAAAGACTGCTGCAAGCATGTCAAGATATCAACAAAGAGCATGGATATTTTGGCAACGCCCTACAAGCCGCCATTGCCGGAGGAAAGTTGTGCCTCGTGCAGCTCGTCCTTGAGAAAGGTGGAAACCCGAATCTAAGGGGTCGCTTTGGGTACCCCCTTCGTGCTGCTGCAATCAGGGGTCAGGATGAGATTGTCAAACTTCTCCTTGACCATGGCGCTTCCCTGGACGCTGGAGACGAGAAGTTGGGGGACGCGCTCCAAGCCGCAGCATCTAAGGGCCATGTGTCCACTATGTCGATTCTCATAGACCACGGTGCCAACATTGAAGACTCGGGCGGTCCTTTCGACAATCCTTTGGAAGCTGCTTTACGTGGGGGACACACGCAAGCTGCGATGCTCCTGCGGGAAAATATGAAACCACCACAAGTCGGGCGCATTTTTCTCGATGCCTCTTACGGAATGAACTCGGGATACTGGAAATAGGAGTCTACTTTTCCCAACTTACGCAAGGGCCGAAAATGAATTTGGGTCAAATCATGAGACGGGCGATCGACATCAGACCTTTGGCCTCGAGGATATATTCTTTGAAAAAGTTGATTACAGATCTTAGCTTGAAGTTTTCACATGACTGCGACGAATATGTCGACCTCTTATGCCATCTTTGTAGCATTCATCGTCGTCGTACCATTATTGATGTAAACAAGCACCCTATTCGCTCCACCACAAGCCTCTGTCGAATTACCCGAGCAAGGGTAATTGCATCCCGCAGCGAGCGGATCACTGCTCTTCCCATCGCTGCTTGTCGCAATGAGACTGCTCGACGGCATTCCACTAGCGCCAAAACACTCGTGGTAGTACTCCGCTCCGCAGACTGAGTACCCACTTGCAGCACAGGCATCCAAACATTTGGCCACGCTTGCACTGGAAGCATCGATGCCGATCGGGTTTGGCAGCGTCCTAGCGCCATTGACTCCATCGACGTAACAAGCGGCAAGGTTCCATGTGCCGTAGCTTTGTCTTGCGAAGAATGATGGCTGCCAGAGCGTGTCTTTGGTCACCGAGAGCCTGTAGCCACTTCCACACTTTTGAGAGTTGTCTCCAGAGCAGGACATGGAGCAGTCGGACGACGATGTGTTCGTTGTGGGTTGGTAATTGCCGCACCAGCATTCTGCCGAGTACTGAGTCCCGGCGTACTGGTATCCCGCAGCGCGACACGCAGATGCGCAGAGAGCGGGGGTGTTTGAACTGTTGGCGTACGCTTGGCTCGGTAGGGGATGAGGGTTCCCGTTATCGATGAAGCAGCCCTGCGAAACGACACCCGAGGGGAGGGCAGCCGGAGTGGAGGATACAGTGGGCGCACTGGTCGAGGAAATGATGGCTGATGAAGCTGACGGCAATGAACTCGAGTTTGCCGCAGGGGTCACCACCAGAGTAGCAGATGAGGAAGCCGATGACGAGGAGACGCTCGAGCTACCAGTGAGAAGTCTTGCGCCCCAAATTCCAGAGTTGGCTACTGCCGCACCCACACTGCCCTTCATGTAGCAGGGACCGCCGTTGAAGGAGACGTCCACGCAGCCGCTGGTCGAAGCGCATTGGTTGATACATAGGCCAAAGTCGTAGGGGTACGTCGGAGCTCCCAAGTCACCACCAGCATGGTCAATTCCGCATTCAATGATGAAGGTCTTGTTGTCCGCAGCCATGTAAGTTGAGCCATCGCCGGATGGGCATGAGATGAGCGAAGACGATGGCGTAGCAGACGCGGTAGACAGGGCCGACGTTGCAGACTGGCCGGCGGAAGTGGAAATGGAGGACGCAGTGCTGGTGACTGAAGAAACATATGTGCCGTTCCGGGCAATGAGACGAGCCCCGAGGACATTGTTGTTGGTCGAAGCGGCACCGGCCGAATTTTTCAGATAACAAGCACCATAGACGTAAGACACATCCACACATCCGGAGGCAGCGTCACAAGCGGCGATGCAGCCCTCAAATGAGGCCGTGCTAGTTGAGCCCATGTCTCCGGCGAAGTGATCTGTGTAACACTCAATGATGTACCCACTCCCCGCGGTGGTGTTGTAGACCCTGCCATCGGCCGAGGGACAAGAGAGACCTATCGCGAGGGAAGTGGCGGCACTCCCACTGGACGAAGTAGCGGTTGCTGAGCAGTTGGTGGATGATGGCGAAGGCGCTGATGGAAGAGCGTAGAGGTTGAGATATCCATTGCCGCCGCAGTATTCGGTGTTGTTCCCGGCGCATTGCATGTTGCAATTTCCGGACGTAGAAACACTACTCGAACAGCCCACAGTATTTGCGCAGTAGCACTAGGAAGTATTAGTATCCAGTCTCAAGCTTACAGGAATTGACTTACCTCTTGGCTATATTCGACTCCAAAATATTTGTAGCCAGCGCAGAAAGAAGCGCAATTCTCCACTGTCATGCTGGACACGGAAGTGCCTTTTGCCGAGAGGCCTCTGTTCGCTGGAATATCAGAGTAGCATCCGATAAGGCTGAAGTCACCTGCAGTCTTGGGAGAAGCCGGGGTAATGGCCTGAACCATGGGGCCATTGGAGAACAGAGACATCCGGTTTGCGCTGCCACAAATTTGCTGAGCGTTACCTGGACAAGCAATCATGCAACCGCGGTCGGTGGTGTTGAAGGCACTATATCCAATCGTGTTTCCACACCAACAGTCTACTCCGTTCTCAAGTCCTGCGATTTTGTATCCCTGGGAAGAGCAAGCGGCGGTACAGGTCTCGATGGAGTTGTTGTTCACAGATGAAACTCTGACTGACAGCGTCGACGGAATCTGATCCGTCCAGCATCCTTGATAAGTCATGCCATTGTAGCTGCCAGCATTGGGAAGTAAAACAGTCGAATTCTGCGTCGGATCAGGGTTCGGATCATCGCCAGCCTGTCGTCTTGGGTAACCAAAATCATAAGCCTTTGAACCAGTGCCGTTGAAGTTGTCGAGAAACAGGCGAGCCTGTCCAGCGGGGGAAGCAAACATGCATCCGGAATCGTGGCCACAGTTGATGTAGTCAATGGTATTAAGCTTCTGGGGCTGCGGGAAACGCGCGATGAAGTTGAAGAATCGTTCATCTCTTTGTGCTCCGGTCGTTCCTGGGGCGCAATTGCTGGCATCGTCGCCAAAATCTTGAATGCCGCGTGCATAGGCGAGGTTCTTTTTGCGGTAGTTTGCCAACACTCCCGCGCGATCGATTCCGCTGCTGGTGTTGACAAGCGCGACGTTGTAAAGCGTGGGATAGGCGTTGAAACCATCCCGCCAGTCATCGTAAACGGTACAGGAAGAAAAATCCAGCGGGCGATCGGTGCTCATCCAACCCCACGAATTCGGGTTTCCAATCCAGTAAACTACGGGGGTTGTGGTCGACACAGTACTAACTTCAGCATGTCGCTGATTCATTTGGGCTCCCAGGGAGTGACCGGCCACGATAATCTGGCAATGATTAATGACGACTCCTGGAGACTACGGGAAAACAAACCTGTGCCATGTTTGGGAACAGAGTCTTGTTGTCGTAGTACTGGATGATCTGGTCGATTACCGCGTAGGAGGAGACGGTTGGGACTGAGGTGGGGTATTGGTTGTAGATTCCGCTGGCCCACTGCGAGCCTTTCCACACCAGAGCAAGACTCGTGGAGCTGCCGCTCCATGGGTAATACCCAGTGCTTTTGTCGTCGCCATTTGCAAAGTATGGGGCGATAATGCTAACTGTATCTTGACTGATTCCCGGCACCGTTAGTGAGTTCAGGGCGACAAGCCTGCAAGATGTTAGCCCACTGCCACGAAAGCTCTTTATGATGCTCACATTTGCGAAATGTATGTTTGCGGGTCCCTGTTCAAACCGTGAATTACAATCACCGCACGTCTCAACTTCTTTGGATCGGGTCTTCCATTGTTGGCAGCGTTGAGGGAAGCGTAATTGATCAGAGTCGTGTTCTTATTGTTGGGTGACTTGATGTTGAAAAAGGTGACTTCGGTTCCTGGCACACCTGGTAGAGTGCTTGAAAAATTTGAGCCAACATATTGCTGAGCGTTGCTGAAAGAAACAAGACTGGAAAGAGCTTGTGCGCTCAGAAGCGCGCTAAACCAAGAGCAATGCATGTTGGAAAGAACGTGTCGAGCGAGTGACTGGAACTACAGCTAGGAGAGAAGTCCCGGAGCATTCTTTAAAGATCACTATTTCGACAATCTCAACGCGTCATTCTTCACTTACGGGTACCAATGTGGCAAAGGGTAACCGCGGTAGTCTTTCCGGTAGTTGGCTCACAAAGCCACAAACACCCATCGCTTTGGGACACTTTGCAGGTTCAAAGACATCTCGCAGGCCTAGAGGAGCCGAAGGTGGTTGATTTGGGCGCCAAGCGGATTCCACTTCTGGCAAAGTAGGTCAAGTATAGCTCCCTGGCTTCATAAATGGGCGAAAAATGCGCGGCAATTGAGCGGGAGGCGAGCTGAAGGTACCATACGTGGAAATTAAAATCACTGAAAGCTTATCGTTGGAGACTGCCTTGACAAGTATGGTGTTGTGGTAGGCTAGCGACACGCCAAACCCCTCCATGTCATTTCATGCTGGTCCACCAGGTCCAGTTGTCGGACACTCCGATAGATTCTTGACTAGCGCGTAGCCACTTCTCGCCAATGCTGGCATTGGTCGTTCTGCAAAGCCAGGAATCTTGTAGACCATGTCCAACTCGACACGCAACGTGGAAGCCCTTGACAGCACGGTCCATTTATCTTGAACCCTTTTCGACAATCCGGTAGTTCTGCTGCTCCTACGTTCTGGTATATTCCGAGTCCGCAGGCCTTCGGCGCCGGCATTTTGCATTCGTCGTGTCGCTGAAAACAATCATGCGGATGGGAGAGATCGAAAGCGGGTTCGGTTCTTTGACAAGTCGATTTGGCGGCGATTGAAATCGGATATTCACGACGGGTTGGTCTCGAGACTGCTCTCGGGAAGCAATGAAAAGCGGTGCCTCCATGGCGGTGTCGACGCAAACATAGTGGTGGAACAGGTCAGCTCTCGCAATCGCCTTCTAGGGTTGGAGCTGTCCGAGTGCAAATTGGTCAGCTCAACGGCTGCCTTCATTCGAGGCCACTTGGGATCGGAGGCAAGTCCTGACCCATCTTTCTCGTTGTAGGCCACGGTGGTCGAAGAGCAGACAGTGAGTTTCGATGCTGCGCGTCTGCGACGCGTTCAACGCGCCTCGGGCGGCACCACGGGGCAACTGGCCCTGATCACCGCATCATTCTACTTCTTGTTCCAGAGTCCCCCTTGTCTCAGTGACGATTCGCGGTCGTGCTGGGCGAGTGGTGATGGCTGAGGGAGTGGAGTTGTGGTACCAGGTTACGGCGCGGGAGCGGCTGGCGCTCGCTGGGCCGCCTGATCCCTGGTCGAGACCCCCTGCCCAAATCGGAAGACGCTACCTGACTCGCGTTCGTCGCCTCATCCACGAACCAAACCTCGACGACGTCTCTCTGCAACGCAACTCGAATCTCTTACATTCATGGCATCTACGACATGCTTCTCTTATTCTTTGGCTGTAGGGTAATGCTGGAAAGCCGACGAAGAATAGGTACTTTGACGACATGAGGCAATCATTCATCACCAGTCCACAAGTATGCGAGTTGCTGACCACCGCGCTGATCGCTCAGCAGAAGTAACGCTGCATACTGTACGACCTGGATGGAGGCTGGCCGGAGGCTCAGATGGGGGCGCAAAGCATAGCCTCGCTCTCTGCATATCTCTATCAACGTTCCTCCCTCCATAGCCTTGCCATCGCACCTGCTTTCTGACGCTCCAAAATCTCGTCAATTTCTCTGCCCCGCTCCATGCCCAATTACCCAACGGCGACAAGAGGTCCGATTCATCATCAAAGATGGCAGAGCTCCTCGGCATAATCACAGGCTGCATCACGTTGGTCGACGCGACAACCAAAACCTGCATGGTGGCTCGAATGTACATACACTCCAACCGAGCCGTGGCCGAAGAACTCACTGGCTTGCTTGGAAAATTTGCATCCTACAAAGGCCTGGTTGAGATTATCCGACAGCAAGTGGAACTCGACAAAGATGACACTGATCGACTCTCTGCGATTGCCTGGGTCAGCCAGCCATTGGAGTGGAGCCGACGTGCGATTGAGGGTTTGGATGTCAGACTCGCCAGTCTACCGAAGAACGAAAAATTGGGGAGAATCTTCTTCGGAAAGGTAATTGACAAACAAACTGGAGCTCATTTGAAGGCTTTTGATGAGACTCTTCCGTTGCTTCAACTTGCTCTTCAATACGACCAAAGGTCTGTTCTCAACATTTCTCACTCAACACCAAATTGCTTCATCCATGCTCTCCAAAACGACTACTTTGGCTTACCAACTTTCTCGTACTAGAGTTATTGGCGCCAATACTCTCGAGCATGCTAAACGGATCCGCAGAGATCTTTCTGACATAAAAGACTTGGCACTTGAACAACGAGATAAACAAGATGCAGACGAAAAAGCAAGGGCGACGGAACAATTGAAAGATTGGTTGACTACAATCGATCCGACTTTGACTCACCACTCGTCTTACCACGAGAATGCACGCGGATCAGGCAGATGGTTCCTGGACTCCGCCTTTCGGGCCTGGATTGAAGAAGAGCCTTCTTCAAGAAAGAATATTCTATGGCTTTGTGGTAGGTCCGGCATGGGAAAGACGACCCTTCTGTCATTGGCGATCAAATATCTCAAAAACGGAATCGGACTGCAGCATGGAGACACTGTTGCTTACTTCTACTGCTCTTCCTCTGCAAAAGACTCCCAAAGCGCAGAAGCGATGTTGAGGTCTTATATTCGTCAGCTTTGCGATCAAATCCTAGGGGCCGAGGAAATCGTCAGGCCGCTTTATCAGGATTTCATCTCTACGCCTGTTCACGAGAGAAAGCAGCCATCTCTCTCAACTTTACAGGACACATTCAAAAGGATATGCGCACTTGCTGGCAAAGTTGTGCTGTTCTTGGATGCTATCAACGAAGGCGACAGCAAACCCCTAATGGACGTCATCTCGTGGTGCATATCTCAGGTCCCAAATTGCCAAATGATGGTCTCGAGCACAGAGGCCTTGGACCCCTCTAGGGCATTGAAAGATCCTACAGTTGTGTTAGTGCAGATGGATCAAGCGAGTGTTGATGAAGACATTTCGCGCTACGCATCAGACAAGCTTGCCCGCGAAGATGTTTTCCGCCACGTTTCCGAGGTTCTGAGGGAGAGCATTCAAAGAAAACTTGAACTGGAGGCCAAAGGATCGTCAGTCTCTCGCGCCCTGTAGTCGATCTGCCTCAGAATCAGGCCAGCTAATGTGTTTTTAGATTTCGCTGGGCTCAATGTCAAATCCAGTCATTAAACACTGCAAAGTCGATGCGAGAAGTGAAAAACGCTTTAGCGTCCATGTCGCCAACACTCGAAGATCATTACCTTCGAACCCTTAAAAGTGTCCCCAAAGAATATGCATCGTACGTCCGCGCTGCTCTTTTTTGGCTTCGGTTCTCTTGGAGACCAATGAAGATAGAAGAACTGGATGAAGCCATGACACTGGATACATCATCGACGGAGAATGATGAGCGACTATTCCCTGGGGTAGCCGAAAGCGTTGTGAGAGCCTGCGGCAGTCTCATCAGCTACAATGCCCAGTCCCGAAGCGTTCAATTGGCCCATGACTCGGTCAAGACGTTCCTCCTTTCGAAGCAGCCAGCGGGCAGTGGAGTTGACGAATACTTTCAAGATCAAGACATGGACATCAGCTTTTTGAGCTGTGTCGCGCTTGACTACATCAGTTTGCCTTGTTTCAGTTTGGATGAATCCCTTTCACCTACGGAAGCTTCAGAAAAATGGCAAGACAAGCCACTTTTTGCGTACGTGAGTGTGGGATTGGAAGTACTCCTTCGTTGGAATGAGAGTGAGTACGAAGAGAGAATTTTCACTGGTTTCAGTTCACCTCAGTTCAAGAGGAATTCCCACGCTTGTGCTCAAGCTCGGGTCTATGAACGTTTGCCAGATATTACAGCAGAATTCAGTCGCCACAAATTCTTGGATGGTGAGTCCTCTCTGCAACAGAATGATTTGCGTTGCCGCTAATCTTCGCAGCCCTTATCCATATTTTTGTACGTAGAGAGTATACTTATATTAAGAGAACAATGGTACGCGACTTCGTTTTTAACTCCGAGGTTCAGCGAGCTTTGGATCTAAGAAAAGCCGATTGATTCAAAGAGTAGTGTAGAAGAGAACATGGGCATCTTTGACACTTATCACTCTTCCACTAAAATGGAATCCAAGAGGTGGAAACCTTTTACGGACACAAGGTATATTGAGAGAACACTTCATCCATATGGAACTATCGGACTTGAAACACACCATTACTAGTAGTCACAACATGCTTGTCAACTCCAATTATAGGTTTGAGAAAAGGGAAGCAATAAAATCAAAATCCACCTTCATATCCGGCCAGTTTTCAAAATCCACGCTCAGGCTTCAAGATCCACCTCTCAGCCAAAATTACTAAGGAGAAGCGGTGCCACAGGGAGTCTCTGTGTGCCTGTTACTTCTTATGCTACTTCTATAGGACCTAAATATACCAAGGAAAGCACATTAGCTAAATGGGACTAGATCTAAGTGTTCACACGTCAGGGAAAGTGGTTCCTGAGGGACGGGAGCATCCTGAAAAATTGCAAAATCCAAAGGTGGATTTGGATTTTGTCCCTTAGTTGTGTCTTCAAGGCGTTATCAGCACTCATCATTCTAACAAAATATAGATTTGGAATGTCATCAAAATTCATCGAAAGTTTGTGATCTATTTGATTCTGAAGCTTATCTTCCGGATGAAAGCCGCTCGCCGCTTCACTTACCTGACTGCAACACTTTGAAGTCGGAAAGTAAATGAAGTCCCAGTTCCCTCACCTGCCGGCCAAAGCAAGAAATCCAAAAACTCCATACTCCCAGCCCAATGCCTTAGTCTGTCCAGTCCGCTGATGAATATGCCACTCCACCACTGAAACCCCCTGAAACCCCCTATCATCCACACTTTCCCAAGCACTCACTCAAGCCCACCCCACCCCACACCCCCCATCCCCTCAATACTCAACCTCCTCCCCCTCACATCCACCATCACCCTCCTCATCCTCATCGAGCACAACCGGGGTCCTCTTCTTCTCCCTAACCACCGCCGCCTCAAAGAGTCCCTTCTCCGCAACGCGGAAAAACATGGCGTGGATCCACTCGGCATCCTTGGCCCTCTTCTCCTCCATCTTCGCCACCTCGGCGTCCGCCGCCTTGCGCTCGCGGCACAGCGCCTCGTACCGCGTCATGACGTCCCAGCGCCTGCGCTCCAGGTCCAGCGCCGCCAGCTCCGAGGGCGTGCGCTTGTGTGTGTGGTGAGCAGGCCTAGCGGCGGGGCTGTTGTCGGCGTTGCCGGTGCTAGTGCCGCCACCGTAGGGAGAGTTGGGAGTAGGGGAAGGGCTGGAGTGGGCGGCGGTGGCGGACGCGGCACGCGCTTTCTCGAAGATGGTCGACATGCGCTGGCGCAACTTGGCGACGTCGTCGAAGGCGCGCGTCATATTCTTGCGGCTGGCGGCGAGGCGGCGCGCCGAGGCGAGGATGTCGGCGTTTTCCTGCTCGATGCGCAGGAGGATGCTGTCGTACTCGGCGAGGATGGCGTTGGCTTCGGCCGCGAGGTCAGGCTTGGCCTTTTTGATCTTGCCCGTGCCGGAATGCGTCTTGGGTGGCGTGATGGCGGCGGGCTGAGGCATGGTGATGCTGTCGGCGCTGCCATTGTTGGTGTTGATGGTGACTGGAGCAGGATTGCCGGTCGTGGACGGATCACAGATCGCAGGGGGATTGAAGATCGCGGTCCAAGCAGTGAATCCACGTTCAGAAGCGCAAGCGTTGGAAGATGGGGCGTCCATTGCGATCTGGGGTGGACTGGATTGCTCAGACATTGTTTGCCTGATAGGAGTGTAATTGAGCTTAGATCGTGTCAGACTGATTGCGTGAGAGAGAAAAAAGGAGGTTGAGAGAGGATGAGGAGGTGGATTGAAGCCGAAGTTTACAGCTGTATAAATAGTGACAGGTGAGTGATTGGGAGTCACTGGGCTACGGGGATGCACGTGAAGCGCGTCCGACGCAGCCTCTTGGTTGGCTCAGGGGTATCGCGTCGACACGTGCGCCTTTAGGCAATGGAACCTGCATGTGGAAGCCGCGATGGTGTGCGACATGGCCCAACTGTTGACATGTGCCCTTCAATATGCGATAATGATGTTAGGTTTCAGGGGCCGTGGCGTGGAATACAATTTCACGGGTTCATGTATTGACTGAGATTTTTGCGCGGTCAGGGGGTGCCCGACAACCGGAAAGGGGGTCGAAAGGATATGGAGCAGGTCTCTTCATTGAATTCAGGGGCAAAAGATTTCGTTCGGCAGGAAACTGCTCACTGGACACCGTCAACTAGACGTCGTGTCAAACACCATTGCAGTCGGACAATGAAGGAGCAGCAGTCTTTCATCATGACATACATGGACCAGCTACAGCACACCGCAAAACTCACCATCGACTCAAAAAGAACCCGCAAACAAAGCCCAAATGGATATCTCAACACGCAAACAAACCCACGCGCATTCTACCCCAATCAAACTCCCACTCTCATCCATCTACTTCCTCCCAAACCAGCCCTTCCCCTTGCCCTTCCCCATATCCTTGACTCCAGCCGCAGGAAACTCCGCCGCAGGAACCTCCGCTGCACCAGCCGCCTCCCCCTGACCCGGGACGTACTCAGCATCCTCGTCCTTGCCGCCGCGCTCGGCGCGATTGAGGCCCTCTTTAGAAACGATGTCGCCGACGGGGCGGGCGAGGCCTTCCTGGCCGAGCTGGTTGGCGGCCACGGCGTGCACGTCGTCTTGCAGGGCGTCGACGTCGTCGTTGCCGCTGACTTTGGTTTTGGAGAGTTGGTCTGGTGGGGTGTTAGAGGTGTGGCGGCTAGCGAAGGGGGGCGATAAGGGGCTTGGGGAGATGGAGAAGATGGAGATGGGAGTTGGGGTGGGGATGAAGGGATTGGAACGGACCTTTGGTCGCATAGCTCGCCTTGTTATCCTTGGTAAACAGCTTGAGGTACCAATCCTCCAGCCACGGGACCCACCGCTCGTACTGCTCGTTGTACTTGCGCTTGGTCCACTCCATGACGCCGACGACGAGCTGCTTGAACTGCTGGATGGCCGTCTGGTATTTCGGCTGCTGCTCGTTGGGCTCCGAAGAGTCTGGCACGCGGGGCGGCAGCGTCAGCGACATTTTCTCAAGATCGGTGATGGCGTGTCGCGGTTTGTTGATGGAAGATGGGGAGGTTTTGTTGCTGCTGCTGGCGCTGGCGCTGGCGCTGGGGGAGGAGAGGGGAGGACTGGAGACGAGGAGAAAGGCAGGGAAGGGGTGAAGATAGGACATTTGATTCACGGCTGGCTGGCTATGTAGATGGCTGTTGCCAGCTAGCTACCAGCGGTGGAGAAACGGCGGGCGCCGACTGACTGACTGACTGGCAGACTCACCGTGTGCTTGCGCGCAACGACAAGATTGGACCAACGCGAGTGAAGGAATATAAACACGCGAGTGTGCCTGGCAGGATACGCGTGATGCTCTGTCTGAGTGCGGGTGGACGTTGCGAGGTGGAGCGTGGGTAGCGTTGATAAACGACGACGGCAAGGTCGGGGTGGCCTGCTAACAAAATAGTCGTGATCCATCCAGGGTCTAGTCACATCATAAGCGCACGCGGTGTGCGCGACGTCGAAATCCTGGCTGGGAAGACGCTTGATGAGGCAGATGATGCGCTGCATGGGTTGACGTCATGTGGCCGTTTGTCTCAAATGGGAACCCTTGCAACGCTCGACTTGGATTCGATGACAACCCTCGACGTCAGCCCTTTGCGATAAGAAACAGTGCTCGTGGAACGACGATTGAGGAAAAAAATTCTGACAAGTCATCTAGCAAGAAAAGCAAACAAAAGACCAACGTCATGGACGAAACCTTGACATTGCCTTGGTTAACTCCGAAACGCAAAGACTAGACCAACAGTAAAACAACACAACACGTACATCTCATCCCGACATCTCGCGTGCTTCGTGAGAACAGTCCCAAGAGCGCTGTGTGAATGCAACAAGCCCTTTCCAAAACAAAAGCAGTGTTCCGACCCGGCAAATGGTGACATGGCTAGCCGTCGTTGACGTCGTCAAAAACGTAACCAACCGCAGAGCAAGACTGTCCGACTGCGCCAAGATCCCAAAGAAACGACCTTACAGGCCCCCGACTCTTCTCTTCTCCCAAATTCTCTGCTCATCTTCTATTCCAACAAAAAGAGACATTGCCGATGGGCTACTTTTATATTTACAACCAAAGAGACGCAAGGAAAATAGAGAACGTGATAGTTTAGAAATGACTGCGCTTCAGGTGTGGTGGACAGGATAAAGAAAATGCCGTGTGGCAGACGCGGGATGCCCCGGGAGATTTCGAAGAGTCGGTTGTGGTTGAGTGGTACGCATGGAGCGGGATGAGTATCGAGAAGCATTCGTAGTGTGTTGTTCGTATCGAATCGAAAAAACGCCAGAACACGGGAGCGCCGTACGTAGGAGGCGTAAAGGCCAGGCCAAGGAGCGCCGTGTAATGCTCGGAGAACGCCAAAAGACAAACGGGAATGTTGTAGAACATGCGCACAATAGTGGTAGGAGTATGAAAGGCGGGTGGTATCAGGTGGGTATCGGAGATGCAAAGAAAATTAGGTGCCTGGCCGCACGACCGAATCGAGGAAAGTTGTCCTCACAGGACATTTTTACGTGTCCTGACGGAGGCGTCGAGACAGACTCAAGGAACGGCCCCCAAAAGGCAAGTTGGAAACCGTAGGAGTTCGGGGCGTTGCGTTCGAGTACAGACCAAGTCTTTGCCTGCGCTCGTCACTGCCGTACCCATCCGTGTAGCGAGGGGTTTCATTTGAAGGCGGCGTGTACTTGCGTTCGCCGCGATCGCGAAGCAGACTAGATGGCTGTTGAATGCTAGGTTGCTCAGTAGCGACTGTCCCCGCCCTTCTAAGAGAGGTGTTTGAGTGCAGCTGTGCGACCGAGGAAGCGCCGTCTGGCAGAGGGACATTCGAAGTGTATTCTCGGGAAAGTCGGTTGCGTTCCTTCGTGTTCCGTTGAAGAAAGTCTGTCGAGGCGCGCGAGGGGACGCGGAGGTTGGCCTCGTCTTCCTGATTTGGCGCGTCGTCATTAGTCACGGTAGCCCGTCGAGGACGAAGAAGGCTGGAGCTAGAGCGCGGTTGGTATTTGCCAGATTGTTGGGTTGGCGTCGTGCGGTCCCGGTCCGAAGCGTCGCGCGGGCTGTTGCCAGCGCTACCCGTCTGATTGCCAAGCAGCGTGCTGGCGCGACGCGCTTCAATACGGTTCAGCGCACGGCTGGGACTGTTTCTCGCAATGGCCTCTCCTTCAGGTTCTGCGCTGCTGGCCCTTGAAATAGGCTGATGATAGTCCTTCTCGTCGCGGTCTCCGTTCATGGCCAGGCTCCGTCTTCGCGAGGACACAACCATTGCGGGGGATTTCAAAGGCGGACTCTTCACAGTCTGCGAATTGTCACAAATGGCAATGCAGAGATCGGTCAAATTCCGACACATGTTGTCCGCCTTTCTTCGGAGCTGGCGATCGGATGACTGAACACCACTGGCCACGGAGACAGCAGAACTTTGACCTGCATTTCCAGTCATGGCCGCAAGCTCCAGTGCCTCAGTCGCGGTGTTTTCCAGTACCCTGTAAAGCGCAGGGCCAATCTGCTCACGGCATTTTGCCAGTGCAGAATGCAACAGTGGATGGCTGGCCGCGGCTGCTCCGGCTACTGCGCCAGACACCGTCGTTTCTGGCGGCGACGCACCGACGGTCGACCTTTTGGCTTGCTTAGGAGACAAAATAACAGAGGTAGCTTGCGTAGTTGCTGTCCGGGGCCGGCTGACGGATTCAACTCCGTTCATCATAGCAGCACCGGAACTTGGAGGAATTCTTCCAGTAAGCTCCATCTTTTTGATCCGAGACTTGAGGTCGTCCAATTCATCCCAAATTGTAGAGACGGCCGTGGTCGAATCGAGCGAGTCGGAGCCTTCGTTTTGTGTCTGTTTTTCGGGCCGTTCTTGTCTGGACGTGATTTCGGGGGAGCTTTCCAAAGAGGCTGACGGTTGGTTTTGGCGCTGGGTATAGCCAATGCTTGAATAACGATACTTGTTGTCCCTTGCAGACGATCCCGACCTTATGCCGTCCCCAATTGATGATCTTCTGCCCTGAAAGGCCTCGTCGTCCCTTGATCGTCCCGATAGTCCGACAGACCGAACTCTTGAATTGTCGGCCGGAAAAGATGCTGTGACCCCCGAGGGAGGCTCTCGGGCGGAGAGCGGCGCCCTGTAGGAGGGCGAGGGCAGTTGAGACACGCGCCTGTGATGCTGCATTCGCGTTTCCAATGCTGGAGGATTGCCGTCGCCTCCAGATGCGGATCGGTCCAACGAGTTTATGGGCAATGACTGGCGAGTCAAACGGGCGATTCTCGACTGGTGTGGCCGTTAGCAGGAGTAAACAATGAAACACTCGGGGGATTCGACAAGAGATATGGCTCCCTTGATCAGGACCGTTCAAGCACAGACGAATCAAGGTATGCGACCAAGGAAAAGACGAGCTAAAGGGGCTGTGTATCAATGCAGACCATGCCGGGCTTGACTCTGACCAGGGTGACAGTAGTCGGGGCTTGCCGGGGATTAAAGTGGAAACTGCGCATTGACTTACCTTTCTGCGCTCAAGCTTCACCGTATCGTCGTCTCCGTCCTGTTGTGGGCTGTCCTGGGCAATGTGCAAAAACAAGTCTTCAGAGCTTGATGCCTTTTCAGCTCCCGAGCCAGCTGTGTGTTGCTCGGGCTGCCCATTGTGGGAGCATGCAAAGTCGTAGTCGGACTGATTGTCCGACTCCATGAGCCCCGGAACGCTTCTCGTTCGCTTTATACGGGGCAGCGGACTCGTGGCGCGAGAGGCTGGCAGGCTCTTGACCCTGCTGCTCAGAGGTTTGAGGTTGTGGTTGGGTTGCGCAAGTGCGGATTGGCTGATCTTGCGCGCGAGTTTGTAATTTTGGTAGGATGCGGTGTAGGTGGGCGTGTCGGGGGAGAGGGCAGAGGAGACAGAGGGCACGCGTGGTGACAGGTGAGAAACTCGCAAGACGTTATTTGATTTTCTTCGTGTTAAGAGAGCGACGGGCGGTCCATTCGAGGTCGCTATGCCATTTGCGCTGAGCGAGGTGGGCGGGCGCCTTGAGACGGGGGACAGGAGCGAGTGCCTTGTGGCTGGAGAGGTCGCGTCAGCAGGCGAATTTCGCGGCGAGGAAGAGGGCGGCAAGCTCAGACGGGACGGGCGCGTCGACGAGGGAGTCGAGGACTGAGTAAGAGGTGAGGTGTTGCGGAGAGTGCTCGGTGTTGGTTGGCGTTGTTCCTGAGAGTAGCGGTGCCGAGACGCACTGTTCCCCTGGTTGAGGAGGCGCCGGGGCAGGTCTTGGAGCGAGGAAGCAAAGCCGGTGGGCGGAGTGCGCGGGTCAACGCGAGGAAGTGGAGAAGACAGATTCGATCGTGGAGACGCTGGAGAAGAAGGGCTTGGAGAAGATCTGGTCGAAGTAGCACGGAGAAGACGGCGCAGGGAGCTGCTGCGTGCGGGCGGCTGCCGTCGTTCTTCTTTGGCGTGAGCGTCGTCCATTATCCTTGTCCGGTGCTCGCGCGGTGCGTTGGCGAGGGGTGTGGACGCCGGGTCCAGGTGGGTTGGTCTGGTCGGTCAAGAGTCCAGTCCAAGCCAAAAGCGACGCGACTGGAGAATGGAATGCGAACGAACGAGAAAACAGCAAACACTGAGGTTGTCCTCAAGCCATGAGCGGCCGTCTGCTCTCGCAGCGGGCGTCAGGAACGGGTCGCAGCGGCCAGGCTAAAGCGATGCCGTGCAGCAGAGGCCGTCACAGCTGACGAGCAAGGATCGAGTAGGTAGCGAGCACGATGACGATGTTGGCACACACAGGGCAGAAGAAGGGAAGGAAAATAAAAAAGAGTTGTAGTGTAGTGTAGGTACGCAGGACGAGGGGAGAGGTGAGTGACAGCCGTTGATATCTTGTCCATCCCAAGCACAACCGTGGCTTCCTTCGACTCTAGTAGCGCGGCCCTCTGCTGTCTGGCCAGCGAATGGGCCCGTCGCGATGCTACTCCTCCATGAAGCACTGTTTTAGTGTTGCCCGCTCCAACCAAAGGATTCACCTGGCGCGACATTTGTATCGTCAGGTACCCGTCTTCAGCTGCACGATCAGCAACTTGCCAATCTCTGGCCTTTGGTGCCACGCGCAATCATCACTTGCATACCTACGGAGAGTGGCATCCGGATATCTGGAGACGACGCAGGTCGAGACGCTTGTCTGTCTGACTTGGCAGCTCTCATGTCTTGCCTCGATTTTCCTAGTGCCCTTCTCTCTGCCTGAGCCGCATCAGGCAGGCTGATGTCACCTTGACCCTCGTACCGTTGTATGCATCTGCCGAAGCTGTGATGCATGTCAAACTACTCCTAGTGCTCCAACAAAAGTACTCCAAATCCCCTTCGTTCCGCAAATGCCTTCCTGACTCTAAAGTCCTGCAAGATGGACACTTCAACACAGCTTTGGCTCCACTCTGATTGCGATTCATTGATGTCCACCTTTGGTTTGTAGATCCATGACCTGTAATGTGAAGCTGTATAGAATAGACCTTCCTAGCTTTGGCATTCCTCCAAACGCTCATCATCAGCTGGTCTTATCTCCTTGACACCACAAAGCTTCTGAGCATCAGCTTCTGAGCATCAATATTTGATGCATAGCCGACTTCAAAATGTTCTAGAAGGACCAGAGATTCTTCCGCCACTAGCTGTTGACCCCAGTTTTGATGCCTTGGTGCCTGCATGTGCTGGGTATACCTACCCGGCGATTAGCCCATCTCTTGGCATTTGCGCACGGACGCAGCTTTTTGCCCGTCGCCTCCAACATCCAACACGTCGGTCCGCGTCTCCCATCTCCATCCTACACCCTCCATCTCAACACCATGTCCACCGGCCTTTCACTCTCGCGCGCCCTCCCGAAACCCAAGTACACTGGACATGATGAAGAGCTCCCAGCTCATGCCCAGCCCCGCGGCCCGCACGTCGTCGGCGCAGCCGAGCTCGACAACTCTCAGGTAGTCCTGAGAAAGACTGGTCCTCCACCGTACGGCCAACGCACTGGCTGGCGTCCGCGCTCACAGGAAGACTATGGCGACGGAGGCGCTTTCCCAGAGATCCCTGTCGCTCAATACCCGCTGGATATGGGCCGCAAAACCAACGGCAGCTCCAACGCCCTTGCCATCCAGGTCGACGCCGAGGGCAAGGTCAAATACGATGCACTCGCAAGGAGGGGACACAGCGAGAATAGGATCGTGCACGCCTCTTTCAAGGATCTCATTCCTCTCCGCCAGAGGGCCGACATGGGCGAGATTTCGTTGGACCGGCCGTCTGAAGACCAAGTGGCCGATACCAAGAAGAAGACGGAGGAAGCTCTCGCGAAGCTGGTTTCTGGTGCTGTGGCGGCGCAAAAGCCAAAGACTGTTGCCGGAACCACACGCAAGGCTCCTACGTATGTGCGCTACACGCCTGCGAATCAGATGGGGGACAACACGCAAAAGCAAGACCGGATCATCAAGATTGTGGAAAGACAACAGGATCCAATGGAGCCACCCAAGTTCAAGCACAAGAAAATTCCGCGAGGACCGCCAAGCCCTCCACCGCCTGTCATGCATTCGCCGCCCCGGAAGTTGACCGCAGAGGATCAGGAGGCCTGGAAAATCCCTCCGCCAGTCTCAAACTGGAAGAATCCCAAGGGTTACACCGTTCCTCTGGACAAGCGTCTTGCAGCAGATGGCCGTGGCCTGCAAGATGTCACCATCAACGACAAGTTTGCACAATTTGCCGAGGCCTTGTTTACTGCGGACCGTCATGCCAGAGAGGAGGTCAAGCAGCGTGCGATGATGCAACAAAAATTGGCCGAAAAAGAAAAGCTGCAAAAGGAAGAGCATTTGAGACAACTAGCGATGAAGGCGCGCGAACAAGCCAGTGGTGGGCGCAGGGGTTCGGGAGCTCGCGCTTCCTCCAGGTCACGCAGCAGATCACCTTCAGAGTACTCATCACGTTCGGAGGACGATGATGACGAAGACGCAGTCAGGGAGCGTGAAGCCATGCGCCGAGAGAGGAGAAGGGATGCGGAACGGCAGTTGCGCCAGTCGCGCATGGGCACCGAGCGCCGCATTCAAATGATGGCGCGCGAGCAAAATCGCGACATTTCAGAAAAGATTGCACTTGGCATAGCAAAGCCAACACAATCCTCGGAGACCATGTACGATTCACGTCTTTTCAACCAGACCAGCGGCTTCGATACTGGATTCAACGAGGACCAGGCTTACGACAAGCCGCTCTTTGCTGCACAAGATGCCATCAACAGCATCTATCGACCAAAGGTGAACCAAGACGATGATGAAGATGACGGAGGCGAGACGTACGACCGCATTACCAAGACGAATCGCTACGAGGTGTTGGGCAAAGCAAAGGAGGGCTTTAAGGGCGCGGACACAGCTGATGTGAGTTCCGTTAGACCCCACTTGAACTTTTCGACGCGCAAACTGACATTTCCCAGGAACGTGAGGGTCCCGTTCAATTCGAAAAGGACACCGACGACCCTTTCAACATCAATCAGATGATTTCAGAGGCCACAAACGGCGCGGCTGGTTCGAGTAAGCGGCACGGAGCCGAAGAGCCTGATGAACGGTCTTCGAAACGTGCAAGAGTGGACGATGATTGAGACCGTCATCTGGGGGAAGAGGGTAAATACGCATTTTGAGTTGCATTCAGGATACCAAAAGCTCCATTCGGCAGGGCCTCGGGCTGGCTAGTCACTCAATTGGCGTTTGGTTTGTATAAAGCAATTTTAGAGCGGTGGATCCAAGTCTAATGGAAGTCCGAGTACTGTAGTGCAAGTCGTCGTTTGATCTTGAAATGCAGCTTATCGCCATGGCTGTCAACTGCCTTTCAGCTTGGCGTGCCGTCGGTCTCCTGGGTTCCTACTTTGTCCGGTCAAACAAGACTCCCAAGAAATGTAGCGTACCACATTTCAGACGGATGCACGCGTGATCGGGTCGCGCCTTCCCAGACACATGTACTTGCCGGCTGAACTTTCGCCCGCCGACCTCTTCCTCACTCAGCCCCCTCCAACGCTTCCTCATTGCAACCCGGAAATCCAGCAACGACATTCTCCAACTCCACGGCCGGATCGCGGGGCGCAGCAGAAAGGCTTTCAGCAAAGAGTGCCGAACGACTCGTGCGAGGAGCAGTCGCAGATTCTCGGATGTGCAAAACTATCAAGCATTCCGCCCCCGACCACAATATCAAGCTGCCAAGAAGCGAAATTTCAGCAAATTTCAGCAATGAGAGCCGAGCGACTTGTGCGAGGGGCAGTCACAGACTCCCGGATGAGCAAAACCATTCTGCCCTCGACCACAACATCAAGTCGCCAAGAGGCGATGGGGCTCGTTCAGCAGGACGTCCAACGGTGAGTCGCGTATCAAAACGTGCTAGACGAATGCACGGCGCCGTCGGCTTGAGGTCTACTCTAACTCCCATCTGTAGTAGGCGGCACGTACCGAATGCGATATCACGCTCGTGCCAATCATGTCGGCCTACTCTGAGCTGTGCCCCGTTTCATAGCCACGCGCTCTCCTGGGTTACCAGCCACGTCTAGCCAAAAAGTTTCCCAGGAGCGGACGCTTCTACTCCTAGTGTTCCTGTCGATGAACGCCCCGACTTGGCATGGCGCGCAGCTGAACGCGAGCCACCAACCTCTGCGGACCCTGAAACTCGACTAGCCTCTCTGATTGGCCCAATCCGTCCGCCTTGTGCACAATCTGACTTTGCAGCTTCATAGCACTTGGATATCACGATGGTGAGCGGCTGCTGTCGGCGGTGGTGGCTGTATGCTTCAACGAGAGATCCTCCGTTTCAAGCACTCGATGGCGGAAGCGGAACTTTTCCGTGTCCAAAGGCACTCCTATGGACGACCAGCTTAAATACACAAGTCTTCCGGCTTGTATCAAAGGCATCGCAGCACACGAGTTGGAGAATCTCCTGGTCATCGCAATGAATCCACTCAAATCCGCCTCCATGGCCACGACGGGCCAACATACTCGCCGCCGCGAAAAGCACAAGTATGACTCTCTTTGACATTTGTCGCCCATCAGAATACTTTCCACTGCGCGCTCCCAGTACATGACGCTGACAAAACATTAGGCTTTTCGCAAAATACGTTCTCTTTGGCGGCGGTCTGATTGTCGTCAAAATTCTAGTCCTCTGTTTCTGGGGTCTCGGCAAAGCAAATCATTTTGCTTGGCCCGACTGGTTTGGTGTGTGGCTTGAAGACCATCCCAAAAGGTCGACCCAGATCTGGTCATTATGCGGAAGTGTACTTGCAGTCTTTACATTTTTTCTGCTCGACAAGTTGCTGCATTTGATGGTACGCCAAAAGATCCAGTCGAGTACGAGCCTGGCCTCAGTCGAAGGTGAGTGAAAATTGATCATTAAGCCTTGAAAAACATCTAATTGACACCTTCCAGGATGGAGTAAATTGTCCTACCACAAAATATTCAAGGACATTAAGAGACCATACCTCTCCATATTTTCCCTGGCGCTTGGGGGCGCATCGATCGCCTTACAGTCCGGGTTCACGACACTGATCACTCCGATCCCCTTCCAGTACAACCAAACATTCACTGGACAAGAGATTGATATCACGTCCGACGCGTTTCTTAAATGGTATGAAACTAATAATGAGACGCTCACGGACTGCAATTGGTATTATTACGCGAACACAAATGCCAGCATTGATGCCGTGGCCTACTTTACCACTTGTCCCTCGGCACAGGATCAAGTCGCATTCACCACCTCCGGAATGATAAATGCCGTGGGTTCAGGGACCTGGAAATTCAACACTTTTACCAGAGTCGCAGACTCGATATTCAATGGCTCGACAGGAGGCGTTTTACCCATGGGTGTCGTAGGGATACGGGCCTTCATGGACGACTTGGATTTGCCGCAAGTCCCTTGGGCGAAATCCTTCAACTACTCGATCTATCAGCAAGGCATGTCAGTCGATGTGTCATGCTCAAATACTTCTTCGACTGGTTCCCCGATCTCGCGCGACATCTTCCAGTACATCAATGTCACAAACACATACGTCACAAACACAAACGAAAACTATCTCATGGCTCAGTACTCATTCCAATACGACAGCAGCATCTGTGGATCCGAAGGAGACTCTTCCTATTTGTACGACACGATTCTCACACCAGAAAACGCGGCTGTAGGCGTCTACATGTGCCCGCCGCCAAACGACACCGTCAGTGATTGGACCTTGTATTTGCGCCCATACGACTACTATGAGGACAGGTTCAATGCTTCGAGTCTGGAGTGCAAATTGACCCCGGTAGTGACCACCAATCTTGTCACCTACAGGTCGGACGGATTCATGATTGAGCAAAGTCGCCACAATACTACCACCGTTAATTCGACCTATATTCCTCAGGATATGCCCACCGCAATCCTGGACGCCTTGCTTTCTTACTACTCGTCTAAAGTACGTATGCTTCAGCCCTTCATTCTCTGTAAACTGTCGGCTTTAGTAGAACTGTCTCTGTCCCCAGCAAACACTGACCAGTTCTCGTAGGGCAACTTTCTCCTTGACTCAGTGGTATCGGCCAATGCGACAATCGCCAGTCTGTATAGATTTAGTTCCAATGATCAGCCTAGTATGCTCGAGATTTTGGAAAACTTCATCGTCGGCATGTTTGAATACCAGGCTACCACCTCGCGTCTCGTGTACCGGGCCCTTCAAGCCAAACAAAGCGAAGATCGCGGCGACAAGACAGGCAGAATCAGCGACGGCATGCGCAAACCTCTAACGGGCAACTTCACCTACACGCGCATGGGCTACACTGGATCGCCCGCCTCCATTTACGGCCTGGCCCCGACGCTCAGCTTCATCATCCTCGCGGCCTTCTACTACTGCGTCGAAGGCTGGAACGCCGAGCACCATCACGTCTCCGATTGGGATCCACTGAACCCCGTGTGCCTGGTCGCGGCTGGCGCGGCGGGAGGCGCGGCCGGCACGCTGACCCATCTCCACGGCAGGGGCGACGCCGACGCCAAGGATGAAGGTCTCAAGAGATACAAGGTCAGGTTCGTGGGCGAGCATGGTCTTGCGAACGACGCCGCCCATGGCGAAGTCATCGTTGAGCAGGCGATTCCTGAGAAGGAGGCTTTCCTGCACCCCGGTCACCCTGGGGTGTAGGAGGATGAAGTGGCTGTTTGGAGGGGTTGAGTGGCTCGAGCATTACGGTGCAAGGGGATCGGTCAGGGGTGGTGGTGGCTGGTGTTTGTTGGGCGTTTGGTTTACTGCTTTGGTCCAATTTGAGAGCACGGCATAGCTTGGCATGGGAAGGAGTTGCATTTGATTTGTGTCTAGCGGCGGCGGCGACAGCATCTGGTCTTTCCACTATTTCATATCCCCATTGTACTTGTAGATGGCGTTGATGTTTGTACAGGACTCGAATACCCGGAAATTGATTCTTGCATTCTCGAATGACCGGTCTTGGAAAACTTGACATCCATATTGTCCACGCAAAAAGTGCGTTGAAGTCCACAGTCGAGTTTTGACGAGCAAGCTGACGCGAGCAGGAATTTTGACTGGATGAATTACAACTGCATCCCTTCTCAAGTCTCTCCACGTTCATTCGGTGCTCAATCTGTCATCGCTTGAAGCATCTCACATTGGTGTGGTTCTTGAGGCGCTGGCAACCCTTCTTGTTGCAAAGATTTCCCGGCTCGTCGCCTACGCATTTGCCATCAAGGGCTGGGTTGGTTGATGCAATCCTTCCGCCTGCGAAAAGGCGAAGGCGGATCATCAACTTCTCCAGTGAAGGCTCTTTTTCTTCCAAGTCCATGCTTACACACCAATACCCGAGCCATTCCACGCCTCTCGTTCCGTCCTTGAACATGCTCGCAATCATGCTGTCAGGAAAACCATGCGATTTCTTCGCGTGTGCCTCAGGATTCATCAGCCATGCCGCGTCACTGAGGGCCCGAAGGTTGCGAGAGAATGTCTCGATGTAGTCGTCTGCGTCCGAGGTGAATTTGGAGTCGACGAGGCGGCTGAGGGCCTTTGAATGCTCATTGAATGCCCATTTACGGCACTTGACGACGACGCGATCGAAGATGGCCTTGGCGGAAATGTTTCTGTAGACCGACTCGTCCGCTGGCAGCTTGAGTGAATGATCAAGGCTCTGGATGATGATGTTCCTCGCGATAAGGTCGCTCCTGAGCCACTTTCCAAGCTCTTTCTCGTACTTGGCCTGAGCCGCAGCAGAAACGGTGCCAGTGGGTGCCAATGGCTCTTCTTTAGGCGGAATTCCTTTGATGTCGTGGAAAACGTGACCGACGACGTTTTTCTGAGCCAGCGCGCTGATGAGACTTGTTTTCCAGTCGAAGAAGGACCCTCCGATCTTCAATTTGACTCCTCCGCCCATGGTGAGTTGGTGATTCGGCCGTAGGATGTCGTAGTACGAAAAGATTTGGCTGGGAGGGCTTCGCGAGATCAATTGAAGCAGTCGAAATAACTTGAACACATGCAACGTTGTGTTTGGCAACGAGTGGAGTACGAACTGATGAGCCACTCTGCAGAAGGAAAAGATTGTTGTTGTTGCAGTCGGCGCGCTTATTACCTCACCGAGAGTCAGAGCGCCAATCCCCTGCAAATGCAGATTTGCCTTGCGAACAAGGCCAACACAAAACCAGAATGAGACTTTCGATTTTACAATGACCCGCTACCGCTTGAAGCATTCCTCATTGGTGTGATTCTTGAAGCGGCGACAACCTTTCCTGTTGCACAGATCCGTTGGCTCGTTTCCTCTGCACCTGAAAGCATGGCGGCTTTTACGCCGATCCGCGACCACGCGAAGGGACCTCGTCATATTTGTCAATGAAGCAAATCCTCCTCCGTCGTTCATGGCTTCGAATGCCCTCCAATCTTGAAGCCAGTCGACGCCTTGCGTCCCATTCATGAACATGACCGCGGCCTGCCCGTCACGCATGGTGTAGAGATCGGGTTTGTCCTTGCCTTCGCGCATCAGCCATGCTGCTTCGTTCAAAGACCCGAGATGCTCATAGAAGGTCCAAATATAAGTCTCCACATTGGAGACAAATTTGGTGTTGATGAGACGGTCCAGCGCCTTCGTATACTCGTATGGAGCAAACTTGCTGAAGTTTTGGACGACGCGGTCGTGTATGGCCTTGGCTGTTGTAGTCTTGTCGGCCAACATTTCCTTTGGTGGTTTGAGGGAATCATCCACCCTTTTGAGGATGATTTCGATGCAGATAAGTTCACCCCTCGTCCACTGGTCTAGCTCCTCTTCGTAATTTTGCAGAGCAGCGGCGCATTCGTTGTCAGCGGGTGCTGCTGGGCGCGTTTTGGGCCCGATTCCTTTGATGTCGTGGAAAACGTGATTGAGCAGGAACATGTCCAGTTTCTGGCTTTGAATTGCCAGCTTGCCTTCGAGGAGCGTGTTCCAGCGCCAGAAGTTGGCTCCCCTCTTCAGCACATATCCACCCATGGTCGATCTGTCTTCCAGGGACAACTTCGTGGTATAACGATTTGATTCGAAGAGCTTTCCAGGGATCAATTGAAGCAGAGAAACACAATAGAGCTTGTAGCTTGTTGTGTTTGGCAACGAATGATTTTTGTTGACTTCTTTGAAGAATGCTACGGTGGGCGCGCTAGCTCGAATGAGGCAGGTTTGCTGAGTTGACAAACGGACGCCTGTGTCAGTCCCTTGCTAATGATTTTTGCCTGGTGAACAAGGCCAACACAAAAAGAGTGGCGGCAAGGTCCAGATCTGTGTGCCGGAGATCCGCATCCGCATCCCCGCATCATCGCGGCAGATGTCATCATTGCCGACTCACCTTGGTAATCATTGGCCAGACTTTTGACCTACACACTCTTTTACTTAAGCCACGGTTTCTGCCTTTCGTACAGCAGTTTGGCTCTTTGGCTGTTTGCACCATCAGATCTGCCTGCAAAACCAAATCATCATGGGAATGCCCGTCGACGACGCACCGCCGGCCGCCAGCAACGGTGACAGCAACACCACCGCACAGCAAGACGCACAAGAGCCCGCAACAGCATCAGCAACAGACAGCAACAATGCCACGAGCTCCAGCAATCCGCCGCGCTCACCCTCCGACCTCCCACCCGCCGCGCTCGACCTCGCCGCCAAACTCTTCGACCTGGCGCGCGCCGGCGACGCAACAACGCTGCAAGCCTACCTACGGGCAGGCATCCCGCCCAACCTGACCAACCACGCGGGCGACACACTCCTCATGCTCGCCGCATACCACGGGCGGACGGACACGGTGCGATTGCTGCTGGAGCGGGGCGCGGACGCCAACACGATGAACGGGCGAGGGCAGAGCCCGCTGGCGGGCGCGGTGTTCAAGGAACATGACGACGTAGTGAGAGTGTTGGTTGAGGAGGGCAAGGCGGATGCGGAGGTGGGGATTCCGTGTGCGAAGGACACGGCCGTCATGTTTAGGAAGCAGGAGCTTTTTGAAATCTTGGGCGTGGAGGAGGGCAGAGAGGTGCCTGGCATGGTCAGGCAGATGGTGCCTGGTGGTGGTGGGAGTAGTAGTGGGGAGGGCGGAGAAGGTGGCGGGGAGTGTCCAGTATGAGAGACATGCTTGGAATGGTCCTAAAAAGGGACTTGATTGTTCTGGAGCTGTGAAGTCGTGGGGTTGGGTCGGCATTTTATTTTCTTTGCAGACTCCATTCTCGAATATAATTCGTACACAATTTATTGATTTCAGATCAAGACCTCCAAAACCCTCTTCCAATCTTGACAGCTCACACTTAAATTTAGTAGTCCATATCTAATCCATGCACCAAAAGTACTCACCCATATTTTTACACTTGCTCAGCGTTGCTCGATTTTATTTGAATGGTGAAAGCAGCCCAACTGGCGGAACCGTGCACGGACCTAGAGCGCGTCCAACATCAGTCTGCGCGTCGGCCGCACCCATCTGCCTCAACTCCATCCACGCCTTCTTGAGACAATCTTCCGACCACCCCGTCCGTCTCATACCACCCCGACAATGGCGTCGCCTCCTTCAAATTACAACCTGTCCAAAAAGCGGCCGTCGTTGAGCGGCTCGCTGCCCGCCAATCCCAGCAAACGTCGCAAGCCTTCAACGGGCCCATCCGGTCTTCGCCAGACATCTTTTCCACCCGAGTCATTAGAGCAGCGCGGCGAATTCTCGCGCTCCCCTAGTGTCGACAGCAGCTTCACGACACACACGAATACTACGCGGCGGAAGGGAAAGAAGGGCAAGGCGGACGATGACGTGAGGAGCACAACGGGCACCAGCGTGCGCGGCGGCAAGGCGGCGGCAAGTGAAGCGGCCGACAAGGATGCGGAAGAGGAAGATGAAGATGACGGTGGTGAGGCGCTGGATGCGGTCATGGAGGGACAGGGCGAGGCGGATGAGAAGCAGGAGGCGGAGCATCTGAGGTAGGTATCAGCATTGCCAGCGGACGCTGTGGTGGCTAACGCAGGCCCCAGGATGCTCATTGATCATCTCGACCCTGATCAGTCTGATCGATACGCCAAGTACCGCGCTGTCAAGCTTAAGAAGGAAATAGTTAGGAGGGTACAGTTATTCCCCTTCCGTCTGAAGAGCGTCAACTGACAAGGCAACAGATTACCAACCAGACATTATCACAGTCTGTGCCACAGTCCGTGGTCACCACCATCAACTCATACACCAAAGTCTTCATCGGCTCCCTAATCGAGCGCGCTCGCACCGTCCAGGAAGAATGGCAAGCCGCCGCCGAATACGCACCCATCAACGACCCGCGCTATGCCGTCATTAAACAGGCACAACAGCCTCCTCCACCACCACAACAACCGCCCGCTCCACCAACTCCCCAAGTCCAGGCGCCTCCTCCTACCCCTTCCGTCCCGACGACCCCACAGACACCAGGCGCATACCGCAATCCATACGGCTACGCGCACCTCCATCAACCAAACTACAACCCGGGTCCAACGCCCCACCAGTACTCCAACGTCCGCTTGCCTGGCCAGCCCAACAGCGCTTCAACCACGCCCCCGACGCCGGGCCCCGTTTCCTCCTTCATACCGCAGCCGAGCAGCCCTGCTCCACCTGCGAGCGGAGCTGCGAGTCCTGCTCTGCCAAAAGGCGTCCCCACACCCGCAGCGTCCCAGTCAAACACGCAGAACCAATCCGCCTCGCAAGACGCCACCGCCAACGCCAATGGCACGCAGCCGTCTGCATCGAGCGCAATTAGCATCACGACGAGCATGGCCACAGACTCCAGCCAGAGCCAGGACGCCGCGAAGCCCTCCACCGACGACTCGTCCTCCAAAGACAAAGACAAAGACATGGACGACGAGAAGAAGAGTCCGATAGAAGCCTTCCCCAAGATCCCCTCCGACACGCCGCTGCGCGAGCGCCTCAATGAGTGGGATCGCGGCCCGCTGACCCCGGATCATCTAAGAGAGGCGCTGAGGAGGTATAAGCGCGATCGAGAGGGCGGCGCGATGGGCTTTTTGGGCTTGAGCTTGGAGGGCAGGGAGAGGACGGCGGGGAGGATGGCCGGACGCCGGCTGTTTAGGTAGAGCGGGAGCTGGTTGAGACGTGAAAGGGGTTGGTGGTGACTGCAGTTCACCCCCCTGCTTCCCACGGCAGGAAAAGAGGTTACGCGGAGTTGTTGCCCTCGCCAGAGCTGGAGACGCGGCGCGGCGACCCGGTCAAGCCTTACCGCCCATACCGGCCAATGGAGCGCGTGCCGGGAGGGATTAATGGGGGGTGGTAGTCGATGAGGGTCTTTGGAGTTGGGCCGAAGAATCGGACTGGGGTTTGGGAAGGCAGGTGGTTTCGTTCATGAGATACAACTCGGAGATGGGGCATGGCCGGATATCATGGACAGGTCTAGGACTGGCACATCATGGATAGGCGTTGGAGGGAGTTGGGCGCACAAATCAAATTCTTAGAGCACAAGGCGTATCACCAAATTCTTGCTTCAAGACTGGCGATTTGGCAGCAAGGCAGAGCATTGTTGAAGAGCACAAGTCATGGCATGGGATATCAAATTTTTGGTTGCATGCAGCCGGTAGTCATTGCTACGTCCCAGCTACCCTATGCAAGAGCTAACCCCTTCCCTTCACCCGATGAGAGTTCATTTGAAAAAAAGTGAGAAACCAGAGCTCCCCGAACCGCAGCACAGAAATGACGCCGCCCCACGCAGACACAAAATGTAGGGAGTGCTACATTTAGTTGTCGGCAAGGGTCTGCTTGAAGGCAGCAGCGGGGGCGGGAGCCTTGGGCTGCTCGACCTTCTGCTGGCCGAGCTTGTCGGCGGCGAACTGCTTGGCGTAGGGGTTGAGGCGGAGCAGGACCTGCTTGTTGCGCAGGGGGTTCTTCTTCTGGACGACGGCGCGCTTGGTGATGGCGGCGCCCTTGACGGGGCGCAGCACGCTCTGGATCTCGGACGAGTTGATGAGCTTGGAGATGTCGGCCTGCTTGACGACGGGCGCGGGCAGCAGGAAGTCCTTCTTGAGCGCCGACGGCTCGGTCGTGGTGCCGTAGATCTTGTCGAGCGCCTGGAAGGCCGAGGAGGTCCAGACGATGAAGCGGCCGAGGTGGCCACCCGGGGCGAGCTGGAGCAGGTTGAGCGCGTAGACAGACGACGACTCGACGCCGGGGATGTTGCGGAACGCCTTGACGAGGTCCTTGCCGTCCGTCTCGGGGTCGTAGACGACGAGGGGACCGCGGCGCTGGCGGTGGCGGCGGCCGCGGAGCTTGCCCTTGCCGGCGCGCACCTTCTTGGAGTTCTTGACCTTCTCGACGTCGGCACCGGCGCCGACGGCCTTCAGCAGCGCGACGGCGGTGGAGGTCTTGGTGACGGCAGCGTTGGCAAAGGCAGACGACGAGACGACGAGGGGGACCTCGGGGACGGTCGAGACCGAGTGGCCGCGGGCGAGCAGGAGAGCGGCGCTGGAAGAGGCAGCCAGGGCAGACGCGGTAGCGAAACGCCTGTGTTTTTCGCGAATTAGCAACTCATTCCTTTTTGCCTTGGTGTTGAGCCGCTACTCACTTCTGGCCGAGGTTGATCTTCTGGTGCCACTTCCTCCAGACCTTGGTGGGAGCGAACATGCGACCGGAACGGCACTGGTTACCAAAGGCAGCCTGACCAGCACGGTGGGTACCACCACCAGAGACACGGGGGATACGAGCAACGGCACGACCTGCAATTCAAGTTCCATCAGCCACTCTTCCTTGTTGGTGTTGAGGAATTCTCCATCCATCCACCCGCCAGCTTTTTTGCCCCATGCGCACAGTCCAATTGAAGGTTTTTGGCGGGTTTCGACGAGCTGCTGGCGGATGGCGATGATGGCGGTTTGTTGAACGTACCGGTACCCCAGGACTCGGCGGAGGTCTGGTGGCCAGCCTTCTCGCTCACGGCATACGGCTGCCTCTTGTTCTTGGCAATGCCGGTGTGGACGGTCCTGTGTTCTCCCCATCAGCGCCTGTTGTTGAAGTATCGTCGTCGCAAGGTGGGAATTTCGTACTGGACAATGTCCGGGCGGATGGGAGCCTTGAACACCTCCGGGAGGGGGTGAGTCTGCTCGCTGGGCTTGCCATCGGCAGCGATGATGGTGACAACCGGCCTGCTCGTCATTTTGTCTGCTGTGCTGGGTTTCTCGGGTTAGTACCGTCGTAGAAGTGGCAGACTGAGGTTGGCAAGTCAAGGCCGTCGTTAGGTTCGAAATTCGCGTTGTGCTCGCTTGGCCGTCCAATCGCGGAGCTACTTCGGCAGATCACTCGCGCTAGTGTCTCTTGCCATTAGGTTCTGCGGACCAAGTCGACCACCTACTCCCATCATCACGCAAACGCCAGGCTTGTCATTTCCATGTCTACGTAGTGCCCATTGAGTTTTTAGGGCATTGGATCACTCAAAACGGGGCTTGTTGGGATCCGCCGCAAAAGAGGCTGAGAGACCCAAATTTCAATCCAACGCCAAGCCAATGCACCGACGTCTGCCTGCTCGAATTCATGACCTGAACGAGGAACAAAACATCAAGGAGGTGGCTTCGCACATCTGTGATGCCGACGCCTGTGCTATCTCAATGAGTTGAACTTGGGTGCCTACTTGATGATGAGTGACCCGAGTACCCGGGTGCGCGATAAGGACTTCAAATCTCCAGATTTTGGTCGCGACATGAATCAGCAGCGCAACCTTTGGGAGAAGTGAACTCACGAAAACCTGGTACCTTTTGCACACGCGACGCGGCAGATTCGTCATTTTTCATAAACTCAGCGGGGCGGGAAGGGAGTGTGTGGATCTCAGAACGCGTCCAACGAGCACCGCGTCGCCATGACTCCGACCGGCTGATGGTTTGTGTCGGCTGGTCGAGCCCATAGATTGCACACGTGCATGGAAAGAGCAAGAGGTACGATGCTTGGACGTAGACTTGATGTGCAAGCTCAAAACGCTTGACTGCATGCAGCAAGATAGCCCCAGATGGTTAAGAATCGCAGACGCTGCCGCTCTACATTCTTCTCTACCCTGAACAGTGATACGGACGTAGAGCACGCGACAATTCAGACTCATGGAAGAAGCACGCACGGGAGCTTACCCGCATGCCAACTCGGGCCAAAGTATGGGCTAATGGAAGGGGGCAACTCTGCGCCGGGTCAAGCGATTAGCTCGTGATGGTCCCCTTCAGAACAAGTCATCCGTCTGCCATTCCAGCACTCCAAAAACTCCAAGCTCAACAGCAGAAACTGACAGCTGTAGAAAGTGAAATTGTTCCGCCTGATGGAGATGAAGGACGAGCTAGCAGCGGTTCCTGCCAGGAAAAAGAGCCTGGCCGCTCGCGCGCTGCCGTTCTCCCCGCAAGCACTATTCCGTAGTGGCGTCGATCTCCCGCTTCGGGGGGAGGGAAGACTGCTGCCATGTGTCCAAGAAGTCGGTGACTACTGACTAGAATTTCGCTAGTGCGAGGCGGGCTGCGTTTTGAGAGCACTTTTGAGAAACATTTTCACAATTCATAATTGGAAGCGCAGCCTGAAAGAAGGCTGAGCGTTGGGCTGGTGGTTAGGGAGGCCAAGGTTGTTGGTTGACATTTGGACGGTTGCCCGTCAAGTTGTCCAACCATTGCTGCCTTGATTTTGTACAATTCGAAGGCGTCTGCGTCTGTGTGAATGCTCCCTTTTGGCAGACCAAATAACTTGGAGGCATCCTCATCGTGGGTAGTGTATGCATGCATAGATAACAAATCTCGCTAGTGAGCCTCGTTCCAGGGATTTTCGGCAAAGGGACAGCGGGAAACTTTCTTGTCAAGGAACATGTCGGCCAGGCTGATGTGCAGTCGATTGGGAATCTACAGCCTCTTTAAGCAGCGCGGATCAACAGTCGAAGGGGCGTCGGCTTCCTTGGGCGGCGGATGAAGCAAAGGCTAGGAGACTAGGCGGTGGAAGGATCGATGTGGTACAGTCGTTGCAGAGAGGATAGATCCGAAAATAATTCAACAAAGTCGCAAATTATTTATAGCACACATGCCATGAGTTTTGGCCGGTACGGCAGTGGTCGGGTTGCAGCCTGAGGCGACATTTTCAAAGGCATGACACAGTCAGGAACAAAGAAGATGGGCTCTGAGATGAAGTCATGACCGGCAGCTGGACGCTTGTCATTATTTGCACTGAAACATGGCACGCATGGCCGACGGCGCAAAAGAGGCACGCAACCTCCGGGTGCAAATTGTGGGCGAGTGGTAGCTAGTGGACGAGAGGTGAGGCAAAGCCAAAGAGAGGGCGAAGTGCCTTGTGTGTTTCATGTGGCGATCCTGCGCGCCTTGAGCGAAATGGTGACTACGAAGGTAGGTACGGAGTACTGCGACGGACAACACCAGAGGAAAATACTGTCATGATAGAGTAGTCCATCCCATCCCGTAGCCGCCGAGTAATTCGTTGTCCTGTTGCTGTCCTGCGAGCCTGCAAAACCCCACCAAGGCGCCAAAAAGGCACAGGGGCATGGCGAATCGTTGGCTGACCTTCTAAAATTGGCACACGCGCGCCCACGCCCTTGGGCCTAGCACCTAGCCATCCACATCCAACCCTCAGTCTGCTCTCTCTCCATCTATCCAACTCCGCCTCCTCCCACCGCGACCACGCCTTCGCTGCCACATCCACCGTCCACCACCACTTCCACTCCCACCACCTCCCTCCTACCATTTCCTCCGTCCCTCCTGGATGCCGAACACCGACGCGCAATCCGTTGGCACGCTGTGCAGGCTGTTACGCCTTTGATCTTCTCTCTCCCGGTCTCCTTTTCCATTCACAAACCTCGACTCGACTCCCGGCCACGACCCGCCGGACGAGCCCGCTCACACGTACGTCTCTGCGAGACCGTCGCCTCTGATCGCCACTGCTCCTGCGCTGTGCTGCCCTCTTCTCTCCACTTCGCAAACATCAGCTGTGCCGCCGGCCCTTTGTCCTTTGACAAGACTCGACTGCACCCCACTGGCGCCGCTGCATCGCCATCCATTCCTTTGCGCGCTTAATTGAGATCCGGCATCTCGTTTCAAGCCTTCTCCGGTATGTCTGTTATTCCGCCTCAACCTCTGTACCCTTGCAGCGACCTTCGTTTCACCTTTGCTGCTGTGAGCCCGACAGCACGTCGCCTGGTCTACGGGCCTTGCCGCCGACACAACATGTGTCCATCCGCCCTCTTCTACCTGCTTGCTCTCCATTCATTTTGTCCTGCCCTCATGTCTCCAGACACAACCGTGTTGACCGCGGCTTCAACTTCTCTACTAACCAACTTTTAATTCAAAGATCCTCTGTTCCATAAATAACGTCTAATTTCGATTCCACCCCGGCTCTTTGCAACTTGAGTTGCGCACCTCATTCCCACACATTACGAGCAAAGGTTGCGACGACCTTATTTCCCGAGAATGCCAGTCCAGACAACAGCGCGGCCTCACGACGCTGCTGCGGCCATGCCGTCTTTCATGTCAGTGTATGGGCAAGACGCAAACAATAGCAACAAGGCCGTCGCAGTAGATGCTGCAACTCGGACCGCCGCCGCTGCACCAGGACAATTGCTTAAGCGGCCAGCCACGAGCAGCGCCGTTCTGTGTAGCTCAAACGCGGCAAGCTTTACGGCTTTCCATCAACACAGGGGCAGTACTTCCACATCCGCTTCTGGATCTACAGACTCGTCGCCGACTACAACCATTTCCACCATGGATGGCTCTTCTCTGACCGAACCCTCCCCCGGACCATCTCCAGCATCGCCAGCGGCCAAAGGCTCACCTTCGTCGTTTTCCCCGGATTTGCGGTCACGCAACGCCGTTGACAAAAGCAAGCCTGGATCCGCCGACGGTCATTTCTTCGAACTGCAGCGCCCCACCACGCCGGCCAAGAAACCTCGAAACCTGAAGAACCTCGCCGTCAACACGTCTGGATCGCTGGGCTTGGGCCGTCCTGCCACTGCGTCGAATCTGCCATCTGTGCAAAATGCGCCGCCATCTTCTTCGGCACCGTCATCGCCTTCCTTCGTAAAGCCACCTACTCCTCCCAGGCGCAGGCCAAGTACCCTAGCTCTAACGCTGCAGACTGGCGGCAAGAACAATGCCCTGCCAACTCTCGAAATTCCGCCGACTCCCTCCGTCAAGAGACCCAACACGCTGCGACATTTCCAATCCTCGCCCTCGCTTCCGCTCTGCTCCCCTTGTGTGGCTCCCGCTGGTGGAATGCAATTGCCACCCCCAAGTCGATCGAAGCCCCCACCGCACGGTTTTGCCGAAGTTCCCATGGAGGCCGAGGAGGAGGAACAGGAGCCCAACTTCGACGTGCCTCAATCGCGAGAGGAAAAGCCGGCCGCGTATCCCAACGGCCCCATTTGCATCTACGAGTCCGGTGTCTATCTCTACTTTGAGCCAACTGCCGAGCAAGCGTCCAATTATGACGTGGTCCTCAACGTCGCAAGCGAAGTCGTCAATCCTTTCGACAAAAATGCCGATGAAACGACAGGGGACGCCAATCTCGTTTCAAAGGAGAGTTCGCCGCCACCTCGTGAGTCCAAGCTTTCGCAAACCGCCGACCGTGCTTTTGCCGAACCGGACTCGGCAACACAGGCTGTCGATGCGCAGCCAAGTTCTCCGACAACGCCGAAAGCGACACCGGTCTCCGGGAACAAAGACGAGCCTCACCGGAAACCCGAGTATATTCACATTCCTTGGGAGCACAATACCGACATTGTCCCTGACCTCCACAGACTGGTCAGGTTGATAGATGATCGGGTGCAAAAGGGCAAGCGCGTGTTGGTCCACTGCCAGTGCGGTGTGAGCCGCTCTGCCAGCCTGATTGTCGCCTATGGATTGTACAAGAATCCGGGCATCAGCGTTCAAGAGGCGTACGATGCAGTCAAGAAACGCAGCAAGTGGATTGGTCCAAACATGAACCTCATCATGCAATTGCAAGAGTTTAGAAATGGTCTGCTGCGGTCCAGTGGTCACGGCCAAGCATTCAAGCACGGCATTGCCAGAAGAGTGTCGCCAAACCCGGCAGCGTCAAGAGGCAAGGACCCATTCGGCGATGAAGGATCAGGGTCGCGCACGCCTGCCACTGCTCCTCTGCCCGAAGAATATGACTCTCCAGCGAACCCTCAAAGAGCCAGCACTGGCAACATGGTCATGATTCCGCCAGGACCTACGTCTGCGCCCTCCAGCGGATGGAGCCCTGGCTTCCGCCGCACTTGGGATGCTTCGCAGGCGCCGCTCGGCTCACCCATCGAGCAGCCCTTTGTGGACCCAATGGGCCACGTCATTCCTGTCGTCACCATTCAAAAAGAATCTCCTGAAACGATACGGGAAGACAAGTCAAGAGACGGCTCCAAGGGCAGGTCGAACAGTGAAACTACTGTTCGCCAGGTTTCGCAAAGACCCAGTTTGCAACTTTCCAAGGACCAAGACGACCAGGCTAATGTGACGGAATTAGCATCGGACAACCAGGGCGAGCAGGCTAGGTCGAGCTCGATTTCAGCCCCGTCCCTAAACCGGCCAACCACGTCAACGTCGAGTTTGCACGAGCGTCGCCAAAACAAGCCCAAGCCGCTCAACGAGCCATTTTCGCCGCGCGCAACCACGTTCAATCTTGCTCCAACCTCGGAATCAGATCATGGGATGGTCTCACCACGAAACGGGAATTTTGCACTCCATGATCGCGCCAAAGGTGAGAGGCCAAACGACTCGGTCATCTCCATGTCGGAAGGTTGCACAGGTGGAAACAAGAGAATTTCAACCGCTGAACCGCTTGCGTCCCCCAGATCCGAAGAATTTCACATGGCTCCGATTATTCCCAGTCAGGAATCTGACGATGATTTTGGCTTGCTTTCGCCGACGAGATTCGAATTCCCCCAAAACCCGTTCGAAGGCATAGCCGCCTTTGCTCCGAGCATGGGAAACTCGGGGGATACGGGGCTTCGTGTGCATCCCATCCTGCCTGCAACCGAGCTGCAGCCGACTGCGTCTTCGCAGTTTTCAAAGTTTGGATTCCTCGGCGCCGACTCAGCTTCGCGGCCTGCCACACCCTACCAGCTGGCTAAGAGCAAGTACCCTCCTTCGGAAGAGCCTAGCCCAATGGCTCTATCAGTCATCCAGAAGGATGCACCTTCTACGACCGCACGATCAGCTGGCCAGGATCATCTGCTTGCAGAACGTCCCAAACTGAGGGCGAAATTTTCAAACCCAGATTTGCAAACTCAGTTCCAGCTGCGCGCCCTACAGGGACAGTTGGAAAACCAGCTGCCAGATCATGGCCAGGATGCGCACGCCGAATCAGATGCACTGGCGTCCCCTCGAGCTCACGAGTTTACTCAAAACCCCTTCCACATCGACCTCGAGGCGAGCCTCATGTCCCCGCCTGGCGCTCGCGGTCCCAACAACACGGCGCTGCGAAAGCCGGTCAAGGTCCAGTCCGACTCTGCTCTCAAGCTCCAGCCTCTCAGGATGGATCCCAGGAGCCCTGCACATGCTGGCGTCAGCCCCATCACTCGAAACATATGGGACGTGCTCTAGTCGAGGTGCATCCCAGCATACCTATGATGCGAGTGCGGATTACCTGCATTGACCCTTGAGCACGTGGTCATCTGGTCATTTCCCATGGCAACAGACTTCGATACATGCAAGCTTGGCTAGATTCTCGAGTGTCGCAGGGGCCAGGAGAAGATGGCTAGCTAGTATCTGAATGCCACGCTTCTCGAATTGACCGTCCGGTCGAGCTGAGGTTGGCTTGGCTCATGTGTCAGGATGACCAACCACGTGATGCGAAATGGTCTTAGGGCTGCCAAGCACTCCTAGCCACACTCCGCATGCTGAATCGACAACGACCAGACTGGATTTGCCAGTCTCCAAGGAGCCATCATATTGCTCCAAGAATTCTCTAGAGTTTTTTTTTGCTTTCCAAAGCCTTGCATATTACCTCTTACCCACCCACCTTCGCTTACACCTCCTTCCTCTCTCGCCTGCACGCAGGCACCTCATTTCCTACTAGTCTCTCAGGTCCGCACGTCTTTGCGTTCCAGAGCGCGGCGTTGGAGTTTCTCAAAGCTGTTTTTTTCTCACCAGGCCCTTTGACGCCTCTACTTTCAATCAGCACGCAGGTTGCTGCATTTTCCTTTTTCCCTTTGAACCAACCTCTCACCGCAGCTACCAAACCAGCGTAGCTTCTACATTCGCTCTCCGCCCATTGCCCCCCCTAGCCCCCCATAGCCAACTTTCTTCTCTTTTCAAAGGGCCCCACTTTTTCCTCTTTTTTCCGACTGCTTTGGCGCTTGCTTGCTCTGAGTCACATCCAGTTTTTCTTGCTGCTGCTGCTGCTGCTTGCGACATGAACATACATTCAGGAGTCATATGGAGAGATCTGCGTTCGTTGCTCTATGGGCTGGGCTGGGCCAGCTAGGACGCTTGCTTGCCTGCCCTTGCTTGCCCTTCCCACGCGAGGCATCACTGAAAGCAAAAAGCCATTTACAGGCGTGATGTTTTCATTTGTATTTTTTACTTGCTTTGTTTCATACTTGCTGTCTGTTTTGAAATCTTCTTTGACAAAGCCAAAGGAGTGAGTGGTGCAAGGAGTAGTAGTCTTTTTTTTTTTTTTTTTTTCTCTTCGTCGTTGCTGGATAAGGAAAGGACAGGAAAATCACCCTCCTCGAAAGATACCATGGATTTTGAAATGGGATGGATGGATGGATTGAATTGGCTGGTTGGTTGAGATGGGCGGCGACACAAGTACCACAACTCTAGCTCGTGGTGGTGGTGGTGGTGGAATGGCACCTCTTTTCCTTGCAAATGTTGCTTGTTGAATAAGGCAGAGGCGGATCGAACCGAATCCATGTCTGCCTTGATTCTCTCTCTGCCTGCGTGTGTATGTGTGTGTTGGTGACTCTGTTGGCAACGATTCATGTTGCCTGTTTTCCAACCAGACGGACTGGTGGGGAGAGCGAGGGAGGGTCCCTGGTCCCTGGTCCGGCTCTACCCGCCCACCCCCCTGCGGCGCGCTTGCCGCATTGGGAAGGAACAGATGGCTTGCCCGAACGTGCCGCCGTTTCTGCTGCCAGCTTGCCTGCCTGCCTGCCTGCCGCCGCCTCTGGCTTGAGTCTGAGTTTGTTTCTGGAAAATGGATTCATGTTGGTTTGGTCGGGCGAGGACATGAGGTGTGGCGGGTGTGTGGGATGTGTATTTAAGTGGCGGCGTCCCCCTGGGCTGTGGCTGGTTGCGTCTGTGGAGGTGGAACTCGCGGTGGGTCGTGGGTGGTGGCGTATATGTTGTATAGACTAGAGGCGTGATTGCTTCCAGTGCTGGATGGCGCTTTCAATCGCACAAAGGACGTCTCGCTCATGAACAAAACCAACGCGATGGTCTACAAAGCTCACAAGGACTCGGGATCCTTTGCCAGACAAGCTCCCGACGCTGAGCAAATCTGTCGATTGTGAAGAAGTGGAACGTGCGCTCAGTTTCGACGCCGAATCCATCCATACAGCTTCGCGAAATCAGGAAAGCCATGGAAGAAGTACTCGACGGGTATGAATTCAAAGTACAGACGATGATTCAAACCCCAATCAGCGAAGAGATGGTAGACAGCTTTGTCGACGCGGCAGGGAACACTTGCAATGCTCTTCCGCTCAGCGGAGGGCATTCGGCAGGCGTTCCAGACGTCCGTCATCTTCGCCCTCGACAACATTTCACAGAATCACAAATGGCCGAGCGTGACTTCCCTACCGGCTGCACCAACACGACAAAACATCCGCGCCCGCCAAATTAACACCACGACTTTGCGTCTCTTACGACGAGAAACTTTCTTCCTGGTCCCACGTTCAGCTCAACGCACGACTTGTTCTTGCTGAACTCTTTTCCGCTCTCAGAACCACCTGCACTTCGCTCGACCAGCGCTCGCACACTCCACTTCAAGCGACTGCTTTCATCTCACGACTTTACAGCAAGCCGTCCACAGATTCTGCGTGCTTCTACCCAACCCCACATCGCCGTTATACAGATGGCGCCCACTCTGCACGATCACACAGCTCTGCGCTTGTCCCGGGGTCTTCTTCCCTTTCCAAACACCTTTTCCAACCAGCAGCATTCATCACCCTGCCAAGAATTCCGATCAACCACGAAGGTAAGCCCCGCAAATACATTGCACCCTTTCATGGCAATGGCACTGGCTGACCAAATCGTGCACTCATAGGAAAATTTCCAAGAACAAAATGGACGTCGCGCTAGACAAGATCCTGAGCCCTAGCAAACGACTCAGCCTGCTGGAGGGGGCGTATGAGCGCTCCCAAGACAACTAACTCCTCGAAGAGATCGAACAAGTCAAAATGCAAGCTTTGGAAATTTTTGGCTTGCCACCCAGTTTTCCTGCCCTTTGCAAGTTTGCCAACCGCAACGTCCAAAAATGGACCCATGAACCTTGTCAGTGTTGTGTATACTAATTGTAGCCAGTGTGCAGGCTAGAAGCGGCTCAGCATTCGTCTCATATGAGCCGCCGCGACTTCATGTCATTCGTGGCGGTATTCCGCCGTCTCTGCGCCGACCTGATTGGGAGATTTTCTTTTCTTAGACCCACTTGGCCTACATAAATGGTTGCGGGTTCACCCGTGGAAGCTACATCTCAAAGTACACTCACAGCACGACCTCGCAGAGGCTCAAAGTGCGTGCTAGTGAAATTGAAAACAATCTCACCTGTTCGCGCTCCTGATCAGTGAAGGAAGCACCTACCCAAAGAACCGGCCGAGTCTGTGGCCGAAAGCCACAAGAGCAAAGAGCTTGATTTCTGGAAGACCGAGCCAGCAAAACAGCTCCCAAGTCCACTCGCACTGAGCAAGATCGACCGTCATTCCTCGTTTTTGTCACCATCAGGTATAGCAGGATGAGAATGAAGACATCCGCACTCCTTAAGCAGCCTTGCGAAGTGCTTCAGATCTTCGCCGACGCAACCGACGACGATGTCGCCGCTCTTCACGTCGTTGATGGGATGTATAGCACAGTCAAAAGCCACGAAAGACTGTACTAGGTATATAAGAAGAGTGTCCCGCTCGGAAAGTCCGCGCACTTCAAGGACATGGCGATGTCTGCGCTTCAAGGTATCCAGACGCCAAACGTCGACTCCGGATGAGCTTCGATTCGCCCAACGCGCCCCCCGCTGAGCCCTCGACGCCGTTCCAGATATCACCTGCAGAGAGCGGCAGTACGATTACTGGCCAGGGCTCTACTGCAAAGAGGCATCATCACCAGGTGTCGGACACTGCGGCTACATAGAACAACAATCGCAAGAAGCTGCCTCCAGCTTGGACGACTGTGAAGGATGCTTTGGCTCATCGCTTCTCGCCTGCCTCCGGTGATCGGGAGGGTGGCACTTCCACCTCTGCCAGGTCGGATGACCCTAACTTCGTGTCAGAGAAGCTTTCAGCAGGGGCCGACGACATTCACCACCGGGACAACTTTGTGGCTGATGAGGATGCGGACCAGATCAACGCCATGATTGATGAGATGGAGCGGCGGGAAGCCCGGGCTGCTGCCAACCGTGGCGAGGAATCTTCTCGTCAAGCTGCTGCCCGTCCTTGACAGGCACCACATCCATCTGGTCTTTGTCGTGCGGCTGTCGGTTCCAGTCGTCGTCGTCGTCCTGTGGTCTTGTCGGACAGTGATGAGCCAAGGAAGCCGCTCGGAGTGGAAAAGACAGACGACACGCGCAACAAGAAGCAACTTGTGTAGAGGAAGAAGGCAAGAGGGCCGAGGTCTACACTCGCCTATCGTCGTCGATCGAGATATTCCTCTCATCAAGACCAATCTCTCATCGCCTCCATCATCGCAAAGCTCATCATGGTGTCAAGCGCGTACCTAGTCCTCTGGACCAAAGCACCTTTGGATCGGCTCTGTCATAGCTGTTCGGAGAGATTCTCGCTGGTAGCGACTTTGTGCTCGCGACAGCTGACAGCACAGACCCCGAGATTTGTCTAGACGTGAACGGAAACATCGACCGCGGTAGCTTTCTGGACAAGGGAAGAGGAAGGCCGAGAAAAAAGGTGAAGCGGCTTTCGAATACTATTTTTGCGCGTGAAAGCTACCTACAGCATACTCCACTCGAAAAGGGGCCATTCCGAATTTCGGACATTTGTATCGTATTAACAGCACCAAGAAGGACTTCGAGCTGCTGGAGAATCGATAAATCCAGTCAGCAGTTGTCAGGCAAAGTCATTGCCTCTGCAGTCGTTGAAATATACCATCCGCCAGCAGCCCGCCCCAGAAACTACGACGGCTCATTGATGGTGCGCAGAGTCGGGAAGCGTAAGCCGGACGGGGTTCGACCAGGGAGCGATGGTAACCAGTAATTCTGCCAGTCGATGAGAAATCCGACGCAAGCCTTCTAATGGAAACTTGTCCAGATTTACTTACCGCCTGGTTCAGGGAAGCTCGATCGCTCGCCCGCAAGCCAGCGCCGTGGATCTACGCTGGACGGAAGCTGGGCAGGGTTTGGCCGAGGAATTGAACCAGGAGGCCAATGAGGAGGCTGTAGATCTACTCAGAAGAGCCGCTTGTCAGACATTGTCCGCGAAGGGCTGGAGGATCCGGCGGATCTCCACAGTTTAAACAGGAACCACCAACCACCAACGACCTCATCACAGCTTTCAAGTGGCGAGCAGACAAAATAAATCTTGGCCGTCTTACTCTTCTCTTACTTCGTAGTTTCCTCCAAGCCTACCCAACATTAGTACTCACCAGTCCCTCGACGGCCAAACGGTCAGCCCTAGAAAGTTTCTGCTAACACCTAAGCCACAGGCCACCAATTCCGGACCTGCCAATTACCATGAATGACCAGATCAAGATCATATGGACTGGGGCTAAAGCTGACGAAGGACGCGAAGCTCGAAGGTCAGGGACTGCATTTAGCATGAGACTCCCCCTGAGCTTCGACTGTGAGTCAGTGCGCCTGTATCAAGTGTAAAAAGTGATCAAAGACGCGCTCTGCGAATTTGATTCTCCCGAGCGTGTGGCACAACAGCAGCTCGTCAACGAGGCCATGATCAATCAAGCTGCCGTTATGGCCTGGCGCAAGCGGATCCTCGGCGTTCGCATCGACTTTGCCTACTTTGCCTTTATCGCTTACGAAAAGGCCGTCAACGACGCGCTTTGGATCCTCTGGCTGATGCGTCCATTGCGACCCATTCCCGAATTGATTCGAGGGATCGTCAAGACAATGGCCTTGCCTGGAGAAGCTTTGGATTCAAGTGTTGTATCAAACTGCCTCCAGCCAATCAGGTATCGCTTGCAGGAGATTGTCGACAAATCGGACAACTTTGAGAGGGAAATATCGCGCAAGATAAGGGTCATGTTTCCCGCCGACGACATTGGCCGGCTTCTGTCGGCTGTGAGGGCAACAATCGAGTGCATTTTGCCCCAAAGACTGGCCAGGGACAAGTGTCTTGCGGACATGCTCCAAGACCTCTTGAAAGTCATGGACAAGATGGAGATTCCACAAGACTCCCTTGACATCGCATTCCCCTGCGTCCTCTATGCGAAGCTGGCCACAGAGAAAGCCGTTCGCAAACTGAAAGCCTGCGCCTGTGTGCTCGTAGAGATTCGAAGCAAGCTCGCACCCGACGCCGCAATCTGCGAAGTGTGCCAGATTTTCGACAACGTGGCGGACAACGATACGGCTCGGAAGATCGTCGACGGGATTCACAACAAAGGCATCGAGCATACGAAGGTGAAGGTGGCGTTCGCCCAGAAGAAGCTCACGCATTTCGTGGGTCGCCTTGACCACATCAATCAACACAACGCTTTCCCAAGCCACGATGCTAGGTCGACTGTCAGAGCCGCTATAAACTCGATCATCGATGTCAAAGATGAGGTGAAGAAGATGGATGAAAAGCAAAAGGGGGAGGTTGGAAACGTTCTGCTGGGCGTGCTGTCGGACACTGTCCGTGGGAGGCTTCAGGACGTGGCGGGCCTCAGCACCGTCAAAACTGCACTTGAAGACGCGTCTACCAGCTCGGCCAACCAGATTCACACAATCGCCGGCGATGTCCTCCAGATTCTTGGTGAGCTGTTGGACATGGAAGGATGAAGGGAATGACAGCGTGCGAGTTGGAATCAAGCCTGGGGCGATGATTAGACTAAGTTTCGAGCAGACTTGAAGGTGAAGCCAGACTTTACACAGGCTACAGGGGATTGAAAGAGCGATTGCGGGATCGATCTGTAGAGAATTTAGAATAGAAAGTGAATAGGCGTTTGCCGCGTTCTTTCCAGAATCTATGACCGCCTCCATTCTGTAAGTGAGTGGAGATATCAGTAGGACAGCATGATCATGAGCGGATTAGACCTTGTCGTGTCGTGACCGCAATCTACCTCGAGACCAGAGGCTTCCACTCCATTCCAGGTGTTGGCGATACTCAAACCTCCGTGACGGCTTCCGCAGCCGATTGGGGCCCCTGAGCTTGGTCAGCACTTTGCGTAGGATTATCTCGCGTCAGCACAAGCAAAGGTGGAAAATGGAGAAGAGAGGAATTGAGAAGAGATGGGATTCCCAAGTGCGCCATTCATGCCTAGCCACAGCCGCAGCCGGCGGTATCCAAATGTCGAAACTGATGCACCGCAACGCCCACAATATCCTTAACTGACTCCCCATCCAAGCCCAGCAAACCATGCGCAGTGCGGTCCCCAAAAGCCGCGACCGCACCCAACGCCCTTGAATGATCAAACAAAAACGCGCGCTCCAGCATCTCCACCCCCTTATCCACGAACCCCCGTTCAATGCGCTTCCGCGCCTCGGCCACCGCCTCGTCGACGGCCACGAAGCTGACGAGGTAGTCCTGCCCCGTGACTTCTTCGAGGCACCGCAGCACCTCGGCGGGCGACGTCACGCAGCCCGCGACGTGGAGGATGCGGTTGCGCGGGAGGCGCGCCCAGTGCTGCACCACGGCGGCGGCGACGCGATGGACCCACGCTGCGCTGCTGGCGCCGAACGAGCTGTCGCCGTTGCCAACCACTTCGGCGCTGGCCCACTTCATGTCGACCCCGAATTGGCCGTTCAGCAGGGCTGTGTCGAGCGTTGTCCCGCTGGCTATGCCCACCCATTCTAGCTTTCTGCTCGAACTCGTCTGCTCTTGCTCTTGCTCTTCCACTGCTCCCCCGCCCCCTGCCTCGGCCTCCATCCCACGGTTTGGTTTTGACACGGCGCACAGGTGTCGTAGGACGCGCGCCTGTGCCTGCACTGCCGTCACGCCCTTCCATGCCTGTCCATCTGCGCCATTGGCATCCGCAGCATCTTCGCACTCAGCGCGCAGCGGCAAGAGCAGTAAACGCGGCACGCCTGCGGAAACGCATGCGTCGATGAGCGCAATCTGCTGGGCGGCAGCGTCGTCCTGAGCGCTGGGATGCGCGGTGCCAATGGTGCTGATGACGAGCCCTGGGGCGTGGGCGGCAAGGGTGCTGGCGAAGTGGGATGGAGGCGAGGACGAGGCGTTTACGCAGGCGACGGAGCGCGCGGGGTCGAGGTTGATGAGGAGTTGGCAGAGCTGGGCAGCGAGGGGGTTTCTTGTTGCTTGAGACTGTGGATTGGATATTAGCAGTGTTCAAGAATATATGGTCGTGGTCGTTGGTGTTGAAGAAGAGTGCGGGGGATTGACAGCGGGGTGGAGCAACGTACGGCGAAGACGACGACGTCGCAGGGCTCGGGCTGCCGATGATGGGCGCCGTCAGTTGGAACCATGAGGCCAGGCCGAGTGGATTCAGGCGGTTCTGGTCGCGCTCGCGCTGGATGTCGAGAAAGGTGTGCATGCAGTTGGAATCCATGGCGAAGGAAAGATGGTAATTGGTTGGTTTATATGCGTGGCGTGCAGCGACTCGAGGCCGATTCAGGAGTAGAATTCAGAGAAGTAGTATTTGAATTGTAGATTTGACCTCTTGGTGAAAGAAGAAGGCCATAACTGCTGAGGACCATGGTGGTCTTATATCTGCCATGATGAAGGGGCAAAGCTGGCACTCGCACACGGTTACCGTCCCGTCCCGGCATTGACAGCGAAGGGGCCACAGGGCCAGAAAGTCAAAACCAAGCACAGCGCGTACACATTGTAAAAATTTGGAGCTGGATTGGGAGTGACGGGACCAGGGTTGCGCAAAGGGAGAATGGTCGCGAGACCGGAGTGAGCAAATCGGGTGATGTCAGCCGACGCCGTCCCGGCTGGTTTTCGTGCGAGGATCTCGTTGCCGTTTGTGGTGCGTGTCGTGCGCTGAAACAAGGGCAACGTCTACCCAGCGTCCCGTTGCCATGCGCGGCGGTCCTTGCGTTGCTGTGAGCATCCAGTCGCGTGTTTGTCCGCTCCCTCATCATCATCATCTCTATTCTTGCTGCTAATTTTTACCATCGTCGAAACAGCCTGCCTTGGGCTGTGCGTACCATCAGGCCCTCTTCCTTGTCCTTGTCCCTGCTCCCACCCTTGCCAGGAGGAGGCTGGAAGCCCATCATCATCATCGGGCATTATTCGAAATCTCCCGCCAGCCAACCCAACATGGCGTCCGTCTCCGACTCGTCCTCCATCGGTTCCGCCGTTTGCCTATCGACATGTCCATATCCAGTGTCGGCTCGGCCCGTGTAGTCCCAAAGCCGGGTGATTAGAAGGCGCTAGCTGGCTAGTAGCTCTAGCGTACCATCCGCAAACAGCTGAACTACCTTTACGATCCAATCCGCGCAAGCAACATGGCCGGCGAGGGATTTCTTCCATCCTCCTTTTGAGACCTGTCAATCCGTCTGCCAGCAAAGAATTGGTACCGCGGTCGATCTCATGTGTATCGGCGGAAACCGGCTCCTCAGCAAGATTCGTCCAGACAATCTTGGAGCCTGGGTGGCACCGCGTGCCGCGTTGTTTGTTTAATGGCGTGGTGCCGCAGCTCTGGACTGGCGGTGGAAAGAAGCCTTCAATGGGAAGACGTTTGGAGTTGATGAGATTTTGATGTCTCATGAGAGAAGTGTCGTACAAACGGTGCCCAACGGGTCTCAACACAGACACAACTTCATCCATGTGCAGCTTGCCATCACCACTCGCAGGAGCGTCCCGTCTCTCACACCACTCCAAACATTCGGATATGTTGTGGCTCAACACCAGGGCGTCAGAGCACCTTCCCCGCATTCCCAGCTCCGTGGTAAGGCGGGGAGGCCATGATGCTTCTCATCGTCTTTGGCCCGGCTTCTCGACGCAAGAGACTGAGACACACAGAACCACCGTCCCAACGGGCAAAGTCGGAGTCTATCCACTAGTCTTCTGTCCCAAGAGAGGTTTGGATGCTCGTCCACGTTGTCATCATTCACTCGTTGTGTCGTGGCCCTTTGCGCTAGACTTTGGAACTAGCTTGGTCGTGGCATGGCATACGACTGCTGGCCCTTGGAAGTACGTAAGTGATTCAATCAAGGGACAGGTAAGTCGTTGAGCGCTCCCTTTTCTCTTCGTGAAATCGTAAGACTCTTCATCCTTCTTCTCTGCAGACTCTTTCCTTCTCAGCACTCTTCTCAAGCTCTCCTTTCACATCCCCTTCAAGCACTCGATCTCGAATTCTTTCAGTTCATCCAAAGTTGCGCATCTCATGCCTCCTGAACTAACCCCGTTCTTTGTCTGTGTGCATGCACTTGTGACATACCTTGCTCTCTGCGATCCCATAGCCTTCCAAAAACCCTGGCTTGAGCCTCTCGCTGAGACGGTCGCTCGTCCAGCCCTCAACCTCGATGTCGCTGGATTGAGGTGGCCCGTTCCTCATTTTGTCTCGCTTTTCGAAAACATCGTCAGGACAAGCGCGTCCATAGACAACGTGTTTGCTTGAGACAAGACTTGACAATGTCAAGGCACGGTCGGCGGAACGCATGTGGGTTTTAGCCGATGTCAAACAGTTGCACAAACATTTCAAAAGTTTGCTGTGGCGGTTTGGCGGCGGTGCCAAGACGGGAAGCTTTCCTTTTCTTTCCTCTTTGGTTGCTCTCACGTCGCCTCCAATGTCGACACTTCTTTCATTAAGTCGTCAATCACTACACTCCGCTCTGGTTCGATAAGACAAGTCCACATGACCGCTGGTCGCCGGAGTTGCATCAATTTTCCATCATTCACGACCGGTCGGACCCCACGAGGCCTCTCTACACCCATCTTGGCAACGAGAAGGGCACATAAGCATTGGCGCCAAGGACCAAATCGACCAACGTTAATGTATGCTTAAACGCTAGTCGTATTCCAGGCTCGGCAATCCCCCAGGTCCAACATGTCGCCATTGGAGCCAAGCACCGCCAAGGACACCAATCAGCATCCGCCTGCCTATTCTGCTTGCTTTCTACCACCTTTTCTCGTGGTCTGCCAATAGGCACGCAGTCATCAGCTTCACTAGCATATCGGACCGTTCCCCTTCGACCACACAACAAACGATTACGAGCGGCTGCACATCAATTCGAATCACTTATCAGCGTCTGTGGTTGCATTATGGCTCTTTCGCTGCAGCCGTCCGAGGAACCATGCGAGGACACGGAAGGAGGAAAACTTCTGGAAGCGGAAGGCCGCGAGCCACAGCCGGAGGAGAGCGCCTTGATGGGGCAAGCTGGGGGAGCACCGGCGGCGATCAGATGCGACATGAGCGGCGTTGTGTCCCCTTTTCTTTTCCTCTTCCTTCTTGGGTTGTCTCGGGTATTTGAGACATCTAGAACAATTGCAGAGTGGCACATGCTGAATTCCAACAACATTCCCCACGTGATGGTATAAAAAGTGCAATACCCTCTCCTTTGGACTTGACTTTTTCAGTTGTCAATCAACCAACTTTGATCATTCGCTCTGCGTCTGTTCATTCTCAGCCTGTACTTCGCCATGAAGATGATCAAAAGCGCTTTCTTGGCCACGCTCTTAGGTGTGGCCCTGAGCAAAGAGATGGCCCAGGACAAGGTCAAGGCCGCGGCACTCTACAAGACAGGAATCATACACAGCCGAATCATGACCAACAAGCACGTAAGGGGTCTATCAATTGCTTCGACGAAACACAAAGCTGACAGGAAAAGGCCACTTTTGACCGCCAACGTGCTGCCGGAGCGTACGCTTCAGCACAGTACCCCGAGCTGGGTTACACGGAATGTGTAGACGGACTCGCCGTGGCCATCTCTGGCGACGCCAACAACACGTTCCGCTGCAACAACGTAAGCAGAGCGCCGCTCCAAAGTGCGCCTACTAAAAAAGATTTCCCCAGGTCGACCTCTACCACTTCCTCAGCCACGAAGCACTGGGCAGCAACGGGGGCGAAGGCTCATCCTCCTGGGGCTGGACGTCCCCCAGCGGACGCGAATTCCTCGCCATCGGGCAATCCGACGGGGCGGCCTTTGCCGAAATCACGTCCGAAGGCAAGCTCTCGTACCTGGGCCGGCTGCCGCAGTACTCGGTCCCCAGCATCTGGCGCGAGATCCGCGGCTACAAGAACTACATGGTGATTGGCAGCGAGGCCGAGGGCCACAACATCCAGATCTTCGACATGGCCAAGCTGCTCGACGTCGACCCCGCCAGCCCCGTCACGTTCAGCAATGACGCCGATTTGACGGGCCTGTTTAAGGGCTTGCCCATTGGGAGGACGCATAATGTCGTGGTGAATGAGGAGACGGACTGGGTGTACGCTGTTGGCGCTGCCCCGCGCAACTCGTCGTGTGCGGCCGGCCTCATCTTTATTGACCTGAGCGACCCCGCCAACCCGACCAGTCCGGGCTGCGATCCGCAGGATGGCTATGTCCATGATGCGCAGTGTCTGGTGTACAACGGGCCGGATGCGGCGTATGTGGGCCACGAGATTTGCTATGGCTATAACGAGGACACGCTGACCATGTATGTGGGGAGCTTGAAGCATGTCTGCTGTGCGGAGGGAGATTTTGCTGACGAATTGACTGGACAGTTATGACGTGACGAACAAACCCAACTCGACCGTCGTCTCACGCACCTCGTACCAGGGCGCGGCGTACACGCATCAGGGCTGGGTACTGGACACCAAGTGGCAGCAGTTCTTGCTGCTGGATGATGAGTACGACGAGTATGACAGGGTGGATCCCGCGGCGGATGGCTATCATGTTACGTATATCTGGTAAGCCATACCATGCCCCCATCCCCGTATCCCCTACCCCTGATCCCCCTCCCCTCGCACTCACACACCTCCCACAGGGACATCTCCTCCCTCGCGTCACCCAAGCAAACCGGGCTCTTCAAATCCTCGCACCACAGCGTCGACCACAACCAATACGTGTGGGGCAACCGGACGTACCAATCGAACTACGGCAGCGGGCTAGCAGTGCTCGATATCAGCAGCATCCCTTCCGATCCGACCGGCGCTGGCGTCGAGGAGGTGGCCTGGTTTGACGTGTACCCGGAAGACGATGCCACGCCTGAGGGCGGCGTGATTGATTTTGTTGGTAGTTGGAGTAGTTATGCGGGGTTCAGCAGTGGTTTTGTGTTTGTGAATACGATTGAGAGGGGCGGCTTTGTTGTTAAGTTGAAGGAGTAGGGGAGGAAGTGCTGGATTGATTGAGAGTGGGCTTTGTCGTTAAGGTTGGGGTGAATGTGCGGGAGGGTCAGGAGAAGGAGGGAAGAAGATTGGTTCGTTTCCCCTGTGTTTGTTGGTGTTGAGGAGGTGGTGCTGATTAAGTCCTGACTGGCAGGGAGAGTTGATGGAAGTGCCATTCGCGACGCGCTGCGGTCCAGAAAAAAAGCGATACGAAGTTCTTCAACTGCCTTTTCTTGCTGATCATGCCGCTGTCGTCTCGTGCCTTGCCATGTCCACTTTCGCCTTCGCCTGTCGCCGTCTTCGATTCGCACTTCGGAAGTCGGCAGTCACACTGCTAGGCTTCTGACCAAACTGACGATTTTTTTCATGCATGCAGTTGAGTTGTGTTCCCGGCATCCTGCAGTTCCCTGAATTCGACCCATCTTGTGCTGATAATTTCCATATTCTCTTGGGCCAATTCTCGCTGCTCAACAAGTTCGTCTTGCCTCCACAATTTCTGGTTTTCGAGTTTCGCCGCGGAAAGTTGTTGGCGCGACTAACTTTGCGTCAGATGCCTGAACGCGACAGCAATGGGCTGTTCCGATTCGCCATATACTGCACTGGATGAGAAAGAACGTGGGGCTGCAGTCCACTCTCTTGGCGGTCATCCTCAGCCTCAATGCCACATCCACCAACGTGAGTCTTGCCCAAAGCTCTGCTGACTGGTATGCAGGCTGCTCTTATAAGGCTGAGATTGGGGCCAAAACCCACGCGGACGGACTACTCAGGCTGTTCGTCTATCATCCAGTGGCATTGCCATCCTGCAGTCTGATATATTGATTCAAGATGACTGTTTTCCAAGCGTTACTTCAGCATGCAGCTTACCGCTTGATGCTGCGCCGGTGGCAGTTCACCATTCGTATGCTTGAGGCGCTTCTGCTCCTGTGGCTGTGTCGCATAGCTGCATTTGGCCTCTCCAAGCGACTGTCCAGATCAACTCCAGTCAAAGGCACCACAGGCATCAAATTCATAAAGATTCAAGCAAATCCACAACAAGCTGGCAGCATCTTTCTTCCAGATATCCCAACAATGCATCCTGAAAGAGTCGTCGTATTTGCCCCCTACTACTTTTATCCTAACAATGGAACGTCTTGTCAACCTGACCCAGATGTTGCCGGGACTGGGGTAGACCATCCATTGCGGCAGACTCGTAGAAATTGCACCAGCTGACGTTTGCAGGTCGTCATATCATTTGTGATAGCCGCTATCGCCACCACGCTTCTATCAGTCTGGACCGTTCTCCTGGATGCATTAGTCGACCAAAATGACTCTGTTCGACCCAAGATTCTCCAGAAATACATTCAAATAATCCCTGGCCGCTTGAAGACCTTCAAATGGAACAGATTTTGGAAAAAATTGTCCGAAAGACTCCTAGTCGCCCTTGCAGACCAGCAATTACTTTTGGACATTGCGTTGCTTTGCACTGGCTACATCCGATCTATCGACCCCAAAATGGTCAACACGGAAATACCCTTCCTCTAAAGACTCCGGGAGCCGCATTTCCATTTAATCATTTACCTTAGTTGCCTCTCTTTCAGCGCATCTTTGACCTCGATCTACCCGTTACGACTTTACCATTTTGAGCATACATCGGCTTTCATACTGCGCGTGTGTTTCATCACACTTGCAGGATGTCTCGTCGCCACAAGCATTACCTTCGCTCTGCCTTTTCAACTTCAAGATTCAGGCCTTCTCGGCAGTTATGACCTGTTTCCGTATCCGGACAGATGCTTTTGGCATTACAACACATTTGAAAGGCTCAAGGAGTGCGACGACCACACACGCTCCTCGCCAATAGATGTGACTTACTTTTTCATTATTGCCATCAACAACTACGCGCTGTTCTACCCGATGTGTCACTGTATTTTTTGGGCCATGAGTATACAAAGAGGAAAGTCTCTACCATCCCAATTTCAGCAGCGTTGGTTCACTATACTCTACAAAGCGCTGCCTAACCTCTTTTTCGTACAATTGAGTAGCGTGATCATCTCATTTCTTTATACAATGGCGCAAAAGTTCGCAGAACCACCTGAGGACCACATGTGCGGTCTCAGCAACGCAGACGCAAATTCCTGGAAGTTCGGCCAAGTCCTGCCTCTGATCCTGCTTGGACACTTGATCTTCGCTGTCATAGGAGGGTATTGTGGTAAGTCCTCCCTCTTCCTTCGACGCTGACGCCTCGATCCGAAACTGACGTCTTGCTCTCCCAGAGCTTTGTGACGAAGCTAGACAGGAGTCTCCGTCTGATGACACACCAATTGACGATGAGCTTCCTGGTGCTTCGTCTAGTTCCATATCTTGGGATACTCGTCCCAGTTCAAGTGGCTTCAGGTTTCGGCTTTGGCCCAGGCGCGCGTAGTCAATGGCCGTCAATACGTGCCCTGAATCCACTGGAACTGTTCAAGCCTAGCCACGCCCTTCCCATCCTGATGGGGTCGCATCAATTACTTTCGCCTGGATGTCAAATGCCACCAAATTACTGCAACATTTTGCGACAGCGCCGCAAGTGCCGCGCCTACGAGTCTCTTCCGACACAACCACTTCGCCTCCTATTTGCTGTGTCTTCATACACATACAACACTTTCAGGGCTCGTTTCACCGACTGAAAAGCACACGCATCCTCTCGAAGCCTCGAGCCAAGCGCAAGGTCGCGCCAGGTAAAGTGCAGCAACGAATGTCGAGCCCACTCGAGACAGGGCGGGAAACTCGCACTTTCCAACTTCCTGGAAGCCTTACATCCAAGTTCATTCACTAGCAGGAAGCAAGTAGAGAATTCTGGATCAAGATATTTGGCAAAGCTGTATGTGCTATAAGGCTGAGGAGATCCATAGAGTGTGACACCAGACCGCAAAACACATCATCACTCAACACCAGAATTGCTCTACATGTGTTCGGCGAAATGCTCGGACGGAAGCACACCTTGGTCTCCGTGATAACCTGATTGGCTTACGATACGACATCCGATGTTTATCCTAATTGCAAAACCATGGATTACTTCTTGAGACACCGTCAAACCCACACTCCGCTTCGCCGGGAATAGAATCTCACGACTTACGACATCACAAACGTCTGTGAATATCATGGCAGATTTTCATCTTCCTTAAAAGTGTCGAGCAGCACTATGGCAATCGAAGACTTCGTGGCTTTTGAAATCGGCACTTTTTACTCTAAGGATGGAAAATGCAAGGCAGATGCAGATGTTGCTGGCATAGGGGTAAGCAGCGGAACTGAACCAATACATACGACTTATTTCATCATCCTAACAGTCTGCCTAGGTGGTTGTGTCCTTCACCGCAGCTGCTGTCCTCACGACTTCATTGTCAATTTGCGCCGCTCTTCTGGACGGACTGGTCGACATGGATAGTGCGATACCTCCCAAAGCGCTCCACGCAATCTCTCGGCGAAGTTTGGGCAGACTCATTACCATTGAAAGAGCAAAATTTGGGAGGCAGCTACTCGACCGGCTCATGCTTGCCCTGGCAGACCAACAACTACTCACTGGGATCGCACTCCTGATCAGCGGCTACATTCGCGCGAGAAATCCAAGGTTGTTGAACACCGAGGAAAATTCTTACATATTTCTCCTCTGGGAGCCGCATTTTCATCTAATCATTTACCTGAGCTGCCTTGCGAGCAGCTCCCATCTGGCCTCGGTTCTAACCTTGAAGAGTTATTTCGCCTCGCACTCTGCCGTGGCTCAGCTGCGTCTGGTATTAATCTTCATATTCGCCATCCTTCTCGTCGCCTCAATCTGTTTTGCATTTCCTTTTTCGCTTGTGTACATTTCTCGGACGCTATACTCGACGTCGCCTATTTACCTGTGGGTAGATATCAAGTACGAGCTTTGCAAGATATTCCCGGAGACGTGCCCTTCGAAGGCGAAAACGGCGTGGATACTCATATCCTTCTATTTGGTCAGCGGTCTGGTCATTCTGTACCCGTTCTGGATATCGATTTGCCAAATTTCTCCCAAAATCCGAGAGTCGACGACTGAGTCCATGTCACGGTTATGGAAGTCCAAGAATAAGTTGTTTCCGATGTACTGGATACGCTGCGTCTCGAAGTCCCTTCGAAATCGCCCCGGCTCAAGTGCGACCGCTCGATGCCTCCGCGCCATTCCCAGCAGAATAAAGTCGGCACTGATTCTGCTGGCTTTCGGAACGACCGCGATGGCGTTCTACATGCAACTGCTCTTTGCAAGCATCTCCCTGACGTATACGATGGCGCAGAAATTTGCGCTCGCACCAGACAAGTTGCTCAACTACCTTGACGAGGAGGTCGATTGGAGCACAACCAAAGTATGCAGTCTGAACGTCGACGAGGCCAACACCTGGAATTTTGGCCAAATGCTGCCACTGATCTTGTTGTTTCAATTCATCCTCGCTGGCATGGGTGCTTTCTATGGTAGGTTCCAGTCTCAACCAAACCCCCTTCGCTCCCTGAGCTCTGCGTGGAATCAAGGACTCACTTCTACCAGAGCTTCGCGACGAGAGTCAGCACGAGTTGCCGCATGCAAGGGTCCCGACAGAGCTCTTCCCCTTGGCTTCGTGCGAACGGACGTCTTCTGAAACAACGCGACTCGAATCGGACGGCTTGCATCAAGAAATGGTCCCACTGCAAACAACTTCATCTTTTTCGAGCCGCAGCAGCCTCGGCGCCGATTTGGCATCGCAGTCTTCTTTGGCGAGCGGCTCTGACGCGAAAGATGTCGACTCGTCACGACGGAGAGCTGGACGTAGATCTACCTTCTGAGGCTGTTGCATCAAATTGAACTGTTGAGTGCATGTCGGACATGCGTCATCAGCCCTGGAACCGTGGGTGCAAGACTCAGGGGTCTGACTCGACAAATGTTGGGGTTTACCCTGTCACGTCCTCCTATAAAGAGAACTCCACCCATCGTTGAAAGAGTGCCAGCCATAATCATTCACCGCCTCAAAAAGCAGCCTGATAAGCAAGCAATAAAGAACGAGCGACCAGGAGCGCACGAAAGCAGCGGCCACAGCGATCAAGAAAATCTCCATTTCAAAAAGCAAAAGATTGGGGAGCATTCCAGCCCTCAATTACTCAAGACCAGAGTTTTACAGGTCCTCTACGTCGAGTCATAGGGAGCAGTCGTACACCTCGGAAAATGGGAGCCAACAACGAAGCGACTCTCTCGGGGATTCCACTCGAACTGGTCGGAGCTATCGCAGACCACCTGCCTAGTAAAGATGTGCGCAACCTGCGCCTCGCAAGTCAACGTCTAAACGATGGAACTTTGGCCACCTTTGCCGACCGATACTTCAGGCGACTAAAGGTCAATCTGCATCTCAAGGACATCCAGAAGGTAATTGAGATCTCTAAAGATAAGTACTTTGGTCCTAAAGTTCAACAACTCGACATCATTCCTCGGCTCTTCAACTCGGGGAGGGAATTGCGTTTATTTGAGGAAGAAAAAAGGTCATACCTAGAATATTTAGCCCGCCAAGGCTGCAATCACCAGTTAGAGTGGGCAGGTATCGAATCTGCCGACATGTTCGAGGTGCTCATCAATGATCGAATTGAATGGTACAAGGAGATGAACGACCAAGAGCACGCCAAATCGCTGCTGGTATGCGCCATGGCTGGTCTGGAGAATCTCTCCGCCATCCACTATCACCAGGATGCGCAAGAATTTCGTTGGCAAGTAATACGAAAACTATGGGAAAAAGCACGAGAGCCTGAGCTCTTTCGGGCCAATGACTGGATCCCAGTCATGGAAGACATCTACAAGAAGAGGAATAATCTTCCCTTTGCTAGCGCGGAATACTCCCGCTGGTCATACTGGCCGATCAAAGCCTGGCCAAGCGACGCAACCCTCGTCTTGAACTCAATCATCGACAGTGGGATTGCCTGTTCAAGCATTGGGTTTTTCTGTGGCCTATCGGTTGAACAAGCGCGCGGTTTCCCAGAAGACGCCGTTCTCGAGGAAAGCCTCCTGAACCTGGAGAACCTGGATCTCACGCTCTTCGGGTCGGGGATACGGGACGCTAAGCCCGCTGATATGTCTCGGTTTGCCGCAGCGGTCCCTGAGACTCTCAAAGAACTCCGCTTTTTTCAGGGGAAGGACGTCAAGGGCAGAAATCTCGAGCCTGGAGAATCACCCCTGCACTTTCCTTTGGTCGACTATCCCTGGGTCAACTCCTGCTACGAAAAGGCCTTGGACACTCTCAGATGCCGGAGGTTGAGAAAACTCGACGTGTGCATCCCAGGCAGTGCTCTGCCAGCTCTGATTGATTTCATACGCCGCAACAAAGCGACTCTGAGATCCATCTCTGTCAGCTCGTTGAACGGGGACTGGAGCGTGCCCGATAGCAGCTCAGGCCAGGTAAAATTGTCTCGTCATTTAAAGACATGCTTGGAGGTGGAACACCTCGAGGACTTGGCCTTGGCATTGCTGTCTGGGAGAAGGCATCCGGGACGTGTTTCTGGGAAGTACCTGTGCGAGAAGAATAGACCGCATGGGGTCAAGATGGACCTTTCTCCTGTTGCCCCGGAGAGAGAGGCGCTAGAGCTACTTCTCAGGAAGTGGCAGGCCCTGGAGTGTCTCAACGCCTTTTGATTGGTTCCTGAGCAGAGGTCCTTGAATGCTCCCTGTAGCGCTACTCATGCGCACTTGAATGCCAAAGTCCGTGGGCGGCAAGGCGCTTGAACGGTCCTTGCACGTACACTTCTTGAACCGATTATAGACCTGCGTCCCTCTCGTGTTTCTCCCACTCCTCAACCGTTTCCAACAGTCTTGGTCTCCACGGGGTTTCCGGCGCCGAGGATTGCAGATTGAGTTCACTGATCAGATTCAATCCACTGTTGCGAGTGGGAAAACTGGGGAACCCAAACACAAAAGAGTCTCTTGTTGGATACGTCTCCGAATTGGTGTCGAGAGCCAGCCTCTGAAAATCTAGCCCTTTTAAGAAGAGCCTGAGAATTACAGACCACTTCGTCCTGCGCGCAAGGTCCCAGTCGAGCCCTGCTTCACAGTATAGCTCAACGTATGTCAAGGTCGAGAGATTGTCGCGGACAAGCTGGACCAGATCGGGGAACACGCAAGGCGGGAACTCGGCCTCCAGGTGCCGCAGGGACCGAAATTGACACGCAGCGAACGTACTTTGGAAGATGGCGTTGCTTTGGCTAGGGTGTTCCAAGAGAGGCTCTCCATTGACATATTGATGGTGTTCGCGGATAATCAGGAGTTCCAATGTTTTGGGAACTGCTGCAAGAAACCATGGCACGTAATCAATGTCGGAAAACTCTTCCACAACAAGACCAAACTCCAACTCTTTCAAGTTTTTTAGGAAATTGCGAACATCAAGTGCTTCTGGTCCGTCTTTACTCGGCGAAGATTCTTCAATAATGAAGTCATCATCCAACACAAGAGTTGACGGGGCGGCTCCACTAGCGATCATAGCCGTCATAAAGATTTCGAAGTCCGGGGTGTGGAAGTGCGGTTCAAATGTATCGAGAAATTCACAGTCGACGTCGTCTGCGAACTCATCATCAAGCTTCGCCACTTTGGACTTTTTCCACAGCTTGGAGATGTACAGGGAGGTATCAAAGGACACGGCTTTGAGGTTCGCCAGTCGACTTACGGCGCGCGCAAGTAGTGAACTAGCGAGACCGCCGCGGCTTCTGAGACTTTCGTCACTCTTGATCAAATCTACGATGCGCGCGCGGAGTCGCTTGAAACTCTTGTTTGCGTAACACCCATTGCCAATCGTCGCCGCCGTCAAGATAGGGAGTGATACGATCCTCCTTCCAGTAGTCAATCTCTTCATCGATAGAATCCAAATGAGAATCATCCAACGTCTGTGGAATGACCGACAAGGTTTTGACATATTTCCCCATAGCCTCGGCGACCTGAACGAAGCATTGAAGGTCCGCGAGGTGCAAGGCGACGGTTCGGCGACTGAAAAAGCGCTTGCCAAAGACATCGAAGCTGAGGTGATTGAACTCGCGGTTGGCGCGGCGGAAGGCAAGCAAATCCTCGTCCGGTAGGAATCCCACAGTCGCCAATTTCAACTCCGCCGGAAGCTTGTGGAAATAAGCCATATCCATTGGTTGATCGGTGTATAGAAGATCTGGGACCAGAGAGCACGAGCCAGGGTGGTGATGAAAAAGAAGACGCGGTGTGGAAGCCGTCTCGGGTTCGCGTAAACGTTTTCTCGGAACGCGTCCGAAGCCCGGCAAAAGTCGTGGCACACACGACGACGACTACCTCCTATGACTCTACGTAGTGGAATTGTCGAAGTCTGATTTCAAAATGACAGAGAGCTTGAACCCTTCCTAGAGGTATGCTATTTGAGATAGAAATTCTCAATGCTTATATGGTTGCTCGCATTTGGTTACTTGCTTGCTCATATAGGCCATGACTTTTTAGAGAAGTCCATCTGCCGCCCTATTGGGACTAGCGTGCCACGTGCGCAGCGGGGGCTCGCGCGACGTCGCGACTCGCGTCTGCCTGCCCGGACTCTCCTTTCCTCCTCAATTTGACCAGCCCTTTGCGCGAACGCCGTGCAACCATTCGACTCATGACGCTGACTGAGCATGGCGGCGCAGTAAGAAGCGAAGCCAACCAGCCAGGGACTCGTCGTAATTCATCGAAGTATGGAAGCATCTTGATTGCTCCTTGTGGCCATCCTTTAAGCAAGTAGACTCTACTTCTTGGGCCGCAGGAGCTCGAATACTCCTCAGCCCCCCAGAAGTTCTGCTTCAGCCATGTAGAAGCATTGGCTGGTTGGCTCTATGCCTCTATCTCCCATTGGGGTGGCATTGCATTGCATCTGCATTCCGCCTGTTTGGGTTAGTGGAACGTCGTCTTGTACCTCGATTTAAGCGCCTGTAGCGCTTTGGAAACGTAAGCGCCGCAACTCGCTCATTTCCCTCTTACTCTACCTCAGAACCAGAAGCGAGCTTTGTCTATCCGCATCAATGGAGACGACCACTGAAAATCGAGAAAACACCCCACGGCTAAGCGAAGATCGAGCAACAATGCAAATGCGATGGCCGACAAAGAAAATTCTCTCATTCGGTGGATCAGGCCTCATCCACCAAGTCAGCGAAGAACGTGTGATCAAAGTTCCGAAGCTCCAGGAAAACAATTCAGAGATACAAAAGTTCCACAATGACAGCATCCGCCACCAATTCCGGAACGAAGCGCCCGTACTCGAACGAATAGGGTCCCATCCGCACATTATTCAGTTCTTTGGAATTTTAAAGACAGGTGATGAGGTGGACGAAATCGAACTCGCCTTCGCAAACCAAGGAGACCTCCAGGACTGGTTTTTAAAAAAAGAGCCGCCTGCTCTTGAGCTCAAGAAACAGTGGATACGATCCCTTGCCGATGCATACAATCACTTGCACTCCCGCCGAGTATTTTACGGCGACTACAACATCTGCAATATCCTGGTGCACAATGAGACAATCAAGATGTGCGATTTTGGTCAATCAGATCTTTTGCCACTGGATACCGACATGTCGAGTTGGAAAAGCGAAAGCGGCGAAACAGTCCAAGAAGAAATGCTGAACCTTGGCTACATTTTCTACTCAATCGCAATCTGGAAGGAGACCAGGTACGACTGGTATGAAACCAAGACTTTTCCAAAGGTGGAGGACCTACCCAGCTTGGATGGCATCCCTTTTGCGACAGTCATACGCAAGTGCTGGACAGGAGCGTATCGTTCCATGCAGGAGTTGAAGGATGAGGTCTTCGCGACTGCGTAGGACTAAGGAGGATGCCCTACTGCAGACATGTTTGGCGTCTATATCCACCGTGGGCCGCGGCAGGGAAGATCGGCCTAGGAGCCACGGCATCCCTAACCAAACGGACTCCTTTTCATTCACCAATCAATCTTGAACGCAGATACATTTTCTTGACTTCAGGTTCCTGGAGTATGAGTGGTCCCCGTCTTTGCAAAGTTTTCTTAAGCATCAGCAAGCTTCAGAACTGATTACTTCTTCCGCCATCCAACGTGCTGTCGATGTGGTTCGCCCAATGACGATCACTTCCATGGTTCCTGTTCCAGTAAGATCAGCATCGCGTCAGAAGTCGCCTTCAATACTGACACCAGAGCAAGTCCGCCATATCAATGGACCGTCGCAAGTATCACGCCGGTCTATATGTCATTGCTTGCAACCACGGAGTTAGCACTCCGGAAACGTTCCGCGCTTAGGTGACTGATGAAAAAGCGGAGCGATTTGGACATGATAATCTCCCCTTTCCCCAATTCCCCGGAGAATTCCCTTCCGCATCCAAACCCGGCGGTAATCATGGCGGCGAGGTGACCTGGGAGCGCGGCTGCGAGTCAGGTCGAGATTCAGGTACCACGGCGAAATTCGAAGCACTCAATCCGCCGGGGCACAACTTTCTTCCTTCGTCTGCATTGCTGGAACGACGAACGTGTTTCAAGTGTCGCAAGCTGCCAGTGATGAGTGTTGGCTCAAAAATTTTGCTCCTGCCAACTCTCGACGATGCGCACTCAGCCCACTCATATCGGGCTGTGCCATGGGGTTAGGTGCTCGTAAAGCACGAGCCCAGGCCCCCACCTCCTTCAATCGCTACCCCAGGAGTAGGACAGCAGCAGTCCATCTGCCTGAGAGGAGACGCCTTTGGGAGTCGAAAAACGGAGACGGTCCTCGACCAAAAGAAATCGGGCGCGGGTTGTTAGGCCGGTCAGGCGGCGGCGCAGGCTCATCTCGACTACTTCAACGGCCCGCGCCATCGGCTTCATCGACGTCGACACCGCCCGGGACAGGTCACCATCATGTCAGCCAGCTGCGCTGTCTCCTGCCACACCACTCGACTTCGGCGTTTTTCCGCGTGCAATGGTCTCCTCCAGGGCAAATGCAAAAGGCTTACCAATCTCTAACGAGCGACTCAGGCAGAGGCATCCAGCAAGATATAAATCTCGCAGAAATTGATTTCGCAGTGATGGCAGTCACTTCTCCCAAACGTCGACGAAATGGTGTCCTCCAAGCTCCTTTGTGTCCTGGCGAGCGCCGCGGCCACTTCTGCCTTTGATCCGCAGCTCGGCTTCAACAGCTATGTTGAGGTTGAGAACCGCACGATCGATGAAATTTACCAGGCTGCCTTGAAGGAGGGCGGAACTGTCACCATGTGGCACGGTGGAGACGAGAAGGATCAGCAGAACTCGCTGAAAGAGGCCTTTGAGAAGAAATTCCCTGGCATGACGCTGAACATCACCGTCGACCTTTCCAAGTACCACGACATCAACGTACGAATATCTACGACTTCCTCTCAAGTCCTTGCTAACAGCGCGATAGATTGACCGCCAAATCGCAACTGGCGATGTGTACGTCGACAGCGTTGCGCTTCAAACGCTGCACGACTACCCGCGCTGGAAGTCTCAGGGCGCTCTGCTGCCGTACAAGCCGCTGGGCTGGGAGTCCATCTACAAGGACTTCCGCGACGCTAACGGCTACTACAACGGCTTCTACGTCTTCAACTGGGCCAACGTGTGGAACACCAACTACGTCACGGATGGACCCAAGGAGTTCGACGACTACCTGCGTCCCGAGTTCAAGAACAAGCTGGTTCTGACGTACCCCAACGACGACGATGCGGTGCTCTTCGCCTTCGACCTCATCATGAAGCAGCAGGGCTACGAGTGGTTTGAGAAGCTGCTCGCCCAGAAGCCTCGCTGGGTCCGCGGTACTGGCACGCCCTCGACCCTCGTCGCCAGCTCCAACGGCTCCTACGTTGCATCCTTCACCACTTCCATTGGCCTGACGCCCTCGTCTCCTTTCAACCTCTCGTTCCCGTCCACCTCTGGCAACTTCGTCTCGTGGCCCCAGACCGGTGCCATTCTCAAGGATGCTCCCCATCCCGAGGGCGCTAAGCTGCTGCACTCTTTCGTCCTGACCGAGGAGTACCAAACCGCGACTGGTGGCTGGCCCGTCCGCAGCGACATCGACCCTCCCTCGGGCTACCCGAGCATCTGGGAGATGCCCGGCACCGATGTGACCAAGTTTTCCCAATTCATGGCCGACCGCGCCGCTGTCGAGAGGCTGCGTTTCTTCTTTGAGGACAGGATTGGCTCGGCCCAGGGACTGAGCCCGCTGGAGGACAACATTTGAGGGGTCTCGGCGAAATGTTTGCATAGCTATTAGCTGCGGGAGTTTCTAGAGTTGATTATTTGTCGTTTTTTCTTGAAGGCCTCTTCGCATTTGCATTTTATATGGAGTCGACGATGTTGAATTAAGAGGATAGAGGCGGGGAATGTGGACTTTGTGACGCAAAGATTTGAATTCGGTTCTACTCGTTGTATCCTTGAGATGCGAGAATGGTGCAGAGAATCTTGAAGAAGGACATAGCAAATGTGCACGCAGCAAAGACTCATCCCCGAAGGTCTGCTTGCCTTTCTGGTGCTTTCCCAAAGTAGTTAGCGCCTTACGCAAAACCTCGCCAACGACTTGCTCAGGGGACAAGAAAAACATCCTCAACCCAACCTGCACCAACACAGGTTGTCCGTTCATGCGAATTACATCAGTCCCCCAACTCAATCCACCTTCCTCAATTTGTGTCGCTGGAGAAGCCGACACACAAAGTGGTTGCGTTGTGAGGCGCCTATCGCGCGTCGCGCACGCGTCCTGGCCATCGAAAACCCCGGACTCCGCAGGAGCATTCGACACGCCCCTCCGTCCTCTTCCCGCACGCCGCGTCTTCACCACGTCTAAGCCCTTTATCTGACGACTGGAAGCCCCTCCACATAAACATGGATGGCCAACGCATTCTTCCGGTCTTTACCGAGTTACTCGCACCAGCGGAAGCGCAAGCTCAATACGGCGCATGTGTGCACCACAATGATGATGCACAAACGCACAACGACGGCATTCCAGGCCTTCTCAGGATGCCTGCGGAGCTAATTGAGCTGATAACGGAATTCCTGCCAGTTGAAGAATTTCGTCAGTTTCGACTCGTGAATCGACATCTCAATGACGTGAGCTTTGACGTTTTCGGGACCCGATTCTTCAGCTGGTACGGGATAAGGCTTGTTTTCGATGAACTCGAACGCTTGAATCAGATTGTGGAGCATCCCATCTTGGGCAAGAAAATTACGGACCTCATGATTCGCTCGGAGTACAAACTTCCTGTGGACGTGTTCAACAGCCCAGCAGCAGAGTGGTTCGATACCCTCCCAAGGAAGGGGAAGCAGTTGCGCCTCGCGACGGAAAGTTGGTGTCGCTTTCAAGAACGCTTCATCAATCGACGCGAGCATCACAAGCATATGAGAAGCTCTGGGCTTGCTTCTTTACACTTGGCGCGTGCGTTGGAAAAGCTAGAAAGTCTTGAAGTCCTTGGCACCGTCCACGAATCCTGGTATCAAGAGGATGAATTGAAGCAGATGTGGAAAGATTCACGGGCTCCTGAACTTGAAAGCAGGTATGACTTTGCTCCGGAAAGTTGGGAAGAGTGGAACGACCGCCCGCTCGTCCCAAGCTGCGATCTCGACATCATCGTGTCTGCGGTAAATGCCAGTGGAATCAAGATCCCAAACTTGACTTTTTACGATGGAACCTTCCTCGTAAAAAGAAAGACTCCCAGATCGGACGGACCAGAGGCCTTGCTTCTTCAGAACTGTCTCAGAAGTTTAAAGCGTCTTGATCTATCTCCAACCTTTACGTCCAGATCGGATGTTGATTACATACCCTGGGTCCTCTCAACAGCTCCCGAAACCCTTGAGACCCTGAATGTCATGGTAGACGACATGCGTTCCGAGGAGAGATCTGTGCCCTTTTACAAAGAAATCTTCAAGATCCGCCGGTTCAAGGACTTGACGGAGATCATTTTCCAGTTCCCCGTAGACACCCTCTCGTATCTTGTTCAATTTGTTCGTGAACACAAAACCAGTCTGAAAAGCTGTAAACTGATGTGTCTGGATCGACATTGGTGTTGGGATTCCCGCGGTACTAAATGGTCTCAACTCGCTAAAGCCTGTTTGGAGGTCCAGAATCTGGATCAGCTTTTCTTGCTCACGAGATCGTCACTGTATGTCTCAGAAGAGCATCCCGAAAGATTCAGTGGTATAGGTGCCATCATGGAGCTTTCGAAAACGGTCCCGGGAAGGACTAGAGTGGAAGAAGAACTTGCAAGATGGGAGGCATTGGAAAGAGCTGCAGGGCTTTGATTTGATTCCGGGTGCAAGACGCGTTTGGAATGGTGTCCGTCATTTCTACCCCCTGGGCGTCTTGAAAGCGAATATTCAAACGGCTATGATCTTGGGGGCCTCCTTTGAGGTTCAAGATCACAGATCTGGGATTGAACACGTGCGAATCGAGGTGCAACTCAGGTGGTGACCCGACAGGCGTTTATTCGGACACTCTAGAAAAGCTCGGGAAAGCCCGGCAGAGTGAGAGGTAAACGAGAGAGCTACTGGATCGCGACTGCACATTCCATGGACTCCCAATATGAATAGACAGTTCAAACCCCGAAGGTCGCTTTTCCCTGTCCACCTCTGCCAACAAACTTAAAGAGCGTTGTAGCAAATGCCGAAGCTATGACACCAGCATGCAAATGCTCTTTTTGACTACAAATTGAGGGGGGGAAGACGGTAAGACCGCCAACAACTGAATGCTTTCCATACCAATCGGTGGAGACTCGAGTATTTTCTGGCCCGATAAGTCCGAGCGCTTCGAATGCTCCTCGAGCATGCCATGAATCTGGCAACCAAACTTTCCTCGAACTCGAAGGCTCGAGCCATTGTCAGCAATCGAACCTTTCAGCTGTCGGATTGTCGAATGAACATGAGAAATCCAAGACAAGGCGTCATGGTTGAAGATAGGGGGCTCACGGATTTGGCCCCCATGGAAGACTCATCGAGAATGGAAGTCCGAGCGCCTCTGCCAGCATGACAGCAAGCACTAGCAGCGCTTCTGAGATGGACTGGCCAGAATCCATCCTCGGCAGTGCGGCTCGAAGTGGGCAGGGCAGCCGCGCAGATCCTGCCAGGCAGACGTCCGCCTTCCGGATGCGCTTCTCTGGTTTGCTTTTAAAAACACCACAATCCTGTCCTAGTATTCCCTTACTTTTCTCTTGATCATTTCTTGGACATTGGCCTCTCGCGCGACTCACGACTTTGACATTTCACGGGAGAATGGACTCCAAAAATGAACTCCCGGCACACCAGTCGCACAATCTACTCGACATCCCAGTAGAGCTCACTGAGGCAATTGCGAACCACCTTTCGCTGGACGACTTTTCCAACTTCCGACTCACAAGCCGAAAACTGCGGGAGAAAAGCTTTGATCTATTCATCAAACGTTATTTCACGCGTCGAGTTGTCAAACTTCAACCACACAACCTTCGTCGGTTGATCGAAATCGCCGCGCATCCGCCCTTTAAAGGGCAAATCCGATGCCTAGAAATCTCACCTGAACCCTGGTCCTTCCAAGATGAATCTCACCTGGAGAGCGTCAAAGAGAAGTGGAACGACTACTACTCAAAACGACGCGACGACTTCGACAAGGAAAAATACGAGCATATGCAAAAGGCACTTGAAATTTTACTGTCGAAATTTTCAGAGGAGTCCAAGCGGAATAATTCTTTCGAAACCTCGAGGCTTGTTGCCGCACTACTGACCCGGGCATTCATGGGCCTAGGTAGCCTTGAAAGCCTCCGATACGGCCTGATTGAAACGACATCTCCAAATTGGGATTACGAAACACAGGAATACTGGCACGCGGCGGGGTTGTTTGAAGCCATGGGCTGCAACTTATCGAGCTATGACTGGAAAAGAAAGAGATCGTCTTGGGAGTTCAACGGCCACAGGCGCATCGACGACGTTTTTTCTGCCATCAGCGCTAGCGGTATTACTATGTCACGTTTGATGATTGAGAGCGGCTCATTCATGGCCTTGCGAGACCCCCGGCCGCAGCTGGATGGATACGAAGCACTGGCGCTCCAGAGCTGCCTGAGAGACCTCAAATCCCTGCACATCTCCCTCAACATCGGCGGTCCTTCTGGAGGCTTCAAGCAAGCTATCGAAGATGTGACGCGGTTCTTCAAGGCGCTCCCGGATACTCTTGAACAACTGGAGCTCAGGACGCACATCCTGGAAGACATGATGATCAGCACGACTAGATGTCTCAAAAGGGCCGTCCGAATATGGTGCCAGATCCTGGAACAGCTCAAGTTCCCGCGCTTGCACACTCTGGACGTTGAGATTGCCATGGACATGGCGGCATCGTTACTGAACTTCATCGAGAATCATCGCGACAGCCTCAGAACAGTCCGTGTGAGCCACGCGAGGATCGCCGGCTGGGTCGACGACCGCGGCGATAGGCTGAAGTGGTCTGCCTTTCTGGAACTCTTTCTGTCACTCCCGAATCTTGAGGAGTTGTATTTGGCAACCAATTCCGCGATATACTGCGATATCTTTGATTTCGACAACGACACTTGCCAGGAGAAACTTGGCACAGATGGAGCAAGATCCAGGATCAAGCAGCAACTGAGGAGTTGGCGAGAAGTGGAGAGGTACAAGGGTCTTACGCAATTGGTGACGAGACAGGAGGAGGATGCTTAGCGGAAGTTGAACTAGGGGGTTGTGGCATTCGATCAGTCAACTTCTGTCCAGAGCATTCGCAGCGGACTAAGGGAACCTGATAATTCCGCAACAGGTCTCTATCGGGAAAGAAAACTATCGGGAAATAAAACAGTCCGATTCATACTCGCGTCTGCCGGGACTCCATATACATACACTCGGCTCAGAAGCGCGCTCTCCGTTGAGTGTGCGTCCGTAGTCATTCGAAAAAGTTTTTCAGTCTACTGCGCTATTGGCATACATGTACTCAATTGAGGACTCTAGAGGAAATCATCCAGTCCTAGTTCTCGCTCATGGTCCTCCAACTTGGCAAACTCGGCCTCCAACCGTGCTCTCTCTGGATCGTTTGGAGATGATCCTAGATACGTCGCAGTAACGAATGATTCCAGGTTGCACCGCCTAGTGAAGGATCCCGAGTCTATGTCCATCTTCATGAAGGCTACTGAAAAGCGCAATTTGAGAAACTTGAGCTGAGGCGCTCCCAAGCATGCTTTAAAGACCTCAGACCACTTGAGGCGGAGTAGTGTGGGGTCAATGAATGGGTCGTCACCTGGATCTCCGAATTGCAAATCGATATGCCTCAAAGTGGCGTGATTTAGGCGAAGAAATTGAGGTAAAAACTTTGCAGAACTAGGATTGGAGGTGATTTCCAGCTTTCTCAAACCTCGCCACCTGCTTTCTTTGAAGACTTTGTCAAAAAATGGAAGAAAATCATCTTCTTCAGAGTCTGGGGGCCTGATGTACGGCTCGTCTCCGAGACGGACCTCAATTTTCAATTCTTCAAGCGGGGCAGGAGTGGCCACAAGAATCCGAAACATATGATCGGTGTCCGGCTTGTCTTCGTTGTGGAAAGATATCTCAAACGTCCTAAGATCCTTGAAGTGGTCATGGAAAGAAAGGGCCTTCGGAATGTTCATGCCAGGATGTCTTCGGACAGAGACCGTACCGTAGTCGAAAGCAAGTTTCTGGATATTACTCCCACTGCCAATTATGGCGCTCAAGACTGTATTCAAGTCGTGATGGAAGAGATGCTCCCCGTAGCCCCAGTCAATTTTCATTTCATCCAGATATTTCGACATCTCATCGTTGTATGCTTTGAGCTCGGGGGACGCGGTTTCCCACCAGATTTCTTCAAGTGGGTTTGGAAATTCCCAGTCATACGTGGAATGGATGACAGCTTGAAGGTTTTTGAGGAGTCCCATAGCGTGCGTCAAGAATGAACAGGCCAGTTTTAAGTTCCTGAACTCCTTTTGCAGATTTGATACACTCGCGACGCGCTGGAGAAATTGATTGCTGGCCTTTTCCGCTTGAGTGAGTTGCTCCTCGTCCGCGCCCTTTCGTTCAAGATATCTTATCCATTTTGCTGCAGCGTGGTCGCCAATGTAATAGTGGTACTCCATCCATATACGGAGCTCTTGGACTTTTGCGCCGAGAACAGGGTGTCCAGCAATATGGATCAAGCGTTGAAGATCTTTGAGATTGAGTCTGATGAGTCTGCTCCGGAAGAATCGGGTTCCAAAGGCGTCGATGCTCATGTAGTTCAGGGTTTTGTTCGTGAGACGAAGCTTGCAAAAGTCTTCACGTTCTAGGTACTCGGTGATGTGTGCGATCAGTTCCGGGGGCATTCGGAGAAGACCTGAGACGCGGCTCTGGTCCTCACGGCGTGCGAGGAGGTTGGGTTGGTCTTCCATGTTTTCTGGGGTGGCCAGGTTTCTTGAGGATGATGAACATGCCATCTAGCAATATGCGGAAGGATGACCAGAGAAGCTCTTTCGTTTGGCAAAGACTTGGTGTCGGAGGACTAGATGGAAAACCGTTGTGTTGTCTGCATCCGCCAACTTCCGAAGCCTGACCGTAGTTTCGTGTGCCGAAGTGCCTCTGTGCGAGGTTGTTGATGGACGCGGATGAAAAAGAGGGAGGGTGTGGAGTCAATCGCCGCAATGAGGCAGGGAATTCGCGCTCTTGACCAGATGATGGCAACGCGATGTGCCCCTTCGCGTTTCTGCAAAGAAGGAGAGTAGAGGCGGAAACGTGAAGAGACTTTGCAGTTGCTGTAAGGTGTAGGGTCGACGCTCTCAACAAGGTTCACAAGAAAACGTCTATTGACGCGTAACGCGTTGCGTCGCGCGTCGGCATCTAGTGGACGGTAAACTTACATCTCATCCGGCTAAAGTTAAAAATTCATAGCGGCAAGACTTCTGGAACAGCAAACCCCTTTTGCGATAGCTGCCAGACAAGCTCGACGACCTGCGCCATTGGCATGGATCAAGACTGCATCCTGTGTCCGAAAGCGGATTGCCCGTGCTGGGGTACTTCTCCATTACGTCGAACACAGTTCGATGAGTGTTAGTACCTATCTCGTTCGAGTCTCGTTGGACTGTTCACCGATCGTTGCAGCCATGCCCTCAAGGGGAATGTTTGAAATCATAGAAGCCCGTCCCAATGCAGGAGCAATAAAAGCGCGTAGTGTCTGTCGAGTGCGATGGTGCCAGCGTTGATTTCCTCTTATGGCCCGCCCGTTGGCTTAAAAACCCTTGCACTCCCCATGTCCTGCTTCCTTGACCTTATTCATCTTGACCCTCTTGTTCTGCTTGCGCTTCTTTCTCTCGCTCCTCTCGCACGATTTGCTCCATACAGTCCTCCATCCATTTCCACTCCCCAATCCAGAATTCCAACTGTTCCTTGACTCTCCTTGCTGATGCCTCGATCCTCCATTCCGGGACCGATTTTGGAAATGTATCCTTGTACTTAATGATCCAGAGCTCTCCGTCGTCGACTTCGGATCCATCATAAGAAACAATGTCATCTTCCTCCCGAGGACGGTAATAGGTGTTGCTCTCCGCAAAAATAACCACATTTACCAATTTTTCGACTTGCAAGCATGCTTCTAGAACTGTAGACCACTTTGCCTCCCAGTCATTGAACGCATCTTTGACATGAAAGTCATGCGAGATAAACAGGGATATGAGGCTTTTTCGATGATTGGCGATGATCCGAGGCAGGGCACTCAGTGCGCCGACGATGCCTTTGATCTCTAAGTATCCCAGGTTGGGAAAATTTATTTTGGGAAGTAGTTCTCTGATAAGACTTTTGGTACGCTCAGAGTCAAAGTCTCCATCCCATGTGAAGTCGATTGTCAGTTCCTGAAGATCCAGTGGCGCTGCGGTGATAAAGATATGTGCTTCTTCAACCATCGCTTCTTGCGCTGCTGAAAAGGAGAGATAAAGGGACTTCAACCCCCTGAAGGATTGCGCAAGGCCTAGAGTCTTCAGCTCAGACAGACTCGATAAGCCAGCTAGAGTTAATGATCCAGCCCGGAATCTAAGCTTTGGAAATGTGCGGGTGGCCGAACACTTTTGAAGCGCAGACAGAACGATATCCGTGTTGTATCGGCCTCGCTCGAGCCAAAATTCGTTGTTCATGTACCACGGATTGCCTGGCCTCTTATTGTCATGGACTTCAACACCCATCCAAAGCCTTTCGAGGTCCTTCTCATCATGTCTAAGATCTGGGTACTCCCCATAATTTCCGTAATTGACGGACTGAAGGCTGGGAAGTTGTTTGAGTGCTTGGGATAAAAGCTCAGCAGGGAGATCAGACGCATGCAATTCATCATCACTCTTGACGGATCTCTCAAGTCGTTCACGGAGTTCTCTTGCGCACTTTTCGACATGTTTCAGCTCCTCTGGCTCAATCGTGTGGCCAGCCTTCTCGACTTTTTCTTTCGCCCCCTTCACGACCACGTCAAGCCAAATTAGGTCGTCCTCCGTGTGACGTTCGGGAGAAACCATCAACTCCAAAACCTGCTGTCCGAGTATAGGATGTGTAGATATCTCCAGAAGATTGCGCAGGCTTCGTTCTTGTAGTTTTACCATTCTGCGCGTGAAGTAATTGCGGCGGAAAGTGTCGGATGTCATGGCATGCATTTGTCGACAGGTGAGCCGGAAATTGAAGAAATTTTCGAAGTGGCCATTGTCCTGCGGGAGATGATCACCATACGCCGCGAGATTCTCATGGGTGTTGTATTGGGCGAAGTCAACAAAATTTTTGTCATGCTGCAGACAGACAGCAATCCTCTCGACCAGCTCCATTGGGAGCTTGAGAAGGCCAGAAGACCTAGTGTGAGTGAGGCTGTCATTGCGAGGCACAGTCTTCGAACTAGTCCTTTGCGTAATATCTTTTGAGGACTGGCGGGCCTTCAGGTCGCGGATACGACTGCTCCTGCGGAGCGGGGTTTCTATCTTGGTGTCTCTCGGCCTCTTAAGAGGGGAGAGGTCTGGTGCAAATTCCATGGTCGGCCGCAACGATCTGGGGTTTCGTTGGCGTTATGTCATCGAGTTGCGCCCCAGTTCGTGTGACAGGCTTGGCGAGGGAAGAAGTTTTGGGCCGAATGTTGTCGAAGTAGCAAGGCTTTGCAAAATTGTGATGATTCTGGAATTTTTGCGAAAGGTCCGGTGGAGTTAGAACGGCCAGAGCAACCAGAGGATAGGTTGGTGATGGCGCGGTGACGGAGCTGGCGAGGAAAGCTGTGGCGAGGAATCCTGGCAGGAGTGATGTCCACCTCGGCAACTGATGTGACGGGAGTCGGAGGACAGTCAGCACATGGAAAGTGCAGGAAAACAGCCGCCAGAGATGAGAAATTGGAGGCGTGGAAGAAACGACGTCGCGCGCGACAGTACCTCGTGGTGTTGGGGCGATGGGTGCGCTACCCAGACCAATCGGAAGCTGGCCCGGACGGCCGTTGCGCTTGCCCGATTGGGAGCATGATGGTAAAAGGATCTGGCACATGCAACGTCCTGACCTGACGCTGCCCATCTATTCCTCGAGAAAGCCTGCAACGCCTTCTACGACTGTCAAGCAAAGAAGTTGATGCCGCCGAGTCTCACCGTTATGGGGCCTCGCTTTCAGATCAAATCTGAGTCCCCGCAGCCGGACCCTTCTTCGTGCCTAGACTTTCACAATTACTACATGCGTTGGCAGCTGCATATCGGAGTTTTCAAACCGAGTCTTTCACAGAAACACTTGAGCATACGGGAAGGGGAGCGTTCAGTCGCATAAAGGCGAAGTCTGAGGATACAAGTGCAGGGAGCATTCGAGCACACCGCCCCAGAAGACCCATTGCGAGCATAACTTTTGAGTTGAATTGACCATACCTACCATCAAAATTCGGCCCTTTCAAGCCTTTTGCACTGACCTGATCTCCTGGGTCCACCAGTCTTTGAAAGCAAAATCTTATCCAGCTCGCCGGTCGAACCCGATGTCCCTCACATAATTCCGTGTGCCAACTCCGCCTTCTTCCATTCCTGGAGGTGCTGCGTCAACCTCATCTTTAGGTATTCCGCTCGTGACGCAGCTGGTGGTTCGTCTTCGGAGCGGCGTAGTTCTTCGTTGCAGCCGTATTGAAGATAACCATGTTGGTAAACCCCTTCCTCCCCCAGGAGATGTGTGAGGATAAACCACAACTCTAAAGACGCGCAGTCCGTGACTTCGATGCCTGAAGAATGTTCTGCGGGGTAAATGTCGCTCTGGGTGTGAATCTGCAAAGTTTCAAGGAAGTCGCACTCCAGACAAGCCTCAAGGATTGTGGACCATCTCGCATCTTTGAATACGAAGTCGCAAGCACCCCAAAGACTCCTGAACATCGCGGCTCTGGATGGCCCTGTTTGAGGACACAATGATCGATAACCACTCTTCTCAGGCATTGCCGATGATTCCGGATGAGCCGAGCCATCCCTTCGATTTCTTGAAAAGTGCTCTTGATCTTCAAAGTCTCCAATTGAGGGAACCAAATCTTTGAGAATAGATCGTTGCAAACAGGAGTGGCAATCTCTGCTTTGTAGTCAAACGAGATGTCATTCATCTCATAAGGCGAAATATTGAGGTTGATCTCCAGTTCTCTGAGACCATCAGGAATTGCAGATAAGAAGCGCAAGGCGTCATCGACTCCTGGCTCTTCGGCTTCTTGTTCGTTTTCGTAAAGACTTGGATCGGGAAGAGTGGTCCTGAACGAGAATACCAGGGACTTTAACTTCTGGAGACAACTGCGAAGTAGCGACACTTCTGCTTGATGTCGCCTCACAGATTGTCCAAGCAGGAAGGACCCGCTTTCAAGCTTGAGGGTTGAAATGGTCGCCCCACCAGCAATGATGGCCGCAAGGAGGGTATTCAGGCCACCATCACGATATAACTCCCAATCCTCGTACATTTTGCAGGCGGCGAAGTCTTCCAGTGATGTCCCATCGATTTCGTAGACCCTGGCAGCCTCCCAAAGTTTGGCAGTCTTCCAGTTGAGTCGCTTCAGTTTGGCGTTAGTGGCGTAGTCGAAATCGCCATAACCTGAATATTCAATGCTTCGAAGGCCATGGAACTTGGCCAGCGCGCGGCCCAATAGGACTGGAGCAAGCCCTGAAGTTTGCATACCCTGATCGTTTTGGGCGAGCGTTCTGACTGTCTCTCTGAGTTTACTGAAAGAGTCTTTCATGCAGATCCACTGCTCAGCGCTGAAGTTGGCTTCTTTCGCCTTCCTCATGTAGCTGCTCTCAACCCATCCAAACTCTTTCATCTCATTGTCATCATGAGGTTCTGGCAGGATTCTCAGAGTCCGCATTTGTGCACCCAGTCTTGGGTGCTCGGCTATTTCGACCAAGTCCCGGAGGCTCTCGAATTGGAGCTTTACCACCCTGGATGTGAAGTAGGTCTTCCGGAACAACTCGAATGTGGCGTCGTTAATCCAGGCATGGGCAAGTCGGAAGTTGAGGAAATCATCGTGGACAAGCAAGTCTTTGTATTCGCCTGGGCTTTTCGAGTCGCCAGTCTGGTAAGGTGGCCAGGGAAGGTACCGGGCAATTTCGTTGATCAGTTCGACTGGGAGCTTGAGTAAGCCAGCATCTTCTTGCGCCCGCGCCCTGTTATGCTTGCTGATGTTCGAGTTCCCGTCGGTCTCACTTCTGGCTATGTTGGGAGAGGATGATGATGATGACGACGAGGAGTCCTCGTCGTCACCACTCGAACCTGAATCATCCCGGCAAGGTGCCATGGCATCCTCAAAGCTCATTCTTCATACTACCTGAGGTCGTGGCTATAGATCTTGAATCCAGGTCAGCAAGAGCAACAAAGACGATTGGCAAGCGTACCTGGCGCGGGCTTGACGGCAGAGATTCTCAAGTGAACGCGCCGATGGTTGAAAGTAAGAGTAGAAGAGATGGTTCGTGGGAGTTGCGGGTGAGGTTGTGGAGTAAGGTAGGTTGTCGGTGGTAAAGGTGTGGTCGCGGAGTGGTGATTGGGTGACGAAAGTAACCACCAACTCCAAGGTTTCTAAGCGGCCAAGGCAGACTTTGTGATGCTGGGCAGCATTCGAACTCCTAGGACTCGGGAGATAAAGAGAATCTACTCCTTATGAGGGTGGTGACAAGAAGCAATCAAGTGCGCGCGTGAATCTTCGTCGTCCACTGTGGTGTGGGTTTAAGATGGATAAACGAGTAGTCGAAGGAAAGAGCGAGGAGAGAGGAGAGAAGGAGCGACTGATCGGAAGCTCCGTCCTCCTCTCGCAAGCCACCCACAGATGGATACATGTGTGAAAGATCTCTTAAACGAAAGCATCCAGCGGAACAAAAGCACCCTCGAGCTCAAGAGTTGCACGAAGAAAATGCATTCCAATCAACCACTCTAGCATAAGAGAAGTCAAACAATGCATACCAGGTTCGAGCGGTGATACCCCAAACGCCATCCATGCAAGAGGTAGTAGTTTCCGAACGCCGCGCTGCATCCCAACCGCTCCCACCACCGCAGATAATACAGCCAACCAAGTTCCCACCCCGAAAGATTATGAAGCGCCCTTCTCCAGGAACTCCTTGGCCTCGTTGACCTTGGACGCGAGGTACGGGCTTCCGCCGCGGTCGGGGTGGTTCAGCAGCATGAGCTGCCTGTGCTTTTTGCGGATGAGGTCTCTGCTCAAGCCTCTCTCCCTACAATGTGGCATGTGCGTCAGCATGATATCTCCGAGTGTGTATGTATGGTCTTTTGGTCGTTTGACCCAGTGTCGACTTACGGGAGCTCGAGAATAAGTGATGCTTCGCGACGGTTCATCTTGGGCTCGAAGCCGCCCTTGTAAAAGGACTTGCCCAGCATGCCTGCTGAGCCTCCGCGCGACCTTTGGAGTGCGACGTAACCGGCTCTGCCCTGTCGATGGTGTCAGTGTTGTCCTGCAATTGCTGTGGTCTTCGCGCATCGAAGAAGTTGGAATGACGTACGAAGAAGGCGGCGGCAGCGACGCCGAGACCCATTACTATCGTGCCAACCATGGTGAGAGGATAGAGGAGGATAGGAAATTGAGGGAGAAGCAACTTCCGCAAAGCGCAAGACCTGTAGGATGTAGGAACTGAACTGGTGATGCAGGATGTCGGCGGAGAGGCGAATTCGCCGGCTTCGAAAATGGCGCACGAAGCACTAGGCGGTCCGTGCTCAGAAAAGTAGGCTTGCCTGCAGGTTCAACACCAAAAGATGCATCCCCAACGGCCGCCACACTGCCAACCTTCTTCTTGCCCCGCCCACGCCGCTTTCTCCGGGCTCATATCGCGGCCTACTTTCCTACTGCCGGCGGAGGCTCCTCGTTTTCTACTACACCGAGACTTGCGCTTCAAAGATGCGCGTCGAGACCTGCCACTTTTGCAGCAGGCCAGTGTGTGAGTTCCGCTGGTAGCCGGGGATACTTCTTTCGTACTGACTTTGCAGACCCTTCCAAGGGTATCACTTTCTGCCGCAACGAGTAAGCTTTCTCAAAATTTCAGCAAGGAATCCACACGCTAATATTTCCTAGTGCTAAGCAATTCCGCTTCTGCGTACGTACACGAAACCCTCTGAGCCCACAACAGACACTCATACCCCACACAGCGATCAAAATGCCACAAGAACTTCAAGATGAAGCGTAACCCGAGAAAGCTGGGCTGGACCAAGGCCTACCGCAAGGCACACGGCAAAGAGAGTACGGAGAACCCACAAGCCCAGCAACAGCGCAGCACAACGCCTACTAACACACACGCAACAGTGGTGGTCGACTCGACGCTCGCCTTCGCCGCCCGGCGCAACGTACCGGTGCGCTACAACCGCGACCTGGTGGCCAAGACGCTGCAAGCGATGCAGCGGGTGGAGGAGATACGGACGAAGCGCGAGCGGGCCTTCTACAAGGAGCGCATGCGCGGCAACAAGGCGCGCGAGCTCGAGCGCGACCGCAAGCTCGTCGCCGAGAACCAGCACCTGCTGCCGCCCGAGGAGCGCGACGAGGTGCCCGAGCACGTCCGCGCCAAGCTCGAGCAGATGGATGTCGAACGCGAGCAGGATGTCGACGAGGTCGACATGGACGAGCAGGAGGAGGAACTGCCCAAGATGAAGGTCAAGGTGCCCAAGGCCAAGAGAAAGCAGAGGTTGGTCGTGGGCAAGGGTGTCGAGGATATGGATGTGGATGGTTGAAGAGATGGAGTGGAGGGTGGTCGTGCTGGATTTGGAACGGTGCGGGCCGTTGGAAAATGAATTGCGGTGGACGACGCTTCAATGAGCCACTGGAAACAGAGCTTGAGCTCGTATCGCCAGCGCAGCATTCTCAGGCGTGGGCGAAGGAATCAAGGCGTTCAAGGCGCGGAGAAAGATTGCGGCTCAAAAACTCAGATTCAGGGGACAGGGTCACTTTAAGATTGAGATATCAGGCGTGGGCGGCACAAAATCAAGTCTTTCACCACAGTAGCCACACCTGTCATGATTGAAGTGGATATTGAATGCTCAAAATGCACAATGATTCCCTTTGCCTAAGGTTTGGGGGGGCGACTGTCGCACTGCACACGAGGAGAGTCCGCGCAAACACGACTACGCTCAAAAAGTTCGCTCCTCCAAACGCAGTTTCCCATCTAATCGTTTTCGCCAGCCGACCTCTTAGAAAGGTACCCAGCCATTAATTTGACCCCCCAACCGCACAAGGCCCTGCGGCAGGGGATGCATACATGTAGCCCTCATCATCCGTGGTATCAGTCCCTCCCAAACGAAGTATGAACCACCAATGCATCTAGGTCTTTACGGCTCCGTGTGCATGGCGTCCGTGAAGCTGTTGGCAGCAGTCGTGGCAAAGTACCTGACATCGACATCATCATCCTGCTGCAGCTTTTCTAGGTCGGGGAGGATGTTGTTTTGGATAAGGTTAAGACCACGCTGGCAGCCGGTAGGGTTCTGGTTGCCCTTCTCGAGCTCGACAATGGTGCCTTGCTCGGGCAGGCGCTTCAGCACGCCGATCAAGACCTCGTAAGACTTGGCGACGTTAAAGCGGATGTTGGGGATACGGTCGTCAACAAGCTTCTCCATCATGGGCAGAATAGAGGCCTCGATGACGTTGAGGGATAATGCGGGTGCGAGGGTCTGGTAAATCAGCATATTGTTCATTGATTGAAGAGAACAGAACTCACCGAAATGGCAAAGCAAGTGGTCATGCGGTAGAGGTAGTTAGGATGAGCTCCCATAGCCATGACCTTGGGAACAATCTTGTCATTGGCCCAATCGACGCCAAAAACCTCGGTGAGCTTCTTCAGATTTTGAGTCGAAGCCTCACGAATCGAGAAGACGGTGTCGCCGAGCCAGCTCATGCAGAGATTGCTCAACTTCTCGTCAAAGAAGGTCCGGCCGAGCTGGCTGCCAAGAAGAGGGACGTATTCGATGATAGCGAGACGGACGCGCCACTGCTTGTCCTCAGCAAGCTGAACGATTGCTGGAAGCAGAGATTGCGAAAGGAGCTCGATTCCGATCACTGGATTGGAATTAGAATAAAACGTTCCAAGAGGACTCCAAAACCTACCGTCGTTGACCTGCTCGAGCTTGGAGATGATGTTGAGGCGGACATCGGGGAACTCGTCCTTCAGCATTTGCAGGAACATGGGGAGAAGGTGGGTGATAGTCCTGCAATGGCTCAGCATTCGGCAATCTCCATGGAGTCAACAAAGGTGCACTTACTCGTCCTTGCCCAGGATTGGCGCCAGACCACTAATCTGACTGCCAAGAGCGGCGCGGACGTGTTGAGACTGGTCAGACACAAGCTCCTCAATGTTCGGCATCACCTCCTGGATCAAGGTATCCTTTGGAAGGAGCTTGCAGAACCCTGAGCAGCATTAGCATGGCTGATGACATCATATGTAGTTTTCATAGCCCTACCAGGAATCTGCCCCGCAATGGCGCTGCGCACCTCAGCTTCGGTGTCCTTGATGAGCTTGATGAAAGCAGGAACGAGGTCCCTCGTGATGAGCTCGTCCTCGACGGCCTTTGCAATCTAAAGTCCCTATTAACGACTTCTCTCGAGGCTAATTGTAGATTTTTACCTTTTCGAAGCGGTCGGCGACCATGTACCTAACTCGCCAGCTCTTGTCTTCAAACAAATGCCTCAGTGCCGTGAGCAAAACTCCGTGGCTTGTCTGCTCCTCCTTGGGAACAACCTCCGCAATCGCAATCAAGACGTCCACGGTCAGAAGCCTCACGCTGTCCTGGTCGTCGGTCGTCAGGCGCTGGAAGAGAGGAATCATGTCCTCAATAACAGTCTGAGGAGGCATGCCAGACTTTACGAACTTCGCCAGGTTGTTCGCAGCCTGTCTTCGGACCATGGGGGTATCATCGTGGACAAGCTTGCTGAAATGCTGCCTGAGGGATTCCTGGGCCTGGGCCGAAACTCTGGGGTATGGCTCGACGTAGAGTCCAGTTGCGGAAATCTTGGATGTAAACCAATCTGCGGTCGAAAGACGAATCGTGAGAGGGACAAAGTACTCCTCGACTTGCTGCGGGCTGAGCTCTTGGCAGACCTTGTTCAAGGATTCTACCGCCTGGGTTGGTCAGCGCAAAGAACGCACCACAATTGTCGCTGATGGCCTACCTTCTCGCGAACCAAGGGCTCTTCAATGCCAGCCAAGTTCTCCAAAGGGGAGATCAGCACGTGGCCGTACTCCGGACCTCCCACATATTCTACAAAGTTTCCAAGCTCCTCGCTCAGGGCGGTCAAGACCTCGTCTTCATCTTCAACAGACTCTGGTGGGGTATTAGCGCTCGACGCTCATCATCACCTTGCAAAACAGGACGGGCGCGACCAACCATCGAGGAAGGGTATGAGCTCGTCCCTCGTCCGCTCGGCTCCCAGGGCCAGGGCAATGGTTGACAAGCGGCGAATGGCGTTTAGGCGGAGGAGGACATCGTCGTGCTAGAAAAGCATCAGCCGAGTGTGGACGTTACAACGCATGGTGCAGGCGCCTGCGCCCGTACCTTCAGCTCGTCAATGAGCACGGCGATGGGGTATAGCTCGTCGTGCGAGTTCGGAGCATCCATGGTGTATCAGCGCGAGTGGTATGCTCGAAGAAAGGAACGTGTCTCAGGGCGAGTTGATACGCGTGAACGGGGTGACGTCTGCAGAGGTGCGGTGCGTAGGGCGGAAACAGGGTAGGTAGGTCGTGGGGCGTTGCTGAGGATGGCGACAGGATCCGAAGGTCGATGCGATGCGACCCAGCGTCGATACCGAGCCTGATCAAGGTTGAGTAGGTTGTTGAGGCCGGCGGGGGGTGGGGGGAAGAAGGGTGATTATGTTTGCGGCCGGGTGTCTCTGGTCGTCGGTCGAGTGTTGGTCGTTGGACAGACAAGGCGATTCCTGAACGCACAAGCGCACGGACTCTGGCTGGCGGGGCGGAAGCTGTCGCGCATGTAAAATCGCCAGACTGATGACTCCAACCACCACACCGCGCTGAGCTCGCGCCGACGTACAACAAGACTCCGCTGCTCAATCACGACACGCTCCCGTCCTCCACTAAACCTTCAGGACGCTGCTCCCGCGCCATTGTCCTCCGCTTCCGCGTCGTGCCCGCATCTCCCACCGCTTCCACCATCTCTGCGCCGCCGACACATAAACTTAGGACACTATGCCTACCATTTCTGTGGACAAGGCTGAGCTCTTCAGAGCGCTCGGCAAGGAGTCAGTCTCACTCGCCCCTCGAATGTTGGATCAGACGGAACAAGCACTGCAGGGAAAGAGCATGGAAATAAATTGAATTTGGGGAAAACACGGCGCAAAAGCTTCGGCCATTGCTGATACAGGGCAGGTACACTACCGAGGAGTTTGACGAGCTGTGCTTCGAGTTTGGTAAGCAGACTCTCCTACATCACCTTTGCGGCATCGACGCTAACAGTCCCGGCAGGCATCGAGCTCGACGAAGACGTAAGATGTTCCAGACCGCCGGGCATTGAGCCTTTGCTGAGACCCTCCAGACGACCAATTCGAAGCGTCCCATCGTAGACGGCGTCGAAGAGCCTCCGCAGCTCAAGATTGAGATACCCGCCAACCGCTATGACATGCTTTGCTTCGAGGGCATTGCCCTTAACCTCAACATCTTTCTCGGGAGAGCATCCATCCCCAACTACAGACTGGTGGCACCCGCCGGCGGAGAGCTCCAGGTGATGAATGTCGACAAGGAGGTGGGTAGATACACACGAGCTCGGTCAAGCGTCTTGCTGACAGATGACAGACTGCACGGATAAGACCGCTCGTCTCTTGCGCCATCCTGCGCAATGTCAAATTTACAAAGGACCGCTACGAATCCTTCATTGCTCTTCAGGACAAGCTCCACCAGAACCTTGCCAGGCAACGGACGCTAGTATCCATTGGTACCCACGACTTGGATACTATCAAGGGCCCCTTTAGCTACGAGGCGCACGCGCCGGAGGACATCAAGTTCATTCCCCTTAACCAGGAGAAGGAGATGACTGCGGCAGAGATGATGACCTTTTACGAAAAAGACAAGCACCTGGGCCGCTACCTCCACATCATTCGCGACTCGCCCGTATACCCCGTCATCTACGACGCGAACCGCACCGTTCTCTCGCTCCCTCCCATCATCAACGGCGACCACTCCAAGATTAACCTTGAGACCAAGAATGTCCTGATCGAAATCACCGCTCTCGACAAGACCAAGGTCGAGATTGTCAACCACATCATTTGCGCCATGTTCAGCATGTACTGCGAGGAGCCCTTCACCGTGGAGCCCGTCAAGGTCGTCTCGGAGCACAACAAGGAGACGCGCCAATCGCCAGACCTGACGCCCCGTCAGATGCAAGCCGAGATTGCATACCTCAACGAGGTCTGTGGTCTCCAACTTTCGCCTGAAGAGCAGTGCAAGCTTCTCCAGCGCATGTCCCTGCAAGCCACACCCTCCAAGTCGTCGCCTAAGCACCTCGACGTGTCGGTTCCCATCACTCGCGCCGACGTCCTGCACCAATGCGACATTATGGAGGATCTTGCCATCGGCTACGGTTTCAACAAGCTGCCCCGCGAGTACCCCAACCGCAGCGCCGCTGTCGGTGCTCCCCTGAAAATCAACAAGCTGGCCGACATTGTTCGCCTGGAAGCTGCCATGGCCGGCTGGAGCGAAGTGATGCCGCTCATCCTCTGCAGCCACGACGAGAACTTCGCCTGGCTCAACCGCAAAGACGACGGCACTACCGCCGTGCGTCTGCAAAACCCCAAGACGCTCGAGTACCAAATCGTGCGCACGTCCCTGCTACCCGGCCTGCTCAAAACGATTCGTGAGAACAAGCACCACAGCGTCCCCATTAAGATTTTCGAGGTCAGTGACGTCGCCTTCAAGGACCTGTCGCAGGAGCGCAAGAGCAGGAACGAACGCCACTTTGCCGCCGCCTGGTACGGCAAGACGAGCGGCTTCGAGGTCGTCCACGGCTTGCTCGACCGCATCATGCAGATGCTTAGGAGCGCGTTCATCACGCGCGAGGAGGCGCTCAAGAATGAGAAGTTGGGCGGCTACTGGATCGAGGAGGTTGACGGTACGTTTCTTCACTCCCCCTTGCCACAAAACAAATTCTCAGAAAACGAAACAAACAACCCCATCAAACCAAACAATTCACTAACACTCCATCCCGCAGACCCCACCTTCTTCGCCGGCCACGCCGCCGCCATCAAGCTGCGCATCGCCGACGAGGCAACGGGCGCCATGCAGACGCACTCCATCGGCGTCTTCGGCATCCTGCACCCCACCGTTCTCAAGAACTACGAGCTGCCGTTCCCCACCACGGCGCTGGAGCTGAACCTCGAGGTCTTCTTGTGAGCGTAAGCGCGAGGGCGATCTTGGCATTCGCATTTTGTCATGATAGACGATGGGTAGATCAACGTCGACCAACTAAAAAAAGAATCAATGAAGCATTTACAAAGCAACATTTGGATGGTATGATGTAACTCATTTTGTGACGAAACTCATCTCCCAACTGTGACCCAAATGCCTATATCCAGCATCGTGATTCGAGTCAAGGTCTTGGGTGGGTTTGACTCGACATGCTTGTGGGAGTATCAGTCATTCAGTCAGCCATGTCCTCACATGCGAAGGAAGCAGAGGTTCTGAGCTCGTTATTCCCTCGAGCAATTTCTTTCGTCGTCCCCATTACCAACTCCTGAACCCCTCCTGCTACCTAAGAACTTGGATAGCTGTTGAGTATTCAACATTTTGGTCACTGATGCCTTGTAGGTTGAAGCATTTCTTTTGAAGGATGGGCAGAAAGAGCATCCAAGCGCTTTCTTACGTCTGCGTCTGCCACACTGGAAGTACACTGAACCAAGGCTGGAGACGCTTGATGAAGCGAGCCTTGGGAATACTTTGAACAACAAGAGAAAACTTTCAACAGAGGTGCCCTCGTGCTTCTCCCTTCCAGCTTGAATTATGCTGCATCATATTGATGCTGCCCAATGCCCATCTCCACTGCAGGCTTTCTTGCACTTGAGATACGAACGACTCCTCACTCCATCCTTCGTTTCCTCATCACATGATGACATGAAGGGTCCCTATGTATTCATCTGCACTTTTTCAAGCGCCTTTTCAAGACAGCAAGCGGATCGTCATTGCCAGAGATGCGTTCAGCCGTGCCATTTTTGCCGTGCCATAATTATGCTACCAAACCCATCCCACGCAGTCCAGTTCCAATCCTTATCCACACTGATGCCAAATGCATATTGATTGCCACCGCAGCCGTAAAGCGCAAAAGAGAAGAAAGCCCGCGACAGATGCTCAACGCGCCGAGTCGTAGTAGTAGTGGAAGTAGTAGCCAGTACCTAGAGAGCGCCAACCTTGCCTTGCCTTGTCCTGCCGTAGTCCAATGCCGTCCATCCAGCATCCCAAACCCGATTTTTGTTTGAAGGAAAATCCCAGATGCGGCGCCTAGGGAATCCTCACAAGGTATGTACCAAGTCAACGCCCAAGAAAAAGCAAAACGATCAAAAAGGGGGTGAGCAAAGGGAAGAGCAACAACTGCAACAGCAAGCGCGCCGGTCGCTAACCCAACACCTCGACCCAGCCCTCGTCCTCCCGCGGTGAGTCCTTGTCCTTCTTCTCCGCGCCCTGTTCGATTCCGTCACCGTTGACCAGCCCCTGAGAAGCTGCTGCGCGCTTGCCGTCCTTGCGCCATCCGACGACGGCGCGTTCGCGGATCTCGCGCTCCTCTGCCCCCAGCTCGCCCGTCTGCTGCCGGCACAGCGCGAGCTCGAATTGCACGTCGTAGTGCGCGATCTTGGCCCACTGCGTGTGGCGCGTGCAGCGCTTGCGGGGGCAGAGCTCGGGAGGGGTGAGGAGGGAGCGGAGGAGGGCGGCGCGGCTGCGTGCGGAGGAGGGTTTGGCGGGTGCTTGCGCGACGCTGGGGAGAGGGTCGGTGGGCGAGGGGTACGGTTGGTCGTCGGTTTTGGTGCCGTTTGGCTGGCTGGTGCTCGTTGGGTGTTTGATGAGGTCGACGTCGCCGTCTGAGTCGAGGACCGTGTCGGCGTCGTCTTCTTTCTTGACACCACCAGAACCACTTTCGCCAACGCCTGGAGCGGCGGTTCCATTGACTTGCGCTGGAGCGTCGTTGGCGTCCGTCATTTCGACGTCGACGTCGTTGCTTGTTGGCTCTGCGTTCAGCGAGCCCTGCGCGAAACATGCTTTCCCTTTGGCGCTGTCTCGCCATAGCGCAAACTCGGCCTCGCTCCAGGCTAGTCGAGGGTCGTACGCGCAAATGTCTTTGACCTTGACGCCTTCACTTTCGGCGAAACGGGCTGCTTGTTCCTTGGTCATGGCCACGAAACGCTCCCGTTCTTTCAGCAGCTCGAACCGCTTTTTGAGGTCGGCCACTTCGGTCTTGATGGCGGCCACGCGAGCCGCGTCTGGTGGTGAGAGCGCAGCGTCATCTTTGAGATCTCGCTCAAAGGTTGGCGAAGACGGTGAGGCGGTTGCTGGAGGGCTCAAAAGGCTGTTTCCAAGCGATTTGAAATGTTCCACATCTTTTGCAGCTGATGCCATGGCCTTCAGATCGCTGATGGACATGACGCCACCCCGTGGACCAGCACGCCCATCGTCTTCAGACTGCTCCATCTCGTTGCTAAAGTTGTCCGTCATGTTTGCTTTGCGGCGATCCCGCCTTCGCTTATTCTCCGACTGTCCAATGCTGTCACCACCGGGCAAGTGCCCGAAAGTCTCTTGCATGAACAGTATGCCACACTCGTCGGAGCAATACTTGCTACGTTCGTCCCTCCGCGCTGGTGCCCGGCATCCTTGTCTGCGGCACATGCGTTTCCACGTCGTGCGGCCCTCGCCAGCCGCTGTGCAGCTGGGACAAAAGTATTGCTCAATCAAGTCTCCGTCCGCTTCCTTGACGTCGACGCACTTGCCATGGTACCACTCGTCGCAACTACCATCGCATGCAATCATCCAGGTATGGTTGTCTCCCTTGCGGCAGATGCAGTATATGCCGTCATCGCTCCCAGACTCGTCCTCCTCGGCGTCGTCGACATGTGTTCCGGGCGAAGAAGGTACCGGGGCGGGAGAGCTTCCTGTGATGGGTGTGCCGTCAGACGACTTCTTTCCTTTACTCCTAGGGGCAGGTTTCGTAGAGGGTGTACGAGACGGTTGTCCCTCACCAGAGTCCTCGGCTTTGCGCTTCTTTCCATGCGGCGGCTTCTTTGCACCGCCCTTCTTGACCTTACTGTCTACAGGTTTACGTTTTCGCGGGGCCGAGGGAGAGCTCGTGTCGGACATGACTGGGGCGCTGGGCGCCGGTGCGGCAGCGGCAGAGTTGAGTTCGCGACTGGCGTTGCGCAGGCCGTGTTCGTTCTTTGCCTGAGCGAGAGCCTTGAGAGTCTCAGTGTCAGTGTCCAAAGTTGGAGTCTCGACCTTGTCGGTTTTGGCCATGGCTTGTGCTTGATCAGGTGTGGGCTCCCGAGATGGCGCCGTTGGCTCGAGCTTGACTTGCGGAGTCGTGTGGGTGAGAGGTGATGCGCCGGTGTTGTCTGTGGAGGGAGGCGGCGGCGAAGGTGCACGAATTTGAGTTGTCACTGGTTCGTTGCGCACGTAGTCAGGCTCGCGATTCTGCGCGATGGAATTTGGCGATTGAGGCACCTCGGCCGGTTGGGATCCAATGGCCGGCTGCGCAATCACCTGCGACGCGTCTTGTCCGTACGCATAGGTATGTTCATGTTGTGGCTGCGATTGCGATTGCGAGTGCGAGTGCGCCTGATCACTGAGTCGCCTTTCCAAATCTCCGAAATTTTGTATAGGAGGGAGAACTGGTGGATTTGATGACATTGACATGTATGACAGCCTCCTCTGCTCCTCGGGCGAGCGTGCCCTGTGGTGGTACTGTTCCAAGGTCGGCGAGCGAACTGGCATCTGCGGCGCTTCAATGGAGTAGGGCTCGACTGGGGCCGCCGCGGAGCCATAGCTACTCGATCGGCGCGCCTGAGGGTACGGCGGTAGTTGGCCATATTGGTCATTCCTCATTGTGGATGGCGAGGCTCGTTCGTTGTAGTAACCATCTCTAGGAGGCGAACCACGCAGCACAAATCCACCCCAATTGTTGACTTGGTCATCGCGAAAGATCTCGCGCTGCGGCTCGGGCGGCGCATATGTTGGTTGCTCCTGGGTAGGGGGAATTTGCGGCGGTGTAGTGTTGGTTCTTTTGGGGCTGTTGGGCTCAGAGGCCGGATTCAATAACGCGGAGAGTTTGAAGCTCATGATGACGGTTGCGATGGCTCGGTACGGGAGATTGTGGTACAATTGTGGGGCTTGATGGGTTACTTGTAGTGTGTAAAGACCATGATGAAGAGGTCAAGCCGCGACAAGTTTTGGAGAGGGTCGCGTTGATGAATGGGAAGAGTTGAGTTGGGATGGGTGAGGGTTGCGGAACGCGCACCCGCGGCGGAGATCAGAGTCCGGGGCGACGATCCCCGCCTGGAGAGTCAGCCAGTCAAGGTCCATCTTGGCAACCATTCCCCAAGCGTCATAGCCAGGGACAATTTTGGGATCCATGGCCAACGCGTGATGCACAAAGTACTCAGCTTGCATCTGTAGTCCAAATGTCGCCATCAGTTCCCCCGGCACCATGTCTACGCCGCCTCCAGCTGAAATGATACTCCACTTTAATTGTCTTTTGCATAGAGTGGACCTCGATGCTGTTGGATGCCTCGCTCCCTCGAACCACTTTGGAATGGTCGTCTCACTCCTTTTCTCCTCTGACAAAAGGCAAAAAGAACTCGAAAATGTGCATCCATAGAGCCTGGGTATAGTAAACCTGCCAAGCCTTCCGTCACAACGCCATACGCCTGCCCAGCAATAATCTTGTTCCTTTACAATCATTTGGCGCGAGCATTAATCGTCCTCGGGCTCGCCATCCTGCTCTTGCCTTCTGGGGCGTCCCCTCCCCCTGCCTATTCCATTTTGCGTTGCCTCCTCCTGTGGCTGCGGTTGGCTTCTGACGCGGGACTGAGCCAGCCGAAGACTGCGCTCCAACTTGCGCTCCAAGTCGTCTGGAGCATCCTCTCCGTAGACAGTACGAACCAGACCACTGACTCCCTGTTCACCAACCTCTACTTTTCCGCGAGGACCGACAGTGTACTCGACCATCTCATCGCCGCCGGGGGTCATTTCAGTAGTTTTCGTGATGTAAAGGTGCTTTTGCATTGCCTTCACGACGTCGTCGCTCTTCCCAACCGGTGTTGACTTCTCGGCGTTCATGCGCTGCAGATAGCGTTGGAGTTTCGACTCTGGGATGGAGCCGCCGTTGAGGACAATGCAGGCGATGATGAAGCTGTAGAGACCAGTGTACGAGGCTTCGTGTTCAAACGTCGGGGCCTTTGAGGGACCAATTATCTCGTGCTTGCGATACTTCTGAGATAAGGTACTCGTCAGGACCCAGGCAGTGATTTGATTGTTCGTCTTGTCCGACTTCGCAGCGGCTACGCGAATCAGCATCATCCTTTGGCAGAAGACCAACGAGCCCTACCTCGCCTGTCACGCATGGTGATCTTCTCCTTGGACGGCAGTGGTGTCAACTCCACGGCGAACTTGGACCGGAGCATTTGCTGAGCTTCATTGAAGACGTTCTTGAACTGTCGTCCTTGCGAGCCAAGCACTTTGGCACTAATGTCCGTCCTTCGAGTGGGTATCCGCGAGTGCTCGTTGGAGAAAGCCAGCCGGACCAGCTTGAATGCCATTTGGTTTAGCTGGCTGGTTTCGCCTTGAGTTGGGTCCGCGTCCGCGTCTCCGTCGTCTTCGACATCTGAGCTGGGCGAGACGCGCCTGCGTTGGGTTCTTGGAGTCTCTGTTTCTGAGTCGTCTGCCTGTGGGTGAGGTTAGCAAGGCCATTGAGACTTGGATCATAGAGAATTTACCGTGACATCACGAGCTCGTCTTCTCACGAGAGGCATGGTTGGGGTGTCAAACGTCAATGAAGTGGTTTGCAACTGAAAGACCGCACGACGCGCGACGCGCCGCCCAACCAATCGCGCCTAGGGCATTGCGGGGGGTCAGGCACTCGGCCACGTCTTTCGCCCGTCTCCGCGGATCTGCAACCCGACAGCTTCTAGCTCTGAGAAAGTGACGTTTTCTCTCCTCACAATTTACAGTCTCAGTCCAATCCCGTCCTCCTCCAAAATGACATCCAATCCGACCGCGCGCGTGCTCTCACGCCTCCGACCCGTCCGATGCCTCCCTCAAATCAGACCCTCGCCGGCCGTCCGCTCAGCAGCTCGCCAACCAGTCCGCCATGCATCCCGATACAGCGAGCGGACGCCGTCGCAAGAGCTCAAGAAGGCGCAAGCCGACGCCGGCTTCAACAATCCATATGACGACATTCTCAAGCACCGTTCGGAAATCCAGCGCCGTCAGGACTGGGCGCGGCGGCGGAAATTCCTTGTGCTGGGCGCTGTGCTGAGCATGGCGGCACCCGTCCTCATCATCAACCTATTCGACATTGAGGAGCTGGCCAAATCAAAAACAGAAAAATTGGACGCCCCGAGCGATGTGACAAAAGAATTTCAGGGGAAGAAGGTCGTGGTTGCGCCAGGCGGCGAGAAGTTGCAGGCGGTGCAAGAGGGCGGCGGACCTGTACTCGAGCTCGTCGAGACGGGCACGAGCAGTGTGCCCGTCTTCCCCAAGACAATTAAGCTGCCAAGCGGCGATGGAGACGCAGGGACGGTGACGGCAAATGCGCAGACCGAATACACGCTGCTTGGGCTGGGCATTCGGACAGTCTCGTTTCTGTCCATCCAGGTGTACGTCGTTGGCCTCTACGTAGAGACGGCTGCTCTGGGACGGCTGCAGGCTGCCCTTGTCCACCGCATCAACGAGACGGCATCCGCTCTGATCCCCGGCGAGAAGGACGAGCTGCGCCGCAAGCTGGTGGACGCGGGACAATCGAATTTGATCTGGGAATCGCTGCTCCGGGATCCATCGTTAAAGTCCAACATGGCCATTCGCATTGTGCCAACCCGGGACACAAACTTTGCTCATTTGCGCGACGGCCTGTTCCGCGGCATCACAAAGCGCATGCAAGAGGCCGACCTCGAAGCTCGCAAGACCCAGGCGCCATCCGAGTTTAGCGACGAGGCATTTGGCAACGCCACCAAGGAGTTCAAAGCCCTGTTCGACGCGCGCGGCAAGGCCGGCAAAGGCTCCATCCTCCTCCTGCGACGTGACTCGCAGGGCGCAGTGGACATGTTCTTCCAGGACATGCGCAAGAAGGACGGCGAGATGGGACCGCTGGAGAATCTTGGCCGGGTGCAAGACGAGCGCATCAGCCGCTTGCTCTGGCTGCTCTATCTCGGCGGCAAAAACGTGAGCAGCGAGGGAGCCAGGAAGAGCGTTGTCGATGGGTGCTTGGAGCTGGTTGAACGGCCGATTGGAACGGTTGATACGCGGGTTGCTTGAGACGTCATCTTGAGGGATTTGTAAAATCATTGGGAAATGGGACTGGAGGCGTCCGTCGTTTTGTTTGGTTTACGAGGCAGTCTGTGCTGGCTCTTGTATATATCGCTGGTATGCTCACCGCTCTGCCCGCTCATTAGAAGTGAAGGCTGATTTGCTCCGGGGTTCTTTTGGTTGCGTGTATTGGTGGTGTCGAGAATGCTTTTCGTACATGCATGTTTCTCACGAAGTAGACGGCGGGTACCTCACAAGCATACAAACGTGGATACTGCACTTGCATTGTCCAATTCCACGACCCCGTAATCAAAGTTGAAGAAAATAAACGCCCAAGCCCCTATTCCCATGTCCAAGTTCCAACCACCTCAGGGCACTCTCTGCGTCCATTTCCGTCTATCAACACTAGAAGCAAGTATTCAGTAAGTACCTGTACTGACGAATGAAACATGACACTCAGACCCGACTCCAAAAGTGAAAAGCCATATGAAAACATTAAAGGTCAGGGACATGAGCAGTGATCGCCTTTTCCTGGCGGAGCAGAAGGGAAGTATAGAATTCACAAAATTCAGCAGATCGTGAGCACTTAAGAGCACACTCAAAGGGTAATCATTTATGAGCTGCTGTTGGAGTTCAGCCGTGAGGCGAGAAGGTGAGTAAGAAGCGCAGGAGATGAGGTGTTTTGCATTTCTCTTGTAGGCTGGTGTAGCACACTGAACAAAGGTAACGTCGAACCTTTTCGTCTTCTTCTTCTCTTCCCCTTCTTATTATTCTCTCCAACCGCCCATGCCCTATGTACTTCCCATCCATCTCCCACGTGTCCTCGCCCTCCTGACTCCTCTCCTCTCTTCCTCCACTCTCCCTTCGCAAAAAAGTCCACCCTTACCCCTGCACCCCCTTACATCGCCCACGCGTCCGCAGCCGCCCCCTAAACCTAAAGCTAAACCTAAACCCAAGCCTGCAAGCCCTCCCAATCTGCCCGTCCCACGTTGCACCATCCCACAATTTCGAGCCCCCCTCGTGCACCCCTTCCGAACCATCAAACGTCTCAAGTCGGTCGGTCTGTCGGATGTGCGTCGTACATGTGTGGCTGCAACGTGACGGCTGTGTTGTACAAGGAGGTGGTGGCGTGGTAGTAGGGCGTGGCAGGGCGTGCCATGCTTCTGCACGAGGGAGCGCGGGCGCGGGCGAGGTAAGGGAGGGGGAAAAGCGTGGTGGTGAAATGATGGGGACAATGGGATGAGGGAAGGGCAGGTTGGTTTCTATTTCTATTGGAGGATGGAGGGGAGAGGAAAGTGAGGGAGAGATTGGTTGGATTGGTGCAGAGTGCAGCGTAGGTCGTTTGCTTGACTACTGTCTCTTTCTTCACGACCTACAGGCTTGACGCCAGGACGCACATGGCGATTCCGGTGTGGCAGAGGGATGTCGAGAAGATGGTGCCTGTAGGCTGTCTCAACCCCATGAGAGGGAGAATTGAATCACTAGGTACTCCGCACCAGAGCCCAAAACCCTGTGCACCTGCCTCTCTCATGACTTGAGACTTCAAACCCTTGACCACATCTCTCATCATCATCAGCACACCTAGGGGAGCAAGACGGCCAAACAACAGCCCAACATCCACACCCACCCTCTCTCTTCCTCTCTCCAAGCACTCACCCCCTCCCACACTCCCACCACCGCCAAGGCCCCCCAAAAACCGCCGTCGCACTCGCGTCGATCCCTGCCTGATGCCAGAGTCCTCAGCCCTCCTCTCCCCCCCTTGTACGCGTTGACGCCGTTCCTGTCGATCACGTCCGCTACGTCCCCACTCCGGGACCCCAGGAAATTGAGATGGACGCTGCGATTGACATGCCGTCAGCCCAGCAAGGCAAACGCACGACCAGGTCCTGGGCAACCCACGAGGCGAAGTACGGCTGGGAGTTTGCTTTTCCGTTTTGGGTCATGTCCGATGGGGTTGGGTAGGTGAGCCGACCGAGTTGGCTGGCTGGATACTTGCTCGTCATCAGCTGTTGGAGGAATTGGGGCGAGAGTACGATCGGCTTCAGACTTTTGCGAGCGTTTGGAGGTGGATTGCGTGCGCTGTTGCCAGCAGGCGGTGGAGTCGGAGACGCGCGTTTGCTGCTTCGTGAGATCATCATGTTCAAGGCAGGAATCGCAGGCGGTAGCAGCAGCAGCAGTGGTAAAATTCTATATTCACAAGAAGACATCGACTTCGGGGGGTATCGAGCATGCATGTGTCCATCTCATCGCTCTATAAGTCGCCATGCAAAAAAAAGGGGGTGGTTCGGAAGAAGACATTAGACAAAAAACAGAAACAACTGTACAACAGTAAAAGCGTAGAAAAAGTTTGGTTAGAAGAAAGAGAAAACGCAAAATGTCGGAGGCAAAAAACCTGGATCCAGACAATGTTGATGTATGAAGGTTTTCTGTTCGCGCCTCACACGCCTTTGTCGAATATCACACGCACTCGCCTCCTGAATCCCAAATCCCTTCCCGATTCTCCTGATTCCCCTCCTTGACTCTTTACTCCGCTCCTCTTTCCGTCTCGTGAGGTATGGGGTATTTCGCAGTTGGTGTAAAAAGAAGCCATGACAGATAGCAAATCACCCCAAGAGGCAAAACGCTACTGCTTGATTAAGAGAGAGATGACTCTAGATTTACAAGAAGAAGGCAGCGAGAGCGCCCATACCGGCAACAGCACCGGCAGCGTTGACAGCGTTAGCAGCGCCGGTGTAGTTGGGGGTAGGAGTGGCAGGAGTAGGAGTGCCAGCGCCAGGGGTGCCGTAGGGGGTGCCGACGGGGGTGCTGTGCCAAAAGTTAGCAAATCTGATCTTTGCGGGGAGCAGTCAAAAACTCACCCAGGAGTGCCGTAGGGGTTGCCGGCGGAGGGGGTGCCGACGGGAACACCTGGAGTAACGTAAACGGTCTTGGTCGAGTAGACAGGCGCGCACGACGACGAACCTCCACCGACACCAGGGGTTCCGAGGGCGGGGACGCCGGAAGAGGGAGCCGGGGCGGAGGGAGTGGGGGCAGAGCCGCCCTGGACACCAGTCTGGGTGGCCTCGACGGGGCAGTAGGTGGTGGAGATGGCGACGGTCTGGGTCACGACACCGCCGGAGGAAGAGCCGGTGGTGATGGTGGACAGAACAGTCGAGTAGATGGTCGAGTGGGTGTAAGAGACACCAGGGGTCTGGACGGGGGCGCTGCCAGAGGGGCTGCCGGCAACGGGGGTGCCGACAGCGGGAGGAGCAGAGCCACCAGCAACCGACGAGGAAGTAGCCTCAGCAGGGGAGCTGGCCGAGGGGGTGACCTCGGGGGTGGGAGTGGCCGAGTGGGAGCGGGCCGGGCAGTTGGTGACCTCGGGACCGCACGAGGTGATGGTGACCTCGTCGGTCTGGTAGACGGTCTTGTCCGGGTTGGGGGCCGCAATGGCGACGGCGGCGAGAGCAGCAACAGCGAAGGCCTTCATTTTGATGGATTGGAAGTTCCGGTGGTTGGAAGTTGATTGGTTGGCGCTGAAAAGCTTTTAGAGAGCGTGATTTCTCGAAAGAATGGACGACCGAAGTCAATAGTTGGTGATGTCGTTGGACTGGTAGCTTTGGAGCGTGAAGAAGAAGGAGAGACTGGGCATGGTTAGCTGGGCGAGGATTGTATATGTGGGCGCGGGAGATGAGGGACTTGCGGTTCCCCTGGCGCGATGCTGGGTTTGGCAGCTGGTCCGGGACAATGCTCGTGTTGCGGTGGACCGTGAGCGTGGGCGAGTACCTGCATGCGGCGGTGCGCCTGGTGAGGCCCTCGCAGCCCTGTCGCTGTACATGGCGGCTGTGGGTTGGCTGCGAGGCGAGATGACGGGCACGGGAGCAGCATGGCGGCGGCTGAGGCAGACGTTGTGGTTTGTGACGGGCTTTTTGGTGGTGGTGGTGTGGTGGTGCAGGTTGGCGCTGGCCAAAGCAATTGGCCGTTGAGGCAGCCGCCGGGTTCCTGCAGGCGTCTTGGCCTGGTCAGGGGGGCGGCGTCGGGATGTCCTAGCATTCGTCGTTGCTTGTTCCAACTTCTCTTCTTCCACATACACGGCGTTTCATGGTGCCACGGCCACGGAGATCGTCATATTAACTGAATCATCCGTGAGCCTACCACCCTCTCGCCGATGCCGCAAGCTGCAGTGCTAGCAGTCCAACGTCACTCTCTGCGCGCTGTTTCTATTCTTTCAGAGCCTCAATTTCCTATCCGTCCACTCTTCAGCCACGGCGGAGAGTTATCGATATCTTCACCGCTACAACTTTGCCTGGGGACGACGGCTGCGGCGCAGGTCCCGCCAAGCCAAGCCTCGTGGCGGTTCCTCTTCTGTCGCCTTCACTCACTTCTCCTGACGGACATCCCGAACCTCCTCCCATCAAAAGACTCCAAAATTCGAAATCCAGTTTTGCTCTGCTCTGATTTGATGTTTTCAAACCTCTCATCACTTCCATTATTCTCTCTCTCCCGTCGCCACTTTGCAATATTTCTGGCAGCACCCATCACAAATGTCCGGCTTGATCTCTGCGTCTCATTTCAGCCCGCCCTGATGATCCAGACCCATCATCCAGCAAGCACCGCCCCACGGCCCCAGATGGCGCCAACCTTATGCCGCTCCCTCAGGCCCGGTTTCCTGCCCTCTTTCATGCCCGTCCGACCTCTCTCGTCGCCTTCCAAAGCAGCCATGCTTGTTGACGTCTTTCTGCTGCAGCCTTCAACCACTCAAACCCTCCCCCTCCACCACGCCCCAGCCAGTCCTTTTTTACGTTGAAAATAGCCGCATCATCGAGCTCTTACTTGCCCCGCTTGCCGCCCTTCCCAATAGAAGCTTATCTCCAAGCATCCTCCATGCCGAGAGGCGAAATGAAAGCTTGACCGCCGGCAATTCTGGGGGAATGGGGGGCTCACGGGGGAGAAGGATGCCCGTGTTGACGTCCAGTGCGTCCGTCCGTCCAACGTCTTCCGGCTTGGCAGACGACAGACAAGACATTCGGCTGGCTTCCGCTCAAAAATAGCCTCCCTGCTTGAACCCGCACTGACGCCTTCATCTGGCTCGTTAACACTTGACGGGACATCCGTAATCCGCGGCATATCTCCGCTCGTTGTTGATGGCGGTGTTTCCGCCGGTGAGCCACAATTGTGCGGCGGCGGAGATGCGAGACGTGAGCAACGAGGCGTCAAAGCTACAGACTGACGCAGAACCAGCCAATCTGATCCTGAACGCCCTTCATGTTGCTCAATCCTATGATCAGAGGCGCCACAGCGGCCTCCTAGCCATGGCTGACTACCGCTGTTCAGAGCCCCTTTGATTCGGCATTTGCGAAGAATCGCCGTCGTCAATCTCCACTGTGCGTCCCTTTCCCCTGCAGGGACAACACGACATGCCTCGTACAGATACGAATTCGTCTCCATCCACCTCGTGTCTTGCCCTTTGCGGGCGCGCTTGTATTCTTTCCAATGATCGATGTTGATCTCCGCCCGTCGGCCGAGCAAGGTTGACCGGCTGCCGACGCTGCCGCGGTGTTTGGTATAGGAGACAAGCTCCTCGATAAACCTCCACAAGTCAAGGTGGAAATGCTGCCACGAACAACGGGTCAGGTGCATTTCGAAGGAAGCCACCCGTTTGTCACAGCTGGCCGGCTGGTTGGCTCGCTCGACGGCACTTCCACACATTATAGATGCCAGAGCAAATACCGAAGCCAGAGAAGACGCCAGCGGGCGCCACCCCCATCATCAGCCCTACTCCCATCCACCACCATTCAGTCCACACTTCAATCCTTACCCGTGTGCTCGCTGATGGGCCATGCCCATGACCGCTGTGGTCTTTCCATTTGCAATCTTTCGTTACTTTTTTGGGGCCCTATGGGAATCATTCACGGCCCACGGGTCAATCATCAGCCGCCATGAATTCTTCCCTCAATTTTGTCTCCCTTTTTTGCTGTTGTCTGAAGTCTCCCTGTCTTCTCTTTTGCCAGAAGACCTGCCTCTCTTTCCGGCAGCTTGTCTGGGTATCAATGACAGCGAGCCGAATCCACGCGCAAATCCGCCTCTGCTTTTTCCAAACTCCCTTTTCCTCCGTCCGCCGCTTCTCTGCTGTCCACCACATCAATCTGTCCATCGCACCGCTACCATGTCATTCTGCAATGGTTCCACACCTGCTGGCACAACTTCCAATGGAACCACTGCGTGCATGCAGTTACAAGAGACACGCCCGCACACGCAGAGGGTTTGACGAACTGGCAACAGCTTAATCCGCATACCATGTTCCTATGCCAACACGCAACTCTGATGCCAGAAATATGGCAATTGATGCACCTCAATGTTCTCAGGCTGTTCACACCGTCATGGCATTGCCGACCAATCGACCGGTCGATGGACTCCGAGGCTGAAGTGGGCGATCAACAGCTGCCGATAGGGGATAGTGGTAGACACTTTGATGCAGTCAAGTGCGCGACGTTAGCCGTGCCTCCGTACGCCCATCCGCATCGGTGAGAGAAGAAGGTGTCGAAGGCGGTCGGCTTGAGGCCTGGGACTGAAGTGAACGAGGGAGCGCAGAGACGAATGACGGGCCATAAGAGACAGAGCTTGTGTCGTCGTTGGTCTGTTGACGACCTCGATTCCTTGCGTTCCAGACAGCCTACCCGTTTTTGCGAGCATTTGGCCGCCGCTTGCTTTCGCCGTCGAGGATTGGTAAGAATAGGCACTTTACAGCGCCTTGCTTGGTCAGATTCTCCTTGCCAGTCGCCCCCGTCCTTTTGTTGGGTTTGTTGTATTGCCATGCCACACAGACCTCGCCTATCTGTGCTACGTAAATGGCTGGGGAGAGGAGAGCAAACTCAGGGACATGAACGGCGGAGACGCCCTGTTCTCGCCATCTTTCTATCTCGCGGCACAGGATAACCGACACAATTGTGGTGTTGATGACTGACTCATAGCATGTAGTGGGCGAAGCGGGATGGCCGTATATCCCGTCATTGTACCTAGCTCCCTCTTTCGCGTTCGTCTGCTGTGCTTTGTCTCGCCTCACTTCCTTTTTGCAAAGCCCTCACGCCACTCCATCAACAGCGGCTGTGCCCCAGCTCCGAGGTGTTGCAGTCAGACCTCCCTCGGCTTGTTTGCCCTACTCAACTGGACGATTCGTCGTTTCGTCTTGGCTTGTTTCATCCCTACTCTGCCTTGTGCGGGTAGACGTGCAAAGCGCAGGTAGAGGCATTGAAGACAAGGATGTGATGGGCGGTCTGGTGTAGTCCGAGGTAGTATGGACGGGACGAGGGCGTGTGGTCTGGTTCCTGCCGCTCGTTTGTTTGTTTCGTGGTCAGCTGAGTCTTCCAACTAGTGGGAATTGAAGAGGGAGGGTGGCGCCGCGTTCTGGGGCGCAGAGGGGAGCTTCTGGCCTTGTTGAGGCAGTCTACGCCATGAAACGTAGGCTGAGCGTGGCGGTAGGTGTTCTGTGAAAACAAGTAGCATGCTTCAAAGTCAAACGCCCCCAAAATGTGTAGCAGACATCTGTCCCGCAAACGGCGGAGGGCGGCCTCGTTTAGACGAGTGTCAGGTCCAGTTGTCACCGTGCATGGTTGAAGCATGATTGTTTGTTGAATTCTTCATTCACCGTGGCCCGTGAGTCTTGAAATTGAGAACCATCCATTTTTCGGCCTCACAGATATCACTCTTTAGACTCCGTGACCAAGACGTCGTGAATTTTGAAACGCAGAGAAAGGAACCCGACCATCCCCACATTTAGCTGTTCATCCATCCCATACTATGCGACCACCCGGCCCCGATGCTCCACCGCTTACTGCTGCTCAGCGTAAGCCTCGGCGGGAGCCTGCTCGGCCTGCGCCTCAGCCTCCTCAGCCAGCCTCTGCTGCTCAGCGGCCTGCTGGGCGGCAGCAGCCTTGGCGCCGTAGTCCTGGGACATGGGCTGGACGATGGGCTGCTCCTCCTTGGGCTCGATGATGGTGACGGAGTCGGGGAGCGACTTCTGGGGGCCGGCCTTGCCCTCGGGGTCGGAGCCGCGCATGATCTTGACCTTGATACCGAGGACACCCTGGCGGAGCAGAACGTGGCGAGTGGCGGTGTCGATGAAGTCCTGGGCGGGCTGACCGGAGTGGATCATGAAGCCGTCCTAAATCACGTTAGAATGTGCCCGAATGCGACGGATGCGCTCCCACGTACAGTGAACTTCATGGACTTGGCACGGGCGGCCCTGAGCTTTCCGGAGACGACGACCTCGCAACCCTTGGCACCCGACTCCATGATGAAGCGGAGGACACCGTAGCATGCCCTCCTGACGGCAAGACCGTTGAGGAGCTTGTAGCGGAGGGACTCGCACTGAGCGACGGCGGACAGACCACGGTTCGAGACCTTGGCGGCGTAGAGGGAGACCGAGTTCTCGGGGAACTTGAAGCGCTTCTGGATGAGCGAGGTGAGCTCGCGGATGCGGCGGCCCTGCTCTCCGAGAACCTCCTGGGTGTGGGTGGCGCGGATGATGATGTCGGTGACGGTGGGCGTGACGCGGACCTCGACACCGGAGTATCCCTCCTCAGCGAGCTCGCGCTGGAAGAACTCGTTCAGCTCGGCGTAGAAGACACCATCTGAAGGCAGTACGTCAGTTGCTGCTCAACTCGCGCTCTCGTGCTTCCTCCGCTGATCCATCTCAGGCCCAATCTTGCGGCTTCTTGGCCCAATGCCCAATTCTCGTCCCATACACCAAAATTTCAGCGCGACTGTGGAAAGGTGGGACCGTACCGGCGACGAACTTTCTCCTCTTGGAGCTGCAGGGTGGTGTTAGCGAATGCGCGACGGGAATTGCGAGCGAGACGTACATAGCGGCGTGAGCGGCGGCGGCCATGTTGACTGTAATTGACTGAGGATGATTCTACGCGGCGGGTAGAATCGAGGGGTCGCGGGAAGTCGGGTTGTCGTCGTCCTGAGTTGAGGTTGAGGTCGGCGGCAGCAATCAAGCGGAAAATCGATGCGTGGGCTCGCCTGTCTGTGGGCGCACGGACCTTGGCGAGCCAACCACCACCAACACAGTCCTTACATGTAATGTAGTAAATCGCAGCGCAACAACGACGGCTTCTGTCTGTACCTTTTGGAAATCTGCTTAATTATGTGTAGTATGAAGATTCTGGGTGAGTCATCTAAAATCCAAGTGCTCACTTTAATCTGCATTCGTGGCCTTGTGCTTTTTGTGCAGGAACATTTACTTCTTATCAGATCCGAGATCTAATCGATAGCAGATGGTTCGGCGACTCCCTCGTGTCCGAGGCTGCCCTGGGCTGGTGCCCGTGGTCGAGGTCGGCGCTCAAGTCCAGCGATGTCATTTAGCCCAAGCCGACATCCCACCTGGACTCTCGTATGCGCTTCCCAACCCTCTGTCGCGACAGCTGACCCCAACCCCCCGACTCCCTGAGCCCTGTCGACGCCGTCTTCTTCTTGCTCTTTTCTGTCGCGGGGCTGCGGCTGCTTTTTGCGCTCCACCATGGACAACAGAATCAAGGTTTCAAAGGTCGGCAACTTACAGCTCATCTGCCCCAGGCACGCTTCGCTCACCGCGACTTAGGTCGACAATGTCACCCTCTGGCGGACCGGACGGAAAGTTGACGGCACGCTGCATCTGCAACTGCACCACCTAATCTTCAAATACTATGATCCCGCCCAACCGCAGCCGCAGACAGCGGTCCAGGACAAACCTTCGGCATCTCAGCTCAAGTCCATGTGGGTAGCCTACCCTATGATATCACGATGCACCTACAGGCCATCCTTTTCGGTCCAGCACTCGCAGCCTGTCATGCGAGTCCAAGGTCGCGACTTTACCTTTTTCGCGCTGCACTTTGCCAAAGAATCCGAAGCTCGCGAGGCCTACGACACCATCAGGTGCCTGACTTGTAGGGTTGGGAGCATAGAGAGGCTGTATGCGTTCAGCTACAAACCGGTTGGTCCCGAAAAGGCCATATCAGGCTGGACCTTGTACGACCCGAGGCGAGAGTTTAAGCGCATGGGAATCAGTGCCAAGGATACAGACAAAGGTTGGAGGATATCGGCAATCAACCATGACTATCAGGTGAATACACCAGTCGCCATGTCATGCGGCCAGACTGACCATTTTAGTATTCCCCAACTTATCCTTCGCTCCTCGCCGTACCCTCGGTCATTTCCGACATGACGCTCAAATATGCCAGAGACTTTCGTTCTAGGGCGAGAATACCAGCCCTTGTTTATCTCCACCCCATCAACAATTGCTCCATAACGAGGAGCTCTCAACCACTTCCAGGCCTCCAGAGAAAGCGAAATCCGCAAGACGAGAAGCTCATTGCCGCCATCTTCGCCACGTCCAGACCAAATGGCGAGGTATTCATGCCCGACTCTCTCCGCCCTTCGCCTTCTCCGTCGCCGAATCCCGTAGACAGCCCAAGCCAGAGCACTGAGCAGCTACCCTCCATCAGCGGCGAGAGCTCTTTCGTCGTGGCTGAAGAAGATCATGCTTTGTCTGCGGCCACTAGCCCCCGAGGGCGCATGTATGGCGCGCAGCAAAAGAATCTCATCGTTGACGCTCGACCAAGGTTGAATGCGACTGTCAACTCGGCGATTGGAAAAGGCTCCGAGGACATGGCCCACTACGGCGCTGCAAGCAAGGCATACCTCGGAATTGCCAATATCCACGTGATGCGCTACTCGTTGAATAAGGTCGTCGATGCATTGAAGCACACTGACATGACAGACTTGCCTCCAAGTCGAGATCAGCTTGCCAAAAGTGGATGGCTAGAACATATATCCCTAATCCTCGACGGAGCGCGCATCATTGTGCGAGCTATTGCGATTGAACACTCGCACGTCTTGATTCACTGCTCAGATGGATGGGACCGGACTAGCCAGCTGAGTGCTCTTGCTCAGATATGCCTGGACCCATACTACCGAACTTTGGAGGGATTCATCGTTCTTGTGGAAAAAGACTGGCTTTCGTTTGGCCACCAATTCCGACAACGATCCGGCCTCCTCAACAGTGACAAGTGGTTTGAGATTGAAAATGAACGCATAGGTGGAGGAGAAGTCGCCAACAACGGTGCTGCGGGTAGCGGAAATGCGTTCGAGAACGCCCTGCTCAGTGCAAAGGGCTTCTTTGGAAACAAAAAGAATGACAGCAGGGAGTCTCTTGTGGATAACGAAACAGAAATGAGGTCTGGTTACGAATCCCCACGCTCCAATGGCACACCGCACACGCCCGAAAAGGGAAGTGCTACGAAACTTGACGAAGTCAGCCCCGTCTTTCATCAATTCCTGGACTCGGTCTACCAGCTTCTCTGCCAACATCCTACTCGATTCGAGTTCAACGAGCGTTTCCTTCGGCGTCTGCTCTATCATCTCTACTCTTGCCAGTACGGCACGTTTCTGTTTGACAACGAAAAGGAGCGCGCCGAGTACAAGGCCTCCGAACGCACCCAAAGCGTGTGGGACTTCTTCTTGGCTCGGAAAGAGATGTTTCTCAACGACCATTACGATCCTACGGTGGATGACCGAATTCGCGGCAAGGAGCGCATCTTTGTACCTGACATGTCCAAAGTGCGGTGGTGGGCGGAGCTCTTTGGTCGCAAAGACGAGGAGCTTAATGGCCAGGCCGTGTTCCCCCACACACAAAGGCAACGACCTCATCCAGAAGCGGCCGAGGCAGCTGGACCTGTTCTTTACAAGGTCGAGAGCGCCAATCCGGCGACAGGGGAGACAAAAGAACGGGAAGTTCACACCAATGAGAGCAGCTTCACGGGCGAGCCTGGGTTGGTGGCTGGCTTTGCAGCCCTCGCAACTGGTCGGAGAAGCCCCAGTCCAAATCCAAGCAAGTCGAGGCCGCAACCAATGGAGGTCGAGCTGCAATGAGGGCAGCAGCCTGGTTCAGAAACCACGTATACCACGATGAGTTGATGACTGCTTTTTTCGAGCGCGGAGTTTGGTTTGGCGGAGCATAGCTGGCGTCACGGATTTGTCTGGATTTATGCTGTCATTGCTGTCAATGCTTCAGAAGGATGGGATAAAACGAATGCATTTTAGTTTCTTGGGTTTGATTATTTTTCGAATTCACATGGTTGCTCGCCAGCACCTTCCCGCCGCCAGCCAATCAGCCAGCTTGCCCTGGAGCACAAACCCTGAACCCTGCATCGTGGTTATCACGGTGCAGCGGTACGTCATGGCAAACATCCAGTCCTGCGACCTCAGCCAGCGTCCACTCGTCTCTTTTGGGTCTGTACAGCCCCACGCCTTGCCGTCCGAACAATCAAGGCCGCCGTGACTGGATTCGTGTACCTGCATGCAGAATCAAGTCCAGCTCAGATATCCTCAGGTTCCCACGACGTCATTCGCCTGCCTTATTTAATCTACGGCGCGTCCTCGTTTGTCTTCCTGCATTCGACCTCTTCCTCTCTCGCAGCCCCGTCCAGTTCTCCGCATCCAAAATGGAGAAGTATCTCAACCGCGCCAAGTCAAAGCTCGAATCCAAACTCCAAGACCTCAACCTCTCGCACAACGACAGCCCATTGTCGCCAACCACCACCTCCAATGGCCCTCCTCCCATTCCTCCCAAGCCTCTAACTTCTTCACCCGACCGCGAAAGCAATCTGCACCCCGCATCCGCCGTCGACATCCTCCGCTACCGCTATCAACATGGCACGAACCTGGGCACCATCTTTTGCCTCGAGCGCTGGCTGTACCCACACCTCTTCACGGGGCTCCCCGAAAAGCAGACGTCCGAGCTCGCCTGCGCGCAGCACCTCGTCAAGCTGTTCGGCATTGACGGCGCACGCAAAAAGCTCGAGGAGCACTGGGCCAACGCGCTGACCGACTCTGACCTGGACTGGCTGGTCAATGAAGCCAAAATCAATGCCATTCGCCTGCCCATCGGCCACTGGACGCTGGGCCCCGACTTTTGCGCCCACACGCCCTTCGCCAGCGTCGGCGCTGTGTACGTCAACGCGTGGAGCGCGGTCAAGGACATTGTCGCGCGTGCAAAGAGCAGAGGCGTCGGCGTGCTGATTGACCTGCACGGCATCCCCGGCGGCGCCAACGGCAGCGAGCACAGCGGCACCAACTGCGGCAAGGCGGAGCACTGGGGGCGCGGGTGCGGGCACCTGCGGCAGAAGAGCCGGCAGTGTCTCGAGCACATAGCGCGCGAGATTGCCGACGACGCGGGCGGCTTTGGCGACGGCGTGTTGGGGCTCCAGGTGTGCAACGAGGCCGAGTGGGAGGCGCGCGGGCTGTGGGAGTGGTACGATGGCGTGGTCGACGCTGTCCAAGCAATCGATCCCACCCTGCCCGTCTACATTTCCGACGCGTGGAATCTGGAAAAGGGCGTCAACTACGCGCAGCGCGTCAACACGGTCAACCTGCGCTCGAGACCGGCGCCTGTCGTTGTCGATACGCATCACTACTGGTGCTTCGGCGACCAGAACAAGCACAAGGCGCCCGAGCAGATTGCCGGCGAGGCGCGGCACAAGCTGGACGGCGTGCCGGCGCGCGGAGGGGACGTGTTGAAGAAGGGGGCCGTGGCCGTCGTCGTCGGCGAGTGGAGCTGCGTGCTGGGCGAGGACAGCTGGAAGCGCAGCGGCAGGCCGCGAGATGAGCTGGTCAAGGAGTTTGGCACGGCGCAGTGCCAGGCGCATCAGGAGAAGGCCATGGGCGCCTTTTTCTGGACGTACAAGATGGTGTGTTCCTCCCTTTCCAAAATCCAAAGGTATCGTTTTGCTGACAATCGCGACTAGCAATGGGCCCCCGGCGGCGAATGGGGTCTGCAATCCGTCGTCCCGCGCGGCGCGCACCCTCCTCCCTCGTACCTCTCCCTCTCTCACTCAACCGTCCAGTCACGCCTGCAAAACGCCCTCGCCCGCCGCGACGACCTACGGCACGGAGCCGTCTCGTCGCACTCAAACTACTGGGACAACACTTCGCCCGGCACGCCGTTTGAGCACTGGCGCTACGAAAAGGGGTGGGAGACGGGCTTCGACGACGCGGCGGCGTTTTGGGGACACAGGAGCGATGACGGCGCGGAGAAGATTGGAAGCGTGGAGGTGTGGGTCAGGAAGAGGGTTGTCGAGAGCGGCATGGGCGGCGCGTACGTGTGGGAGTTTGAACAGGGGCTGCGAAAGGGCATTGCTGACTTCTGGGGGGCGGTGGATGGGGGATGTGCGTGATTGAGGTTGCTAGAGAGGGGTGGGTGAGCCAGGGGTAAGAAGATGAGAAACTGTTGTCCAGTTTTTGCTCATCACCATCCCAGAAAGAACCCGGACTAGGGGGACACTGCTCTGGCGTTTTCAGCACTTGTGGGATCCAACCAACTCTATTCTATTCCATTTCATCGCATACATACTCATCACTTTCCATCAATCGCCCATGGCCATCAATCCACTTCACCACTTGACCGCCTCATCGTCTGGTGTCTCACCACCTCCCCACTTGTCTCAGATCCATCTCGCAATCGAACTCGTCCGCCAGACATTGTCTTGTCTTAACTTGCTCCGTCGCGCTCTTTTCCGCTCCGCGTGTTTGACCAAACACATGCGTCTGAGACCTGCATGTACAGCTGGATGGAGCACCCGCACGCAAACGAAGCGAACGTGGTGTGGCGCCCACGAGGTCTTGCTCAAACGCGTGGGGTTGTGAGGTTGACTCTCAGTCTCTCAGAGGTTTCTTCTTCTTGCACCACCACTGTTGTGTCTGGGTGGGCCCGTCTGTTGTCAGGGGAGACTTTTATTTTCCATCTACTTAAGTTGTGAACTGCTTGGACTGGATGGGACATCTAGATGTGTAGATAGAGGCAGGTAAGGTAGACTTTAAACCATCATCTTTCTTCCAGTGACGACACAGTCCACCCACGCTAATCTGATCTCCATATCTCCAAACAACCTCCCCCTTCCCCTTCTGCCCCCTCCCTTTTCCCCCCTGACCCCCTCACCGACCGCCAGCACCACTATCACTTCTAGATCGCACACCCCTCCCTCCCTCTCAAGCCGACCCCGAGACCTAAACACCGGAGCCGCGCGCCCCACCTACCTCGCCAAGAAGCCTACCGCCGTCGTCGCGTGAGTAAGCTGACGCACCACCCGTTGGGTTGTTCGCTCCCCGCCGCCGGCGCCGCGGTGGCGTCATCGGTCAGCCAGAGGGCACCACCACGCGTCGGGTGCTCTCGAGTCGAAGGTAATCACTTGCCCAGCGGGTGCCTGCACTGACTGATTGCCCGCGCATGTGTGCTGTTGTGGGGCATACGAGTTGAGAAGCGATGGAGCGAGGGAGGGAGGGAATGGTTGTTTGTTTGGTGGCATGTGGGGTCGCCCAGAGAGACAGAGAGATGGATAGACGGATGGATAGATGGATAGATGGATAGATGGGAAAATGGAAATTCCTTCTTCTGTGCATGTATATGGGTAGGGTACAAGTGTTTTCTTGAGGTGTTTGCTGCTGCGTGCTGTAAAGAATGGTTGCACTGGACTAGGCGGTATGTACATCTGGTTTTCCGATTGACATGTTCATGGAGCAGTACCGGAGTACCAGAGCACCAGAGTGCCAGAGAACCAGACTCCCACCACCCAAAGCGCGTCGTCGTCGTCGTCGTCTTCTTCTCTGCTCCACTTCCATACGCACCACACCCTCCACACTTAACCCACCACACCCCCGGGCCTCTCTCAGACACACCTTCACCTTCATACGTACCTACCTACAGTACATGCAGCAAACAGAAACAGACCCAACCCACCAAAGAAAAAAACGCAGCCAGCGACAGCCGACACCCCAAATACACCTAGCGACTAGCAAACCCACAGATACACGAATATCTCCTCGCAACAGGGTCACCGCAGAAGCAGCGACATGGGTATCCCATGCACAGCAGGGCAGCGGCGGCGGTGGCGGACGGACGGGTAGACCCGTCAGTCTCAGTCTCTTGAGATGACCTACGGGCGTTTCGTGCGCTTCGCTCATCCATTCTCTTTCTATAGAACTCTTCTTCTTCATGTCTCATAGCGTGCGGATGGAAGACGCCAGAACAGGGTGCTTGGCTGTCGTCACATCAGTCCTGCGCGGTGGAAGGCCACGAGGCAAGCGAGGTGCTGAGGTGACGTGAGGTGAGCATTATACTTTGGCAGCCTCCAGCCACCTACACACAACGTAGATGGCCAATGTGGAAGCCACCTAACGAGTGCCAAGCAGCGAGCGAACGATGAGTGTGTCTAAATCTCCACAACTGACGAGTGACGACGGAGAAAAGACCCTTCTTTCTCACAGAGGTAGCTCTTACATATGGGTGGCGCCCACGTGTGTAGCCGCGCGCTCCTCTGTCGTCATCCCGTCTGCTTAGGTTGTCTGTCCCTCTGTTGCGCAACGGGCATTATTCGTCGAGGGGAGGGTGAAATGATGCGCCATCCCTCCACGCCAGAGTCAACCTGAACCCGCAGAAAAGTTGGACCTGCTGAGCCATATGACAGACCAGACAGCTGAAACCCCATGTCTCTGTTTCACGCCGTCCTCACCACGAGCGAGCGAGTCCTCCTCTTAAGCAGGAATAGGATAGCCAAAAAAGAAGACGGCATGAAACAACAGCCATTCCAACATTCGACCCAACGCTGTCGTGCGACGCGCAGCGCCAACAGCCAGCAACAGCCAGCGAGCGGGTTGGCGCCCGCCGACCGACCGCTATATATAGCCCGCGCGGCGGCGGCGGCGGCGGCGGCGGTGGTTGGAGAGATTGCAAAACGATGGAGAAAATGGTGGAGGGGCAGGCAAGCAGGCTGGGGTGTGTGTGTGTGCTGTGCTCGCGGGCCGGCTGGCCGGCCGGGGAGAAGAGACAAGACGGACGCGGAGAGCCGGGATGAGCCGACTGGCCGACGGGAGTGTTAGGGCGATGGCTGGGCGTGCGGGCGAGGCGCAGCAGCAGCAGCAGCAGCAGCAGCAGCAGAATTTTTGGAAGTGTGCATACACACACATGTACGTATGCGTCATATGCCTTTTTTTTTTTTTTTTTTTTTTTTTTTTGGCTGTTTAGAGTTTTGCGATTTGTGCTTGGCGGGCAAGAGAGAAGACGTTGGAGATGCATGGCTACGCGTGGTGTTTTGGTGCGCTGCGCTGCGATGCTGGATCAGGAGTCTTGATTACCTAGGCGCAGACGACGACGCGGCTAGTCGCAGACATTATTTCAGATTGCAAGGCGCGGGTTGGGGGGGAGCACGACGACAGTTTGTATATACAGTAGCGAAAAGTGTGAGTGGGCAGAGCAGAGCAAAAGTCTTGTCTTCCAGCAACAACAAGCAGCGGTGAGGAGTAACAAGCAAGAGAGCAGCAGCAGTGACTTGGAGGAAGCGCGGCAAGCCAGGCGCATGCGTCGCCTTTCCGCAGCAGCATAGGTAGCGCAACCCGGACGCGTTGACGGACGCGGTGACGCAGTGACGCAGCAGCACCAGTGCCGTGAGCAAGGTATCTAGGAGTAGTTTGTTGAGATGGCAGGGAGGAGGATGGCTAGAAAATCGAGGCAGGCCGGTTGATTGGTTGGCCCATTTAGGTTTCGACGGACAGGCTTGCGTTGGCTCTGAGTTGGGCAAAGTGTGACTCGACTTTGGTTGACAGACAGCCGGAGCGCGGCTAGGGGTAGTGAGTGAGGCGGCGCGGAACGATGCTGCTGGGGGGAGAGCGCGCAGTTAGATCTGATGGTTCGCGATTTGAAAAGTTGAAGTTGTTTGTGGCTGGGAATGTTGTGATTATTCTTCTTTCTATTTTTCTCTCTGTGGCAGGTTTGGAGGACGCTGCTCTCTGCGTTGAAACAGTAGCCTGGTACAAGGTGGTTACGGAATAGCGCCAAGGGGGCCGGCGGACGGGAGAGCGGGACGAAAAGATGAGATGCGCCAGCGCCCGCGCAAGCTGCTCGCCGTCAAAACACTATTGATTTCCTGCTTGTTGGTCCTGGGCTGCAAAAAGAGCAAGGGCTGGCGAGGACCTGAAGTAGTCCGTCTCCGTTTGCAGAGCACATGGAAGGTCTGGTCGCTTCTTTTGTTCGAATCGGCGGGAGCGGCTGCTGTTGTTATGTATGGCTTGCGGCGCTAGCGGACGACTCCGTTCCTAGAAACAATGGGTGGTTACCACGGGCAAGAGGACAAAGCCTCGTCATCATCATTGGCGTTTTTCTATCGATTCCGAGCTGTTGGTGTATTGACGTCCAGACGCCCACAAGACTGAAAGACTGGGGACGGACTTCTTAAAGTGACGGTGAGACTGTCGAGGCAAAGATGAAAAACCATGGTTCTCTCATATGTCAAGGGACTATCGAATGTCACGGGCCGCAGCGTCTTGATGGCATATGCCGAGGGGGAATCGAGGGATGCGGCAGATGTAGAATCTAGTGCGACAGGCCGAGGCCGCTCAAAAAAGCGATGCGCGTCGTGGCACCGAGGTAAACAAAGCCAAGGTTACCCCAATCGATGGCATTCCAGAGGTGCGGCGACCAGTAGACAGTTGGGCCCAGGGCCTTGACCGAGTACAGGTGACCCAGGTCGGCGACGAGCAAGACTAGCAAAAAGGGCTTCCAGACGCGCAGGTCGGTGGTGGAGCGCAGGACGAGGGCTTCGGACAGGGCGAAGGCGAGGTACATGTTGGCGAGCTGGGACAAGACGATGCGGGTTCCCACGGGGACCAGGCCCGCTGGAGGAGCTGAGGGCAAATGGGTCAGGTCGAGGTATGTGGCCGGGTAGAAATGCGCGTAAATGGCCCCGACGAGGGTGCTCAATGGTTCGACGTAGAGGAAAAAGAGGCGATAGAGGGCGGGGATAGCCATGGCGATGATGCAATTGACGAGTGAGTGGTTGGGCAGCTGGGATGTTGAAATTTTTTTTGAGCTGAGGGTTCGGACAGAATGGCGGCGAAGGGGGGGAGAGGTGAGAGAAAGGGCAGGGCTGGCACTGGCTCAGGGCATTGAGTGACAGTTGAGGTGAGCAAGCCGTGGTAGTCCTAATGAAGCCGTCAGCCGAACGCGCAGGCAGGTTCAAAGTCTGAAAGCGGCATCGTCAGATGATTGTCTTGTTGTTTGATTTCTTGGTTACAGTAGTTGCAGTGCTGCGGTGCATTGAGAGTGAAGTGTGCCGCGCCGCCGCCGCCGCCGCCGCCGCCCGCGCCCCCAGGCCCCAGCTAGCAGTTGTTCAGGCTCAGGCTCAGGCTCAGGTTCGCACTAAAGTAGAAGATGGACCCAGCCAGCCCACCACTACCAGCGACCTGTCATCCAATCCCAAGCCATCGTCGTCTGCCATCATCATCATCTCATCTCTCTTTCGTCCTCTCTCCCTCTCTCACTCTCTCACTTTACTCTTCTCTCGCCCGACCGACGCTCTCTCGACTCGACTCTCTTATTCTTCCTCCCTCCCTTGCCCGCCCGGCGCCCTTTTTAAAATTCCTTCTCGCCGCTCGCTCTCACCACCGACTCACCTCACCTCTCGCTCTTCGTCCCGCTTCGGTCCTGGTCCTGGTCCCACTCTGCTGTCCGTCACCCACGACGTCTTCGTCCTCGACACGACCCGCCCGACCCTCTCCGTCTCCAGAGCCCAGGACGCCTCTTCTGCATTGCTAGCCTTGCGCCCGCATTCCGTCATCGACTCCACTCCTTCGACCTGACCCCTTCTCAATTATTACCTTCTTGCGCGTGCGCTAGCCCCGACGACGTCCGTATATACATACATCGTCCGTCTGTGCTACTCCACCTGCCGACCCTACCATGGTCCAGCGCCGCCGCTCAACCCTGTCCTTCCGCCCCAAAACATCTCACCTTGCCCCGCCCTCCAACACCGACTCGTCCTCGTCTGCTGCTGCCACCACGTCGTCGCCACGCCCCCCAAAGCGCACTCAGAGTCAGGTCTTTGACCAGCCTGACCATCATCACCATCATGCCCCCCACGCCAAGCACAAGGCCTCTCTCAGCATGAACACCACCTCGTCGTCGTCCCACAGCCGCCGAACCTCAACCATCCAGGGCCTCGAGATTGCTCTGGAGCAGGTCAAGCAGATGGTCAAGAACGCTTCGCACCGCACCCGCGACGGTGCAATCACCATGGCAGGCTCATCCTCTGGTCCGTCCCGGCGTCAGGAGGTACCCGTCCCCACGCCTGCCTATGCTCCTTCCTCCCTCGATGGCGACACTGCCGACGACGACGACACCCACTCGTCCTCTTTACCTCACCTCTCCAATGGCCTCGCCAACTCGTCGTCCGCCTCTCACTCGTCAATGAACATGCCAAAGCGTTGGGCAAGTGCACGCAGGAGCCTCAAGAAGTTCCGACGCCCTGCCGTCTCAGGCCCTGCCAACGACCGCTGGAATCCAGTCCCTCCGCCCTCCCTCGTTGGGCCCCCATACATCAATTTCGCCGCTGGCAATGCCGCACGCGAGGCTGCCAACCAGTACAACCAGCTCAACGCCCACAACATGAGCCTCTTCACCAGGAACAGCTACTCCAAGCTGTCATCGCCGGGCGCTCAGCCCTCCGAGACTGATAGTGTCATAGGGGATGACCAGTGTCAGCTCGTTGCGCCGCTGCCACCCAAGATGGGTAGGTCGTTACTGTCCAGCGCCTCCAGCCGCTTCATTGACACAAGCACAGACTTTGTCGCCATATTCCCCCGCGAGATCGCGGAACAGGTCTTTTCGTTCCTCGACGCCGCATCCCTTGCCACTTGCGAACGGGTCTGTACCTCATGGTCCGTTCACGCGTCATCCAGGCACGTCTGGCGCACGGTCTTTACGCGCCGGTACGGGCAGAAGATCCACGTGGACCCACCTCCGCTTCAAATGGGCGGTGTTGGCGCCGGTAACATTAGGCCGAATCAGGACTGGAAGAACATGTATCGCATTCGGAAGGTCATCGAGAGACGCTGGACGAGCTCGCACCCGGCAGCCATCTACTTCAACGGCCACACAGATAGCGTCTACTGTTGCCAGTTTGATGAGGACAAGATCATCACCGGGTCGCGCGACCGCACCATTCGTGTGTGGGACCTGAAGACGTACAAGTGCCTCAAGGTCATTGGCGGTCCTGACTCGAGACCCCAGCCCAACACCCCTCAACCACTGGAGGTGAAGCGTGCTTACACTCAATTCAATCACGCTTCGGTGAATGGCACGCCCGAGGGCCATGCGATCTTCCACCAGCCCAAGTTCTACCACGAGGCCAGTATCCTGTGCCTCCAGTTCGACGACGAGATTGTCGTCACTGGCTCGTCAGATAGCAGCTGCATTGTCTGGGACATCAAAACCTGGGAGCCCAAGTGGCAGTTGAGGGCGCACGACGCCGGAGTTCTCGACGTCTGCTTCGATTCGCGTTACATTGTCTCCTGCAGCAAGGACAACCACATTTGCATTTGGGACCGTAACACCGGCGAACTGCTTAAGAAGCTCCAGGGCCACCGTGGCCCGGTCAATGCTGTCCAGATGAGGGGAGATCTCCTGGTGTCCGCGAGTGGTGACGGCGCGGCAATGCTCTGGAATCTCAAGACGAAGGTTCTTGTCAAGGAGCTGAGGAGCGGAGACCGCGGTTTGGCAGCCGTTGAATTCAGTGATGATGCCAAGTTCGTCCTCGCCGGCGGTAACGACCAGACTGTCTACAAGTTCGATGTTGCGACGGGCGACGTTGTCAAGAAATACACCGGCCACACTGGCCTGGTGCGCTCTCTTTTCCTCGACACGCCCAACTCGCGTGTACTCTCCGGCAGCTACGACCAATCCATCCGCGTATACGACTACAACAGTGGCGATGAAGTCTCCGTCTACGACAACTGGACAACCAGCTGGATTCTCTCGGCCAAGAGCGACTACCGCCGCATTGTGGCAACGAGCCAGGACGGTCGAGCACTGCTCCTCGATTTCGGCTACGGCATTCAAGACGTGGAGCTCCTCGCGGGAACCAGCCGATAGCAGCACACGACATGTGGGATTCATCAACGGGCGTTTGATCTTTTTATGCACACGGCGTTGACAGCAGCACCAAGACCATACCGACAACTGCATGGCGCAACCACAGTGTTTTGAGAGCATGGAGTTTTCTGATGGGGCCTTTGTTTTACACCCACGTTCGTGTTTCTGTTTCTGTTTCACTCTGCATTCGACCATTGTCGGACTTACCCTTGCTTCTTTCCTGCGGTCATCATCTTTTTTTCATCTTCACAAAGACCATGTAATGTCCCCTGCTTACTTGCTTCTTCGATCCCATCTTCATCAAGGGGATTCTGTTTGTTTCTTTCTTTTGCATGGGTACCGGCGAGCTGAAAGGGAGAAAACATACCTTCGCTACTTGTTGTCATTGCTCATTTGTCCTTTTTTTTTTTTTTTTCAATTCCATAGACAGCAGAGACTCTTATTTTCATCAAGTCGAGACTCTTGCCTTACCCTGCTCTGTCTGCCTTTTACCCGATCTTCTGAAACGAGGAGAGGGACGGAGCTTGCTCTGGTCAGCGGGCTGCGTGGGTGTGATACGAGAGTAGCAAGCCGGTCTCTGATCAATCAATCACTAAGACTTTTCTTACTCTCATGTCGCGACTGACGATGACTCCATGTGCGTGGACGTGTGTACACATGCGTCGTGTCTTGAGTTTCTGCAATGCCCTCACTTCTCCTTCTCCCTCTCTCGCCCCTCACCACCCTCTCTCATACTTCAACCATGCATGCCATGCTTCCCCTTTGCACTTCCTTTCACCGTGCTGCCTCCTCACCCTTCCTTCGTTACGCCCCGGGGCTCCTCACCCTTGACCGTTCTTTCTCTCCCTCTCCCTCCCGATTGTTCTTTGCTCAAATGCGCAACTTTGCCTGCCTTGCCCTGCCTTGCCCTGCCCTGTCCCGTCCTGCCCTGCCCTGTCTAGCCCTGTTTCTCTTCTTGGACTGTCATTTGGATTGATGGCGCTTGACGATAACAACCAACAAGAACTGATGCGTCGTCGTTTTTGATGCAGATGCAGATATGTTTGGGCGTCGTGCAAAGTTTCGACAGGAGGGGAAAAATAGGCGCAACAGAGGAGGAGGGGAGGCAATCACACTGATCCAAGGGGATGAATGGAATGGCTGGGCTGCCTGTTGTGGGAGATTCTTGATTTGGTTTCCTTTTTTTTTTTTTTTTTTTCTTTCTTTCTTTCTTGGCTGTTGCTATTGATGTGTTTTTTTGCTGTGGTGCTCCTTTTTCTGCTGTCTGCTTTTTGTGGTGTTTGAGAACCGGACGAGGCTGTGGTGGAGACCAACCCACCCACCCGTCTCTTTTCGTCCATCCCCTCATCCTGTTCTGTTGTTCGTTCAGTCTGTCGCTACTTTACCTACTACCTTACCTACCTAACCTACCTACCAATCTTCCCATCACCATCACCGCCTGCCTTCGGCCTACCTACCTCACACCCTCACAAACAACTTCCACTCCAAACCCACCACCCAGCGCACGCGTCTACGCCGCCGCTTCACGGTCCAGCTCGGGGTAACGCCTGTACAAGCCATCCGAGTAGGGCAGGCGGCGGTCGCTCTTAACGTACGCGCTGACGGCGCCCTCGTCGTTCTTGATACCCGGGTAGAAAGTGTCGAAGATATGGGGGTAGTCTGACTTGCGGGCGGCGAGCTCGTTGGGGAAGGCGTAGAGGAGGCTGGTGGGTCGTCAGTCAGGCAGTTGTGGGGTGGTTCTGTGGGGAGAAATAGGAGGAGAGAGAGAGATGGTGGTGGTTGTGTACCTAGGGGTACGAGAATTTGGGGGTTCGAGCACACATACCCATCAAGCACCTGCCACCACACCAAATCGGCATACGACAAGCCATGGCCGACCAAATACCGTCCCCCGCCGCGCCGGCCCTCCACATCCTCCTTATTCCACTCGAGCGCGGCCTCGAGGTGTGCGAGGAACTTGGGCAAGCGCGAGCCGCGGAAGTCGGCCGCGCGCCGCGCCGCCTCGGCCTTTTGCTCCTCGTAGTACATCATGACGGCAATGGGGTGGTGCGTGTCGTGCGTCTCGTTGGACAGGTCCAGCGCCGTGAGCAGCAGCTGGCGGGCGAGCAGGTTGGCTGCGCTGAGGGGAGGCCCCGGCGCGAGGCCGACGGCGTGCGCGACGTACTCGACGATGGAGGGGGTCTGCGAGATGACCAGAGGGTCGTTTTGGGGAAAAGAGACGCGGAGGGCCGGCAGCGCGAAGATGGGGGGATGGGACTGGGTGGGCGTGGTCGAGAGGGCCCAGTAGACGTCGTTTTTGGTGCTGTTGGACACGTCGGTGTAGGGAACGGAGCTGGCTTCGAAGATGAGCCGAATGTACTCGCCGCGGCCGGGGATGGTCGGGTGGTAGAGCAGCTCGTAAGTCGTGTCTTGAGTGTTTTCGGCGGTGCGAGCGCGCTTGGATGGGGGAGATGCGGCGGCGGACATGGTGGTGTAGGATTGGCTTGAGGAGCTGGTCAATACGATGAGGCTGGCTGATTGGAGAGAATTGGGAGCTCTGGAGAGAGATTTATAGTTGTGATATTTGAGCAGTGGATGCGGGGGACGAAGACGCGGTGACGTCAGAGGGGACCACGATGTTTGTAAGCTCCGTAAGCAAGCGCGGAATTGGAGTCGTGGTTTGCAACTGTAGGGCATCCAGGGAGACAATGCTGTGGTTCCTGGGGATGTTGGTGGAGGACGACGGCGGTTGTGAAGGAGACCAATGGTAGCAGTCGGGGAATGGTGGAGGTGCAGCGGGCGGCGCCAGTGGACAACTGAAAGTCGACGTGGGATCGCTGTATGAACAGCAATAGAAGCGCGCGCGACTTGCCATGACTCGGACGCGTCTCTCTCTCGCTTTCTCACGATAAGATTGGCGCCAAACCCACGCACCCACCAGTCAATCACGTCGCAGTCTGACTGTCTCTCATCGTCTGCTCCGCTGCTGTTTTTGCAAACTCACCGGCCAGCACTTTATTTTACGTTTGCACCTGGTTGGCTCTCACCTGCATTTCACTCGCAACCTCGATTGCCTACCCACCTACATCCGTTTGCTGACGGACACCTCTCTCTCCCGTCACTCCATCCATCGCTCCACTTACACAGGCCTGGCTCGCCGTCACTCATTCCCCAGCCGCCATCATGAACGGCTACGAAGACAGTCTTATGGGCGCTTTGGAAGAGAAGCTCGATGGCTTCCGTAAGAGCGACCAGGAACGAGAAGCTCTGCTGTTAGTACGTTTACCCATCCCGCACTCTGCATTTTGACCACACCACCATGCAGCCGCAGGCAGGCGCTAACTTTTGCCGCAGGACATGGTACGCGAGTACAGCCAGCTTAAGATGATGTACAACGAAAAGTGCAGCGATTTCGAAAACGAAGTCCAAGCCCGGCGATATTGGCAAACCCAAGTCCGCAACCTCGATAGAACGCTGGCCGTCACGCGCCAGGAAGCCGATAACAACCCCTTCGTCCTAGTCCTAATTGACGGCGACGGCGCCATCTTCCAAGACGCCTTCCTCAAGGCTGGTGCTGCCGGCGGCTCCGATGCTGCTTATAAGTTGCTGTCGGAAATTAGAAATCACGTACTCGACGTTTACGAGGGAGCTGCTGGCCACTGGTCCATCATGGTGCAGATATATGCCAATTTCGAGGGTCTTAGCAGGAAGCTTACGTCGGTGGGAGTCTTGAAAAATCCAAGCGAATTCTACGCCTTCACGCGTGCCTTTACCCTCAACCAGCCGCTGTTCAACATGATTGACGTTGGAAGCGGCAAGGAGAGGGCCGACCACAAGATTAAGGGTATGCCGTCACGCACGCCGCCAGATGTGGCAGGGTACTTTGTCTAACAGGGTCCAGAAATGATGCGTCTTTTTATCACCAACGTGCAGTGCAAGCACGTACTCTTTGGCGGGTGCCATGACAATGGCTACATTCCTAACCTGGAGTGAGTGGATTGAGCCGGACGTCTCGAGCCCAGCTAACGTACCTGCAGGCCTTACAAGCACGATGCCAAGATGTCCAAGCAGCTTGCGCTTTTGGAGACTACTCCGGCCCAGCCTGGATTCCATGCTCTTGACCTCAAGATTGTCAAGTTTGACTCTGTCTTCCGGGATGAGGAGCTTCCCGAGCGCATCGAAAGGGTTGTGACTCAACCCCCTCCGCCGCCGCCGCAGACGCTCCCGATTAGGCAAAACTCTTCGCCAGTGTCGACAACGGCATCGCCTCTGCAGACCATTACGCCATTGTCCAGCACTCGAAGCGAAACCCCTAGCACCAACGCCAACGCTTCCTGGGCCACGCTGAGCAAGGCTGGCGTCCAGGGCAGGACCATTTCAATCGCCCCGACCAAGCCGCCTCAGCGCAAGTTTGTGTATCTCAATGCGTACGATCAGCGTCTCGACGAAAAGCTGCCCAAGCCCGATCGTATGACGGTTGAACGATTCCACGCCAGGATTGCCAAGCAAAAGATTTGCAACGAGTACCATCTAAAGGGCACTTGCTCTAACGGAGTGGCGTGCCCATATGCCCACGGGGAGCCGCTCAGTGCGACCGACAAGAACATGCTGCGGCACAAGGCGCGCTCTCTGCAGTGCGTCATGTCGTCGGACTGCCGCAACCCGGACTGCTTCATGGGACACCACTGCCCGTTTGACGACGGGTGTCCCAGGGGCGACAATTGCTACTTTTCGCACACGCACGACATGGATAGGGTATGTAGGACGAGGGCGGTGGTGGATGTTTTTTGAACGAGCTGGCTGACACGAACCAACAGGAACCGCGGATGAAGCAATACGAAGACGGCGAGGTGGAGATCATTGGTCGACACTAGAAAGTCATACGCGAGACGAAGTGGTTGATTATCAGTATCAGTATCCAAATCGCTATCAGGGTCTCTTCGGAATAGGGGGACGGAGTTGGCTGGAGAGGTATGAGTCAAACGGGATAATGAGGGAATGGATAGGCGCAGGGCAAGTCTATAAGATGAATGGATATGGAGCCAGCCACGGCACGCATAGTGGCGGATAACGAAAAGCATATCGTCTTCCGGTGACGGTGAAGGTGGACGGGGTTAAGGGCGTGCGGTGGTCTCCGGACCGCAGAATGGTCGATCAAGGGGTGAGGCAAGTGTTTTGTGCACGTGGAGTCGGTGTGGCCGTGGGTGTGTCAAGGGTTGAGGAGAATTTTATGTTTGGCACCAGTGCCACACAGGGTCAAAGAGGGACAAGATGCACAGGACCCGGGGGGATGGTTCGGGGTGGGCCGTCCGTGTGCGACCAAAAGTGGCCCCCTAGTCCGTAAGGTTGTTTTGTTGGAGGACGCGTCGGGCCCGGAAGCAGTGTGTTCCGTTTGTCGTCGACAACGGACCAACAACGGACAAGTGATTGGTGGGTCTGTTTTTTCTCTTGATGGTCTCAGAATGGTTGTTTCGTGGTTTCATGGCGTGCCGGCGTTCGGCTGTTGGCTGCATGGGGAATGGTATCATGGCAAGGCTTGCGGCTGAGGCACCGCGTCCAAGCCAACGTCCTAGCCTCCATGTATATCGCACAAGGCAAGACGCGTCGTTTCTTCTGCATTGTTCGAGAAGCTTTTCCACCTACTCCAACTGAATGACTGTCGACCGACTACGCGCTGGACAACTGGACAACGACATCCAACGCGGAGTATATACTGTATACTGTACTGTACTGCACTGCAGACGTCAACCACCTCGCCGCAGCATCCCAAATCCATGCCTCCGAGGGTCCCTTGACACGCCGACGGACGTTGCCGCCCACGGCTCGGGGTGCCGCACGTCGGAGTCGACGATCCGACTGGCTGATCTGCCTTTTGCTGCGTGAATGAGTGCCCATGCCAAAACGATCAAAACTCCGTGCGGCCATCGCTCGGTAGCTGCAGCAGTCTGGTTGGTACATTATTCTCCAAGTACCAAGTCCAAGCCACGCCTCACGCTTTTTCTCGACCTCCAGACACCTTTTCGCCATGTCTTCCCCTTCCGGCCTCCCGTCCTCGCTCTCCATGCGCCATGCCCATGCTACCGGTTAAGACCCGCCTGCTTTCAATCCTTCTTACTTATCACTGTTGCCCTCGCCGTCAATCTTCTGCAAAACGCGCCTAGTCCACCGCGCCCACCACGTCTAGTCGCCGTCGATCCTCTTCCCTCGGCGGGCCATCACCTTCTCTTTCTCTCGACTGCTCCGATCAGGTCAATGTCCGCTTTCCCCATGGCACCTTAGCCCTCGTCCTAGTCCGCCTTTGTTGAAACCAACCCTGCCCTGCTGTCCACTCGAGCCCCTCTTCGTGAAAAAATTACCCTCCTCAACTTTTTTATTTTCTTATTTCTACTCTTCCCCATTGCGCACCCCGCCGCCAGCACGGCGACATGCTGTGGATCCTCCTCGTGGCGGCGGTCTTGGCTGCCGTCTATGCCCAGCATCGCAAACTCACGGCCACCAAACGCCTGCTCGATGACCTGCCCTGGGTCGGCGTCAAACAAGGGCAATGGTTCGCCAGGGGTCGCGCGCACCTTAGAGAGGCCACTAGGAGCTGGGAACTGTTGATGGAGGGCTACGAAAAGGTACGTTTCCTCTTTTGATGCTCCCCCGGGTGCAAAGATCAACCTTGGCAGCATCCATCATCCAGCACGTGCTGATAAGCTGCGCAGTGGAGCAAAAAGGACAAGACCTTTGTCATTCCTCACTTGTCCTTTCGACCCGAGGCCATTCTCGCCCAATCCCACATCCCCTGGCTGATGAAGCAGGGCGAGGAGATTTTGAGCACAAAACCCGCCCAAGTCTCCCTGACCGAGCTCGAATGGCTCGCTCCGCCCGAAATCCACGAAAATGCCCTTCATGAGGAGGTTATTCGAAAGGACCTGACCCGCCATCTGGGCATGCTGACCGAAGACATCAACAAAGCCGTCATCGAAAGCATTGACTTGATATGGGGCCTCGACACCGAGTGGAAGCACGTCAACGCCGTCGAAACCATTTACGAAATCATCATACGCATATCAAACGCCATTTTCCTTGGGGACGCCGTCTACCAACAAGACTTTTACCGCGACCGCGTACGAGGCTTTGCCAACGCCTTCATCTTTTCCGTTACCAGCATCAAGTCTCTTTTGCCCGACATTTTGCGCCCCATTATTGCGCCAGTCTTGGCCTTTCCGGCCAAGTATTGCATGAACAAATGCCACCAGTTTCTTGGCCCGGTGATTGAAGCCCGCCTCGAGGGCTTGCGGCGCAAGCAACTGGATCCCACCAACAAGGATCCCGAACCAGAGGACTTTATCCAATGGATGACGCGCAGCGCCTTTTCACAACCGGGCGGGCGCGAAGCCGACTCCAAACTCATCTGCACGCGCATCATTCTCATGGAAACGACCGCCATCCACACGTCGACGTCGACCGTCGCCAACACGCTCATCGACCTCGTCTCGGCGCCCGCCGAGCACCAGTACCTCGAGGGCATCCGCGCGCAATCGCTCCAAATCTTCCGCCAAGACGGCGGCCGCTGGACGCAAGCCGGCATCCGCCGCCTCAATCGTGCCGACTCCGCGATTCGCGAGAGCCTGCGCTACTCGGGCTTCGCGGCGCGTGGCGCCAAGCGCCAGGTCACGGCGCCAGGGGGCGTCACGCTGCCGGACGGCACCCACCTGCCGCAGCACGCCTGGTTGTCGATTCCGGTGGCCGCGATACATTTTGACGAGCGCTTCTATCCGGATCCGCACCGATACGACGCTTTTCGGTTTAGTGATGCGAGAGAGGAGATGGTGGAGGCGTTGCGGCGGCGGCCTGGTGGGCAGGCGGAGCTGTACGAGATTCTCCAGGAGAGGAGGCTGAGCGTGAGCACGACGAGTGACGCGTTTGTGCCGTTTGGCCATGGCAGACATAGCTGGTAAGTGACGTGCCCCTTATTATCTTCACAGGGGTCGCAAAAGAAATGGCAGCTTCAAGCCGGTGCGAGGCGCTCGAATGCTCCATGTAGCTGTGTTCTCGGACTTGGCCGTTTGGCGAGGAAGTCGAGATACATGTTTACAGGGAGTGACCAAACAGCTTGCTACCTAAAGACTTGAATACTTGAGCTCGAAAAAAATATGGCTACAAAGAGCAAACATTCAAGCACCCCGCACACCCTTGGAATTGCCATTTCCTTTGCCCCCTATGCCCCTGTCCCAGAACAACTTGCTGATCATGATCCTGCAGTCCTGGCCGCTTCTTCGCCGCCCAAATGCTCAAGCTCCTCATCGCCTACATCACAATACACTACGACATCGAGCGGCTGCCCGAACGACCCAAAAGCGCGGCTCTCAGCGACTTTTCGGCGCCCCCGCAGAGCTGCAAGTTCAAGATCCGTCGCAGGACGCAGGCGGAAATCGATGCGGACTCCCCGCGAGAGAAGACGCCGAATTGATCTTTCGTCTTGAAAAAAAAAAAGTCACCAGCCGTTGCATAGAGGGAGTGGCTTCGCGCAGGCTTGTGTCCCTCTGCTGTCTATCCATTTATCCATCCGTTGCGCAGGCGTCTTCGGTCGGCACGCATGCACGCACGCACGCTTCCCCATCATCTTCGGCTTTGGAGCGCGCTCACGAGTGGCTGGACATGCACCACGGCCTTCATCCGCGACGCGATTGAATTCAGTACACGTTCGCCATGACGACGCCACGCCACGCACGCCGTTTGAGCTCCGCCCGCCCGCCCGCCTGCTTGGGTGCTCGGTGCTCTTCTCCTTCTCTTCTCTTCTTCGAGTACATGGTCTTTTGGCTTAATCCTGGCTTCACTGCCCGACTGTAGTATTCGTCTCTTCTGTACATGCCTCCTGTCTGTCCGCCTGCCTGACTGCCTGCCTGTCTGCACTTGGACGACGTTGTACAACCGTACTGTTCACTTACTTGTCTTGTTCTTTCATTCTTAATTTTGCTGACTGAGGGATACCCCAATTTTTCTTCTCTTGTCCTGTTCGTTCAACTTTTTTCCGTTTAGAATACTGTAGCCTTTTTCTCCTCCCCCCATTTCATCCGCCGCATCAATCATCGCTCGCTCGTCTTGACGACGACGATGACAACAACAACAACCGAGCGAGAGCGAAACAGACTCGTCTGTCTGCTCCTCTCCGCGTCCTCATCTCAACCATCTCTCTTCGCGTGTGGATTATCCAATCAACTAACCGCCGTCCATCGCTGTCTCTGCCGCTATGTACCTGCTGTTCGTCGCGTTTTCTCTTCTCTGTGCCATCTATGTATCTGTTACAGTAGCTCTGTACGTATGTATGCATCTTGAATGGTTGTTGTCGATGTATATGTGGATAGGTACATTAGATTGGATCACTCACGGCAAGTCTAGTCTGCTTCTCGTTGGTCGCTCATGTCGAAATTTGGTGCGCTCGTTGGCTGCTGACTGACCAACTGACTGCACGGATTGTATGTGCTGGAATTGGGAAAAGGGTGGTTCAAGATGGGGTTGTACATATACCAATGCTGACGGATGCCACTCACTCCTCCTCGTCTCCTTCCGCCTACATACGTTCCAAGATATCCGTGTGACAGCAATTGAAACCAGCCAGTCGACTGCCACTACTCTTCCACCTCTTTCTTGCGCCGGGCCCTACACGTGTCTTCACCGTCTCTCCCCAACCGGGACCGTCAGAAAGCCAGCCGTGCCGAAGCCCGATTTTGCAAGTCTTCCACGTTTGCTCGAATGTGTATGTACAGCACAGCAAGTTTGATGCACACACAGAGCAGATGGCCAATCCCAAAGCTTTTGCTCCGGCAAGTCGAAATTCTGGTCGTGGGACAGACATACGTGGAATGCCCCAGACATGCGCACCTTACATCTTAGCGCAAAGAGGGCGGCGGAGCGGAGCGGAGCGCAGTGTAGGTAGCGGCGGAAGGAAGCGGGACCCTCGGCCGCAATAATGTGGAAGAGCTTCCCCCCGCTAGCTGGTGACCGCAAACCGGAGGAGCTTCAATTGCACTTCAGGTTCTCTGCAGCACCCGACCACGCACTCTCGCAACCACTGTCCGGTCCGCATTGTCAGAACTCCAATTGCGCCGCTTTTTCAGACCAAACTTTCTCGACTCGCAACCCAACAAGTGCGCTCAACGTCCGCCGCCGCTCGCTGCCCGCCTCTTGTCCGACGCACCACACAGTATATACACATTACCTAGCAGAACACCTCAACATGTCGCGCTTCTTCTGGACGCTCGGCTCCCTCAGCGGCGCGACGAGCGTCATGCTGGGCGCCTTTGGCGCGCATGGCCTCAAGAACCGCATCTCGGACCCGGCCAAGCTGCAGAGCTGGAGCACGGCCGCGCATTACCAGGTATGTCTGCATATGAAGAACTACCCCGCTATTCGTCTTAGGAGGAAAGGGAAAAAAAAAAAAGAATCGAGGAGGGAGAGAGGGTTGAGGAAAGCGAAAGATTGAACGAGTGTTTTTTGAGAAAGAAAGCAAGTTTTGCTCGCGCTGACGCTCATTCGCACGCACCCCAGCTCGTCCACAGCACGGCGCTGCTCCTCGCGACGTACGCGGCGCCGACGAACAAGATCGCAATGGGCCTGTTTGGCGCCGGCATGGCCATGTTCAGCGGCAGTGTATCTACCTGCTGGTGCTGTGGCCGGAGAAGTTCCGCAAGTTGGGCTCCGTCACCCCGATTGGCGGCGTGTGTTTGATTGCCGGGTGGGTTGCGTTGGCCGCGGGACGGAGGGGCGTTCCGCTTGGTGCGAGATAGTTGTGTTGGGTAGGGAGAGGGGAGGGGAGGGGAGGGTGTGAAGAGTGGGCATTGAGCGAGGGAGAGCGCATCAGAGGGTATGGTGTTGCGAGGCGAGGCAAATCTCTACTTTGGCGTTGGAAGGGCCTCTCTACTTCTGTCGACTCCAGCGTGCTTTGTTTGTCGGATTAGCATTGTGGCATGACCTGGATTATGATGTCGACTTTGAACCAGTCTGGACAATTGCGTCCGCATTTCACAGCGAGCATGGCAATCACACAGCATGCGAGTCAAGATGATTGTTTGGCAGACGCTGGCATAAACTTGTCTTTTGGTATTCTAGCACGCCCGTTCGCCAGGTATGCCGGGGGTGACTCCAGTAACTATCCGAACCAGAACCCAAATCCCGATGATAAAAGGCCCATTTTTTGACATGCACGGTCATCGGTTGTGCATGAAACCCTCCATCAACTCCAGCGTCGTGAAGATCCACCAGTGCGTCCCACCATCACGCTCGAAGCGCTTAGTAGTCGGCAGACGAGGACTGGGGGAACTCAAAGTTGACGCCCTTGCCGGTGAGGCGCTTGTAGACCTCGGCGTAGGTGTCGAGGCGGTAGTCGACGCCGCCGCGCTCCTTCTCGTCGAGGATGATCTTGAGGATCTTGCTGCTGTCCTCGCGGGTGCGGACGCGCTTGCCGACAATCTCGACGGGGTAGACGAGGTCGTGCAGGATGGCGTCGTGGACGGCGGTCAGGGTGCGCGAGCGGGGGCGCTTCTGCGTCTGGTTGCTGCGCGAGCGGTTGCTGCGCTTGGGGCGGGGCAGGATGCGGCGCGAGGCGATGATCAGGACGTGGCGGTCCGAGAACTTCTTCTCGAGCTCACGGGTGATGCTGTGGTTCCATTAGCACGATGCGAAAATTGGGAGAGAAGACCAAGACTTACCGCTGCTGGACCTTGTGCCAGCCAGAGAGAAGGGGAACGGGGACGAAGATGACAATCGCCTTCCTGCCGTGGCCAACCTCAATCTATAAGAATCCTGGTGTCAGCAAGCTGCCGCCCAGTGCCCAAACGCCTCTTCGATCTTGTTCATTTCGGCCACAAGCAGTGTTCCCAAACGAATGTGTCGGTGGCTCTCGTGCGAGGACTCGGTGGTGGTTCATCTTACCTCGCGAGCGGAGACGAACTGGAGGGGCCTCAGGGCGGCGCGGAGGTCGGGGATGTTGGCCTCGAGGTCGGCGATGGCACCAGCAACGCTGGTCTCGATCTCAGAGGGGTTCTGGCTGCAGGGCTGTCAGCGAAATTCCAATTTAGCGGCCTGGCAGAGCGAAAGCGTACCGGGAAGGCGAGTTCGCCGCAATCTTAGCGAGGGAGGCCATTTTGATGGGTCTGGCTGGCTGGAGGGACGTTGGTGGATGAAGTCGCGTCTGGTCGAGGAAAGTTGAGAGTGCGTGTGGTAGTTTTCGTTGTGTGGGCGGGCGGATGCGCTAAGCCTGTTGTGGGCTAGTGACTTGGATCCGAGCTGCTAATCGCCAACCCTGTCCTGCGAGCTTGCCCATCAACACAATGTACGGACTACACTCCTTCACCGCTGTCTTCTGAAGTGTGATAATAGATAATTTACAGTTCCGTTCGAATCATTGGACATCATTGCACTGTAAGGCTTTCGTACCAGCATGCTAGTAACGGGAAGCCCTCTTTCGAAAACAGGAAGCACAATTACGGGCAAGTATTTTTTCGAAGGAGCCGTTCTCTCCCAATAAAGCCATGGACACTTTTAACCTCTCCTGCTCTGTGCACAATGACACGTTGTTCTTTGGGTGGGAAATCTTCAACTCATTTATGTTTGTTCAAGGCTTGGTAGCAAAAGTTGTGGCACACATACGAGCTCAACCAAGTGAAAGCAACAAAGTAGAGGCGGGCGAAGAGCAGTAGAAAGTTTCCATGGGTAAAGGTACACATATCGGGAGCATTCAAGCGCCTTACGTACCTGATATAGGAATTCACCTAGATCTTCACATCGATTTACAGGGAGCAGTTGTAGCTCCGTGTGCCACGATTTTTGCTCCCAGGCCTCGGTCTGCGCCAAATATCTGTATATCTGTTCCAAAGTGCCTCGACTATCCCATGTTCCCTCATCCCATGCAAACAGCATATTTTTGAATACCAAGTCGGCGATGAGTATCAGAAAGTGGTCAACCTCACACAAGACAATCAAAAGGCTCTCATGATAAGGATATATTTCTTGATTTAGCCCACGGCGAGTGAATATTTTGATCCCAAGTGGGGAATATTCCTCCACTACCGTTACCGCTACTAGCCTGCCTACCTACTTGCCAACCCGTTGAAAGGGGAAGAGGAGCGTACGCCTGTATCAGAAAAGAAAATGAAAAGTGCAGAAGCTGAGGAGGGGTATTTGTGCCGACAATAAAGGCAGTAAACTGGAAAAGGGGTAGAAGCGGAAAAAGAAGAAAGGGGATAAACACATGTTGGAGAAAGGAAAAGAAAAGAAACACCGCCGTCACTCCGGCATTGGAGCATCCTGCGCTTGGCAAGTCCGAAAAGAAAAGGACCACGGAGACTCCCTGATAACCCGGTCGACTCCGTGATTCTACAAAAGGAGGCCAGGAAAGAAGTAGAGGGGCAAAATGTTCCAGAAACCCTAGCCACCAAGCATCGGAGAAGCGCAAAAGTCAGACTCCCGTCTTTCGAATGTTCGTTGCCCATAATGCGTCACACGGTGCGGACCCGTGTCGAGTTTTGTCCGCCTCCATCAATGAGGCCACCAAGAAACGCCGTTTTGCCATGTCGTGGGCGATTTTGCCAGATTTCGAAAAAACAATGCTGTGTGAGCATGGAGTTGTCGTATGTATGCGCCCATCAAAATTTCACTGCGCCAATGTTGTTTGCGTCAAGGAGAACCGAGCGGCCAAGGAGAGAAGGAGACGATCAAGAGTCGGAACGTGTTTAGCCCATGAATTCGCTGCCTTCACCAAAGCCTTCGTTCAAGTCTTCGTCCATCTCTTCGCCGAGAGCTGTGGCGCCCATCATAGCTGGAAGCTGCTGGTTGACGTTGATGGCATCCGCATCATCGCGGTCGTCGTACATGGTTCCGTCGGTCTCATAAGGCTGGTTGGTTTCTTCTTGGTTCAAGTGGTCCCGGAGACGCGTCACTCCATTGCCGGAAAAGACGCAGAATACGTCGCGCTGGTGTTCGTTGAACTCTGGAGGTGCTTCTCGGCAGAACACGAGCAAATCTTCACGCAGGAAGGCCTGAACTCCGGTCAAACTGAGATGTGTGAGGCGGGGGCAGTTGTTGAGCAGAGCATGAATCCCCTGCAATGGAGTCAATAACAAATCACAACCAAAATCCAGCTCAACTCACATTAAGAGTCAGCAAAGTGCAGTAGCTGAGGTGCACTCGCTCAAGACAACTGGGCAATGCCAGTCCCACTTGACCAGTGTGCTTTTGCCTTGCCAGCGCCGCAATGCTTCTGTCCGTAATGTTGCCGCACTTGACCAGTCCGATGCGCTTCAGCTTGCTCAACGTGGCGAGCTGCTCAACCGACTTGTCTGTCAAGTTTTGGCAGCAGGCAAGGTCAATGTATCGTATTCTCGTGCAGACCTTGACCAGCTGCAACACTCCAGCATCCGTGATCCTGGAGCAGTGGCCAAGGTGGATGTAGTGCAAGTTCTTGCCAAGCTTGGTGATGGCGGCCACAGCGCGGTCTGTGATCTGGCGGCACTTTGCAAGAACTAGGTTGCGGAGGCGTGGTGCTGCAGCAATGATCTTTTGAACACCAGTGTCCGTCAGCTCGCCGCAATCGGTGAGATCCAAGATTCTCAGGCCGTCATAGGTCGCGTCCGAGGGAAGACTCAGGAAGGCGTGGTCCGTGATGCGCATGCAGTGTGCGAGGCGTAGCTCTCGCAAGTATCGGCCTTCCTTCATGAGCGCGGTGACCGACGCATCTTCTAGAATCCTACAGTTGTGGAGATCAATCTCGAGAATGTAGCGGCAGTTGTTAGCAAACGCCATGATGGATTTGTCGGTGAGCTGGTAGCAGTTGTTGAACTTGAGCTTTGGGACTGTTAGCTTCGTCCTGTTCACGCGGACCAGAGAGACTTACCCTCTTCAAGTTTCTACAGTGTCCCGCGACAGCCTCCAGGGACTCGTCGGTGATTTTCCTGCAGTCTGTAATGTTCAGACCCTGAAGCTTCATGCAGTTTTTGGCCAGCGCGTCAATGGTGCGGTCAGTCAGGTTCTCTATTCCAGTAACGTCCAAGGCCAGAAGGCTTCGGTTGCCCTCGAGCATGGCCGTGAGACTCTGGTCGCTCAGTTTGTTGCAGTTGGTCAGCGTCAAGCGCTCAATCCTCTTGCACCTCTGAAAGGGCAGCAGAGTGCCATCGCTGACTTCGGCGCCCAGAGTAGAGAGGTTGAGCCGCTTGACCAAAGGTTCGTAATCAAAGTAGCTGTCGACCTTCATTACGGCTTGCGCCACGCACTGCAAGTTTGGCCACTTGCTGGTCTGCGGGCGGTGCCACAGCAATCCTACGCTGTTTCGGGCCCAGTCTTTGGCCACTAACATGCAGTTCTTGAGGTCGTTGGGGGATGAGAGTTTTGAGAAAATGGCAATCATGAGCTCGGCCGGCAGGCGACTGATGGGCGAAATGCGGCATCGTTCTTCGAAATCGCGGGCGTAGGCAGCGTCGAGGTCCTCTGAAGTTGACGAGTTGACAGAGGATTGCGAGTCATTGGGCTGCAGCATGAACGAGTCTCCGTCATCGTCGACGCCCCGCTCCGGTGACGTCGAAGCCGAGGATTCGGAACTGTAGCGGCCACCGGGCACACGCTCTTGTCTACGCGAGCGCGACATGGTGGATCTCGTGCGGGTTTGGAGGAAGGAGGAGACGAGGTGAGCGGGCGGCCAAGGGAGGAGGAGGAGGTGGTGATTTATCGGCCAGACGCGGGTGGACGTGATTGCTTTCAAGGCGCTCAGCCGCGTTCGTGTTTTCTTGGGGCGTCAGGACGCCGGCGAAACGAGTCGATTCGGCAGCGCAAGCGATCGAAGGCTGTGGAGGTTGAGTCGCGGGATCGGAGCGACCAGAACAGCGAGGAGTTGTGAGATGTCGAGAGGGAGGCGGTCGAGTCGAGGCGGGTTTGGATAGGGTAGCGAAGCAGAGGTAGGTAAATAGGCGGCAAGCAAGGTAGGTTGGCGAGAGGGGCGGTTGCTGGGGCGGTGGTGACGATGTTTGCGGGTAAGGTAGGAGTCAAAGTGGTTGGGTAGGGACGACCGCCCTGAGGCCCAGGGTTGCTGGCACTGGCACTGGCGAGCACACGACCTGACCTTGCGGGTGCTAGCGCGTCCGGGCGATTCAACCGCGAGCTCTCCTTATCCTCAAATAAGATGTCGACGAAGGACGGATGACAATGTTTGGCACCTCTGCGCGTTTGGCTTCTTCGGATATAGAGGGGGTCCAAGTTTTGGATGACTGCAGCAGCGAGGGGCACACGCGGCTGGGAGAGTTGAAGCTAAGTAGTCGTCTCAAACAACATGCACTGCTAACTCAACTGCACGCACGACATGGGCAAAAACGTCGACTCCCCTTTCTTGCATCATAACTACTGAGAGGCGTACCGTCGACGCTAAGGCGCGCTGACACTGCCGCTTCCAACTCCTTCGCCGTCACGCTGGCCTCTTTTTCCCCTCTGCCTTGGCCTCGTACGAACTACCCATCCATCGCCCGAATGCCTGTCGAGTTGCATGAGCAATATAACCACTGCCTTGCGCTTTCGACATTCTGTGACTGGCCAGAGAAGCCACGCCCTTCAGCCTTGTCGTCCAAACGCGCAACCATCTGCGCCTCTGCATGTACATGTTTCTTTCTCGAAGCCATCGTCGGCGCGCGCTTCGGCGTCTGAATGAGTCCGCGCGCTACGTCAGTGCCTCTCTGTCTGCCGTGACGCACGTCTCAGCGCTCCTGTGTCAATGCCGCCGCCACCCTTGAATCCCACCATGTCTTTGCCCATCCAGGGAGACTGCGACACTTCTCCCCAGGTCCGTATGCGCCAAGCAGAGACGCCCGCCTCCCATGACCGCCAGCCCGGCTGACCAGCTCGCGGCAAACAAGGGTCGGGCCAGAGCCGCCCTCATCTCTTGGTTCTCGTCGTGGAATAACAGGATGCTTGATGTGCATCCATCCTGGGTAAATGGGACCAGGGGAACGCGTCTTTGCGGGGGACGCCGAGCTCCGCAGCCAGCCAGTAGTGCTGCAAAGCCTAGCGTTTTCCATGTAGTATTTGAAGCTTCCTTGCGCACCGCAACTGTTGAATAGAATTGAAAAGATGTCCCCTTATGAATTCTGGTCGTCGGGCATTTCATGGCGAGGAGGTGCACTGGCTTGGGCCCCTTCCCGTACTGGCGTGGGGCGGTAGGCGGGCATGCGGCGGGAGACGATCTAAGCACAGCATGGGACCTTAGCTACCTATCCACCACACTCCTAGGTCTACTCCAAGTCCACTCACTTCGCTCTCCAACCTCGTCGCATTCGCCAGCCGCAAGCTGATGCCGGCTCCGTGATCCTGCAACATCGAGTCTTGCTCCCGGGCAAGTCGTCATGTCGCATTACCCTCCCTCCGCCGTCAGTCGCCCTGCTGGCGCCTTCGCTCAACCACGAGTCCCGGGCACCTTCCAGCCAGGCACCAAAGTACAAGTGGGAAATCACAGAGTTGTCATCGAGGCCTTTTTCGCCGAAGGCGGCTTTGCCCATGTCTATCGCGTGCGCTACGAGGGGGCGGGGGGAAAGCAAGAGACGGCGGTGCTCAAGAGAGTGGCTGTCCCGGACAAGGAGGCGCTCGCAAACATGAGGACCGAGGTCGAGACGATGAAGAAGCTCAAGGGGCACCGCAAGATTGTCACATACATAGACTCGCATGGTCAGTTATGTCCGGCTGCGGCTGCTCACAACAAAGCGTACTCATGTCCTCCTAGCTTCTCAATTGAAAGACTCTGGCTACGAAGTCTTTCTGTTAATGGAATACTGCCAGGGTGGAGGCTTAATCGACTTCATGAACACTCGACTACAACACCGCCTCACCGAGCCCGAAATTCTCAAGATCTTTGGCGACGTCGCCGAAGGTGTCGCCTGCATGCACTATCTCAAGCCGCCGCTTCTCCATCGCGATCTCAAGGTCGAAAACGTTCTTATTGCATTCTCCGGCTCCTCCAAGATATACAAGCTCTGCGACTTTGGTTCCGCCGCGCCACCCAGGCCTGCTGCCTCCAATGCAGCCGAGGGACGTCTGATTGAAGATGATATACAAAGGCACACAACCATGCAGTATCGCAGCCCGGAGATGATTGATGTCTATCGGAGGCAACCAATTGACGAGAAGAGCGATATATGGGCTTTGGGTGTTCTTTTGTACAAGCTGTGCTATTACACAACTCCATTTGAAGAGCAAGGACAAATGGCCATACTCAACGCTACCTACAAATTCCCACATTACCCCTCATTTTCGGACAGACTCAAGGCCTTAATAGGTAAGACTTGGATCCGATAACAGACTGCGCTGGCTGACCGCGGCCAGGAACGATGCTGAGAGAAAATCCCGCAAAACGACCCAACATTTACCAAGTCCTCCGCGAGGTTTGCTCGATGCGCAATACGGAATGCCCAATCAAAGACGTAAGGCTGAAATCATGCATCTTGAACACCTCTAACAAGCTGCAGATTTATTCGAACAGGACTGCATCTGAAGCCCGCAACAACCAACAATTGCCTTCTCCCGACGCGCCATCCGCATCGCCGCCAATGATCGGTCTTTCGAAGGAGGCACCAGTACAACAAGTGCAGACGCTGCCGGAAATCACGCCCATGAGGCGCGGAAGACCTACTGCGCCTGCACCAAAGCATACTCCTGGCACAAGTCCTTCTCCTATGAAAGGAGGACCTGGACCTGGCGGCGATCCATTTGCGGCTCTTGACTCTGCAAATCCCTCAGTGCGAGGTGCGGCCGCCGACGAACTGGCTTCAAGATTTCCGTCACTGGACGAGTTTTCGATTCTGCATGATCGCGGCGGCAAGTTCAGCTTCTCACAGCAGTCGCCTGCGGATACGCAAAACAAGCGCGCCACCGAGGCCCTCGCGGACGAAGTGTTTTCTGTTCGATCACCGCCGAGTGTGGAGCCAACTGCCAGTTCGAAAGCTTCAGCAGCGGCCTCGGCTGCCGCATCTGCAGCAGCATCCAAGAATGAGACGATGCGTATGGCACAGAAGCCAGCACCAACGGAAGAACCAAGACGCCCCCAATCGCAAATTTACCAGCCACAGCCACAGCGCGGTCAAATGGTGTCTACCGGCACCATGACTTCTCCGCCTGCTTCGCCATCTCCGCCGGATCCACCAAAGTACCCCGAAGTCAGCTCTCGTCCTATTTACAGGTTCCCACCACCAGGAACTCAGTCACCTTTCCAGAGAGACTTTGGACCCCAAAAGCCGGCGGAGGAGCCTCGTCATGTGACATCATCATCATCTCTGAAGCCTGAGCGTCCGACATATCTCGAGGCACACCGTTCGAAATCTCAAAATCACACACTGCCTCTGCCGCAGTCGCCCGCCTCTTCTAGACCGTCATTGGAAGGATCGAGGCCGTCAGCCCTGGATATCAATATGAATGATCCCATCAGCAGATCCAAGTCTGCAAACTCCCGAGCTAGACCCACTAGCTTGCACGTAGAATCCAGCATCGAATTCCTCCGTGACCGCGAGGCATCTCGCAATAGGGTCGGCAATCTAATTGACACTGATGACCTGAGTCGTGTCAAGTCAGCTCCTTCGGCGGATGACTACGAGCAGGAGAACAACATTGCCTCGAATGTAGACTTTTTGCGCGCAATGGAAGACGACGGCGACCACTCCAAGAGGAAGGACAAATCTCATCGACGATCCACCAGCAATGCAAGCAAGCATTCCAAACGGTCCAGCTTCCCTTCGTTGTCAAACACCAAATCGATTCTGGCGGGTAAATTTGGTGACGCCTTCCGTCGCTTCGAAGGCGGCAATGACAGCAGGCCTTCTAGTCAAGAATACGAGCCACCCAGCCCTCAATATGATCGCACCACTGGCAGGATGGACACGTCACTCACCACCATCGCAGGCTCAGTGGCCACGGGCGAACGCTCTGACGACGAGACAGCCATTGACGAGACCCAAGATTTGCCTCCAGAGGTGCGCCGGGAGCTTGAGCGGCGCCGCCTCAGTGCCGAGGAAAAGCGTGTTGCTGAAGCAGCCGCCGAGTATCGCAAGCGGTTAGCAGAGGGAGGCGACATGGGACGTGGACGCAGTTCCAGCAGCGCCGGAGGACCATCCAAGGCCTCGACTATCCAGGACCGCGTCAAGAACCTGTTGCAAGACAGCCAATCGACGAGTCCGCAGCGCACGGCCTCTGGGTACGGCCGCTTCACTGAAAAAGAGGGTGAAGGGCGCGAAAAGCCGAGCGTGGGCAAGAAGCCCGTCGCGCTGCCGCAGGGCGCTCCCGTGCAAGAGTTGACATACGGAAGGGTTAGGAACCCTCAACAACCGGGAGACCGTCCTCCCACTTCTGGCAGTACCACTGCCAGCCCTGGTGTTGGCAGACAGCCTACCGGTCAGCGTCCTACGGCTCCGCCAAAGCCCAAGGCCCTCCGAACTGGTGGACAGGGTGACGATGGAGGCCTGCCGCCGCTGGCCTCCAAGCCGTCAGCGCTGGCAGGCAGGCCGATCCAAGAGGGTGCTCCGACGGGCGGCTACAGTGATGGTGGTGAGCTCGGAAACGTCGCCCTGAACGCGGATGCAGACGAATGGGAGGCGCGCTTCACCAAGCGGTTTCCGTCATTGAGTGGGCTCGAGATGGTCGAGACCGAGGTGCCGAGTGGGCGATCTCGATAGCCAGGGGACGTCTTGAGCGCGGAAGAAGTAGAAAGCAGGCAGAATTGCATATGATGCGCACGCGCAAGCATTGGGCGGTTTTCCTTCTTCCTCGACACTCGAAGGTATTTGGTATCATATTTCCCTTTCTTGGCCGCGCAACGCGCCTGGTGTAGCAGAGGCGGCTCTTGTTCCGCACGAAGCAGAGATTTGTAGACGCAGACGCAGCAAAGCAGTCTTGTGACGGCGAGTATCTAGAGTGAGGTCTATAATGTAAATCCAATCCGCAATGTCGACACACTGCGGCGTTGGCTGCAGGAGAAGCACCCATATATCATCGCCCATCTCCAAACATTCCTCCAAGTGACATCACTCCCACTCCTACTGTAAACAACCGAAACTCTAAATGGCATGTTCCTAAGCCCCCATCAGCCCTAGCAATGACAATCAGTTCAGAGGTACATATTTCCGACCGACTAACCAAACCGGACCATTCCTTCGGGCCCCGACGCGGTTGATCCCGTCCCGTCGGTCCATCCATCCGCCGGGGACGACGCGAACTAACTGGCGTCAGGTCGGGTCTGCCCCGCGGCGGGGGAGATCCAAGCGCGAAAAATATTCCCGCCGTCTGTCGCTGCACCAAATACCTTCACCAACGGCGCGTTTTCTTGCCAACAGCCATCATCACCATCTGTGTACATACCTGGCGGCCAGAGGCGACACTCGATTGCATCGCACGAGTACCGCTTTTCGACGGAAGAGCCACAGCATTGGCCGCCGGAACGAGCGTCAATTGACTGCTCTCTCTCACTCCTCCGTCGACCTACCTTGACCTCCACAACGCCTCTCGCACCACCAACGGCCCCCAAATCTCGTTACAAAATGACATCCTCGACTGCTCCCGCCCACCTCGACCCCTCGGCGCTCGGCACGCGCGCCTACTGGGACAGCGCGTACGAGCGCGAAATCGCCAACCACACGGACAGCGGGGCGGCCGACGAAGGCACGGTGTGGTTCGCCGACGCGGGCGCCGAGGAGCGCGTGTGCGGGTTTTTGGAAGACTGGGCGGACGAGGGGAGGCTGGTCAAGGAGAAGGATGATGGTGATATGGATGAAGAGGGAGAGGGACAGCAGGCAACGTCGTTTCTGGATCTGGGGACGGGCAACGGGCATTTGCTGTTTGCGCTGCGCGATGATGGGTGGGAGGGGCGCATGGTGGGCGTGGATTACAGCGCGCGGAGTGTCGAGTTGGCGCGGCAGATCCAGGAGGCGAGGAAGAAGGAGAAGAACAAGGACGACGAGGAGCAAGAGCTGGACGACATCATGTTTGAAGAACTCGACATTCTCGACTCGGCGCCGGGTGTTTGGTTGCGCGACGGCTTCGACGTCGTCCTCGACAAGGGCACCTTCGACGCCATCAGCCTGAGCGGCGAGACGGACGCGCAGGGGCGGCGCGTGTGCGAGGGCTACCGCGAGCGCGTCGAGCCGCTGGTCAAGCGCGGCGGCGTGCTGCTGATCACGAGCTGCAATTGGACGGCCGACGAGCTCAAGGGGTGGTTCGAGGTTGAAGGCGGAGAGCTGGTGTATGAGGATGCCATCAGGTATCCGAGCTTTACGTTTGGTGGCAAGACGGGGCAGCAGGTGTGCTCGTTGGCGTTTAGGAGGAAGGCTGCCGCTTGATGAACAGCCAACTCATGCGCTGCCGCTGTTGATAGACGTCTTCCGCTTCAACCGCGCCAACACCAGCCACTTCTTCCTCTCGCCATGGTCCTCCGCTCCGCCGTCCCTCTCGCTCCTCCACTCCCTCCGCTTGCCCTCCGCATCCATCTCAAACATCTCCTCCACCTCCAGCCCCTCGTCCCCGACAACATCGAAAAACGCCGCCATCCGCGCGCGGCCCGTGTGGAAGCCGGCAATCACAAGGACGCGTGCGTCTTCGTCCGGCGAAAGGAAGTGCCGCATGGAGCGCGCCAGGTTTGCGTGTTCGTGCGGCATCCAGAGACAGTCGGCGGCCAGGATGCGGGAGAACTTGCCGGCGTTGGCGGCGGGGAACGGCGATGTCACGTCGCCCCATGTGTGGCCTTCAACGCGAACTTTGGGACGGAGCTGCGAAGGGACATTTCTCTCGACGTTGGAGCGCAGGTTCTGCAGGATCTCGGGGGCTGGGTAGTCGGATATGACCACCTGCGGGGGATGCTCTTAGCACTTGGATCATGGGCTTATTGAGACGTACATAAATGGAGTAGAAGGGCGAACGAAAATAGAGAAGGCACAAGTGACAAAAGGAAGAAAGAAATCCAAACCTACCTCTTCAGCACCGGCCAAAACGCTCATGATGCCAGCCAGTCCAACGCCTACATTCAAACAAAAACCCCACATCAGAACTTCAAGTCTCTCGCAACCGTTTCTTGTCCTCACGCACCTGCCCCCAATTCCAGCACCGCATGGCCCTTGACGCGCCACTTGTGTTCCTCCTCGCGTCCTAACCACCACTCGCGGTCGCCCGCCAGCGCAAACGGCACCCAAGACCCGGCATCTTTCGCCGACCTCTCTGCATCTTCTCCCTCCCCGTCTCCATTCATCCCCTCATCATTATTGCCTCCCTCATCCTCCCCTCCTCTCCTCCCCGCAACCAGCTCCGCCATCAGCACGCCCGCATTCCACAGGTAGTGCGCAAATTTGCGGCGCTCGTCCTCGCCCGCGGGGTCGGCGAGGCGCAGCTCGACGGCTGGGTAGGCGGGGTACGTCGACGGCAGGTACGTGATCAGGGCGTCGCGGTCGCCGTGTTGGTTTGCCAGGTCGTCGCTGAAGATGGTCCCCAGCGCCGTCGAGAAGTGGTCTTCGGGGTCTAGGTGGTCGGCGGGGGTGGGGTAGGAGAGGCGCAGGAGGTGCTGCAGCATATTTGTGGGAGTTGGGGTTTGGTAGGTGGGGAGTATGGAGTGCGCTTGGTGGGGAGGTGTGAAAGATGTGAGAGAGGGAAAAAGAGAGCAGGGTTGATGCTGGTGGGGGTGCGTGGTGGGGTTCTGGAACTTTTTGGATGACGGTGTCGATCAATAATAGAGCTGCTGCTCCTGCTACCAACCCAACCTCAAAGGTCACACCTTCCATGCTTCTCCCATACGTATCCACACGACACCTCCCTATATCCGCCAAATCCTCTCCCCACAAAAAAACCGTTCTCACAACCTCGCCCAAATCGCAACGGCCACGACGCCCGTAAAGCCCAGCGTACCCAGCCACGCCCGCCACGACCTATCCAGGATAACCACGATATTCTGCGTGCTCCCAATCGCCTCGTTATATCCCTCAACAAACGGCACCTTTGCCTTGTTGCGCCAGTAGCCGTCGACGTAGACGCGCGTGTCGTAGAGGAGGACGACGTTTGCTGCGTTGAGGGCGAGGTCGGGCCAGGGCGAGCGGGGCGGTGCGAGGCGCGTTGCTGTGAGGTAGAGGGATGCGGCGAGGGATACGACGGTCTAGTAGGCGGGTGTTAGTCGAGGTTGTTTTGTTGTTTGGTGAAGGGAGGATGAGAGAGGGCCGTACGGCGATGAGCGCGCTGCCTTGCGTTGTTCGCGTCTTGCGCAGTTCCGTCGCTACGGTGTCTGAGTACTCTGCCGCCTTTTCCGTCTTCTCTTCGTATTTTTGCAGGTTCGTTATCGATTTGGCGCAAAAGTAGAGTCCATAGGCGCTGGGAGGTGTCAGTGCTCTGTTAGGTCTGCAACATGTTGAACACAGGGAGCTCTACCTGTTGAGCGCTTTGAGCAGGTGAAAGCTCGAAAGTAGTGTGTCAATGGTGGCCATTCTGATTTTGAGGTTGAGGAAACTAGGTAGGAAGGCCTGCTGGTTACTTGAGTTGTGTCTTGAGGAGCAGCGGCGCATCCAGACGACTGGACCTCAAGGATCCCAGTGACGTCAATCCGAATGCCCTCGCTAATGCTGGCTGACCTTGGCCTAGCCGCAACTGCCATTGGGGCCAAGATTAGAATACCAACACTTCGATTGGATAGTAATAGAACTCATCAAGAGACTGATTTGCGGGTTGGATCTGCATGATGTGCATGCAAGCTTCAATTCTTATCCCCCTTTCCACCCTGTTCGCTCTCTAATATATCTTTGATGCTGACCATGCCGCTCCCCCGAGGCAAGGGAGAAGGCTGGTGTGGTGAATCTTTCCATCCAATCATATAAATAAGCCGGAATGTTGCTGGGAGAGTGCCATCAGCATCCTCGTTACCATGCAGCGCCCTGTAAATGCCCTCTGCGGCAAGCAAAACGTCCCTCTGAATGGGGCCCGCTTCTCGACCAAGCACGCCATTCGATTCTCCCATGGCTTGCAGATCCATCATGAGGGAGAAGATGTTGGGGTAATCTACGACAATGTCGTCCACGTCGACGGTGAGCAGCTTGAAGCCAGCACCTTGCAGCAGACCTCCCACATCTCGCACATCGGCAAGAGGGGAAGTGCGCGTACTGACGCCACCGCGACGGTCGAGCTCAGCGAGCTGCAGACTTGTCCGCAGCTCGTACAGGCTATCGCCTCCAAGCATAACTCCCATAAATGGCGCATCCGGCTTCAGGATGTTGTTCACCTGCTTCAGCACCGAAGGCAGGTCATTTATCCAATGTAGAGACAGGCTGCTCAGGACAGCATCGAACGAGTTTGGCTCGAATGGGAGGTTTTCTTCGTCGTCGAGGACTTTGCGGGTGATTTTGAGCTCCGCGTTGAACGGCAGATCGGCGTCACGGTATAGCATGGTAGGAGACGAGTCGGCGGCAACGAGCTCGCCAATCTTGGTCGCGAGAGGCTCATGAACTGGCTTCATAGATTCCTTGTCGGGATCTGGGAGGGTCAAGATGCGGCCAATGTTGCAAGCGTTGGCACCCAGGTCGAGAACGCGGTCGAAGTGGCGGTTGATGTCCTAGAAATAAGCCATGAGCTTTTTGATGTTTCCAATTATCATTGGAAGGTTTACCAACAGCCGCTCACATAGCCTGAAAGCAGATTCATCCTTGAGATAGTCAACCTGTCGACTCTTGTCCACATCTGAAGCTGCGCGTTCCTTGTGAAGCCATTTCGCCCGGCGATTAAAGACCTCAATCGTTGGAGCACCGGGGGTTTGGACGGCGTAATGTCTCGTTTGAAGAGTTCGTATCTTCCAAAAGTATTGACGCGGTCTCAATGCTCGTAATGTTGGCGGATTCATCTTGAAAGAGTGTAGATGTGGAGGATTGGAGCTGCCCAACCGAGCGTCTCCAGATGACGCACTGTCGATGTGGTCCAAGCTCCCAAACAACGCAGGCCCCAAGAATCGCGTACATCGCGTCTCCCAAAGTCGAGCACCCCCACCGCGCAAACGCCATGGCTCAGACCTTTCCCTACGTGTTTTTCTCGTGTCCATGCGTGGACACAACTTGCCCCAGCTCAAGAGTCCTGAAGGAGTCTAAGCGACTCTCACAGCACTCGCAACCCGAAGAAGAAGAGGGCCGAACTTTTGACCCGCGCTCCTCCCGGGCAAATTATGCCTTGTATCCGCTGGAAAATCTACTCTACTGCGAGGATTGTCATCAGATCCGCTGTCCACGATGTGTGAGCGAAGAAGTCATCACGTGGTTCTGTCCAAGCTGCTTGTTCGAAGGTTCCAGACCCCAGTATCAAATTTACGGTTGCTTGAAAACTAACCCAAGTAGTACCCAGCTCCAACATCAAAAGCGATGGCAACAGGTATTATTTGTATACAGTCAAATCAAGAATAACACTAATTGTTTCAACTAGATGTATGCGGAGCTGTTTCAATTGCCCGGTGTGCACATCTCCAATGTACACAGCCTCGCTTGACCCAGAAAATGAACGTGCCCGAGTTGGAGGAGATGGAGAATCCTCCTCACAAGGCCCCTTTTACTTGCAGTGTCCCTACTGTCAATGGAGCACTCTTGAGACAGGAGTTGAGTTCGACAAGCCATCAAACGTTTCCGGCCAAATAGCAAAAATCCAAAATGGTGGCAAGATCATTCCTTCGCTCAGAGAACGCGAAAAGGCCAGAGACAGGCGCCGCGAAGCCGACGAAACTGGACAAAAGTTCGATCCCGAAGACGAGCTCCAGGGACTGGATGCTTCGCACATGGATCACGAGATGCAGTTCTCTAATCTGACTTCCTTCTACAAGAACCAGCTCCAGTCAGACGCAAGTGGACCCTATGGCGCAGACTACGGCTTTGGTTACGGTAATCCCAATAATCTCTCGCGCATCATGAGCTTGTACAGCAGTAGCAATCTGAAAAAGGCCAAAAAGGACAAGCCTACTGCTATGCGGGAAGCCGTGGGACTGGATGAAGGTATTGTCGAGTACGACCCAGCCAGCGAAGAAGCCATCATCAGCCGGATCAAAGAAGGCGGCTGGGACGGCACGACAACCTCCGAATCGCGCGCAACACAACTGTCTGACGATGTGCGCTTCACGGCTGATCTGCGCCCTATACCTACTCTCCTGCGTACGAAGCGTGCCAAACGTTGCCGTACATGCCGCCACATCCTCGCGCGACCCGAGACCAAAATCTCCAGCTCACGATACAAAATTAAACTCCTCGCCTTGAACAACATACCGCACATTTCCCTCCGCGCACTGCCGAACCCGCAACAATTCAACACCAGCACCTCCTCTTCCATGACCCTCCCGCCTGCTCAGCCAACACCTCCTGGCGCACCAGTCAACTACGACGCCCTTCAGCCCTTCCTCCCTCACCCGTTCCTCCTCACGATCCGCAACCCTCTCTTCGACTCCATCCACGTCACCCTGGCCACTCCGGCCGTCACACCGGGCCGCATCGCCTCCAAGATCACCATTCTTTGTCCCGAGTTCGACGTTGGCGCGAACACCGACGTCTGGGATGAGGCGCTCAACGCGAGCAATCCTACGTCTGGAGCTGGCAGCGGCTCTGCCAGTGCGCCGGGAACCCTGCGCGGCCGTCCCGGCGTTTCCATGGATCCGTATGGTGGCGGGTCGCACGCGCTCGAGGCGGGCAAGATCTGGGACCGCGGCCGTAACTGGACGACCGTCGTGGTCGAAATCGTGCCGGACCGCGCCGAAGCCTCCGAGCTCGAGGGCGGCCTTGATGAGGATGAAGACGTGCTTGAGGTGCCGCTGTTTGTCCGGATTGAGTATGAGACAGAGGTTGCGGTGGAAGAAGCAAGAGAAGCAAGAGAGAGGGAACGTGAGAGGGAGAAGGCGAGAGCCAAGCTGGGAGGTGCAAAGGATGAGGGTGATGATAAGGAGGGCGGTGATGGTGGACGTGGCACGCCTGCGCTGCCGCCGGGCAAAGTCAGGAGGGAGGAGGCGTTTTGGTGTGTGCTTGGCGCGGGCAGGATAGGTGCGCTGCCGAAGTTGGGTTGAGGAGACAGAGAAAGAGATGTCTTGAACTGGCGCTGGAGAGGGCCATAGGTACGGAGTAAAAAGAACGTCGGCGTTAAGCGAGTTCAGATACCCTCTTAGCGAGCGCAAGTCGAGGCCAAAGACATTTCAAAAGTCCTGTCTACATGTAATCTGCGTAGCATTTGCAACGCGAGCACTGTGTCCAGCACAAAGCGGAAAGCAACCACTATGTTCTTTGTGCTGGACGAAACCTGTGGCCACTTCCATGTCCTAGCAGACACTTGTTGAAAGGAGCTACGAGGAAGCTCTTACCTGGAACCTCGTCCATGCCCAGCAAGCGTGGTTTACTGCCCAAGTAGGCCTTGAGAGTCCTTGACCGTATGGGAATCGGTTTGGCGGGCAAGCGAAAGTCTTCTGGCCACAAAAGCTGTAGTGTTGGTCTCGAAGTTTTGTTGTCTAAATCCAAGTCAAGCTTTTCAAAGACTTGATCGTACGCTGGAAACACTTGCAGTTGTGCTTGGACATATCTTTTAGATTGATGTCGCAAAAGCCCATCTGGTGAGTGCTTGGATCAAGCGGCAATCAGTTGAGAGGAGGCTGAGGGAGCAAGCTAAACAAAACCTCGAGGCAGCGGCAACGCAAAGCTGAGCTCTTAGGCTAGATGAAGAGCGACGTACATACACTCGAAAGGCCCATTGACTCCGATGAACAGTAGAGCAAAAGAAAACAACGAGGAAAAGGGCAAAAAGTCGGGGCCCCTGCAGTGACCCTTATAAAACCCTTGCCATCAAGAACCCTAGCTGAGAAGGATTTTCCCCGACAGGAATCACCCTGCCGTGGATCGAACCCCTAACCAGTCGACTATTGTGCTATGTGCGCGGCCCGGGTGGGCAGAGGCCCATTCAAGGGTCTTATTACTAGGGGAGCAGTCCGCCACACCCTTACGCCACACGGTAGTCTCGGTTCAGGGAACGATGGGATATGAAGCTGGCGGATTTGATTATTAGGTGTCTTTAATGGTGTCATGTGCTGGAGGAACACCCTGCTGGTGGGCTGTGGTGCCTGCGGTCGTCGTCTTCGCCATCGTCATCGCTGGTGTTGGTGTTGACCACGCTGCCACCAACCCTCGCTGCCGCCGTCACTTCACCCAAACATCGTCGAGTTTAGAAAATCCGCTTGCTGACCATGCCTTGCCTCTGCTGCAAATGATCATACTACCATGGAATCTCTCAGTTTGTTGTCACTACTCGTGGTGACTGCGTTGTCGTCGTCGTCGCCGCCGCCGCCGCCGCGCCGCCGTCACTTGACCCAAACACTCTCAAAATTTGCCAGCAAGCTCGCACACCATACCCTCATCCATGCTGTTCAGTATGCTCACCCTGATGGGCAAGCTCGCCAAGGACTTGCTTGCGCCTGTCCACGCCAGCCGCTCACTGGCCGGGAAATCAAAAAGCCGCTTGGTAAAGTTCACGCTTCGGCTCAGGGACAAAGTGAAAACCAGTGTGAAATGAGTTGAAACGTGGGTATATCAATGGGCATTTGTCCTCTTGGACCTTTCCATAAACCAGAATCCTGTCCTCCTCACGCTCCGTCCTTCAACCTTAGCTTCATCCACCTCGGTGTTGACCTCGCCCCAACAACCATCTCTCCACTCAGCAGCCACCCCCACACCTTTAAGTACGATCCTCTCTTACTTAAATACCTGGAGACCTCACGCTGACACGCATTCTCAGGACCTCCTCGAAACCTCTCACCAATACCACCACCACCACCACCACCACCATGTCCGCCGCTCTCCTCGCCACCATCTTCGCAGCGGCTCCGACGGCCAACCCAGCTACAACCAGGGCCACCAAGCAGCCCAACGAGAACGAAGCCCGGCACAAGCGGGAGAGCCTCTCGAATGAGGCATGGGTGCGCGTCGACCCTGCCGACATCGTCCGTCATGTCAAGGGGAATCGGTGAGTCTCGCTCTACCAAGCTTCCCGACAGCATTGCGATACTCCTAGCTCTCGGCTCTGCAATGGCTCTCTGTATGTAAGTACTGACATTTCTGACAGAGGCACATCTCCCTCAAGACCACCACCAGCTGCTGTTGCCAAAAGGTGAGTATCCACACTTCTCTTAATTGCTCCAGATTTCTCTGACACCATCTCAGCAGGGCCAACACAACCAGAAGTAGAAGCAGCAGCAGCAGCAGCAGCAGCAGCACCACCACCACCACTACCACCACGAGGACCAGCAGAGCCCACCAGCGCCCGACCCCAAGCAGCCGACCCAACGCCCGCCGCGCCGGCATCCGCAAGCTGAGCAAGCGATCACTAGGCACGACCTTCAGCGTGCCCTTCGCGCTCCCGGCGAACGGCAAGACGGACAAAGAGGCGCTGAGAGAGGGGCGCCGCTCGCAGACGACGACGGCCGCCTGCAAGTTCCCTAGAGCGGCCGAGAACGCGAGTGCGAGAGTGAGCAGGGAGAAGGAGAGGGGGGAGAAGTGGTGGGAGGAGGCCGAAGCGAGGAGGGAGTCGGAGGCGTTTTGGGCGGGCTTTTTTGAGTAGTTGGACGCGAACGTTGGGGGAACTTGGGCATCGCTATTCGCAAAATGTCGGCCTCGGGATACTACATGGGCTTTTTGTTAGCGCCAGGATTAAGTTTGGAGTAGGAATTATTAGGACATCGGAGCTGCTACTCCACAATATCACTCCTCTCATACTAATACATGGACCTGAGCGAGTTTCCCGAATGTTGTTTGGCCATTAGCATTCATTCAGCGCTAACCTCATCTATCCCTATGCCATGCCACAAATCGCCACCAAATTTCCAGGTCCCTTAGAGGTAAAGACCCTCCGGTTCGCCTTCGCTCTTGGTCTTGAGCACGCGCTCTCTTGCGGTCCGGAAGTCGGCCATTTGCACACGCATACGACGCTCGCGTAGGGCCATGAGACCAGCTTCCGAGCAGATGGCCTTGATGTCGGCACCGGACAGGTCGTCCTTCTGGTTGATGAACTCGTCGAGGTCGACATCTTCTGCGAGCGACATCTTGGAGGTGTGCAGGGTGAAAATCTTCTTCTTGGTGTTTTCTGGTCCAAGTCAGTCATCGTCACGGTGGCATGTTCAGGAGACTTACGGTCGGGGTTCTCAAACAGAATCTTTCTGTCGATACGACCAGGACGAATGAGAGCAGGGTCAAGAGTATCAATCTTGTTGGTGGCCATGATGACCTTGACGTCTCCACGGTCGTCGAAGCCATCGAGTTGATTGAGAAGCTCGAGCATGGTACGTTGGATTTCACGCTCACCGCCAGAGGTTGATTCGTAACGCTTGGTTCCGATGGCGTCGATCTCATCGATAAAGACAATCGAGGGCGAGTGCTCCGCAGCGACCTGTACAGACTGTCAATGACAACATCACAACGTGTGCAACGCAAAGGACTTACTTGGAACAGCTGGCGCACCAGCCTGGGACCATCACCAAGGTACTTCTGGATAAGCTCCGAACCAACGATACGCAAGAAAGTAGCGCTCGTTTGGTTGGCCACGGCCTTGGCGAGCAGCGTCTTACCAGTTCCCGGTCCACCGTAAAGAATGACACCCTTTGGCGGTTTGATGCCCATCTCCTCGTACAACTCAGGGTGCAACAGCGGAAGCTCGACGGCTTCCCTGACCTCTTGAATTTGAGTCTCCAAACCTCCAATGTCTGCGTACGACTCTGTGGGGGCCTTGTCCAGCTTCATGACAGAGACTAGCGGGTCCGCGTCGTCCGTCAAGACACCAACGACGGAGACAGACTTGTGATGCAGCAGAATCGATGCGCCGGGTTCGAGAAGATCTTTGTCGACGAAGCTCATGATCGAGACGTAGTATTCAGGGCCGGTCGCAGAGGAGACAATTGCGTGGTCGTCGTCAATCAGCTCCTCCAAGTTACCAACGCCCATAGGGCTTCCTCTCATGTCATCTACCCGGCTCCTCTCATCTGCATTCCTGTCCAATGCATCGGCATCGCCACCGGCGGAAGCAGGCGTGGCCTGGTTTGCCGTCTTGGCCTTGCGAATCTGCTCCTGGTTCTCCACGTATTCCTCCTCCATCAACAGATGATCGTGGATCCGCTGCATGCGGAGGTAGCGAAGCTTGCATCGTGCCGTGGGGTAGACCGTCGGAAGCTTCGCGGCAGCGTTGGGACCGGCGTTCTTTTTCTTCTTGCGTCCGAGGCGGGTGGTAGGTTGCGGCGGCGGCTCGTACTTGGGCTTGTCCTTCTGCAGAGACGGAGGTCAACTTGCTGCTTGGTCGTCCCGTTGTAAACGTGGCAAGACGTACCTTGGAGTCCTTCTTATCCTTGTCTCCTCCGGGCGGACCACCGCCCATCTGAGACTGATTCGCGCCCTAGAAAGTTGTCAGCATCGCGTACCTGAGCTCGGCAGCGATAGCTGTGATCTTACCATGATGGCGACTTGGCGAGCGTGCTGTTCAAAGGACGATCAAGGACTGGAAAGAGACACGGCAAAAGGTTGCAAATGCAGGAGCGAGAATGCGTGGATGGGACAGGTTAAGCGGTGGTGATGGAGGAGATGGTGTTGGTAATGGCGCGCGCAGCTGTATCCAAGAGCTGCCCGTCGGGGAAGGCGCGGCATCATCCTCCGACGGTCACGTGCTTTAACGGCACCTCGCCCGATATCTTTCGTCATTTCACCTCATTGGCCGCCCAACCGCTGTACTCGACCTTCGGCTGCCAAAGGCTGCAATCCACGTCAAACTCCTCCTCAATCCCCAACTCACTCACCAACATCATTCTCGACCTCTCTGAGTGGTCTGTTGTAATCTGTTGCTTCTGTACCCCGTTTCGCTTTTTCCGACTTCCTCACCTTGTCCTCGAGCTCGTGCGGCTTCACTTTCCAAGGCGCGTCACGACCTTGGCGCGCTCTGATCCGTACCTCGACTCTCTCTTCTCACACTTCACACTTTGAGCCTTGTCGCTCTCTGGGTACGAAGAAGTCACCCGTGAACAGGGATCGCCATCCGTTTCGACCCGATCCTACTACTGGATTCTGCTTCACCTTTCCGGGCACTGCGTTGGGCAAGCTCTCACTACAACCACGACCTGATCTCGGACAACACAGGCCCACGCACCTTCCAGTGCACCGAGGAAAGTCTCTTGTCTTGCGGCCTCTTATCACCGGTCAACTCTTGACCAACCTCACTCAACGATTGGCACCATGGCTGGCAACCGCACTCGCCGCATTGCCAAAGAGATTGCCGACATCAAGTCAGATGTACACTCAGGAATCAGGGTGGACCCCCACCGCGAGGAAGACCTCACGCATCTGCGCGGCTTTTTCAAGGGACCGCCAGACACGCCGTACGAGGGAGGAGAGTACTCTGTCGACATTAAGATACCAGTCGACTATCCCTTCAGGCCACCGCTCATGAAGTTTGAAACAAGAATCTGGCATCCCAACGTCAGCTCACAGACAGTAAGTCTTTGCCGCTTTGGAGCTATAAGCTCTGGCCTTAACCCGCCTTTGAGTGTAGTGCTGACACCACCTTAGGGCGCCATCTGCCTCGACACCCTCTCGCAAGCGTGGTCACCAGTCCTGACAATCAAGTCGGCCCTCATCTCCCTCCAGTCTCTCCTCTCTACCCCCGAACCAAAAGATCCACAAGACGCCGAAGTTGCCGGCCAGCTGTTGAAGCATCCTGCCGAGTTTGAACACAAGGCACGCGAGTGGGCTGTCAAGTATGCTGGAGCTCCTAGAAAAGATCTCGGACAAGGTAGCGGCGGCGTGACGGAGGAAACCCTGCGTAAGAAGAAGGAGGAGAGGAAGGCGGAGCAAGAGAAGCAGAAGCTGGCTGCGTAAGTGTACCTGCCACAGAGGCATGAACACCTGCTGACAACACTCAGATACCACGGCTACAACAAGGACCTCATCGACCGCTTCGTAGCCATGGGCTTCGATGTCGAAAGTGTCGTCTCTGCATTCGAGTATGTCGGCATCGATAAGATGGATGGCCAAGACTACGAGCTCGAAGAGGCGTACATGGGCGACATCACCGCGAGGCTTTTCAACGAAGCCTGATTTTCGACTTGATTTATTGCGACTTATTTCGGCATACGGGTGGTATTGATTTTGCCCCCGTGCATAAAGAGGTTCATACGGCGACGGAATGGTTATCGGTGTCTATGGTGACATTTGGTCAAATAGGTCGGTCTGGCGCACGGTCAAAGCATCCATCACTTGCAGATTTCCGAGAAATCCTTTTCTCTTACCTAGGATTAGTTTAACTCACTGGCTATACTTGCTCAACCAACATATTTACTGTTCAGCAGCTTCTGAGTTGAATCAAACTTGGGTCCCCTTTGGCGGTCGAGTGTTGGTGTCAGCTTCAGGTTGCTTTCGCGTTGCGGCCTGAACCGTGATTCGTTGCAAGTGTTGCCAATTCTGTCAGGCTTATTGAGCAAATCGTTCTGCGACTAGCTGATGGCAGGCCCGACTCATCCTCCCCTAGATGCAAGCTCTAATCTTGTTCCTCAAGACATTGGTTCATTGATGCTAAACGGGTTCTCGATTTCGAGATGCGCATGTGTCCAAGAAATTCTGGTAAGAAATGACAGATGACTATTGACTTCTGTCAGAATTCGCATACTAGTAGTATCCATTGAGTGCGGGACACAAGCTCTGTGTCGGTGTCGAGCTTTTGAGAACAAAGCCCGACGTATTCAGCCGGATCCGGTAAGTCAGACCTCGAACAAAGACAACGTGGGTAGTAAGAATTCTGACATTGACATGTCATGCTTTGTTCTGCTCCTCGACACAATCACTTGCGAGGAGCTCTTCTCTGTCCGAGAGGTCGAGGACGAAGTCCTGCGCAAAAATAGCAAAAAAGGATGCTCCTAGCTGCATCAGCCATCTCAACGCCCAATCTCCCAATCCGCCGACTTCTAAAACTATGCCAGTCGTAATCATGGTCAGCTCGCATCATGATCAAGGAGGAGCGCGAATCCGGCCTCTATGTCGCCATGGAAATGTGGATGATAAAGCGCATGGCCCGAAGCGGCACGCCTCTTGACATTGCATGCTCGTCCTCGTCTTCTTTGACAGCATGAAAGGATGGACAATCCTTTGCTGCTCCAGTGCTCGTCCATTGAAGAGAAGGACGAGTCGACAACGCGCGCATCCCAAAGTTCCCTCTTCTTCACACTCACCGACGGCTGACTTCCAACCCGGACTTGCTTTCGGTCTTCGACGCGGTCTACATCAAATACTTCCAGGATCGGGCCCAAGGTTCACGCACGCGCCATCCAACACATACGGATAGAGGCATCATCTGCTTCAAATATGGCATCAGACGGAGGGTCAGGGGGTGACGCGCCCGCCGACCAGGAACAAGATCCGCCCCGTTGGCACGAAATCAAAAATCAGATCACAGCGCCTTCCGAAGCAGTGCTACGACCAAACTTAGATCCGCTGGATGACACTGATGTACAAATCATTCCAAGACAGCAAGCCCCTGATGATGAGCCAGCCCACCTAAGACTAGAAAGGGACATTCCGCGACCTCTCGACGACGATGCTCCAACGCAATACGTGGATCCTCCGGCGCAGGGGACCGATCAAGCCGATGTGACCGGCTTCGTACCCGAGCAAGCCTTTGTCAGTCTGAACAATTTGCCGCGCCTTCTTGGACTAATGAACATACCACGGGAACACCCTGAATGGGTCAAGTTAAAACAGTTGCGCGAAGCCAGAGCAAATGACAAGAATCCAAAACAGTATTTGAAAGATGAGCGGGGACAGGTGATAAACATCACGAAGAAGAGAGCGGGGAAAAGAGACGAAAAGGTGCCCGCCGAAGTTCACCAAATACTACCACGGAGGATCTCATCGGCAGTGGAAGGGTGGAGAATGGCCATGTGGCTGCTCTACGACCGCTATATTACAATGGACGACATACAAATCCGCATAAGAGAGCCCAGGCCAAACTTGACTACTCTGAATATGAGAGTGGCAAGATGGCGAAAGTCGGAAGATGGGGGCCAATTCACCTTAGAGTCCAGACAAAAGAAGTCGGATCCCAAAGGTGCCCAAGAGGTGGATGTGGAGATTGCAAAACAGCACTTTCCAGACCCTCCCGAAGACTTGGACAAGGACAACGCTGTTAATTACTTGAACAGTATGGCCAGAGAAGGCACGTTCAATGGCATATTTTGGAACTCCCCCTGGAAAATTTTCAGATACATAAATGACAAAGGCCAAGAGAAGGTTCTGGTCCAACAAAAAGATCCAAGGTACAAAAATTTGTACTTCGAGGCCGATCAGTTTGATGGTACGGACGCAAGGTGGGACCGTCCATTGCATGCTCTGTGGGAATCTTACTTTCCACCCTCGAAGGCGAACAACGACGAGGCCGAAGATATCGAACCTGACCACCTGGAGAGTGATTTCAATTCAATCCTCGGCATTGTTCGGCGACTTGACGCTGAATGCCGCTCCATCGATGTAGACGTGCTGGATCGAGAAGAAATCAGAGACACCGGAAGACTGGACTTCTCCGCTAGGTTTGCGATTCAAAACGCCGGCCGATTGCTCTCAAAGGTTACAAATCATCTCAACGACCACGCTGTGAAATTAGGATTCCAAAAGAAGTGGAACGTGGATGATCTTTTCAAGACCCCCCTCCGCGGGAAAATCAGGGATATCAACACGAGCCCAAGGAGAGCGGCAGAACGAGTGAGACGAACCATTGAGAGCTTACATGATGAACTTTTCCAGAAACTGGAATCATGGAACTCTGCGGCTTTGGGGACATCAAAATTGAAGCCTTTAACGAAACAGAATGGACAGAGTGGAACCAACCCCTTGAGATATGAAAAGCTTGACAAGACGGCCGTCCTGAAAAAGCTAGTGATATACTTCGGGAACCAATACAAAGCGGTCCATGAGCTCAGCGAAGACTTTCAAGGGGAAACAGACGTCGAAGGAAAGAAAACTAAAGGCGAAATTTTCACCGCTGCCGCAGAGCAGCTTATCAAGCGCATGATTTCGTCGTACCGAATGCAGGCTGAATTTCTGGAATTGCCCAGCGTTTACTACCTCAAACCGTTTGAAGACCAAACTGCCAAACAGCAACAAGTACAACACCTCTTATATCATATGTGTAGGATAATGAGGCGAGAGATTAAAAAGTATCCTAAAGATCCAATATTCGAAAATTTTGGGAAAGGAAACCTAAGAAGGGGGGCAGCCTCCGAACCCAAAGGCCTCCACAACCAACTACGGGAAGAATCACTGGAAGACTACCGAGGTAAGAAACGGAAGATGGAAGAAGAGAGAGGAGGACCGCAAAGGAAGAAGCAAAAGGTGACACCTCTGTCGCCCGTCGTCGGGACCTCCCCTACCAGTCCATACAACAAGATCCACGCGAGAGACCGGCTCAACGCCGACCGCCTCATCGCAGATCTCGACCAGGTTCTTCTCGCTCACGACAAACGCATCATCTCGGCCACGCACACCACGTTCGCCGATCGTCTTAGCTACGCTATCAACCATCTTGGCTTTGAAGATGTCATGGGCCACTACCGAATCAGCGCGCCTGTGCTGCAAATCATTGAGGGTAAAGCAAGATCTGCCGTCCATAGAAATGCCCGCGAACCTATTGCGAGGGCGGTCGACGACGCCTTATTGGCTGCGAGATATATTGGCGCATCGCTACAACCCAGCGACTCGAACAACAATATGAAATCGTTCTACACGAACGTTGCGAACGCATTGAGAGAGGCCATGCCCATGTGGGTCGCGCATGTGCGGTTCAATCTCCAGAACGATAGGGATTACGACACGGCGCATCCCCGAGAAGTGCAAGACGAACAAAGATATGGCACTCCCAGTCCTCCGCGGAGCGAAGCCAGTCCTCCGCCGATCCCACGTGTCTCCTCATTGCAGCAAGTCATCGGTAAATCCCCTACAAGTCCATACTCCGGACTCCCTGCGGACGACCAGCTCAATCTCACCCGCCTCAACCAAGAGCTCGACCTTGTCCTCCAGAAACATGGAAAGACTATGGCCTTCGAGTCCGATGACAGCTTCATCACACGCATCCAACAGGTGGTCAGCAGTGGCTACGAAGACGTCATGGGTCACTACCGCATCGCTGCGCCCATCATCAGGTTGCTCCGCGACAGCGGCACCCAGGACAGTGACAAGCAAACGCTTGCTACTGCAGTTGACGATACTTTGCTCGCCGCAGGGTACACTTCTGCGCTTCTGCGGGTTGGCGGCCCTGCTGTCGGTCAATACTTTTCCGACGTGGCAGACAGGCTGGAAACGGTGCTAGAAATGTGGGTCGCGCAGGTGCGCTTCGAGATACAGAACGACGAGAACTACGCTTTGGCACATCCCAATCAAGGTTAAGCTGGTGCTGCGGGCGAGTAGACGACACAACATCAGGGCCTGTTTAAGCGACGGGCGAAGAAGACGGCCAGAGTGAGATGCACGCGAGAAATGCACTGAAATTTGCTTGCGGGAGGCAACAGCACGGAGCGCAGATGGAAGCAGCTGGAGAGTTTCAGGGGGAGACTGTTTTCTGGGTGTGTTTGATTTGAAAGGCATTCTTTGTGGAGTCAGTGCTTTCGTTTGTGTTGATTTGGACGGCGCCTGTCAGGGCGGCTTGTCATGGGAGTTGTTTCGAGTGGTAGTCAATCAATCGCAATTTTCGGTGCTATGGTCGAACCAGCTGTGCAAAACTCATCGCAAAGTTGTGGACTATGAGTTCTCAAAAACCAGGTGACCTGAAATCTGATTTGGCAGTAGATGAACAATCGATCAAACCCTCTGACGTGCTTCGATTTCACGCCCCACTCAACTGTAGAGGTTTCAGAATGGGAAAAAAAAAGACTAACTTTACTTGCCTTCTCCGCAGCGGCAGCAGCATACCAGACTTCCGCAATACAGATCTCTACTTCCTAAACATCACACCAGATGCATCAGTCCACATGACAAGGCAACCCTCCAAGACAAGTGCACTGCCTCCCCTTGATAAGCACCCCCTGAAACACCAACACCAACATCAAACCCCGCCACTCATACCCCCCACCCCTCCATCCATCTCCTCTCTCACCAACTCTCCGCAAATCTCCAGCTCACGCGCGTCTCGCAAAATGCGCTCCAACCACCCAAGTCCCCCACATCGCCCTCCATCCATCCACCTCTCCCCACAAAACTCATCCATCCAAAATCACAGCATTTAGTGCGACGAGCCAACGGCTGATCCCTTGCACTGCCTTCCATCCTCATCTCTGGCCCCTCTCTATGCTCTCCGGCGGGTTTGTGGGTTGAAGGCGTTGGTTGTGAATCAGACTTTCAGAACTGCCGTACCCACGCTCTGCAAGTTGGTCGCCTGTTGCGCACGAGCTAGCGCTAGGTGGTAAGCCTCAGCGCCATACACCGTGATTGCTTGCTCGCTCGTCTATCGTCGCTCATCCTATACCACCTTGATGTGAGTGGGGAGAAGCGACGTCGCCGGCGAGTGGAGTTTTGGATCATCACGGCGTACACACGGCTGCTGGCCGGGCGTCTTTGCCTGCGGTTTTCCTCCATTTCGCTTCCTCCCTTCCCTCGTTTTCAGTCTGTGCCTTTCAGATCTGCTAAGCTCAACTCTGCGTGCAAAGGTGCAACAAGAGACACACTACTGAGTTCTACGGCATGCCGTTTCGCCATTCATCTCCCACTTCACACCACAAAGTCGATCGGATCTCAAAATAAAAGTTAAGATAAACTACACCAACCAATTCCGTCACCAAGTAAGTCTACATATCTACAAGAAGCCATAGCCACTGCCACCGCTCCAAACGCTTCCATCTTGCACCGGGTAACAAGTCGGTCACATAAGTTCTATCTACACACGCCATGCGCTCGCTGCGCTTAATTCTGTCGTATCGAGTACAAGGGGGGTCGGGTCGGGTCGGGTCGGGCCCGGGTGGAGTAAAAAAAAAAAAAAAAAGTTGAAAAAACAAATCTATAAGAGGGGTGATGCACAGGCTTAGAAGCGAAGAAGAGCTGACGACAACGTCGTGAGGAGAAGAGCAGAGACGAAGAAAGAATAAGTGGGGGTCGTTGAGAAGGAAGAAAAAAAGGAAGAAAAAATTGACACCAAGCCTTCCACAGAAGAGGAGGAGGGGAGAACGCCCGAGTTGAGTTCGGAAGTCCTGCACACCAGACGCACTAGAGGCTAGCCAGCCAGCCAGCCAGGTTTGGGTCGTTGTCGTTGTTGCATGTGTGTGGGAGAGAGGGAAGAACCAAAGGAGAGAGGGAGAGAGGGAGAGAAGGGGAGGAGCGAGGCAGCACAGCGGAAGCGATGACATCCAGTTTTGCGACTGCCCGTTCCTTTCCTCCTCACCCAGCACCTCGCTCTCTCTCTCTCTCCCTCTCCCTCTGCACCCACGCATGCTCCTTTGCGCCGAGCACTCCATCCCAAGCAAAGCGCTCCATCCATCCGACCTCGCCTCCCATCGTTTTGTCATCGGTTCCCGCGACCGTGGTCCTTTGTCTTCCGCCATTCATCCCTCCCAACCATCCAATTGTTCGCTCGCTCGCTACTTCCTGCCTGCTTCTCATCCGCTTTGTCACCATTCGAGAGAAAAGGGATCCAAGACAGCGGCACAAGGACGCAAATAAGAAAGACGGGGACGATAAGACAACAGACAATAAAAAAGTGTGTTGGGCGCCCCATACGCCACAGTCGTAGAAGCGTAGGTAGCGTCTCCAAGCATGGAGAGAATAATCAAAAGCCAAAAATTTTCGTGTTTCGTGTGCTGTGAATAGAGGCAGCGAAGAAGAAAAAGGTGGTAAGGGGTCTTTGAGAAGAAGAAGGGACATAATCTGAGGTGAGGTGATACAAAGTTGTAATTTGTGAGGGTAGGAGTAGTGGCTACTGCCCTTTAAGTGATGATTTGATTTGTTGTGTGGTAGTGGTGTTTGTATGGTCTGTCGAGGAGGGTGATTTGAAGAAGGTAAGGTAGATTGACAGGAAGAAAAAAAGGAGACAGGAAATAAAAGGGTAACGGGTTTTGAACATCCAAAGAGCCAGAAGCAGCCGCGCGCTCAAGAACAGTAGCCAAACAAGAAGCGCGTCCTCCCAAGCGAAAAAGCAAAAAGTCCTCCGTTGCGTTTCGTCGTGATAGGTAGATGGTGCTTGCGCTTAGCAGTAGCCGCGATGTCGAGTTGTAGCTCGTCCGATGCGAGCACGCTACTCCTCGATCCTCTCCATCAACGAACAGCGGACGCCCTTTTTCGTGCCCCTCCCCTTGCTCTTTGGAACCCGAACAGAATGAAGCTCGACAATCTGGCATCCGACTGCGTGTTTTGCAGTCTTGGTATCTTTAACAACTCCCCCCATCGTCGCTCCGTCCATCTTGTCAACCAGGCGCCAATACTCGTCGGGCGCGTCTTCTCCGTCTTCCAGCGGGTCATAGTCCTCGGCATTCGTTTCTTTTCCTGCGTCGTCTTCCTGAAACAGCCAGTGGGTCGAGTCGATCGTGCCGGCTTCTTCAACACACATACGACGCCTCGAGTCCGCCCACAATCCCAAGCGTCTCATCAACCACCTTTTCGAGCTCCGTCACGCGCTCGCGCAGCACGTGGTTCTCGCGCCACAGGTCAACGTGCTGCTGGCCCGAGGCGGCATCGTTGACCCTAATCTTGCCGCCGCTGAGCACAATTGGGTTGTTGGCGCGAAGCGCTGGGGGCGAGGCCTGTTTGGACTGGCGCTTCTGCACCAGGTTCTTGTCAAAAGTGCTCTTGCGCTTCATGTGGCCCGGGCGAGGGGCAGGGGGCGCAGACGTCGGGCCGGTGGTTGACGTCGGCGTGGGACACAGGTCGATTTCATCCGCGTCGGAGACCATGGAGGCCGGACGGCTGAAAGCGCCATCGTCGACGGCAATGGTTTCGCTCTCAGACTCGAAACCGGAGTCGCGGTCCGAGATGACGGATTCGTTCCCTGTCAGATTGCTGGCCGCGCTCTGACGCTTCTCGCACTTGCAGTTGGGGTTGCGGGCAGCGCGCGCATCGTCCTGCCGCTGCATCTGGCGCTCGGCCTCGAGCTGCTCGCGCAAGCTGTGGATTTCCTTGTCGCGCTTCTCCAGGTCGAACTTGTAAGTGTCGACCTGGATCTGCAGGTGCTTGGCCCGAGCTTCCGCCTCCTTCTTTTCCTCCATCATGGCGTCCTCCTCCAGACGAGTGTCTTGCATTGCAAAGTATAGTGCCTTGTAGGACGCCTGGAACTGCTCCAGGAGCGCCTTGCTCGAGGTGTGGAGGATTTTGTAGGAGGCCGGATCCTGCGGGTCCAGCTGGCCATTGGGAAACAGAGCTTCCTCAATGTTCATGACGGATAGGAGGTCTTGGGGTTGATTTGGGTCCACCTTTTGCGCCGGACCGCGGGAGAAGAAGGACGAAAAGAAGTTTTGCTTGCTCGCAGTAGAGTGGGTGGAAGCAATTGACGCGGTGCTCTGGCGATTGGAGGCCATGCTCGCACGGGACTTGGCCGGGGCACGAGTGTAGGAGCTGCCGTTGTCCATGATGGTGTCGAGGTCTTCTAATTCGAGGTCCGAGTCGCTTCCAATGTCTGATTCAGAGTCTTCCTCGGAGGAGGAGGTGAAGCCGATTTGAAAGGACACTGAAGGGCCGTTGAACCAGTCGGCAAAGAGGGAGGAGCTCTTTGCTGTGCGGCCCTGGAGCGAGGCAGCAGTGACGTCTCTGCTTTGTTCGATTGGGACCCGGCGCGATGGAATGAATGAAGCCAAAGACTTGGGAGGCGAGGAGGAGAGGTTGGCGGCGCAGGCGGTTGCGCGATGGACTAGCGGTCTGCACGAGTCGAGGAGAGAGGTTGAGGATTGCTTGGTGGTAGAAAGGGGGAAGTCGTGGTCGAGGTGGGAGGGATCAGATGGCAAAGTAGTGGGCGTCAACAGGGCAACAGGACGTGGCAGCTGCACAGCATGGTCCAAATTTTCGTTGTGTTGTCTTGTTGACGACGGGCTCCGGAGGGGAGAGGTAGCGGTAGGGGAGTTGGGGCGGTCTCGATTGGTGGTAGTGTGTCGCAGACCACCAGATGCTCCTTGCGAAGATGCGGTGGGTATGGCCGGGGGGCGAGTGGAGGGGATAGTCATGGGTACCGCGGATTGAGCGGCCATGAGCTCGACTTGGGATTTGTTATTTCGGAGGGAGCAATTGGGTTTGGCGGCAGTCGGCGTTTCTGGTAGGTTTAAGGTGGTAGAGCTTCAGCCCTGCGCGAATGGGTGGTGAGGAGATGCAACTCAAAACGGTCAATTGATGAAGAGCAGTTCGGCACAGCCGGCAAAGGCGGAGACTGCAAGAGTGGAGAGGGCGACAGCAGGGAACAACAGTGCAAGAGTGTGGCCTGTCCATGATGATAATTTGTATACAGAAAAGAGGTGGCAGACAAGTCGTTGTCCTACTGAAGATGGTGGCATGTGGCTGGGCTGCCACACAAACAGCGAGGCGTCCAGGATCCCCAGGAAAAGCGTCCGGAGGCTGAAACACTCACGTCATGGTGCACTTCAGGGTCTTACTGCAGGTGGGAGCACTAGAGTAGTACCTCTCGTACTCGAGATGGTCTTGTTGTTGTTGTTGTTGATGTCGAGGCCAGGCGCTGGTGTTTTCTGGTGCCTGGCCTATCCCGAGCTGTCCTGACACGCGACAGGCCCTGCGCTGGTGCCCTGTCACTCGTGGCCGCCCCTGGAGTCGATCTAGCCCAACGACCCGGCAAGGACTTTTGATCGACATTCCATCTCAATTCTCAATTGATGAAGAATTGAACATGTTCGACTCGGATTCATATAATCCTCACTTTCTGCGTCGAACATACTGCATTCCACTGACGTCGACATCCCTGAGCATTGTGCGCACCGCCCGACAGTAAAGCCGTTCCCAAGTTTGGCTATCCAGGGATTGACGACGGCCATGCGACTGCAATCCCTGGTTATACCCTGACGGCACCTCTCACCATCTTCGCTTGCTGCCGCCCATCCGCCGCTATTGTCTTTTTGATATTCTCCGAAGTCTGTTCCTGCAGATGCAATTTGCTTTTGCTGCATAAGCCAACGGCCGCTTTGTCACTCACTTGCTGACCATCACTCAGACGCGAAATGGGGATTGGCCCTTTGCGAATCAACCGCTCTGTTGCTTTTTCTGTGCGAAATGAGCTTGCCAGTCAACCGGTACGCTACCACTGAGTCTGTACCGTCTCCTTTTCGCTCCATCCTTTTCTTCTGTTTTCGGACATCTATCTTGGTCGAGCATTGAGGTCATCATGATACCACTGAATGCACTCCACGTTCGCTCTCCACTGCTTACCAGCCACGCCTCTACATCCATGCAGTCCTCAAACACTCACCCGTTAGCGCGGCTGACGGATCCTGCCCCGCCCACTTCCACGTTATCTCGACATCGCCGATCGTCCCTTCCTCGCCATCACTTCCTTCGCATCGCCCTCTCGACCACATCACTTGGATCGCATCTCCCTGGACCACACCGTGCCTCTACCAAACTTGCTGAGCCGATGAAAAAAGACCACATTTGTCATCCTCCAACAGCTTCCCCGCGCCGCCACCATGGACTCCAAACACATGTATGATCGTCGCGCCTCAAACTACGACGACTCGCATCACCCCTCGTTTGCCCAAAACTTTGTCCAGCACGTGCCGCTGCAACCAGGCGACAAAGTCCTCGACCTGGCTTGCGGGACCGGCCTCATCACATTCCTGGCCGCCGACAAGGTTGGCCCCACGGGCGCAGTAGTCGGAGTCGACATCAGCAGTGGCATGCTCGACGTCGCACAAAAGAAGCTCTCCTCTCGCGACGGCGGCGCAAATATAACTTTCCACGAGCATGACATTACGCGCCTCGACGAGATATCCTCCCTGGTCGAGCAAAAGGGCACCTTTTCCGCCATCACAATCGCATCCGCCCTTGTACTTCTTCACGACCCTGCCGAAGCTATTGCCTCATGGCTACCGTACATGAAACCTGGCGGATACCTCGTTACTGATGTTCCACATCCGCAAAACTGGCTGCACATGTCGCTGATCGAGCTGGTGGCTCGCCACATGAAACTGCATTTCCCATACCACCGCATCTGGGCCTCGGAGGAAAACTCGCTGCGCTCGCTCCTGTCCACCGCCGGTCTCGAAGTCACCTCGTACAGCTTTGTCGAGTGTGTCGGCTACCATGAGAAGGCATACAGTCTTGACGATGCCGACGAGTGGTTCAACAAGGCCGTATCGAGCATCCCCGAAGTCAGTAGGCTGTTTGAGGACGAAGCGCTACACGAGGAGGCGCAACGCCTCTACCGCGGCGAATGGGCCAAAGTAGCGGCCAAAGACCCGCTGGGCCACGGCCGTGCTATCGACGTGGACGGCGTGTACGTTGCCGTGGCGCGCGCTCCGACGCAAACCACGTTGCCAACGCGGCCGGCGCCATCGATCAAGGACAAGGCCAAAGCCGCCCTACCAACACCGGCGCCAGCAGTCGACAGAGAAGTGGAGGAGGAGGAGGACATTGAAGAAGACGACGCACCCCTAACCCCAACCCCGACCCCCTCGTCCCCCCTCACCCTCCCCGGCTCCTGCCACTGCGGCGCGCTCAAATTCCAAATCAACGTGACGGCTGCCCCGGCCATCCCAACATCCGCCTCTCCCCCCGTCGTGCCCCTCACAGCCCTCACCTGCCACTGCCGCACCTGCCGCCGCATCAGCGCCAGTACCTCGCAGACGTACGTCCCCATCCACATGTCGTCCTTCCACTGGCTGTCCTCTCTCAACAAATCCTACCCCGCGACGCCGCACAACGGGCCTCCGGCTCTCCGGCCAAGGACTTTTGACGAGCACGCCGAGCGCGCCTTTTGCGCCGTCTGCGGCGCCGGCGTCTACCTGTGGTGGTTCGAGGACGACGAGGCGGACGAGCCGGGCGAGGCGCCGGGCGGCCAGAAGGCGTACGATGCCGCTGCTGCTGGCAACGACCACCGCAACGGCAAAACCAGCGCAAAAGGCAAGGGCAAAGAGACGGACGCGACGGCCCAAGACGGCCCCGACGCCGCCGCTGGAGACCGCGGCCACCGGCTGTGGGTTGCGGCGGGCGCGATTGCGGACACGGCGGAGCCGGACGCGGCGACTGAGGTGGCTGGCGGTGGAGGAGGGGGTGAGGCGGCAAAGGTGAGAGTTAGGATTGCGGTGTGCCATCATATCTGGCTCGCCGAGAAGGCGGCGTGGGATGTGTTGCCCCCTGATGGCGCGGCGAGATGGAGGGGCGAGGTCGGGAGTGAGGTGTGGGAGGAGTAGTAGTAGTAGTAGTAGGGGCAAAGGAGGGTGGGTGGTGTATGGATGTGTGGATGGAGAAAGAGCGTGGAGTTGGGTTGCATCATTGCTAGTACCTGCACCAGGAATTACCTACATGTAGTCGGGGCCTTGTCAGGCCATGTGGTCTATGAATACACAAAAGGAAGCGAGGCCAGTGAGAGACGAGAGGAGTGGTGGCATTTGTCAAAGAAAAATTTGCGCATTGTTGGACAGGAGGACGAGGCATTCAAGCTGACGGGGAGAGTCATCATTTGCGTCTTGCCTGTAAACGACCTGAGGCACGAGTAGGACGAGAGAGCATGAGTCGGTGGACATGGAGCACCCATTACACGGTACAGTACAGGCCAGCCAAGGCTACAGGCAGGCAGGCAGGCGGCACACAAGAACGCCCTCCGCTACCTTGTACATACCACAGAGTACAGAGTACAGACAGACGGACGGACGGACGGCATGCAGATTGTTGTTGTTGTCGAGATGCGAAATCAATATATACCATTCCACTCCCCCGACGCCGCCCCCCTTTCTTCTTGTCTTTTCTACCTACATGTACTCGGCAGTAGGTAGGCGGCGCGAAGCAAGGCATTTTGCACAAGTGGACAGACAGACATGTGGAACGATAGGGGGTGGGCCACTTAGTCCTTTTCTTCCCCCCCCCACCCCCCTTTTGTGCCTTGTGCTTCTTTCTCGTTCGTACACTTTTGTCAGGGGGGCAGGAGGAGCAGGGGAGCAGGCTTGGGCTTGGTAGGTGAGGGGAGGCGGGAAAGAGGGGGAAGTGGTCGGGGGGGGAGGGGGGGGGGGGGGGGGGGGGGGGGGGATGAGTGATGAGCGATGAGTGATGGAGAAAAGGACAGAGAGCAGCAATCCGAGGTACATGTGGAATTGAAGATGAAGGCAAATTAGGGGGGTCCAGATTATCACACGAGGCGGAGAAGCAAACAAGCAGCAGGCAGGCTGGAAGCGCGAGGCGAGTAATAATACATGTAGATAGACATCTTCGGCTTCCTCACATGCGGTCATGGTATGCTGGCTCTAACTGGCTGGCTCTGACTGGCTGGCTAGCTTTGTATCCCTCATTTCATTATTACAATCATCGTACATTCTTAAGAGGTCTTCTTCATCTTTACTTTACTTTGACTCCGACATGGTCAAATACAAATCAACCCCTGTTGTTTGTTTTCTTCATGCAAGACTTCGAGCGTTGCTGCTGCTGTTGGTACGCGCACACCTGGGTATCTCCGCCTCTCCCGTCTGTCTGCCTGTACATCTCGTCTCCAACGCGTCGTCGTCGCCCACCTCCCGTCATCATATGTGCTTTTGTGCTGCTGTGAGGTTACGCTCCCCCTTCTTCTCCGCCGGACCGTCTGACTGTGCTGCTGCCTGTCAATGCTTTTGCTTCGCATGCTGATGGTGGTACAGTGATGACAGGAAGGGGGGTTACAGAGCTCTCGAGAAGGAAAAAGAAAATGTGAAAGGGAAAAGAAATCAAAAAACGCCGGTAAACATGCCCGCCATCCAAACGCGTTGGAAAGGTAGACAAAGCATAGCCGCCCTTCGTGACGCAGTGATGCAAGGAGATGATGTCGTCCCGTCTTTCGTGATATGAGACATTACCGCTCCTTTCTTCCTGCGTGGTCTACACTTGCTCCTTCATTACGACTGCGGCATTCGCTCGCTGCCTTTATGGTCATTCAACGCCGCCGCCATGCCAGCTCGACGAGACCTTAGTCGCGGAACTCGTACGGCCGCTGCGGCCGCGTGTACTCCTCATACTCAGTCGCCGGACTCAGCGCGCTGGGAGCAATGTGGAAAGGCTCGGGAGCAGGACTCGGGCTGTTGCCATGACGCAAGTAGTCGTCGCCAGTGGTGGGACGATAGGCCGGGTGGTTGGGGCCAAACGAGTCGGCGGCGGCGTGGTCGTCGCCCGCGCCCCAGCTGACCTGGCGACCCGGGTGCTGCGGATGCGGGCCCGGCGAGGGCGTGTTGGCGAGGCGGTCCATGTCGACCAGCGACGAGTAGCCGGCCTGCAGCGTCGACGTGCGGCCGGGGATGGGCCCGCCCATGAGACCCGTGTGCTGCGAATCGGCGCCTGGCGGAGGAGGAGAGGCTGTGCCTCCCATGTGGGCTTGCGGAATGGGCGGGACTGGCGGGGCGCCCTCAAAGTCGTTGGGGTCGTGGTGGTCGTAGTGGGACGAGGCCGTCTCAATGTCGTTTGTTTCGGCGCTCCACACGTTTTCCGTGTCGAACTTGGACGTGGGCTCGTAGGCGGTGTTGCCGCCAAAGTAGGTCGAGTTGTCCGGGGAGGGGATGTGGTCAGGTGATTCCGAAGTGCCTGGCAGCACGCCGGTGCGGCGGTAGACGGAAATGTAGTAAAAGGAAATCACCGTGGTGAGGAGGAAGAGGAGGCTGTGTTTCTGTTAGTGGCTTGATCCGGTGTTTGTTTGTGGAGAGGGGCGTGCCCCCTGGAGCACGGTTGGGGTATGGGGGAACCGGCGAGTAAACGTACCAAATAATGACTCCAAATCCGACGGTTGCTTTGCTGACTTTGCACCTTGCTTCGCTGCCCCATTTGAATGTTGAGCAATTGGCAGACGAGGCGTTCTGTTCGTCGGCGCCCTTTTTCATGCCTTCGCTATTCCATGTTGCTATGCAGATGAAGGCGGCAAACCAGAAAACCTGCCCTCCGTCAGCTTCCAAAGCCTCAATTGTAAAGATCTTTCAGGGGCCGTACCGTATAAAGGCCGTCGAGCAGCGCAAAGGCGTAGGCGCTAGCAAAGCGCACCGTTCTACTCCACATGGGAACACCGACGAGATATATGAAGGCGGGCATTGTGAGGAAGCACTGGCAAGCGTTAGAATAGGCTCTCGAGGTTATTGGGGTTCTCAGGCAAGATTGGAGGCTCACCAATGCAAAGTAGTAAGCTGTGCGGCCATCGGTATCCGAACCCGTCAAGACGGCAATGGTAAGACATCCGGCGACAAAGATCAGGATGCCCTGTATCGCGTGTGCCGCGGTCTTGATCTTTTGTATTTTGCTTTGTTCTAAGCGCATCTTGGAAGCGCTGGATTGGTTGAGGGGAGGCGACAAGCGGCGTGGGGGTGGTGTTGTGTCTCCCTGAGATGTAGGACGACGTCACAAGAATGACTCGGTGGGAGGTGGTGTGTGGAATGGAGAGAGAGGGAGCTGTCGAGGATGAAGATTTAGAGGTTGAGAGTGGTGGAGTGGCGCGCGTGGGAAGAAGAGTGTGGGCTTCTAAGCCTCGATGGTGGCCGCAGCAGTGCCTGTAGCGAAGCAGCGGTGTCAAACCTGAAGCCAGGCGCACGCACAATTACGCGGACGGGGCGATGATGGGCTCCTGGAGTCGGGTGCCTGGTAACTTAGGATGCCTATTTTAGTCGCGTACGTGTGGCGCAGGCCGTCTCCGTTGCATGGGACGGCCCGAAGAGCGTTCGGCTTGCCCGTTGACTTGCTTAAGGTGCATCCCGAACAAACAATGAGCCAATGGCACACGCATTTACTGCCTCGGTCGACTTTGAATTGAATCTACCCGACGATCCTCGACAGACGTCATTTCATCAACCGTCCCCGGTTGTACAGCCGTGCCGTCTCCAGCGCTTGTTCAAACATCCGACTCCCCACAAGTCCAACCACTCTCTAGTCGCTCTTGCCCCGGGCCAACAGGCCGTCAACCTCTTTTTCGAGGTTGAGCAGATCCGTCTCTTGCGGCTCAAACTCCAGCGCGTTTCTGACCCATTCCTTGGCCTCCTTCGCCCGCCCCATTTCCACCAAACACCTGCCCCTCCTCCACCATGCCTTTGCATTGCCAACCTTCTTAAGCTCGACGCTTGTCTCGGCGTCTACGGCTCCCTCGGCCCAGTTCTGCATCGCCATGTGTGCTTGCGCCCGATTCGAGTAGAGTCCCGTCAGTTCCTCTCTGACCAAGCCACTCGGCTCCCACGCCGGCCGCTGCAGCGCCATGTCGATTGCCAGGCTGTACATGCGAATCGCATCGCCATGCTGACCCTTCTTGTACGACGTGTTGCCAGACTCGCGGAGCTTGGTGATTTGCGCGCTGCGCTTGGGGTGGACCGGCACTGGAGGTGGTGGCGTTTGTCCGGGCGTGTCGAGCGAGATGATGTTGCGGTGCAGCGCGTTGACTTGGTCAATCTCCTTCTGGAGTGGTATCGAGGGCGACGTTGCCGATATGGCCTTTGTCTGAGGGTCCATGTGGAGAGGCAGCTGGACAAACGTATCCTCTTCCATGACGGCGATTTGCGGTTTGGCGGATCGGGAAGAAATTCGAGCGTGGCAAGGCGCGGAGGCGAGGATTGTGACTTGGAAAGACTTGTCGCAGAGCGAATAGACGAGGGGAACGTGCGCAGAGTTGTGACGTTGAAAGTGGTGGAGTGGTTGCTGAAAGAGGACAGAGAGCCATCTCTTGGATAGCGCAGAGCCACGTCCCTCAGCCACAGTGGCGCGGCACGTCAACCGAGTCCGTCAATCCAACCTCCTCGAATCCGCCTCGAGTCTCCACCCAGCCGTCCGTATAGGAAGGCCATGCAGAGGCCCTGCCCTGCCACACACCGCTGGCTGCCTGTGACGCCATGACAACTCCCGAGCCATGTGCTCTCTCCTGCCTAGGAGTTCGGCGCTCCCGGGAGACTCGACAAGACTGCAAACTTCATCAACATCTCCACCTCTGCCGCTGACTAGTTAGCTTGCGTACCTAGCCCCCAGATTTTCGCTCCAGTCCACTCTTTACTCGCTCAGCCCCTACCTCTCCCTCGGACATGCCGCACTTTTCCCACGCTCCCGAAGCGCGTCTTGGGCGCAACGACTCGAAGAACCCTGCCACTACCTGCAAGGGCGTGACGTCTGCTGGCAAGCCATGCCGCCGCGATATATCCGCCAACAAGCCCTCCAAAAATGGTGTCTTGGCCGTTAGCCAGATTGACGACGTCGAGGCTGCCGCTGCCTTTTACTGCTGGCAGCACAAGGACCAAGCCGAGCGGTTAGTCCAGCAAAACTCGAGTGCGCCGAACAAGCCGGCAAGAGCAGACACCCACATTGTGCCCTTGAAACAGAGGAGCAGCATAGACACATTGGTCGGCAGGCTGGGCATTTTGGATGTCGAGGACGGCAACAACAAGCCCAGCAAGAAGCCAAACAAGACTGGGCAAAATGGCAACGGCAAGATTCAGCGGCCGCCGACTTGGAATAACGTCCAGGGACCGCTCCTCTCTGTGCCTTCGGGGCTGGCGTCTAATGGGGAGTACCGGCTTCCTGTGAAAAAGGAAGAGCCAGGCTTCTGGGCCTCACTCTGCTGCATGTGTCTGGGCGGCGACGACAACGACTACGAGATTGTGCGCCGCAAGAAACAGCAGGGAAACCAGCCAGGAATGAGCCAGGTCCCTCAGACATCGCGGCCACCCCAATCGTCGAGACCACCACGACCATCCCCCCATCCCTCCAACAACTCCTCGCCGACAATCGATCCCAGTAACAAGACCTCATGGCTCTTGTCCTTTATTCCGTCATCAGTCTCTCCCGAAAAAGCCTCGCAACTCATGGCCGAAGCATCTAAGCCGATATCCAAGCACGATGAGCCCGGTTTCATCTACATCTTCTGGCTGACTGAGACGACGGACGACGCCAAGCCTTCTGACAGAGATGCTTCTGATCTTCTCTCGGCACCCTCACGCCCAGGAGCAGACCGTCGTACCAGCGATCTGCTGCGTTCATACAGCATCAAGGCCGACGGAACTGTTCCTCGAGGGGGCAAGTCCCGCAAAAAAGAAGACAAGCACATTCTCCTCAAGATTGGCCGCGCAAACAATGTCTACCGGCGGATGAATGAATGGCAGCGCCAATGCGGCAAGGTGCCTTCCCTCGTCCGCTACTACCCGTATGTGCACTCGGCGCAGTCATCCCCATCCGCTTCGCCTGGACCGTCAACACTGGTAGGGCCCAAGGGCGACGGAACAGATGCCAAGGGGGTGCGCAAATGCCCACACGTGCACAGGGTCGAGCGACTGATTCACATTGAATTGGAGAATCAGCGCGTCATACGCGATTGCAACGAGTGCGGCAAGCAACACAAGGAGTGGTTTGAAGTCGAGGCAAGCAGGGACGGTGTCAAGGCTGTCGACGAGGTTGTCAGGAGGTGGGTGAGGTATGCAGAGGAGCTTGCTGCCTCGACCTGATATTTCCTGATTTTCTTCTTGTCTTCCTTACGTTTGGCATTTCCACATTGGATGGCGTTGATTTCGGCATCTTACTGGCGTCATTCAGTACGTCCATTTCCATTTACTGTCTCATATTAGCAGTTGCATCATCTCATGGTGTTCAAATACCTGTTCTTTCGGCACATTTATCTTGACCTTGGCTACAGACACGCCACAGATTTTGTACTCTAGCTTCTCATTGACTGGCTATCTCCCCAACAATCACATACATGAGCACATTCAACAACATATGGAAATACATCTTCCGGTCATCGATACTCGGCCGTCGCAGTCGGATCCGACATCGTAACCCCGAGCAGCGTAATCGGCATCAAAAATGCATCCGACAAGAGCCGCAGCCCGAATCCGATGTTTCTGCCGGCAGCAGTCTCACCGCCTTGATCTGGCAAGGCGGAAAAGGCCATAACCGCTCCGACGTCGTTAATTGCGCTGTTTGATCTCGACGTGCTTCTGGAAATGATGCCGCCCATTCAGAAACATCGGTCTCAGAATAACTCCCGAATGGGCACCCTCCGACCCTGAGACTAGCCAAACCAAGGCGATGGCAGCCCCTGTCCGCCGCTCCCGCCCCGCCGCCTGAACTGCCGTTGGCCTTTGCTCGTTTGGCGACTGCGGGGTGCCCCGCGTGGCCAACGTAATGTCTGTTGCTCCGATTGACATTGCCGGTGATCGAGGATGTTGACTTGCGACAGCCTTGGCTGCTATATAGCATGCCTCTTGCCTATCTTTTGCTAACCAACAGCATTTTCCCATTGCTACAGCTCGCATAGACAACATGGGCAGCGTCAAAGATCTCCGCATCGCCGTCATCGGCTCAGGTACGTATCAACTGTTTCAAAATGCCGACATCGCTAACAAGGTAAATAGGTATGGGCGGTTTGGCAAGCGCCCTTGCCCTGGGAAAGTATGGCTTCACAAACGTCCATGTTTACGAAATTGCGCCCGGCCTTGGATTCGTTGGAGCGGGTATCCAATTGGCAACAAACCTGGTTCGGGTACTGGACAATCTAGGGGTATGGCAAGAAATTGAAGCCGAATCAGTGGATCTGAAGGGCACGAGCATCCGGGCAGGTTCAACAGACCAAGAACTGGCATACGTGGACTTGAACTACATTCGCGAGACCTACGACTACCCGCACATGGTTGGACACCGAGCTTCTCTGGCCGGAGGACTGTACAATGGCGCAAAGGCTCAGTCTGGTGTTCACTTCCATCTTGGATCCATTGTGCAAGAGGTCAAGTCGTTTGGTCCCAATGCCAAATTTGTGGTACAGCCAACCGAAGGTGGAGACCCATACGAAGTTGACGCAGATATCATTCTCGCTTGCGACGGTGTCAAGAGCAACATCCGCGCCCAGATGCTCAAGGAAACCGGCGTCACGTCATCCGTCGTCGACACTGGCCAGGCCGCCTACCGCATCCTGTTGACCCGCGACGAAATGAAGAACGACCCGGACCTCCTCAAGCTCATCGACTCGGAATGCGTGACGCGCTGGATCGGCGAAAAGCGTCACATTATCGCCTACCCCATCTCCAACAAGACCATCTACAACATTTCCACCATTCAGCCCGACACCAACTTTGCCGAAGCTCCCTCGATAACCTACACCACTAAAGGCTCCAAGACGGAGATGCTGAAGGTCTTTGGCGACTTTTGCCCCATGATCCACCGCATGCTGGATCTCGTTCCCGAGGGCGAGGTTGTCGAGTGGAAGCTCCGCGTGCATGCTCCTCTTCCCTCCTGGGTGCACGGCACCACCGCCCTCGTTGGCGACGCCTGCCACCCCACGCTTCCCCACTTGGCACAGGGTGCGGCGCAAGCAATTGAAGACGCTGCCGTTCTCGGCGTTGTGCTATCCAAGATGCCCGACTCCAGCCCTGAAACCATCAACAAGACCCTGCGCGTCTACGAGCAACTGCGTCGAGAGCGCACCGAGACACTGGTCGAGCTGGCCGCAGCCTCTGGCCGCGCGCTGCACCTGGGCGAGGGCAAGGACAAAGAAGAGCGCGACAAGGCATTCGCAGCGCTCAAGCCGGGCTCCAAGGCGGGCGGCAAGGTGCCGGACAAGTGGGCCGATGCCGAAGTGCAAAAGATGATTTACGGCCACGATTGCATGAAGAACGCGGACCAGGAGTTCGAGAGGCTGTTCAATGAGATAGACGCGCCCAAGGCCAATGGCACCAACGGCCACAGTGCTTCGTTGTAAGAAGGGTTTGCTGCGTAGTGTTTGCTTCTCAGCTGGAGCTTGCTGGGCGTTTTGGCAAGCGATTGTTCTGATTCGTCTTTTAGATTGCTGTCTCTGTTAGATGTGAAGACTAGGTGCTACCAATGAACACATCCAATTCGGCTCGCCATCAAGTGATTACAATTGATGTGCAAATCCCCAAAGCTCCATCCCGGCTATTACATCTCGGCCGGCAGTTGTTTCTCCAGGTATGACCCCCTGCTCCCGTTCCGCTTTACGCAGCTGCTTACCCATTTCGGGCTCCGCAAAGTAGCGAGCGGATACAATGGAAGCAGCATTGCGGAAAAGTGCCCAACAGAAACACCAGTTCGCTTGCGAAACACAGCGAGCTTGCATCAGCACTGTAAATCCAGTCCAGCGAGCAGCTTTCCTGCACGAGTAGGGCACACCCACGACCAGGGACCGCGGCCTTGCGGGGTACACATCAACTCCCGAACTTTCCGCTCCGTCCCTTACCTCACGGTCTACCAACATAGGCATCGGTTGCTCAGAGTACTTAACCACGAATGCTCGACGCCATCGTGCTCAGACACGACTGCTTCAGCAGCAGCCATTGTGCATCATGCTGACCCTCATCGTCCTCGTCTCCGTCGCCCTCTACCTCTTGTACCAAGCGGTTCTCCATCCGCTGGCGAAGTATCCCGGCCCACGTCTTGCGGCCGTGACCAACTTTTGGAAGGCGTATCACGTTGCAGTGGGCGACTACGAGCATGCCATTCTTGCATTGCACCAAAAATACGGGAGCTTCGTGCGCATTGGGCCCAACCACGTTGATATCAGCTCTGCCGACGCGGTTAAGGATGTGTTTTTGACGGGAGGCAAGTCGTGGGTTAAGAGGTAAGTACTCATGACGTTCGGCCAAGAAGTTCTTCTTTAAGACGCAGAGTACAAGACTTGCAATTGCTAACATGGTCTTCAGCCCCTTCTACAACTGCTTCACAGCCATCCGTCCCAACATCTTCGGCACGACGGACGAAGTGATCCACTCGGCGCGCAAGCGCGCCCTGACGCCAGGCTTCTCGATGCAATCGGTGGCGCAGATGCAACCGCACATCGACGCGTGCCTGACCAAGCTGATAGCGCGGCTGGACCGCGCGGCAGACGCGCGCGAGACGGTCAATCTGAAAGACTGGGTTGCGTTCTTTGTCATTGATGTCCTGGGTGAGCTGGCGTTTGCGCGGTCTTTTCGCATGCTGGAGCAGGGCGATGCTGGTGCGCTGCCGCCGCTGAAAGAGCACCTCATGCTTGCGATGCTGAGCGGCCAATTGCCTTGGCTGGTTCCCTATGTCAATAAGTATTTAGGGTACCTCCCGATTCCGTACTTGCAGCATGTGATCCGAGGCAGGGGGAAGCTCCGGCAGGTATGCGCACAACGCCCCCTGACACTCCACCCTCTGAATCCACACTGACTGGCATCTGCAGATGGCAATCGACTGCGTCAACGCGCGCCTCGGCAACCCCGACCCGACGCGCCGCGACCTGCTCGCCAAGCTGATCGAAGAATACCAGCGCGGCGTCAAGAGCGGCGGCAGCGAGGACGGCGTGCTCGACATTGCCGATGTGCAGACTGAGGCCTTTGGCTTCATCATCGCCGGCTCCCACACTACCGCCACGACGATTACGTTCCTGTTCTGGCATCTGCTGCACAATCCCGCCGTTTTTGAGAAGCTCGAGCAAGAGGTTCTGTCCCAGGTGCCCGCGTCGCCGGCCGAGGCCACGCTTCCTGACGACCAGGGTGCCGATGCTGCTGCGGCGGCGTGCGCGCCGTACAGCGCAACGACGCACCTTCGGTACCTATCCGCCACGGTGACGGAAACGCACCGCATCTCGCCCGTCTTCACGATGCCTTTGATGCGCGTCGTGCCGGCAGGGGGCGCTCGCATCGGGCCCTCCCACTTCCCCAGCGGTGTCGACGTGTCCATCTGCAACTTCGCGCTCCATCACGACCCGCACGTTTTTGGCGACGACCTTGAATCCTTTGTCCCTGAACGCTGGATGGGTGATGATGCGGGCGCGAAGCAGAAGCTGCTCATGCCGTTTGGGGCCGGCCATCGCGCGTGCATTGGACGCAATTTGGCAACCATGGAGATCCACAAGGTCGTTGTGAGCTTGGTGAGGAGGTATAGGATGGAGCTTGTGGCGGAGGAGGGAGGGGTGAGCGAGGGGGGAATGCCGCAGACGCACAGTTTTGCCATTGCGGATTTGGTGGGGCCGTTGAGGGTCAGGTTGACGAGGAGGTAAGAATGGGGCAATGTTGGAAATATGGCTGGAAGGTCTTCTTGGGGGTGGAAGGCGCATGACGAGTAGGAGGCTGGATGCGTGGCCTGGCGATGACTGTTCTACTCACCCGGGTTTGTGGTAAAGATGTGAGCTATCTCCACCTGCGGAATCGCATCTCTCCAGCTGATAGGAAGCTGATGACGCCTCTTCCAGCCGTAATTCAGCAATCCTGAGTCAACACTATCGACGATCTAGTTGCAACTTGGCGGTTAGACAAGTCGAAGAAGACAGCTGGGAGAGAAAGATTTTTGGATTGATGCTGCCTCCTCTGATGCTGACATGGCAGCAGTAGCATTGGCCTACGTCTATTAGGATTTGTATCTCTATCACATCTCTTCGCGCTCAACAACGCCGCCAGCAATTGGGAGACAAGATACGTCGAGTCTGAGCTATGCGTCCCTTTGACCCCGCCTTTGGGTGCGGCTCACCAGAGCTTGTTCGAATCGTACTAGATGCGTTCGCCAATCGACTCCAGTCGAGGTGCATGTTCTGTTGAGCAAGTTTGCGTTAGTTTTCCGGTGCCGTACGCTACTTGCCAGATCCGGAATTTCCCCCTTTGGCGTCCCCGTGCCGCCCATCAAAACCATCACCACCACCCACCACTGGCAGCCACGCGTTGGATTGAGAGAGTTTTCGACCATGGAAAATTTCACTATTTGGTCCCTCTTTCCCACACATGAGCGGATCATGTTCCGTTTGCGCTGACATGGACGGCTTCTGCTGGCATGACCAGGTATGCAGGCCCCAGGGACCGACTACATATACGGGGCGAGCATTTCCTCTGGATCTAAGCATTCAGATTGTGCCAACGCTTGCGTCCCGAACACCTTCGACTCAAGATGTATGATGGCGAGCCCTGCGACCCCGCCGTGGTGGGTCTCCCTCTTAGCGACGTTCGCTGCATCAAGGCAATGGACTGCTGCACAGCCTTTGCAGCAGCAGGAAATGCCTCTCAAGCAGAAACACCCTGGGCAGGTCAATTCGAATACGGTCACTGGACCCTGTGGTACTGGATTGCATCCATCGGGGTGCTGACGGTATGGCACGTTTTCAACACCATCATGGACAAGCGCGCCTCCTCTCGCCGCCAGTCCTCTTCTCTCCAGTCTCGAGTCGGAGCTGTCAAAAGAATCCAGGCCCTTGGAAGGTTCGTCTTCTACAGGTCAAGGGGGGAGAAGTATTCGTGCATCGCCCTGCCACGGACGGGTCTCTTGGTCTTCCTCGTCGCCACCATGGTTTTCCTGGCAGGAATCGTCTTTGCCGAGCGGCCGTACTACCGCCCGCATTTTGGCTACGGGTCGCCGCCGATTGCCATTCGCTGCGGTCTCATCGCCTTTGCCTGCACGCCCATTCTGATTGCGCTTGCCGGAAAGGCGAACATCGTTACTTTCCTGACCGGAATCAGCCACGAGAGGCTCAACGTGGTCCACCAGTGGCTCGGATGGATTGTCTTTGTTATTAGCTTGATACACACGATCCCATTCTTCCTTGCAAGCGTCCGTGATCGTGGAGATGGCGGTTTCCAGCGTGTGAAGAGCGAGTTTTACTACAATTCTCCAGGGGTGTCCGAGGTGAGTGAAGTTGAGAAATTTGTTGCATCTCCGGACTAGTCATTGATGTCAGTATAGTACTCTGGAACGCCACCGCTGGCCATGCTCTTTGGCCTCTGCGTCTTCTCGATCCGGCAGGTTCGCCAGCGCTTCTACGAGTCGTTCTACGTCGGCCACATTCTTCTCTCCATCACCTACCTTGGCCTGCTTTTTTGGCATTCGGGCAACGAACGCGACTCTTGGGCCTATCTCTGGGCGACGCTGGCCGTATGGCTGGCATCCTGGCTGGTACGGCTCTTTTGGTGCATGCGATCCACCAACGTGCGCTCCCCCTGGTTCGTCGGCGCTCAAGCTACAGTCAAACTGCTTCCAGCAAACTTGGTGCGCATCGAGGTCGAGCGGCCCCTTTACTTTGACCTTACCCCTGCACAGCACTGCTTTTTGCGCTTCAGCCATATCGCCGTGTACGACAATCATCCGTTCACCATTGCGTCGGCTCCCACGCACGGCACGGCAGAAAAGACCACCGAAAAACCGCTTGTCTTCCTCATCAAGGTCCGTGACGGCTTCACCCGCCGCCTGGCCGCCGAGTGCGAAATGTCTGAAGAGCATGCTCTGCAAACCTCCGTCTCCCTGGACGGACCCTACGGCGGCTTCCCGTATCCCCGGCTGGAAAACAGGTACGATGCGCTCCTGCTCGTCGCCGGCGGCAGCGGCATCTCGGCGTGCCTGCCGTGGCTCTCACACATGGCGGCCATGACGCGCCAGGTGCGCCTGGAGCGCGTCACGCTTGTGTGGGTGTTCCGCGAACCGCAGAGCTTCGACTGGGTAGCCCAGGAGCTTCAGCAAGCCGTGCAGTGCGCCGGCTCCGTCCAAGTCCACGTCCGCCTCCACGTCACCGGCGCCTGCGACTTCTTCTGCAGCAACGCCGCGCACGCCGAGAAGAGCGTCCATATCGACGCCATCCGCGACCCGCGGTATGAGCGCATGAAGGCCGTCGGCGAGGTGCTCGCGGGTCGTCCTGATCCGAGGGACGACGTCAAGATGGCCGCCGCTGCAAATGATGCTGCTGGCGAGGCCCCAGGCAAGCGCCTCTTTGTGCTGACGTGCGGGCCGAGGGGCTTGAACGACGCGGTAGCGAATGCCTGCGCTGACGAGCAAAAGTCGGTCTGGCGGGGCCAGGTGGGCGAGGTCAAGCTGCATGTCGAGACGTTTAGTTGGTAGGAGGTGGTGGTGATGGTGGTGGGGAAGTGACTTTCAGAACACGGGGAACATGGCTTTGATCGGGAGAACGATGCCACGATTTTCTGCCTTTTTTTTTTTTTTTTTTTCCAAAGCATCGGGAGGGAATAGCGGCGCGGCGCATGTTTATTGTGTATAGTCCCAAAGCCAGGGCTCTACGCTTCTTGACAAATCCCGCAACTGAGACGAAATAACGTAGTGCATTTTGGGCAACAACGCCGCCCCTGAATCTTATCGTGTCATACATACACGTATACCATGACCCATTGTCCGCGTCTCACTACATAACCACATGCAACCGCTACCCTACTATACGGCAATCCCGTGCGTACAAAGGGTTGGTGGTGTAGTGGTAACATGTGCCGCGGCTACAGTCTTTCCCGCGGGCACGTCCCAGGTTCGGGTTCGAGTTCGAGTCCTGGCCGACCTGAAAGCCGTCAAACTGTTTGAATGCGCCCTTTTTCTTTTGCTCTGGTGGCCTTGTGAAGCGTGGTGGCGAAGTACCAGAGTTGAATGGAGACTTGGGTGACCGTGCGCGGTGGTTGGGGGTTTGGGCGAGGGGGTGGATGGTAGATGGGGTGGGTTGGGTTGATGAAGATGATAAGGGGCAGAGGAAAGAGATTGGAGCAAGAAAAGCAGCTCGACATGCAGTTTGAAGGCAAAGGGGGCACGAAAAGGGCTGGCGAAATTCAGGGTATCAATTTTCTCTCTTGCGCAGGAGCCGGCTAAGAAAGATCCGCCACAACTCTTCGATCCCGGTCCGCAAACTCCACTTTGCCCTAACACTTTGTCCACCGCGTAGAAGTTCAAGTTGTCCATCAGACAGGCTGCCGAGGCAACGGCAGCATCTACCACACGCGGAAAGTCAGCACAACAAGCTCTTGGCCACAGAAGAAAGCTGGCACTCACCTTGTCAAAATTGCTGTTCAACGCAATCTCAGCAGCCCTGGCGACCAGCGGCCCTGAAGACGTCGATACACTCGGCACCAGTGTAAGGGTTGTCGGCCTGGCCGTCGGGGCAGGAGCAGACGGAGCTGAGGCTGGAGCCGTCGGCGGAGCAGATGACGGCGCAGCGGCCCTTGGGGTACTCGCACGAGATGGCGCCGCCGATGCAGCCGCGCAGCCCGTTCTGGCGCGTGCGGAGGAAGCCCTTGTTCTCAGAGGGCGCGGCGAGGCCCGTCGAGGCGAGGCCGAGGAAGACGGCGACCGTCGCGAAGAGCTGGATCAAGTGCATGGTGATAGTGGAGGTGGATGGAAGTGGGAGGTCGGTTGGTTGGTTGGTGGATTGAGTTCTGAGAGCTGGATGGATGGTGATGATGAGGAGTGGAGTAGGTTGTGTTGGTCCGCCCTGGTGTATTTATATTAGTCTATGAAAGATGCTCCTCATGCTTGTAGCCGGTGGTCTGGAGATTGATCAAGTCATGAAGGCCTAGTGTGGTCATTCGAACATGTTTGACTCGACCGACACAAGACCTCGACGCCTCTCGATCTCTGAGTACGGGGGCGGAGTATTCCTTCCTCGCCTGAAGGATCTTCCCAAACAACAAGTCAGTCATCAGGTGCCTTGATATTGTCGTGGGTATTCCCGGGCTGCGTCTCACAGCGTGATGTTGCTCGTCGACGCTGCACCTCCGAGCGTTAACGCCGAGTCTGCCTGACCAGGTTTACTACTTTCCTATAACGGTAGACAGCTAGGCAGTGTTAGATGTGTAATACGAGTGCCGTTGACTCGAAGCTGGCGAGTGGATGGAGCACTGGTAAACGCCTTGCGCCAAGTTACGGCTAATTTTTGACCCCTTCAGTGGATCATTGCCCCCTTACACATGTTGTCGGGCAAAATTACCACAACTTCGCCCAGATCATGGAATTGGCGGGTATAGCCGCGCTATGCCAGTAATATGCGCAGATTCCCTGCGCCTCGCCACCCTCAAAGTGCTTGTCACTGCAAGAAATGGAAGTCAGGGGTAAATGGTCCGTGCTGAAGTGAGTAGGTCCGAGGCCCCTTAGGCGCCTTCTGCTGTATTCGTTTTGGTCTTACTTTGCACTTCTGCTTTATTATTTCTCTCACTACCTCTTGCTCAGCCTAACTGTCTGCGGAAAGAGATAGAAAGAGATCAAAGAGGCGTGGGTACGTAGTTGTGGGGAAAGAGGGCCTGAGGAGCTGAGCCCTTTGATGCCAAGGCGCGGAGAGTCGGTCGGCTGTGTAGAGTCGATCTCGGGTAGGAGTCGGGCTCTTGGACAGTCGGCATGACTTCATGTCTTCCCTATGTGAAAGTGGGATGGAGGCCCCCAGACACCAAGTGAGAGGCCGAGTCTGGACCATTGCAAGACTGACAGTACCTCTTGGAATCACTGACTCCGCCTTCTCTTTTGGCTTGGCTGGTCGCTTGTTAACGGTCACGGCCACACAGCCCAACGTTTGAAGTTCTAGGCGGGCGCTGTTATCGGCCCGCTCTTCAACGTCGGGCGTCTGTCGTCGAGACGGCGTTCGAGTTGTCGAATTACCGGATTCGGCAGGTCGTGAACACGGCGCCCTGTCGGCCTTCGTTTCGGCCATGGCGGCCGCCACCGCGCCTTGTACCGGCCACCGACGACAGGAACCAATCTTTACGACTCGTACAAGGCTGTTCAGCACGTGGTGAGAAACTGAATCAAGGGGTTTGCCTTTCGATTCTGTTTCAAGCTTATCCTGACCTCAGGTTTACGGCTCAGGTGTGCTCTCAGATGTGCTTGCAGCCAAGTCGAAAATACACCGAAAGAGATTTAGAGCCGACGAGGAGTAGCAAAAGTAGATTACTGATCTTTCTGCTTGTTGGTTAGACCGCTGTAGCAATTTCACAGGGGCACCCACTTAGCAATAATTCGTCCGACTAGTTGATCTCGTTAAGCTTAACCCCAGAGATCTGGCAAAGCCAATCTTGTTTGCTAAGCGAGCGTCTCCAGCCAATCCGTGAGGGCAGATCTGCAGTCATCAAACGTATAACTTGCTCGCTCGGACAACTCCACACGATTCGAGCAAGGCTGACACGCACCCATTGACAAACGCCTTTGAGGATAGCGCGCCGAAATACTGCCTATTCACTCCGTTTGCTCATTCGACTTGGCAACTCCAGTGACTCGAGGCGTCGTACTGTATACGATGGTCATGTACCCCATTTCCACCGCCTCGACGGCCTGTGCTTGAGAAGAGAGACAAATCAGTATCCATCTTCAAGACAATGATGGTGTATAAGAAGTACACTCCAGACCGCACAAGTTGAGTCGACAGCACCATCATCTGCCACCTTCTACCGCGCAAACAATCAACTCAACCAATCTCCACGACACCTCTTTACCTCACCAACTCACCTTCAAAATGCTCACCCAAAAGATCGTCTCCATCGTCGCCATGGCCGTCGGCCTGCTCATCGCCCCCGTCCTGGCCCAGAACGGCGAGCGCACCTGCATCGGCGGTGCCATCTCCTGCGAGTACCCCAAGGGTATGCAACTGACCTCTTTGGCATTCGCCACGTCTCCCACCGCTAGGATAAAGTATACTGACCGCCTGATCCAGGACGCTGCGCGAAGCTCTGCCAGGGTGTCATTGGCCCCTACGGAACTGCCTGCGACTGCCCGGATGGCCAGGAGGACAACCCCTACACCGGTGCCAGCTGCATCACCATCACCCAGGCTCTTGGTCGCCAATCTTGCTCGTCCTAGGGAGGGATCGGATGTCTATCGGGCGCGGAGAGTGTTGGATTGGAACTTTTTCGTATCTGTCATGTCGTTTTCAGCAGCGTTCGGAAGGGTATCTGGGTAGCTCGGATTTCAGTACGAGCAACAACAAGAATAATATTCAGATTCTTACGAGCAAGCAACACCGAGCATGCTTTCTGTGACACCCGTCCCTTGTGGTTGTGTGGTCATTAGTCCAGTAGCGGTGTGGCAGCCTGCAGGTAGATGGACTGATGTGTCGTCGCCTTCGGGTCGCTGCAGGCTGCGTGTCTGAAGAAACGGGCCCGATAAAGGGTGAATTGACCAGCCTCTTCCTCGTTCCTCTCCATTGACTTCCTCCTTGTCTCGTCTCTCGTTTCTTCGTTGATCTTTGCCAACCAATTGGTGGTGATGAAGCCCCCTGCTGGTGAGTGTCGACGTTCCTGGTTCTTTTCCGTCTCTCCATTGCCGCATGATGGTCGAATTCCCAAATTTGAAACGAGCCGCTAGTCCAGCCGGTGGCGAAGACGAAACTTAATATCTTTCTGAGAGCTGACGATATACCTTCTTCGTTGTCACTGTGGTGACGAATTTTTTGCTGGTGAGTTCTTCCTTGCACCTTCCTTTAATCAGCCTCACCGCCCTATGATGAGAGAGATTGTACATCGATGGTAGCGATTTGAGTAGCCAATCGCTGGTGGTACCCATGAAATCACATTCCAATTCTGAGAAGTGGGATGGCAAGCCTGTACAAAAGCTGTGGCGTTTTTCGCGGCAATGCTGACATTTCCAAGATGTTTGACAGGGCGATGGATGCTTCGGTGCCTCATTTGCGCTGGGAGATGTCCCTTTTCGAAATTTGACTGCAGGCCAGTGAGTGACTCTGCCCCTGTGGTTGCAGTTTCTCCTCATGATGAAAAGATATTCGCTTTGAGCAGTCAGCCTCGATGTTGACTGCTGTGATAGATTTTGACTGACCACAAAAATTCTTTGCCTCCCAAATTTTGTTACCTCTGGCTTCGGCGGGTTGCTGACCTTTCCATGTCTTAGGCTTCTGACAGGGTAATGAGAGCCTTTGTGCCTGGGCAGTGCCTTTTTGGTACGGAAGCCTGCTCAAAACAAGGTTCCAGACTGGTGAGTTTTGACTCTGTACTTGAATTTTCAGCTTCTCCTTATGATGACCAAATCCACGTGAAAGCTATTTCCTTGAGAGCCGACCTCGAAGGTTGCTCCATTGAAGAGATTTCCCGTCCAACTGACCACGAGAGCTCCTCTGCTTTTCAAGATTGTCGTTGCTCCCTTCGTATATGGCATGCTGACTTCCCGATGTTTGCAGACTTTGGACAGTGGGGTGGGGCGAGTACCCCTTGGCTTGGAGTTCGATGGCTACAGCAGCTGCTGGGTTTTCCAGTGGGCAGTCGGTGGTGCGTGGGCGCTGGATGATGAGGTATGATACTCCAGTGTCGTCACTGCAACGAGCGTCTAGGCTGAGAGGCTGGGCTTCGTCGTCGTCGAGCCAGACGTCTTAGTCTTGGTTCGGAGTGCCTGCGCCTGCGCCTGCGACGACCGACCCGTCCGGGTGGGTGTCCTGGGCTCCTTCCTCCCCGGCAGCCGCGCTGGGCGGACCCCACATCTATTTAAACCCTCCCACCTCGCGCCCACTCCGTTCCTTTTCCTCTTCTTTTTTCTTTAGCCCTCTTTGCCATTTGGCTTAGATGTACGTCCCTCCCACTCCCACTCACTCCCCTTGACTCGGCTCGCTGACAACCCTCACAGCAAGTGTAGTATCTGTTCTGATTAGTCTAATCGCTGATCCGGGTCTACGGACCCATCTACGATTGACGTCTTTTTGGCCATTGGCGGAGGGCCTCTGGGCTTGCCCATGCTCTTCGCCACAGTGTCGCCCTTCTAGCACTACTGAGGGCTGATGCGACCTTTACCTTTTCATCGAGCGGTTCGCCTTGAGCGGGCTTTTGAGGATGAGGTTTTCCGTCCGTCTTGCTTGCGTGCTGCTGGTGAAGCCCGGGATCTGTGACATCATGCAGGCCAGCGAGCTACAGTGCTTGCAGTGACGTTTGCTGAAGGCGAGCCGTTTGCCATACAAATAAAGAGCTTTGAACGCAGATAGAAGAGGCCCCTCATCTCTGCATCGCCAAAACCCACGATGCATTGAGTGCACCGCCTGTCAAGCTACTGCAGGTGCTGGGTCTGTAGAGCACCGCATACTCCAGCGTCCGCCTCTGATGGTGTTATTCGGCCATGATAATCGCCACTCCAATCAAGCCCGACGCTGCCTGATTCCATTGGCGTACCTACCTGCCCGTCAGGCAAGATTGCGCGCTGCTAGCGTGGACCCTGATTTGGCATGCGTGCGAGGTATCTCAGGCTTCGCTCAGTCGCGTCGCTTCTCTCCTTATTACCCACCTCTCTTCCCCTCGCAAACGACTGCAACTCGAGCTCTTCAGCCAATCTTCTTTCCTTCGACAAATTTCAGCTTCCAACACCTCCCACGCTCACCAACCCAAGACAATCAAGTGAGGTCTCAAATGCTTCCTCATTTGACGACTGGCTGACATTCCTCAAGAATGGGCCTCTGGGGCGAAGGAGTCTGGCAGTCTGAGACGCAATTCGACTTAGTGTCGGACCTCGGCCACGACATGGGTGTTAAAAGTCTCTTGTTTCCGAAACACCCTGAGCGAGTCCGCGCGAAGCTCAACGACGGCCGCCTCGAAGATATGTTCCAGATTCTGAAAAGATTCAAGAGCAACGGCGAAATCTGCCTTCTCGCTGCCGCTGCGATGGAGGTTGGAGCCGACCTCTCAGATGACTTCCGCACATACCTCAAGGGAGAACTCGAAGCGGGCCGCGGACAAATGTTTGAGCAGGCCCAGAACGAGATCCTTGAGGCTCTGGTTGAATACCAGAACGGTGTTCCTCACCATTTCACCGGAAATGACGTCTGATTCTGGTACCGATGCCACAGCAAAATCCAGCGGACAGAATCCTTCTATCCCAAAAGCTTGCACCTCACAGTGCGGACAGCTTGCGATGAAAAGGACGCAAACAGAGCTCAATCAGATGCAAGCCTCCACCTTTCACTAGTCACCACGCAACTCCCAGCTAATCTTTGTGCAGATATTATTTTCCAAGGTCTCCCCATTACACAACAATCTCAGCTTGAGTGACTTGCTGGCTTTATGAGGACTTGAACAAGGGCATGAGTGTTTTCCAGGGAATATGGACTGCGGGATGGATTCCATGATGCGCGGGTTTTGATTTCTATTGCTTTCGGGGCGGGTTGATGTTATGTGCCATATTGCTTTGCCAGGTGGACATCTTAAGGCAACTTGCAAAGATCAATGGAAAGATTGAAGCCAAATCCAAGAGGGCTCTGCCTTGTCAGAGTTCAATCGTGTCCGGGCACTCGTCGTGCTCAAGCCGTGATGGACGCGCCAGAGGCCATGCTGTCATGGGTCGTCGAGCGCACTCCTCGGGACCTAGCTCTTTCCTGGTGAGTCGAGAGACGCGATGCCTACTCGCTACACCAATTACTGCCTGCTGGGAAATTGCCCAAACTGCTAGCGTGGACCCTGACCTGCGTGAGTGGCTGCCCGCAGCTGCTTAGAGGGGTCGAAGCCACCTTCCTCGACACTTCGCATCGTTTCTCTTCCCTTCCACCTCTTCGACCTTTCCTCTCTCCATCGACGCTGCATCTTGACTCAACCCGTCTTCGTTCTCACTGAAGCTGCCCCAATCCCTTTTCAAGAGACCGTCTCCAATACCAATCGAGCAAGTGAGTGCAAAAGGCTCGTGCAGTTTCCTGAGCAGCGGCTGACTCTTTTTCAGAATGGGATTCTGGGGTGACGGTGTCTTCCAGTCCTACCGCGACATCGACTTCCTGTGCGCGTTCGAAGCGCACTTTCAAGCCAACCTCTACGTCCCCGACCAGAAAGAATGGCGTGACAATGGAGATCCCGTCCAGACCCGCGAGAACTCCCGCCGAAAGCTCAATGCCAACAGGGCACTGCACAACAAGTTCAAGCAGCTGCGTGACGATGAGAAAGCTGGCAAAAGTGCCGGTCCCGACTTCGACTTGCCCATCGGTGGCGGCTTTCACGTGGCCATCGTCATCCTTGGAGCGGCCGCCATGGGTGTTGGCGCCAACATCCGCAACGATGACCGTGAGTACATGAAGGAGGTCCTCAAGACCCGTTGCTTCGGTATGTACGACAAGGAGAAGAAGGATCTTCTCAAGGCCCTCGACGAACACGAGAATGGCAAGCCTCTCAAGGTCATGGCTCCAGGCTTGTTCGAGACGATGAACTCTGGCATTCGGAGTCCTCTTTGCATCCCAGGCATGATGAATGTCCCGGATCCTGGAATGTTCTCTGGCCACGAGACGGTCCCCTTGGCTTTGTGAAGGTAAGTTAGAAATTCAAAAGCTTCAGACTTGCCCGCTTACTTTTTCTAGAAGACAACCTCATCCGCAGAATGAAGGCCTCTGGTCACCACAAGACATTGACCGCAACGAATTGCTGGCAGACGACGGTGACGGGAGTGGATGATCGCAGAGATACTAAAGAGTTTGGCGTGGAGGTCTCGGAAATCGGTGAATGAGCTCTTCTGGCTTCTGGGCTTCGGATTCGATTGCTTCTAGGTGGGGGGATTCATGTTCCGGCGGCGATGAGATATCTCTGTCTGCACTTGCTACATACCACGAAATACTGATGTTGATGGGAATCTTCTTATTCCGGGGATGCGACTGTGATTGTGGTTGATACAAGTTTCGTGGGCAGTCAACTCGCCGCCAACCTATGCCAAAGTCCCAAGGCGAAATGAACTTACCAGGCGCCACTTGTTTATGACAACCTTTGGGATAAAATAAGCTTGCTTGCTTTGGGGAGGAATGGCGACACTCATGAGGTGAAGTCGGCGTGGAGGCCCGTGCTATCGCTAGCGGCTCTGCCCTTGCTTAACTTAACCTCAAACCAAACGTCATGCGGTCGAGCTCCCGGGACCGACCAATCCTCGTCAACGCGACAATGAGGTCCGCCGGAGATGCCAGGTCAGTCCAAAACTTTGAGCTTGTTTGTGCGTTATCAGATCACTGACCTTATCTAGAGTCTCTTGGGACCTGCTCGAGAAGGCTTCAAGCCTGGACGAGCTCCGCAACCGCTTGATTGCGCTCGAGGGCGATGATGCAACCCTCGTCAACTCACAGCGGTCGGGCTGCTGGAAGGTACGACGACACGACGACTCGCGAACCCAAGACACGAGCGAGAAATCAGCCGCTAGTCTCAGCCGGGACTGTGCCAGGAGACAAAGTTGCTAAGCTTTTGATCGCAGGCATTTCTGCTCTTCGAAAACCTGAACCGAGCCGAATGGCCGACAATACTTTCCGACTCCCGCACGATATACAACTCTCTGCGCTCCCACTTCCTTCGCGCCATCGAGAATCCTGACGAGGTCGAGTCTGCGCTTGACCCTCTCTCCGAACACGAAGAGGTACGTTGTGCTCCAACTGCGCCGCAACGCGCCTGCACGCAGTCCAACATCACAATCAGAATCTGACTTCTGACTAAGCCTTAAAGTCCCCTTGGGTTGCCTTGCGCAAGGACGAGGCTCTCCGCGCCGAGATATTCCAAGATGTCGAGCGATGCATGCCGGACAATACGTATTTCCGCCAGCCGGACACGCAGAAGATGATGTTGGATATACTCTTCATATTCTGCAAATTGAACCCTGAGGTCGGATACAGGCAAGGAATGCACGAGGTCCTGGCGCCTATACTCTGGGTTGTGGAAAGAGAGGCCATTGATCCCCGTCAAAAGGGAGCAGTGTGGAAAGGCCAGGGCAAGGACCTGATGCTCGACCTGTACAACATGCGGTACATTGAGCACGACACGTTTACGCTCTTTGGTCTGGTCATGCAAAACGCAAAAGTGTTTTATGAGCCGTCCAAGACTGACCAGTCGAGCGACTCGCCAATGCTTCAAAAGTGCCGACGCATTTTCGAGAAGAAGCTGCCCAAGGCCGATCCCGAGCTGGCAGCACATTTAGAGCAGCTTCAAATTGCTCCTCAGATGTTTCTCATGTAAGTATGCCATTGTATTGGCTAGAGCTTGCCTAACTTGTGCAGGCGCTGGATGCGACTTTTGTTCGGCCGCGAGTTTCCCTTCGATGACGTTCTGTTCATGTGGGACCTCATTTTTGCCATTGATCCAACTTTGGAGATAATGGACCATGTCTGCATAGCGATGTTGCTGCGCATCCGCTGGACGTGTAAGTAAGCCTCAGCTCTTTTGGGATCGGCACTAACGGTACTAGTGCTCGAGTCGGACGACAACATGGTCATTGCAACGCTTCTGAGATACCCGGCACCTGACCCAGAGCACACACCTCGAACTTTTGTCCAAGACGCGATGGTGCTGAAGCAGAAGCTGAATGTCCAAACTGCTAGCGGCCTCATCTTCAAGTACAGTGGCCGCTTACCAACGCCTCCCGATCGCCCGGATACGCCGCAGTACGATCGTCTTTCGACCCCTGACAGAGCGAAGTCACCACTTCGTCAAATGTTCCGACCAATGTCGCCATCCGGCGGCATTGAAGCCATTCTTCAGGGAGCTGCCAGAGATTTGCACAGAACTGGGGAGAGATGGGGCTTCAACAAGGCCGTGCGGGATGCCGTTGGAGACTTTCGCAAGAATTTGCAGGAATTTCAACCTGGACGTAATTCACCAAACTTCAAAAGCATGATCCGAGGAGATTACAATGCGCCAGCCGACTCTGATGTTCTTCTCCAGAAAGTCACGGCCCTGGAGCAACGGAACAAGCAGCTGGCGAAGATGCTCGAGGCCGCGGTGGCGAACCTCTGGACTTGCCAAAAGGAGGCCATGGATGGAAAGGGGTCTGAGAAGCAGGCAGTTGATGCTCTTGGCATGGCGATTGCAAGAGTTCAGGTCATGCAGGTGTACCTGGAAGACTCGAGCATACCCTTGCCCGTGGACGAGCCAACAGCCGAAGAAAAGTTGACGTCGACTCAGACTCCCGTCGCACCCACCGCACCGGCAGAGGAGGGCAGCAAACCACCAGATCCGCCAGCAGACTCGTCGAAACTCGGACTGATCAGCCGGGCCGCTCTGTTGTCTGGGGAAAAGGCCACAGCATCGTCGCCAACTACGCGTAGCGCGACTCCAACTCTGGCCATGCGTTCCTCTGCTGCGAGTGCCAGCGCCGAGAACCTGTCTTCTTCAGCCCCTACTCAGTCGTCTTCTCCGATCAAACAACCCGCAGCACCTCGTCCACGCCCCTCCATAGCATCTTCATCCTTCTCTTGGATGCTCGGTGGGGAACCTGAACAGAGCACCCCGGCTTCCAGTTTCGCTGCAGCTTCCTCTTGCTCGTCTTTTCAGCCTGTTGAAAAGCGAGAGCGTAGGCGCCAAAAGCCACCGTCCAAGCCCTCTTCCATTTCGTCCAAGAAAGAGGTTGGAATCAAGGGAAGCGGCAACGAAGACCGCAATTCGTTCTTGTTTGGCGATGACGACGAGGAGTTCATGGGTCCGTTGGGAGACCCGGGCAACGGCAAGGGAAAGGCCAAGTCGAGAAGTAAGAATGATGTTTACAACCTGGACGACGTTCCGGGTAGCGTGGGAAGCGGCATTGGGAACGTGGAGTGAATTTTTCGGTGGACCGGGTAGCATTTTCATGACCTGCTGCATTTCCTTTTGGTGCCATTGGCATTGATACGGCGCTAATGACCTGACGCATTGGCATGACAGCGTTGGCTTTGACTTGTTTTTTTTTTTTTTTTTTCCTACGTCATTTGTTTTAGTATCCTTCTTCTGCATCCATATTCCTGCAGTGTATTTACCTCACGGTTGTATATACAACTCTCTTTCATACCCACACGGTCATCTTGTCTTTAGTCGTCTTCCGAAGCGTCCACGAGGCGCGCTGTCTTTCGCTCTCGTTTTCTTCTTGGTCATTGAGCTTTTACCACCAACCCCTCCTTCCCCCTTTCCACCACGCCTTCGTCTCCCCTTTCATCCCGACAGCCTTGACAACGCCATCATCCTGCGGAGAGCCACCCCTCACAATCTCCCACCCGCCATCCCCTCGCTCCTCCGCATCAGCAACAGTCTCCGACCCCACACTCGTCCTCGCGGCCAGCGTATCCTGTCCGCCACTTGCAGGCCTCTGTTGTTGCCCATGTGCGAGCCCTCGCGCACCTTGCACACTACCTCCTCGACCTGGCGCTGCTGCCGCGGCCCGCCTCCCCTCTTCTGCCTCCTTTTCGCGCAGCTTCTCTTGCGACCGCCGCCGCAGACGCGGCTCGCTGCGTATCCAAAACCAGATAAAGACGACGATGCCGACCAGGATTACGAAGAGCCCGATCGAGGCGCCGACGGCCGCGGGGACCAGGTCGTGCCGCAGCGTCGCGGAGCTGGGCGTGTTGAGCAGGATGGTTGGCATTGGATGGTTGGTCGTGGGTTGGTTAGTATTGGGGACGAGAAGGATCGAGGAATGTCTGTCTGCTCTCGAGGAAGGGACTGGGAGCCGGCCGGGGTTTTCAGGAATGCGATGTGTGCGAGGTGCGTCGCAGACAAGCAGAACCAAAGCGGACTCGTCTATCCGTCTGCTCTTCCCGTTTCCTTGTTCTCAAGCTGCTCTTGTCGTCCTGAAGCTCCTCCTCGCGCGGCGCGGACAAAGAAAAAGACCACGCTACCTCCCTGCTCACAGCGGCCCCGGTATAGCACGACACACAATGCTCTCGATTTGCGCGCGCTAGCGAGGGAAAGGTCGCGGTGACCTGAGTAGGTGGAAGAACGTTGGACGAATAGAATGTTCAGGTGGATGGCGTGGAGAGTGTGGAACACGATTCGACGACGCGCGACGAGAGAGGATCCTTTGTCCCCAGAGTTCTTTTGTTCGTTTGCTCGAGCGGCCCGAGGTCAATTCTGGATAATGCGGCGCGTGTGGAAACAACAGGAAGACTGCATTGGTGGGTTGGCCTCGCTCTTGTGCTTTTCCTTTCTTTTTATTGCTCTTTTACAAACGCGGTTTTCCAAGATGGGAGGGAAATTTGACTGGATTGAGTAATAATGGAGTAGGTACGGACGGTAAGTAGGTAAAGTAGGCAAGGAGGCGCGCGAAGAATAAGTTAATAGGTAAGTCAGCAGGGCAGCCAACACAGCGAAAGGCAGAAAACAAAAGGACGAGAGAAATAGCTGTGTAAGTGCAGTCATTCATGATTTCAAGATGCGAGCCAACGATCTAGTTGGCAGCAGGTCCAACACGCCCACCTGCCTACATCACCTACCTTTCCCTGCGGTTCCTGCTTCTGCTGACTGACTTGCGCCTGCCTGTCTGCCCCAGCCCAGGCGCTCGCTAGGCAAGTCGAGATTCGCATCGTCACCAGGAAATGCCATCATCGCGCGCAGGCACGCGCTGCTCCAAAATCCAGTCACTCACTCGGTCCAGCCCCGTCTGGTCGTGCGGCTGTGTAAATGATCGCCTCAGGTCCGTCGCGCGCGTGGCACGTGGATAGGTTCGTTCGCTTCCTAGGTTGCTCTGGGTGGTTGGTTGGTTGGATGGTTGGTCGGCTCCTACGTGGGCTTGGTCGAAGGAGCCGGCTGCCGGATGGATGGTGGCTCCGTCGCAAGCGAGTTGGTGAGAAAGTGAGCAGCAGCCGCTTTGTTGGCACCACTGCTAAGAAGCTAGCTAGCTAGGCTTGACAGCATGTCGGAAGCGGCGGGTTTGGAGACCGCTTTTGGTGATGCGTTTGTGGTGTGGGGGATCTGTTGTACGGTTTGGTGGGGTGAGTGAGGGTGGGTTGGTTGTGCTTTCATTGTCGTCGCTCTTTGTTTGCTGCATTTTGCATTCTTCCTCCAGTCTCCACTGCACCCCGCCATCTCAACCATCATCATTGCAGCCCTCATCTTCGAAGCGCTTGCTCTGCAGAATCGCCCTGTCGGATGCAAAGTGCAGCTGCTGCAGTGTCGTCATACCTTGCTCTGCAGGCTGGCCACGAGGATGACCGCGCAGCACCACGACCACAACCTACCCCTCCCTGCCCGCAGCTTACCTTAGGTAGGTACTGACGCGGGTGCACATGACGACCTGCGTTGATGACGGATCACCTGCATAAGGCCAAGGACTTTGTGGCCTTGTGACGCCTTGCTTAGCGTATATAAGTTTGCGTGTTGAGTGTTCGCTTTTTGAACTTTTGTTCTTGGCCAAGACAGGACTGCGAAGGAGAAATCGTAGGACGAGTGCGGTAGTACTGGGAATTCATCGAAAGGAATCCCGACTGGCTTTGGTGTTTGGCCGCGGCTGAGCAAATTTGCTGCAAATAGAGAAACCACTGTTCGGGTCCTCGTCACCAGTGAATCATAAATACCACCGCCAACATTCACTTCTGAAGAACAGGCATCCCAGTGCATGATAATAACTCCCAAGTACCTAATCATGGTGACCCAAGAACATTGGCTACCCAGCTCAATCGACACTCGCAGAAAGGAGACGGGCAGAGAGGACCAAGCAAGTAGGGCGAGGCTGCGAAGGTAGACTGCGGCAGTGCGAGAATAACAACCGGCGCAGTTGAACATGCCAATGTGGGAGAGGCTGTTGGAGCATTCCTCTGGGCGTGTCCCAGGTTTATATATGCAGCCTTTGGATCACCCCTAGAACCACGTGCACATGCCTACGAATGCTCTCTAACGCCACTTTGAGCAGTCATCCGAAGTATAAAACGTCTGTTTTCCACCTTTCGCTCCTCGTTCCAGTTGCCAGACAGCTCGTTTCTTAAAAGCTGCCGGAAGCATGATTCCTCGCAAAGAAGCACACTGGCTTGTTGCTCGAGTCTGCATGAATCACTATAACTTGAACTTGTGAGGGATTCTGAGGTTTGGACTTTGAAGGGGAAGGGGTTGGGGTAGATTCCTGATGTTCTCAGTGGATGTGAGTATCATTTGTTAGTGGTAAAGCGCTTCATCGTCCTACAACAATGCGAGACGGAATGCTGTATTAGTGTTTACTGTTTAGAAGAGAAAAGTGGAAGCTTTGTCGCTTGACCGGGCAAGCCAAGGACAACAGTGTTTGTAGGTAATAGTGCGATGGACACGAAAGTACCCAGAACACCAGAAAGCTGCCAGTAAAACACTTGCCTTCGCGATTGATTTGGAGTAGCTCGTCCGCGAGGGAGAGGAGGTTTTATACCTAGAGCTCTAGGTAGCAGAGCAGTCGTGGAATGTGTCATGTGGCTCTCGCAAGCACATGTACCTATTGAGCGACGCAGAGTACCAGGGGGCTTTGGACCTGTCATGTGTCAGAGCTGGGACTGGATAGGTATAAAAACGTGTCCGTTGGTTATCTCCTGAACCTCAACACAGCAGTAAGGTTATCTGAGGTCTGAAAAGGGCTTAGATTCCTGGAGGTTGTCGCACTGTTTTCCTCTTTCCCGGATCTTGCTAAGTGCTTCTCCACTGCTCCTTCTTTGGTTCTTCGTTCAACAGTCTACCGTTACGGCCTGGAAAAGATTGTAAGAGTAACAATACTGCTGCCATCATGACGAGTGATGAGTGTCGTCTTGATTGGATGATGGATAGAGGCTCTGTTAAAGGGCGAAGTTGAGGTAGCATTGGCAAGCCATGGGAAAGAGCAAGCGGAAGGATCAAGGGCTCGAGGCGAACTGGCAAGAAAAAACCTTTCTCTTTTTGAGCAAGCCCGATAGGGCCGATGAAAACAATTTTGTATTGCGCCAGTGCTATGCCACGCCCAATGTCCCCAGGATTATACACCAAAAACTCTATGTCAATCAGCACTTTTGATCCCCTCAGTCCACATCCATGGACTCCGCCTTCCTCTTCTTCGACCGCTTCTTCTTCTTCCTGCCACCCTCCCTGATATCAACGCCCTCCTCCTTTGCCGGTGGCGCATCCTGCGGCTTGATACCCTTCTCGTTGTACTTCTTCTCCACGTAATCGGCAAAGCCGTATTTGGGGCCGTCCTCGTCTCCAAAGACTTCCTTGCGCCATTCGCGCAACCGCGCCTTCTTGCCAAGCTTCTTCTTGTCCTTCTTTTTCTTCTCTGGTTCGCGCCAAGCAGCGAGCTTCTTGAGACCGGCAAATTGGTTAAGCTGCGTGTCATCGGCGAGCAAGATGTCGCGCGCCGTGAGACCGAAGCTCGTGGGTGACGTCTCGCGGTAGCGGAAGGCGTTGGGGTTCTTGGATGCCTGGCGGGAGGCCAGTTCGACTTCGAGGTTTTGGTCGACCAGGTTTTCAATGATGCGGCGCTCGCGACGAGACTCGCGCTTGGCGTCAATGTTTTCTTGCTTTTTGCTCTTCTTCTTCTTTTTGCTGGTCGTGTCTTCGTCGACGTCCATGGCATCGGCATCGGCGTCGTCGTTGGGGATGGCAACGCCGCCATCTTCCTCATCTTCCAAGTCGGACAAGGAGATTTTTGGCTTCTCATCATCCTCAAAGTCCGAGACAATATCCTTAATGTCGATATCATCGTCCCACTTGGGCTTCTTTGGCTTCTTGCTCTTCTTGTCCCCGCCCTCATCGTCTGAAGATGCTCCCTCGTCGTTTTCTTCGTAGTAGTCCTCGCCAAACTTCTGGCGCATGACCTTCTCCCACTTGTCGTCCTCCCAGTCAGCGTCGAGCACGTCGGTCCACTCGTTGACGTCAAAGTCCTTGCCAGAGAGACCGGCGGCCTCCTTGATCTTCTTGACCTTCTCCTCCATTTCCTCAATCTTGAGCTTCCGCAACCGTGCCTTTTCTTCGTCACGTTCACGCTTCTCTGCCTCCTTCTTCTCACGCTCCTTTTCTCTTTGCTTCTTGCGGCCGCTCTTGTCCTCTCTGCGGACAGTTTGGTTTGCTACAGCATCACGGGCGTACGTCTTCAGTTTCTCGTTCGCCGTCTCAGGGTCCTCGAAGCGCATGTTGTAAGCAAACTCGAATTGTTCGCGACGCTCCTCGTCTTCGTCGTCGGATTCAAGGGGCTGGAAGTTGGGGTTGTCCGAGGTCCACGCGCGCGCAGCAAGGAAATTGGACAAAAAGTTCTCGGGGTCTTTGTCGGCATGTTCAACGTCCAGCACGATTTTGGGCTTCGGCTCAGAATCCACTGGCTGCGGTTTCGACTTTGCGATCATAAAGTCGTCGTCGGAATCGGCGTCGCTTTCGTCCTCGGCCTTGGCATCGTGCATCTGCTTGACCAAGCTAGTCTTGAGCTCCTCTTGCTCCTGAGCATAGGTCTTCGGTGCTTCCTCCTCATCCTCGGCGCCGACCTTGCCTTCCAACAGATTCTTGCGGTGGTAGTCGTGCAACGTGAGTGGCTTGTCCTTCTTTTCGGTAGTGGGGAGCGTGTCCGCATTCCACTCGGAGTAGAATTTGACCTTGTCATCGTAGACGCGAGGGTCTTTGCTGCGGATGGCGTTGAGTGCGTTGGAAATCTCCTTGTCGAGATCCACAGTAGCTAGGATGCCGTCGTCGTCCTCTTCCTCGGAGTCGGAAGATTCGTCGTCGGAGCCGCCTGAACCGTCGGTCTTGCTGATCTTGGCCTTGCCGTACTTGTCCTCCACTAGAAGCGGTCAGTCATGTATGAATGAAATGGACTGCGCACAACTCACGTCTCTGCATCTCATCGCGCCTCTTGTTGTGCTCAAACCTCCGTGCATAGTCGGCGTTGATCTTGAGATCGACCTCAGACTCGTCGGAGGAGGAAGCCGAGTCATCCAGCAGCTTGGCGCGCTTGGCCGGACGGCCATCCTGTATGGGGGCGTGAGACTTCGCCATGGTGGGCAACAGAATGAAGTGTTGAAGCAGCGGAAGACGCGCAAAAAAGTTCCAGACGGCCGTGCGCGGAGGTTGCCGAAGTGTATCCGGGGGGAGCGGAGAAGCGGAGCGGAAATGATATGATTGGTGCCTTGGGCCGACTGCACGTTTTCAGGCATTCTTTGCTGCTCGCTAGCTTCAAGGCGGAAAAACACCAGCTATTGTTTACCTTTCTCATTCCACTCCTACAGACCCAAGTCGTGTCTTACTGTTATTCCCGTTCCTTCCTCTGATCGACAAACCCGCATCGGTCAGACATAGCCGCCGAGTCAGGGTCTTGGCTGCAAGCATCGCGCACTGACCTGGGTCCCGGGAGTGACGTGCATCCCGCAACGCACAAGACACCAGAACGCGCTCGCGACCAACCCCCTCCCCTCTCACAACCACCTCTCCATTATGCCGGCCTAAGGCATCGCCTCCAGCCTATCTTTTCTCCCTCTGTCCTTCATTTCCGGCACCACCATGGCCGACGAAAAGCCCCTCAAAGATCCGCCTACATTGACGCCCGTGAGCAAGCCATTGAGCCTCATGTACCGTCCCCCATTGCCAGCCACATCGACTTCGACCCTAACAGCTGTTGTACAGTCCTGTCATCTTGAAAGAGGCTGCACTCGACAGTGTTACGTTTCGCGCCACCGTCCTCCACTTCGGCGAACAGATCGACCTCATCGAGCGTTGGCTTGACAACTATGTCAAAGCTGCATCCAAGTTGACTTCAGAAGTCTCCAGCCTCGAATCGGCATTCAACGGCTTCATCACCCAATCCGTGCCCCCGCAAGCGCTTTCCGAAGCCGCCCTCGACCATGATTACACGATTCTCGCCATCCGGAGGTATAATGAAGGCGCGCGGGAGTTTTGGATGAACACAATCAGGGGCTTGAAGAGGATAGATGGAACAGTAGTAGAGCCTATTCGAGCCTTTTTACAGACGGATATTAGGGGCCTCCGCGATGCGAGAAGAAATTTGGAAACTTCCCAAAAGACCTTTGACCAGCTCATCGCCCGGTATGCTGGCAGAAAGAAGAGCGAGGAGCCCTCAAGCTTGCGGGAGGATGCTTTTCAGCTTCACGAGTCGCGGAAAAACTACCTCAAGGCCTGCATGGACTTTTGCGTCATGGCGCCGCAAATCCGGTCTGCGCTGGACAAGCTGCTGGTTCGGGTGACTACGGAGCGCTGGAAAGACATGAAGATGTCGAGAGACGCGACCGACAAGCTCTTTTCGCAGCACAACAGCGAGATGGAGCGCATAAGGGGCTGGACCCGGGAGATGGAGCATGGAGATCGTGTCTTCAAGCGGGAGCTTCATGTTGCGAGGAAGCAGTTGGAGGCAAGCGCCGAGGCCAGCGCAAGGCCTTCGCGAGAGCTGGACGACTATTCCATTTCGACCGTCCCCTATATTGGATCGCACTCCACTGCAGCGCCGCTGTCTCCCGCGAAGCCCATTCCGGAAAAATCAGAAAAGCATGGTTGGCTCTTTGAAAGGACAATCACTGGGAAGCCGGCCAGGACTGTCTGGGTCAGGCGATGGTTCTTCATTAAGCATGGCATCTTTGGCTGGCTGGTTCATGGCGCGCGCTCTGGTGCTGTTGAAGAATCTGAAAAGGTGGGCGTTTTGCTGTGCGGTGTTCGGCCCGCCTTCCAAGAAGAGCGCCGCTTCTGTTTTGAAGTCAAAACCAAGGACCGAACGAACATTCTGCAAGCAGAGACTCAAGCGGAATTGACAGACTGGATTGCCACGTTTGAGGTCGCAAAAAGAAAAGCGCTCGAGGATCCCGCTAGTACCGAGGCCACTGCTACGACATCCACCGACGCCGCCTTTGCCATTAGTCCCCCCGTACATCCTGAATTCGCAGCAAAGTCCGCTTACGGTCATCTTTCTCACGACAGCGATGAAATTGGCGCCTTGAGGCAGATTGATAGCTTGCCTTTGCCAGGTGACCGAGAAAACATTGCTTCGCGTAGTAGCTTCGATGTCACCATCGGTCGTCGCAATGTCTCGGGCGAGTTGGAAAGGGAAAGAGAGAGTGGTCGCGACCACGCTGCGAGGATCATTCAAAAGCTTGACCTTCACAGGAAGGCTGCGGCGACCCCCCAACTTTCTGCAACACCGTCTTCCCCAAATCCATCAACGGGCATCGCCAGCTTGATCTCAGCAAGCCATAACATGGCTGTTGCGCCTTCGAATTCTCAAATGCTGACCATGGATACCCGAGCTGCTACTTGGCCCGCCACTTCCCTCGCTCCGACGACTCTTGCCAACCCACCGGCACCTACCAACCTCAGTAAAGCTGCTGTCATTTTGAGCAGCGATAGAGGCATTGGGTTCGGTCGTCCAGATGGCGGACTACCATCGGGAATTCTTGCCAACACCTGGGGTTCTACGAATTGGGGATACATGAATAGGTTCGAAAGGGGAGAGGTCAGCATTCTTTCGCAACAGCGCGCCATATCTCAGCCCTCGAGCCCTATCCTTAAGGCTCTGTCAAACGAAGGGACTGCGCCTGCCGATCCCGAAAAACAAGGCCTGGCGGCTCCCCCTGAGGTCTCTCCCACACCTGCTGCCGCCCGGCATCGTAAGACGATGAGCCTCAGTGGCTCCCAGGATTTGGCAAAGGCAGAGACTCCAAGACCGACGTCTTCTGGTGGCGAAGAGTATCCACCTTGGTACCCAATGCAGCTTCGCGCCCAGGACGCCCAATTCCGTCTGCTCTTCCCGAACGTGCCTCGCGAGGACAAGGTGCTCATGGTCTTCCGCGCCACATGGAATCCGAATGAGCAACAAGAATTCCCTGGTCGTGTCTATGTTACCGCCACGGACATTTATTTCTACAGCAACTATCTCGGCCTAGTCCTGATTACTGGAGTAAACCTCGATACCATTGACGAAGTCACTGCGGCGCCTGGACGCGACTGCGACTTTTTGTTTGTGCACTTCAAGGAGGGATCTCGTAAAGATGAATACACCAGGGTCACCGTCAAGGTCTTCCTTGAGCCCTTGAAGCTGTTGCAAAGACGTCTCAACTTTCTGGTCCAAAACTGCGCCTCTGATGCGCCTTTGACATTCGAAGAGCTGGTGAAGAAGCTGGTCAAGATGGAGAACAGTGATTCTGATAGCCCTGAGATGGACAGCTGGGACAACATGTCCAACATTGACACACCCCTCGAAGCTCCCATGCGGCGCGAGCCGAACGACCTGAGGTCAGGCCTTCGCATTGACGGCACACTATTCGCGAGCGAAACAACATTGGCCCGTAAGCCGACACGGTTTAAGCTACCTGCTCGGCCAGTCATCTATCGTCCTCAGGCAATGGTCCAGCTGGCTGTTGAGCGAGAGTTTGAAATCAGTGCCAAAGCGCTCTTCCATCTCATGTTTGGAGACAAGAGTGCTGTGTTCCAAACCCTTTTCCGTGCGCGCTGGCCCAACACTATCATCCAAGGACCCTGGGTCCAACAAAATGGAGGCGGTCGCCACAAACGGGAGTTTGAATATCGTCTCGATGCAAATTCGGCGCCGATTGCAAAGGACTGCCAAGTCATTGAAGTTCTCAATGACCATCTCTGCTATGTCATTGCAGACAAGAAGACCCCCTGGTATCTCCCGCACTCTCGCGACTTCATACTGGTCACCAGGATAGTCATCACTCACGTCGCCAAGAGCCGGTGTCTAATGGGGATCTACGGCAAGGTGGATTGGTTGAAGCAAGTCAAATTCATCCAAAACATTCTCGAGCGGCAGGCAGTGGAAGATCTCGACCTAGAGGCACAAGACCTGACGGACGTTATTGCTGGCCAAGTCGAGCGACTGGGCAGCAAGTCACGCACTCGGAAAGCCGTCCAGATCTTTGGATATATTGGCCAACAGGCACAAAACTCGCAGGTGGTGCCCCAAAATTTGCCTCCACCATCAACGGCACACCCTCGTGTCTTCAAGCTCGTCCGGCGCACACTGGGAAGCATGCTGGCAGACGTTGCGCGCGCCATGGCTGCCAACTACATTTCCACCCTCATAGCATGGATTACGGCTCTCATGACAGCCGTGGCAAAGGCCTTTACCGCGCACACGCTCCTCGTCGGCCTCTTGATCGCAAGCGGCACCGTCAACGTCATCTGGTCCTACCGGGACACCTGGACATGGTGGCAAAACCGCAACGCGGCCTCATTCATGAAGCGGCTGGGCGTCGGTCCCGACACGGTCATGAGCAAAGCCGTCTACCTACGCGACGTCGAAGACCTCTGGGTCAACAGCACCGACGCCGTCTTCCCCGACTGGAGCGCCTCGGCCGCCACTCAAGACAGCACCCAAATCCCCCTCTACGACGACAATGACAACTCCACCAACTACTCCGAGCCGCAGGGCTGCCACGCCACCTTTGTCACCCTCCTCCACAACCCCGACTTCCCCTCGTCTTCTTCCTTCGCCTTCCCCTCTGCCATCGCGGACCCCGTCTTCGCGCCGGGCTCCGGCGGACCGGGCATCGCGCCCTCGGCGCGCAGCACGGCGCTGCGCCTGCGCCGCTCACGGCAGAACCTCGCCGCGTACCGCCACGACCTGCTCGTCGCCATGCGCCTCGTCAACCGCGTCGAGCGCGAGGTGCTGCAGGCCGAGTGGGAGAACTGGCTGCTGGACGAAAACGTCCGCTGCAGGCGTGTCGGCGAGATGATACGCCGCCGCATGGAGGGATTGGCGGGCGAGGGTGTGGATAATGAGACGCAGGCGGGTGAGGGCGTTCGCGCTGTTAAACAGTGGTGGGATGAGTATTGTGGCGATTGCAGTCAGCGGTTGCAAAGGTTGGAGGCGAAGGGTGTCAAGTTTTGATCGGTGGCATGTTGGAGGTTTTTGATCTTTGCTCCGGGAAGCTCTGCGTTGGGCGTTGGGTCTAACTGTTTGATGGATTGGGTTGGTTGGTAGGGAGGCGGCGTGTTGGCATGGACCGGTGCCTATCGGTATGGATGAACCAACCGGGCGGTATCTCTATTATTCTTAGTCTTCCCTGTATGGCCACAGTGGCTGTAGGCTTGGTGTTGTAATTCATAGCAGGGGGATGTGACCGAACTACGCAAGCGCAAGTGTATGACGCTGCTCATGATCACTCCCTGAATGACTGTCCCTTGAATGAACTCCTCACATCTCATGTCCAACCCCAGGGTTATAAGGAGGTATCGTATGTATGATGCAATTGACATAGTGAAAAATGAACTTCTCCCCATCCAAAAACGACCAAGTCCCTAACCGACCTCCTGATGACTCCCTGTGGTCCAACGTTTTCGACATAGAGAAAATCCTAAGACCAACTCCAGAGGTATAGGGAGGTATCGTGTGTGTGCTGCAGTGGACATAGTGAAAAAAATTGACCAGATCCCTCGAAAATGCCCAAGTCCCCAACCGGCCTCCTGATGGCTCCCTGTAGCCCAACTTTTCGACATAGAGAAAATCCAATCCCGTCACCGTACCCTCCCTACCCGCCATTCTAACCCCTACCCCTCCACTCCTTCCGCCAAACCACGTCCTCAGGCCCCACGTCAGCACAAATCAAATACGTAAGGCCCCTGACCGTCTGCTCGTCCACCACCAAGTTCTTCTTGTTCAGCCCCATATGCATGATGACTCCCTGTGTCTGCGTCTTCAGGAGACGCAAGTCGTGCTCCAGCTGCGCGACGATTGGGCCGGCAATGAAGTTGTGAAGAGCGTCTACCAGGTCGCCGTGGACTTTGTGCCAGGGGAGGTACTGCTCCGAGTCGGTGATAATTGCGCGAACGAGGAGGCCGAAGCCACGGGGTTGCGCTGTCGGCAGGGGGCGCGGGCGCGCGCGGCCGCCAGGGGCAGCGGCAGCAGGAACAGGGGCCGGGCCGCGCTGATTGTCGTACGCTTCGATTAAGTCGAGTTGACGACGCAGCCACTCGCTGTGTAGGCTCAGCAAGATGAAGCGTTCAACGCTGCCGTACGTGAGGGTCATTGCGGTGCCGGGAGGGTCGCCGCGGGGGTTATCCGCGGTCCGGCGGACGAGCTTGATTTTGAACAGGCGAATGATGCAGTCTTTGACCTTCTGTTGAAGCTCCTTTCCCTTGTCGCGGATGGTGTCGAGAAGGGCAGGAGGCACGGTACGCTCGGCGTGGGCCCAGCCGGTGTGGTTGGGGTACATGCCGACGAGGTGGATAAGAGCTTCTTTGTATATTGCTTCATACTCCATGTCGACCGCGAGATTGAGCCATCTCGGAGGGTCCATGGCGACGCTCTTGAAGAGCTCCACGTGGAAGCTTGAGAAGTGGGTGATGAGGTGTGGGCGGAGCTTCTCGAGTATGCCGTATCTCTTCGCGATGTGTACCAGGATCTCGGCTTGGTACTGAGCCCGGAGAACGTCAGTTGTAGAGAGAAGAAGAGGCTGTTGATAGAGAATCGCGAAGAAGCTTCTGTAGGCGACCGAGATATCTGTGGATACTGCTGGCCGTTCCCGTCGGCGCATCGTAAGACGCGGTATCGGGTCATTGGTGCGAGGAGTGCCCAAAGTCAGGTGAAATGCAAAGCCCTCGGGGCCACCTTGACGATTTCCTTCAGAAAATAGCAAGGTCATTTGATGGGAGTCGGCCTCGAGCTCGGACCGGTGCAGACGGAGAGTCCAGAGGCATTCCTCATCTTGCAGTTGGATAATCACATCGCCGTCATCAAAGTAAGGCCAATTGGCTTTGTTGAGAAGGGATCGTGGTGTTTGTGTGTCGTAAGAGAGCCGCGGACGCTTAACCAGCGCGCATGATGATTCCATATGAGTCGTCTGGAGGTGTTAGCAAAAGCTTGACAGGTGGGAAAGGGGGCTGTAGCATACCTTGAAGGGTTGGGAACTTGAGAGGAGAGCGAGAGTAAGGTTTCAGGGTGGAGGCTGAAAAAAATGGAGAGCGAGTGAGGTTGAGGATATGGGAAGCGAGCAGTGAGGTTGGTGACGAGGGAAGAGGTGAGGTGGAATTATAAAGACCTTCATCGCGCGGCCTCGATTAGTCGTCGAACAGGCACCGACTTGAACTCGGAAAGGCAACGACTCCAACCGGAAGGAGACGACATGTGATAGGGGTAGATTGGGGCGAGAGCACCTGCGATCTGGCCCTTTTGATTGACTTATATGTTGAACTAGCAGCGAGTAGTCCTTGAGAAGGTTCCGACTTCAACTCGCGCAGGCAACGACTCTAAGGAGAAAGGGACGACCTGTGATAGGGGTATTCGGAGCAAGAGAACCTGCAATATAGCCCTTGACGTTGTCAGATAACGGACTGGCGTCGATTGGTCGTTGAACTGGCACACTGATGAAGGATAGGGGTGAGTGATGGAGGACCATATCAATAGCCCGTGGAGACGGGACGCTTGATGACTCCCTGGTCACCCATAACGGGCTAGAATTGCAATAACCCAATGTGACAAGATAAAGCAATCGGTCCCCTGATTGTGTTGTTATTGCATCTTTGACGCCGCCCGAAGGGGTCAAAGGGACAAACAAACATGAAAGTGTAGGGAGTGATCGTTGGCGATACGCATAAGAGCTCGACTCATTGGAAAACGCGAATATGCCGGCATTCTCTGAATCTAGATCTCTGTTCAACGTGTTCACACTGAAAAAGACAACGAGAAAGCCCAACTTGGATTTGACATACCAGGGTAGCCTCGGACGGTGTCAGGAATGTTGCTGGTTTTCGCACAGGAGTTGATATACATGCACTGGCCTCTTGGCCAAGTAAACGTCGACGCCATGGACTGCCAATAACGGCCAGAAAGATAGAAGGGGAAATCCCAAATGACACAGGCTCCAATTCCGGACGCCTACATCGTTTCGTCGCTAGTCTTAGACATGGGCGCATTACCATGGGCCTGGCTCTTGAACGGCTCGGTATGCATCATCTCAAGGACCTCCTCCAGGGTCTCTGGCGCATCCTTCCTCCTTCCAAAGCCCTTCATGCTCTCCTCAACCAAGCTCTTCTCCTGGACAACCGCCTCGTCCATCGCAGTCGCGACATCCAGCTTCTCAAACTCAAAGATATTCGCCTTCATACCGACGCCGTAATACTGGTGCTTCTGCAGGTACGACAGCCAGATCTGGACGACCTCGGGGTCGCCGTCCTGGATCTGGATCAGCCGGCGCAGCGTGATGCGCTCAAAGTTCTCCTGCGACTTTTTGAAGATGAAGTTGGACCGCGGCACTGTCCAGCGCTCGATGAGCTTGGGCAGCGGCACGGGGCCCTTGGCCGGCAGCCCCAGGTAGTAGGCCGCGCGCAGCGCAAAGTCGCTGAAAAATTCCATGTTGCGGACAGAGTAGGTGCGGAGCTGGAGGTCGCAGACGGGGATGCCGTATTCGGCGCGGTGGCGCAGCGGCGTCTTGAAGATGGCTTCGACGTTGCGCGGCGAGCGGAGCTGGGCGAGCTCTTTCTTTTCTTCTTCGGTCGCGTCGATGCTGCGGTCTTGTCAACGGTGGTGTTGGAGGCGCGACGGTGCGGTAGAGCTTACGGGTCTAGTCTCGGTGGGTCCTTGATGCCAGCCTGCCTGTGAGATTGTTAGCTGCGCAGCTATACCGGCGAATTGGTGTCGCGTACTTTACCGCATCCTCCCACTTGACTCCCGATATCCTCAGCGACTCCATTATGGTGTTGTACTGACGCCCGCGTGGCGCTACCGTTGGAGGGGAAATCTACGCAATACAAGTCAGCCATGATAATTGAGCTCCCAGCGCGAGCACACATGCCTTGACCCTCTTCAGGGCGCCAAATGGCGACCTGAGATATGACGGAGCAGCCATGGCGGTTGAATTGTCGAGCACCTGGGTAGCATGCTCGCAGTTCTCGAGAGCGGACGGCGTGCGGATCAATTTCCACTCACCGCCCGCGCACGGACCGCACTCCAGCGGCCTCTTCCGACAGCTCGACGACCTCCTCCTCCGCCGCAAGATCACATAGTGGCGTCTTGGCTAGAGTGGTCTACATAATTCGGCTTGCTCCCACAGTCGAGACTCTTTGCACTCTTGGATTCCATTCAAATTAACGCGGTTCTATCCAAAACTCCACTGACAGAGCAGACATCTCACAGCACGACCATGGCTGCAGCTCCAGCTCCCTCTGGCATCTACCAGCGCGCCTCCGAGACGGCCGAATACTTGCGTTCCCAAGTGCCCGCAGAGCTGCGCAACCCCCAAGTCGCCATCGTGTGCGGTTCCGGCCTGGGTGGACTAGCAGACACGATCCACGCCGAGCCCGTCTTCTCCACGCCTTACTCCGCCGTCCCCAACTTCCCGCAAAGCACTGGTGCGTAGCACGCCGGCCCCTTCAAGCAAGTGCCCAGTTTTTTTTTGCGGAGGCCGCGAGCATACCCACCTGCAAGCAAAAGACAGACAGATAAACTAATTGATTCGGTTTGCTTGAACCGTCACAGTCGTCGGACATGCAGGCAAGCTCGTCTTTGGGCTGATTGGCCCCGCCAAGCTGCCAGTGATGCTGCTCGTAGGCCGCGCCCACTTTTACGAGGGCCATGAGATGGAGCTCGTCACCTTTGCGACGCGCGTATGCAAGCTCTTGGACATCGAGACTATGATTGGTGCGTGGAAAATATCCCTGTGAATTTGTAGCCCCTGCTTGCTTGAGAGTCTCGCCCTGATCGTCTCTCTGCCCATAGTCACAAACGCCGCTGGCGGCCTGAATCCCGACTACGAAGTCGGCGATATTGTTTTGTTGAACGACGTAAGCTTGACGTGGAGGCGTGTGTTTGAATGCTGCTGAGACTGAAATCTAGCACCTCAACATGCCGGGGTTGATGGGCTTCAATCCTCTTCGTGGCCCCAATCCGGACGACTTTGGCGTACGCTTCCCACCCCTTTCGGATGCCTATGACCTGGAGCTCCGCCAGCGAGTCCACAAGGCTTGGGGGAAGCTGGGGCTTGGCCAGGGGAAGAGGAGACTGCATGAAGGTGTCTACGCCTTCGTTTCCGGCCCGACGTAAGACAAGACCTATCAACATCCATCTAAAATGCCGCACGAGCAAGACTAATGCAAGCTTAGTTACGAAACTCGTGCTGAGTGCCGCATGCTGCGGACTTTGGGAGCAGACGTGGTTGGCATGTCGACTGTGCCCGAGATAGTTGTCGCAAGGCACAGTGGCATCAGGGTACTCGCATTCAGTCTCGTCACCAACAAGGCTGTGTTGGATGCTAGCACGCGTGGAGACGACGCGGCCATCCAAGGGATGAGCAAGCAAGAGCTTGATGCTTACTTGAGCAAAGGCAAGGCGAATCACGAGGAGGTGCTTGAAGCTGGAAGAGAGGCGGCCAAAGATATGCAGGTACGTCGACCCGAAGGAGTTGATTGAATTCTAGCTGACTTGATGCCCAGGCTTTGGTCAAGCAGGTCCTATCTGACCTTGGCGCTGCGTAGAGCAACGGATTCGTATGACGCTGCTGTGGCGTTGGGATTGGAGCTTTGGATGGCGCCTCATTGGAGCAAAGAGCTCATGCTGATGAGCAACGGGCGGGGACCTCAACGCAGGGTATTCCCCATGTATCTAGCGTCATGAGGTTGGCGAGGTTGCCGAGCTTTGCGGGCTGGCTACTGGCTGAGAGCTTTCCCAAGGGAGCCAGTGAGATGTGAAGGCTCATACCCAATGTTGGTATGGCAACACATGTTGGATGGCTGAAACATTTCGACACGAAGAGACCAATCATTCGTCACATCATCCCTTGCCAATGCCACCCGGCTTCCTCTTGGCCTTCATAGCCTTGTAATGGGCCTTCTTGCCGCTGGTCTTTTGCGTCTGGATCTCGCCATACTTGCGCTTGAACCTGCCGCTGTCCTTCTCCTGGGCAAGGACTTCCTCGACAAAGGTTCGCTTGCGGTCCTTCTTCTGGATGCGGGCGCTGTAGTACTCGGTGGGTCCTTCAACAATGGTACCGACCTGGGAGTATTCGGGCACGTCCTTGCTGTCTTCCTTTTTGTAGTGTCTGTGCGGGTCAAGGACATTGCGCATCTTCAGCAGCTGGAGATCTCTCTTCAGCTCTGGAGTCAGATCAGTCTTGGGCAAGTTGAACCATTTGTCGCCGGCAGTGGCCTTTCTTTCCTGTGAACTTGTCAGAAGTCATTCCAACAGGTTGATTGTAAAATGTGTGATGGATGGGGTGCCTCAGAGTAACTATGAACAAATGCTCTCAGTGGTGCAGGAAGGGCCCAAGACGGACCCTTTGGTCTGCTCAAGGAAGAAAATTTGGGAATGTTTTCCTCATAGGCAATGCAAGTAAAAGAGTTGAACGTACCTCAATCTGCTTCTTCCGGACAGCCACCGGGTCCTCGACCTTTCTGATCTGCTGATTGGCCAAGTCACGTTGCTGCGAGTCTAGCAATTTTGCCGAGTTGACACGGGCAACTTCGCCATTCGTCTGGATGTAAGGCGTGGCAATTTCTCCAGCGTCGAGCTTGGGCAGCTTGAAGTTGGATGCAGAAAATGACTGCACCTGGTGAGCAGACGCGGCCTTGTCGCGTAGACTGACTTCAGCCTGCTTCAAGAGTGCCTGGATTTGGTCCTCGGATAGATCCTCGTCATCAGAGGGTAAGACATGGTCCAGCTCTCGCGTTGGCTCTGGATGTGTTGTCACTTCCATGGTGGTGGATGGTGGGAGAAAAAGTTGAGGAAGCGCGACGCGAAAGGACGAGCCAAGGCAAAAATCCACCGGAAAATCTCGATTCCGGCTGGTGCGTGCGCTGGGCGGTCTAAAGCGGCAGTACGAGTCATGTGCACAGCTCTAGAGCTCCCCACCTGTCAACAGCTCGGAGCAGTGTCTCCATCCGCTCCAAAGGAGCACGGTGTGGAGAAGTGCAGCATGCTAATTGTGACAGCGGTACAAGAATAGCATGCTCCTTCGACTGGCAAGAGCTTACCGTTGACGTTCCGAGCGCGTGCCAACGACCCGAAAGCTGCATCTGCACCAGCACCACATTGCTGCATGCTGGTCCTTGGTGCCTGACCATGATCGCCAGCTCGAACGTCTCCCAACTCCACAGCTGGAGAAACCCCTCAGTAATCGACGGCTAGTAAGATGATCCTCGATTCGCGAAGAGAAGCTGTCCAGTCGAGGGCTTCGCATCACGCAACGGCATGGGGACGGATTGGAAGTTGGCCAGCGCATCGCATCCATCAGTCGAGCATGCATCGGGAGTGGACCAGCTGCGCCATAGGCCCGTCGTTGTCACAGTCAGCATAGCACTTCGGGCAGCTGAGCCAGTCTCGCCTCTGTCGCCGGGGTGGCAGAGGTAGCATGCACCCGCCATGTCCGAGACGGGGACGGACGGCTGTGATTGAGAGGGAAGGCGGGCATGATGGGCAGCCGAGGGAGAGGGGCGCTGCTCTGTGAGTTGGCTCTGTGGGAATAATGCGGCGCAGGGTGTTGGTAGAATATATAGATGTTGTTGTAGAATCGTCTCCCGTCTTCGACAGACCCTATCCGTACTCATCATCCCAGGACCAGACCAGGTCGGCGCTGCTTCAGTCGCGCCCGCCGATTCGCTGCGCAAGCCGCCGCTCCACAGGGACCGGACCAAACATAACACTGCTGCGCTGCTAGCAACTAACGGACGGTATATTCGCCCTCAATTATCGCGGCAACACAGGACCAGACGCCAGGTCGGACGCGCGGGCGACGTTGAAATTCGCATCCATCACTGTGTTCTGCCGTGTCCGGCTCTGCCTTCCCCACTTCATTCTTCCTACATAGTCAGCCTTCCAGTTCACCGCATCTCTGACGCTACGAGCCTGCAACACCCGCTTCCATCGCATCCACAGTTCTCCATCACCGCGCGACTCCTCCCACCCCGCCGGCGAATCAATTTCTTGCCTCCCGCGCCCGCCTGCACTCTCGTGCGCTTCGGTCCAGCACAGCAGCCCGCCCAGCGAATGGTAGCCGTCTTGCCGCCAGTGCGCGCGCAATCGGCCTAGCCATCATGGACCCATCAAATCTCCAAGGACATGGTCAGCAAAAGATGCGACAGCAGGCTCCGCCCCGCCGCTACGACGGCCAGAACGGAAACCCTCTCTACGACCCTGCCAATGGCGGCCACTATGGTACGTCGTCGCTGTGAGCCTTGCATATGTCAAGCTTTCCCAGCCAAGCCCATACCGCGAAGCAGCGAAGCGCTCTCACTGACACGCACATTCTTTGCAGGAGCGAGCGCAAGTGTACGTCATAACATCGCCGGCCCGTCCGCAACACTGCTGATTCCATGCCTAGATTGCCGCGCAAGGCCACGCGCCGAACCCAGAGGTTTTTACAGGTCAATGGGCAAACGTATGCTTCCTTGTCTCGTCCGCGACGCGGTCGTGTTGACGCGCCTCTAGGTCAACCAGGGCCTCACTGGCCAGTATCGCGACATCCTCAACACCTACTGGCAGCAGCAAGTCACCAAGCTCGAGACGGACGACCATGACTACAAGCTCCACCAGCTGCCGCTGGCGCGGATAAAGAAGGTTATGAAGGCGGACCCTGAAGTCAAAATGATTTCGGCCGAGGCTCCCATCCTCTTCGCAAAGGGATGCGACATGTTCATCACGGAGCTGACGATGCGCGCCTGGATACACGCCGAGGAAAACAAGAGGCGCACGCTGCAGCGCTCCGACATCGCAAATGCATTGGCCAAGTCCGACATGTTCGACTTCTTGATTGACATTGTGCCTCGCGAGGAGGCCACATCGCACAAGCGGTCCGGCGGCCAGAGCAGTTCGTCGGCACAGGCTCAGGCCAATACGCAGGCTCAGCCAGGCGCGGTCCAGCAGACGGGCATGCACCCGCCGCCTCACCCAATGGCTCCGCCAGACTATGGCATGGCGCCGCACATTGAGCAGGACTACCGCACCCAGCAGCAAGGCATGTTTGCGCCGCCGGTTCAGAGCGACCCATCTGCAGCGTACGGACAGGCACCGCAGCAAATGTTTGACCCGTCCATGTACGGCGGCTATCAGATGCCTCCCCAACAGGTAAATCGGCAATCATGACGCGTCTTCCAATCTTCTAACTGCTGCGCTCAGCAGATGTACGTCGGAGGGCAACGTGCTCCAGACCCGACTGGGGCAGGTGATCCAAGCCATAGCTATGGAGCCCACGACCCAGGTGAAGGCGACGCTGATGCCGAAGGAGACAGGGAAGACTACGTGGGGTAGCGTTCCATTGATTTCTGTTCGGGGTCAGCCTCATCTGGACTGGCCGAGTGGTGGCTTGGTTTTTACATGACATTGATTTTTCCTTCTCTTCTTCAGAACAATTATTTCGCCGGGGAGCGCTTGAGTGCCACGGAGCCATACGGCGCGGAAAGACAAGTTGGCCACATGTTTGTCTTTTTTTTTCATTTCCAGTTCGTTACATTTCGGCATTCTGATTGCATCATAGGGCTGGGGTTTGGGAGACGCTAGTCCTGGGCTACGGCTGGAGGACGCATAGGGCCGGAGGTAGATATCTCACTTGGTTTGGCAGGCAGGGCTGGCTGGGGATGGAAAATGGCGGTACCCCGGCTCTCTGGAGGGGCTTGGGCAGGGCTTCGTCGAAAGGACAGCAAGGCGTTTCCCACTCGCAGGGTGGTCAAGACTTATTTTCCGCTTTTTTATCGCTTTGGCCAGGTCGCGTTTGTCGTGATAGATGGCTGACGGGATGGACCGGTCGTTCGGCTGGTGCTCTGGTCCCGAATCGTCCCGAGGAAGCAACAGTGATTGTTCGAAAGGGTCTGCTTGGCCGAGGCCTCGAAGACATTCCGGTGCGTTGATTAGGGCGGCAAAGTGACGTTTGCCGTGGCATTTGCACGAGCATGAGCATCGAGTGAAGGCGTCAGGAGGTCGGGCAATGGCATGGCGTAAATACCACGAAGAGTTCTGCCGACACTGCTCAGGGGACAAGCAACCATTACTCTTGTTGAGACGTCAGGCGTAGCGGGGGAGGATTGGGTTTGACGTCAAACAACAGGCACATGTTGATGATGTATCTTTGGGAAGCTAACTAAGCCTTGAGGCCCAAGGGTTAACCAAAGGGCGTTACGGGAAACGTGTGCCATGTACCCTGAAGTCTCGAAACGTATTGATGTCGCTCTCAATTCCATCAACGTTGGTTCGCTGCCTATCGTAGAGTCGCAGCGGGGCACATGGGTGGTACATGTATCCTGTCAGCGACTTGGCGTCTCGGCACAAAGATACCATCGTCGGGGTACACTTTTAGCCCTGGGCAGAGCAGAGACCCTGTTGGCGCTTACGGGTGCCACGACGGGAGGTTCAGGTTTGGCTTGGGTTGACCGATCAGATGCGGTCCCGGGATTTGTCCAAGCTGCAATAGTATAAGAGCATCAAGTGCGGCTCTACAGCGACATTTCTTCGCATCATCAATCAACCACCTCGCGTCAACATTCTACCAATTGCAGGTACGTGAGAGCTCTTGTGTGGTGGCCAACTGCTGCCCCGCCCACACACCTCCCACCGAGTTCCCCGCGTGTGTCGTTGATTGCCTTAAGAGGCCACGCCCGGCCCGCGTCTAAGCTTCACCCCTCCACCTCTGCTCTCTCAACCATTACACATTCAACTCTTCTTACCTCTCGACTTCTCACGCACGCGCGCGCCTCCCGATCACTCCTCGTCTCTAACTTCGCGTCAACAGACTTCCAATTTACCCCTCACCTAGTCCAACCCCTCGTGCAAACAATCCCGTCAAAATGGTCAAAGCAGGTGGGGCTCCCCGTCACAGGATTTCACTCGGCGAACAGGCCAGCTGAACCCTCGCAGTCGTTGCTGGCGCCTCTGGTGGCATCGGACAGGTAAGATCACGCCTCTCCGCCTCGTCGCTACATCGCTGACCGAACACCCCCTAGCCGCTGTCCCTCCTCCTCAAGGTCTCCCCGCTTATTGACGAGCTGGCCCTGTACGATGTCGTCAACACCCCCGGCGTCGCGACCGACCTCTCCCACATTTCGTCCACGGCCGTACGTCTACCCGCTCCTTCCGAAACGCGGACTTTGGCTGATATCCTACCCTCAGAAAATCTCTGGCTACCTGCCCAAGGATGACGGCCTCAAGAAGGCCTTCACGGGCGCCGACATCGTCGTGATTCCCGCCGGCATTCCTCGTGAGCGACACTTGCACAATTGACATGCACCTTGGTGGTTATCTGACTGGCTATAGGCAAGCCTGGCATGACCCGCGACGACCTCTTCAAGATCAACGCCGGCATCGTGCGTGACCTGGTCAAGGGCATTGCCGAATTCGCACCCAACGCCTATATCCTGGTCATCTCCAACCCGGTCAACTCGACCGTCCCCATTGCCGCTGAGGTCATGAAGGCCGCGGGCAAGTTCAACCCCAAGAAGTTGTTTGGTGTGACCACCCTCGACGTCGTCCGCGCCGAGACCTTTGTTGGCGAGATTGTCGGCGAGAAGCATCCCCAGAACCTGAACATTCCCGTCATTGGTGGTCACTCGGGCGAGACCATTGTTCCCCTCTTCAGCCAGGCCAAGCCTGCTGCCAACATCCCCGCTGACAAGCTCGATGCTCTTGTCAACCGTATGTGTTTCTGCCGCTCACCCAAAGTGCGCTGCTAATTTCGACAGGCGTCCAATTCGGTGGTGACGAGGTCGTCAAGGCCAAGGACGGTGCCGGTTCCGCTACACTTTCGATGGCTTACGCTGGTTTCCGTTTCGCCGAGAAGGTCCTCAAGGCCGTCAAGGGCGAGAGCGGCATCATCGAGCCTACCTACGTCTACCTTCCCGGCGTTGAGGGTGGTGACGCCATTGCCAAGGAGACTGGTGTCGACTACTTCTCCGTCCCTGTCGAGCTCGGCGTAAGTGTAGTCAAAAATTTTGGGGAATTTTCTTACTGATCCCTTCTCCAGCCCGACGGCGCCAAGAAGGCGTACAACGTTGTCAGCAGCGCGAACGACTACGAGAAGAAGCTGCTCGAGGCCTGCTACAAGGGTCTCAAGACCAACATCGACAAGGGCGTCGAGTTCGTCAAGAACCCTCCCACGAAGTAAGCATCAATCGCCTACCTCTTTCCAATATGCGCCTTTCGCGCAGCGCCAAAGCTGGTCCATCCCTTCGCTGCCGTTTAGTTGACAGGCTAATGGTGGGAACTGATTCTTTGGCAGTTAGATTGTGAGACCTCACAATCGTTGATTCGCGCGGCACGAGACGATCGATGACTCTTTTTTTAGACGAGACGAATTTTCCTTTTCGACTTGATTTCGGGTGACGGGCGAGAGAAGCGATGACAAGCGAGCTGTTGAGCGAGCGAGCGAGCGGGCTACCCGCCCGCTGGAATGAATATAAGTGCATGATGGCATGACGACCTGGCGAGTGGAGGGATGTGACGGAGGACAGGAATGACGGACGAGATGATTGCCATCTCGCCTTTTCTTCCGTAGAACGACCTCAAATCCGAATCCTGAGAAATGATTCAAAGCTGGCTGCACGGCCTCGAATGATGTGACGTGACGCGTTTGTTTGCTGTGGTCCAGTAGATGTCGAGCTCAACGCGAGCTTGGTGCAGCCATATCGAACGTCGAATGGCGAAGCGGGTCAATTGGGTGAAAAACGGAAGTTCGATTTACCCACGCGACACACACGCGCGCCCCCCCAAAGTACTTAAATACCCCCCGAAGAAATGTGGGCAAGCCGGAGCAAAGGGTCCAAGGGATGTGGAAATCATTGTCCATTGATCGAGCCGTAGCTAGCTGCCAAAGTGGGTCCGTCGTTCCGACTTCTCCCTCGTTTGGGGCCCGATCCGTCCCGTCCCCGCGCGTGCGTCTGGCTGCTCCAGTTGTTTCCGTTGGTGTGGTTGGTTTAGCGAGCAGAGGAAAGACGAGCAGATGATGATGATGGTGTCATGGTGGTGCGATTTTGTGAGGGTTGGGCGCTTGCAATGTCTGCGTGCGAGGATGGTGGGGGGTTGGTTGGGCTTGGGGACTTGGTTGCGTGCGATGACCAGATTTGTTTGGGAGCGCGCGTAGGTGGGAGGATGGATGGACGGATGGATGGATTGGTGCGTGATTTTGATTGGGTTCCTGAAGATGGAGTAGTGCGTGTGCGTCTTTTGGTCATGGTCTTTTGTGAGTGCTGCTGTTAAGAATGGATCTGTTTTGATTTATTCCATCATTGTCTTCGTCCTTCCACTACCTGAGGCTAACCCCCAAGCAACGAAGGCCGCTCTTTTTTGCCTTTCAACTGGCATGGGCTAGACGAACCGCATCTTTCACTTCCTTTTCACTGCCTCGTCCCTCTCTTTCTTCATCTTCTGCCGTGCGTGGGTATAACTGGAATAGAACCGAACAATGAAAAAGGGATACACGGCAACGACATTCCCCAACCTTTTTCACACCGCAACTGCTCCTGCTCGTACTCCTCAACCCCCATCCCATGACCTCTGTGTGTTGACTTGAGGCGTTTTTCTTTCTTCCCAGGAGGAAGCGGGCAGGTGCATTGCCTTTCCTTTTGCTGCCGAGAGGCCCAGCCCGCCGTCTTTGCCCGTGCCTCTCCGTTGCAGGATTCGGTCGGCTTGTCTCTCAGGGCGGTGGTGATGCTGTCATACCATCTGCCTGATGGAGGCTCCTCGATTACTTGTGGCGTAGCGAAGTCAGAGACCAAAAACTCTTCCCTACACCAAGCCCCTGACTCCCAAGCCACGCCTGCTGTGCTGTCCGCTTGCGATACACAGGTCGGCGGCTTCTGTCTCATTTCCGTGCTCATGCTGCGGTTGGCGAACTCGTTCGCAAGCGGGTATCACAACAGCAACGACACAAGGAGGCTTTCCGGCAAGCGCTTATCCTTCTATGATTTGGCGCCCTGCGTGCGAATTTGAAAAGTGGCGCCCGGCAGTCCTGTCGTCTCGGCCGAGACTGTTGCGATTATTCCCATGCTGGCGAGGGCGCCGCGGATGAGGCCGGCGGGGAAGTAGAGAAACTGCATCAGCACAAAGGCTATTGTTAGTCATTCTTTCAATCTAACTTGCAGCTTCTCCCTCTCTATGAAAGGGCACGTGGGAATGAGCATACCGGCTGTGCTTTACTCAGACTCTGCTCGCCCTCTCCCTTCTCCAGGCTCATTTTTGATAGAGGTTTGAAGGAGTTGTCGGTCAGCACGTAGATGCCGCGGTGGTTGGTTTTGAGGTTGTCGATTTGCTTGCGGAAAATCATGGTCCACAGGTCTTTGCAGAGGAATTTGATCACGTCGAGCGTGTCGGTTAGGCGGGGTTTGTCGCGCGAGAATCTGGGGAAATAGATGTCAGTACGCAGATTACTGGTGGTTCGGAAAATGCTTGTGTTGGTGGTAGGGCATCTTGTGGGTCGAGAGAGAGCATGGGGAGCATCCTCAAGGGACAATGCCTCGGAGTTGAGCCTTGTAAGCTCTCCGCGTCTCTGAGGCTTGCGATTATCCCGCGCCCCTGTCCCACTGGCTCCAATGCCACTCCCAGGAATTGCGGAGCAAAAAGAGAAGAATTCTCTCACTCACCGTTCACAAATGCCCAATCCCACCCGATAACCCAGCATATCCAACCTGTACAGCGCCGCCTCCCTCAACTCCTCCTCATCCGCCGACGCAACCGTCGCCGGGCCGCCCACACTGACCTTTCCACCCGCGTCGCCATTCGACGACACCAATCCAGGGCTGGCCATGCCCCCCTTGCCATTGCTTGTCGACCGTATTTGCGAGGGCACTGCCGCAAGGTATTCTTCTTCGCGGGCCGCGAGCTCCTCCGCCATGCGAAAGGCCATGGGGACGAGCTCGATGAGGAGGAAGTCCATACATGAGGCGTTGAAATAGGCAGACGCAGAAGGATCAATGACGGCGGGGGGCGTCGAATTGGCGGCGGAGGTCGCGATTGCGGTCGTGGCTGAGCCGTCGTAGGACATTTTGAAGACGGGGGATACGCGGGCGATTCGGTGGACGAGCTGGAAGGCGTTCCTCTGATTAAGGGATTTTGTACACGGATTGGGTTATAGAAGGGCGCGAGGTTTGCGTAGAAAAGGACACCGGGGGAATGGTGGGGGGAAGCAACGTCGCCGTCGGGGGTTTGCTGGTGTCCGTAAGCGCGCAGCGTCGAGCCGTTTCTCCGGTTGCGCAAGGTGAGATTCGCTGGCTGGCTCAAGTGGATGCGGTCGGAGGATGGATGAGTACGAGGTGCCCCGGCAAGTCGTGGTTGCGCAGACGCGGAGGTGCGGTTGGGGATGTCCGTTGCCTGGTTCCTGTGCTGTGCGTAAAGCGTGACGTTGCGTCCGTCGGTGAGAGGCTGGATCTGCGGCCACAACTTCCGCGCTGGTTGGATCTGCACTACTCCTCGACTGCCGATTCAAACGGGCATGATTTTTCGCGACAAGTGCTGTATCTGATGTTTTGTTGTAGATGTAGCGCTAGTAACGGTCTTCTTAGTCGGGGACCCTTGTAACTGGTTTCAAGCTTCATGTCATCAGGCATGTTTGCAACCGCGGAAGGCGGAACCTTCATGGTCCCCAATGACTTCGCCAAAAGGGGCCATCATTCATCTCTCTCGTCATTCCTTCTTCGCTTCCTTGACGTCTTCTGGAATAGCCTAGTTCATGTCTTCTGTTCTTTTTGTAATAACACATGAGATTAAGATGCGCTCCAAAACATCCAATGCCACACCTTTACCCATCTCAAGGCGGCGGGTAAGCAGATGCATTGACACAGACTGGATCCCAGAGATGTCCTTGTCCAAACCAACCAATGCCATTACCGGGTGGGCCGTCGCCTTTATCCCTACGGAAAAGGTCTTCTCTCGAGGCCTTCTCGCCGTCTTTCCTTCCACGACGGCGGCGACCATCACCCATCATGAAGTTGACAGGCCACATTGGAATGTAGCAGACTTCCTGCGTTGTGCATTTAGCATATCAGCCATAGATCAGGACCAGTCAACGTACATTCTGGGCGCATGGCCCCTCGCAACTTGTCCACTGCTCTACCCAGCCCAGCCACGCCATCAACTCCTCTACAGCCCTCTTCCAGGTTGTCTTCTTGTTGAAGACGGAGGGGTCTAGTTGTGGGTAAGTGTCCAGATCCTCGGGGGCTTTGTTGAAGTGTAAGAGCCATTCGAGGTCAACGCTGAGGCCGACCTGGAACGCAGTCTTGCACAGCCCGTCCAGAATCTCTTCAACAGTGCCGGATAAGAGCTGCTCGCCCTCATGCAACTGGTATGCTTCTACACTGTACTGAGTACGACATCGCTGAAGGGCTATCTGCGCTTGCTCGGACTCGAAGGAAAAGGTTTGCTCCAAAGTATCGTCGCTGTAAGGCCGCTCAGGGGGATACTCATAAAAGGGCATCATGAACCAATGGGTGATGGCCCTGACCGAGGCGAGCCAGTCTCGGACTGTGATCCAGCTCCTTTCAGGCTCGCTGTTCAAGAGCTTCAAAAGGTCTGCCAGATTGAAGCCGTAAAAGGTGACCACTTCTTGCGCAGTGAGGTGCCAGTCGATCCCGCTGCAGACTGCAGTCCCGTTACCAAGCACTGCCTTGAGTTTCCGCTCTACTGAAATTTCCATGGCGGCTGCGTCCTGCTTGCTCATGTTGCTGATGCGGTGTGCCCTTCGTCGCCTCATTAGCTGTTCCAACGCGGAGTTCCTCTCTTTCGGATCTTGCGGTGCTTTCCATAGACCATCTGTCGAAAGGTTCAGCGATTTTAGCTCCGTTTGCACAAGGGCTGAACTTTGAGTCTCCAATTCCGGATCGTAGAAGGTGAAGAAACCACAGGTGTCGGCTCGAATGCGAGCTTCTCCCCGGCCAGGACCACCATTTGTATGGCCGTAGTGTCTGGCACCAGCGTTGAACCACATCCACATGGAAGCGTAGCGAAACGGCTCGCTCAGGTCTGCCAAATGGGGTCCATGGGCTCCCTCATGCTCGCCATCATCCTGCGCAGCCAGCGGACCTCTGCGTTCGAGAAGAGCTATCTGGTCAGCTCTGTTTGACATTTCGAAAGCTTGGTGGTTAGATTCTGGCGGTCCAGGCCAGAGCTTCTCATGCTTCATATCAATCCGCGGCGCCGACACATTGAGATTGGAAACGAGCTTCAACGACGGCGAATTGAAATCGCACCAAATCAACTCGAAGCCCGAATTCATCCTCACAACGCCTTCATAGCCCCATCCCTTGCCACCTAGCCCATGCTCTTGGATCCACTTGCAAAGACCCCGTGCCCTGAAGTAGTCATCATCGAGCTGTTTGCCACGACGACCGGAATCAGGAGGCCTTTTCCCATCAGGGGGACCTCGATGGTGATCTCCATCGTCAGGTGGCGGCCGCCCCCATTTGGGCGGCCAAGGTCGCTCCCGCAGCTTCTCGCTGTCGCCGACCAAAAACACCATCTGCGACTCTGCACCAATGCCGACCGAGTCGGCGCTCACGCCGTCAAAGTACAGCGCGCGTACCTCGCGCGTCGTGCGGTAAGTCAGCATGCGCGAGTCCTTCAGGTTGCCCATGATGGCGTACGCCATTTCAACGTCGAAGGCCAGCCATTCGGGAGATGGGGGTGGGTCGGTGTCGTGGCGGCCATGGTAAAGTAACGTGTGCGCAGGGATGCGGCAGGCGGTAATGGCATGGCCTTGAGAGAAGAAGGTGTTGGCCCAGTTGGAAAGAAGGCCGGAGAGCGAGGAGAAGATGTAGGGGGCTGGTGAGGAGAAGTTGAGGAATGATGTTGAGAATGTTGGATGGTGTTGATGGCTGCTGCTGTCGGCTGCTCCGGCGGAAGCGAGTCCGCTTAGCAGGACTAGACTGCTGGCGATATGCGGCTTCATTTTGATGGTATGAGGTTATAGAAATTGAAATTTGTGGTTTACGACATAGTGCACATTGAAAAGATCATGGTACGCTGGAAAAGAGATGTTTTTCTTGAACTGCGATTTTGGTGTTGATGTCCTTATCGGTGACGCGTCCCGCGCCCTATTGGCTTGACCGCCATTGGTCTTGTGCTACTTTATCCCCGCGCTTTAGCACCTGTAGCACTTTGGTTATTAATCTTATAGTTCATGTCCCTTCGCATTACTCAAATGTCAATCAAAAGCTGGATCGTTTCCCAATACGAATACGGTGGAGTTGTGCTTTTGAGAGTCTAACTGACTTGTTCGGCACCTACTCTCTGTACGCAGAATGAATGCACCACAAGAATACTCTTCCCACATATCATCGAGTCCTAGGCAATGTGCATATACAAAGCCTGTATCCACATGAATCAAGCAACTCTCTTCTTCAACCCAACCACAAAACCCTCCTGCTGCGTAAACCACTGATTATTCACCCTCCACTCCCTGTCCGGCCGGTCAAACCGCACCTCAAACTCCCTCAACAACTGCGGCACTACCTTGCTCATCTCAATGATGCTAATATTCTTGCCCAGACAGGTGCGGCTGCCCGCGCCAAAGCCGAACCATGCCTGCTCCATTTCCCTAAGCGCCTCAAGACTGCTCTCGAGCCAGCGCTCTGGGATGAAGGCGTGTGGTTCTGGGAAGATGCGCGAGTCGTAACCCGTTACCCACGGATTGACCCCGACAATCGTGCCCCCGGGGATGTGGCGCCCGCAGATGGTGGCGCCGCCGGCAGGCACTTCGCGCTCGAGGATGAGGCCGACGCTGGGGTGCATGCGCATGCCTTCTTTGATCACGGCGTCCAGGTACGGGAGATGTGTCGTTGCTTCGCGGTAGGTGATGGGGTTGCTGAGGACTCCCGCGGCGTCGGCGGCGTCGATTTGCGCAATGAGTTTGGCGAGTTTGGGAGGTGTTCGCAGCAGGTAGTATAGAATGGCGCGGAGAGCGATGGCAGTCGTGTCGGAGCCTGCGAGGACGTTGGTAGAGAGGTGCACGATGATGTCGCGCGTATTGATCTTTTCGGGGGACCCGAGTTCGAGAGCGGTCCAGCGTGACAGCATGTCAGTGCGGGCATTGAGCAGCTTTTGCTTCTCCTTGGTCGAGTGGCCGCCTTTGCTGTCGCTGATCAGGCTGTTCACAGAATCGACGGCTCGGAGCGTGAAGTTCGTGATCTCGTTCCAAGTTTCCATCGAGGGGAGGAGGATGCGGAGAAGCGGGTTTCCGAGAAGGACGTGGTGCCATTCTGGGAGCTGGCCAACTTGCGCTGAGTACGCCAGAAGACCGCAAATAGTCTCCATCATGCCATCCACGTCCTGCCCCTTTTCGAGGAAGCCAAGCCGTGTGCCAAAGCTGAACTCGCCCACGACGTCGAACGCGTACAGCTGCAACCAAACGCCCAAATCAACAGCTTCGTCGCGCTCAGAAAACTCTCCAAGTTTCTCCATGAAGATGCGGATGCAGGTGTCCACGGAGTCTTCCTTATCCAGCAAAGCTGTCATGCTGTACGAATTGGCAACGGCACGCTTCATGTGGCGATGGTAGGCCTCATCCCGCGTCGCAAAGAGGTTTACTTGAGGCTGGCGTTTGTAAATGATGCTCTGGATGGGATAGAAGGCAGTCTGTCCATGGTATCAGCTTCAGCGCCAAAGGAACTAGCAAGCAAAACCGACCTTTGTAAATCCCTTGTTAAGTCCATAGATATTCCGTATCTCCTTTGCGTCGCCCACGGATACCTTGTTCGGGTTTATCCTGACGAGCGGTCCATACTTGTGATGCAAGTCAATGGACAGCAAGTGTGCTTGTCCACGTCTGACCTTCAAAAAGAACCAAAATCCCGTCCATGCTGCCAAAGGAGGCCCGGGAATCGAGGCAAGCCCTGGTTTGAACTTGTTGTAGAGGAGACGCAGGACGATGGCTACTAAAAGGATTGGCAAAGTATTAGCTTTGAGAAATTGGAGAGCTGTCTGTGTTTCGATTCCTGCTGCCATTTTGTTGGTGCACCGATTGAGGCCATAAAGGATCCAGCCTGGTACAAGAGATCCCGACACAATGATTTGGTTTGAACTCTGAAGCTCCAGAAGGGATTTCTTCTGGTACCAGATATCTCTGGCCCCCAAACTTATCAATAGGCTGTGCACGATTTGATTGACTGCTGCGAAGATCTTCGAGGCCCCGCATGTGGTGCTGGCAGCTGGGCCCCACGAGTAACGGTGATACTTCCAAGACCTGAACTGGTGCGATGACTGTGCATCTTGTGGTCTCAATTCCGAAAAAGATCAGAGCATTGCATATAGTCTTGAGACGCGGTAAACGTGGTCCAATTTGATAATGCAATTGGTGTGGGAGAAGGGAAATATGCCGCGACCTTCGATCTCCAGTCGCGGCCACACCCCACCTACGAGTTGAAAATGCGACTGTACAGCTTCTCATGCCTGCCCACCCACAGATCCACAGCGGGCGCATTCTGCCCCGCCTCCTCGACGGGCGTGTCCCAATACTCTTCCACGCAGCTCCATAGGCGCTCCCGCAGCTCCCCACTCGCCAGCACTGCCTGCGCCTGATACGGACCCAACACGCTCGCCCGAACGCCGGCACTTGTCACCGTCCGCGCGTGCGAGAAGAGAAAGACGTATACGGCGTCTTGCAGCGGAAGCCCGAGCACGCGCGTGAGGAGGCCCCACAGCGGCGCGAGGTGCGCGTTTGGTGCGAGGAAGGCGTTGGATTTGGAGGCGCGCAGGAGAACCTGGAAGTCTTTGAGAGCAGAGAGGGCCTCAGCGGTGTCGGCAGCTGGATTGCCGTGTTGAGACTTGAAGCTGCGATCCCAAACCGCGAGGAGCGCGCGACCTTGGGCAATGCTAGCGCGGCGTGCGACGGTGCAGGGCGTGCTTGCATCAAAGTCATTATCGAGGTCGGCAATGAGCGACGGATCGCGGTAGGCAGCGATTACGTATGGTATCGCGGTGCTGGCGAGCGTGCATATCGAAAGCCGGAGGAAGTGGTGGAAGGACGGTACTTGGGACTGGGAAGGTAGAGAGGGCCGATGGTGCGCGAGGAAAGACTCTAAGCCACTGCTGAATGCAAATGAGCCCAAAGGAAGCGCAGAGTCCGCGAGGAGCAGGAGAGTGTGCAATGCTTGGGGAGGTCAGCCAATGGCTCCCAGGCTGTTGCTGGCGAGAGCGATACCATCATCGCTGGAAGGGCCCAAGGGCCGGGATGCAGGAGTTTGGGTTCCTTTCAACTGGTTTTTGGCATCTCGAAGGCGCCTCTCCAGGTCAGCTATCTCGTCTTCCAGAGATTGCCGGTGGTCGTTGTTGGTCGTCATAGAATGTAGTGAGGTGAGCAGTGATCAGTCTGGACAGCCATCGAGCTGGCGCGCGCGAGTCGACGCGAAGTTGCGATTAATTCGTTGCCGCTGGCAACATCCATCTCCGAGATGCCGAATCGAGTCGCCTGGGCCACCGCGCGAAATTGAAGAGCAGAAGGCACATGTGTTGTTATTTGAAAGTTTCATTGACCGAACCGATGTGCTTCAATGCACCCTTTGGCAGAGTATCCGCATGTCCCTTAGCCCCATGACGCCGATTGATGACAGGAAATCGTAGTGATTGGAAAAGAAGCCCATCCCAGAATGTCCTTTCCGGGTATCTCACGCCGCGCCATTACCAGATCCAGACCCAACCCAACCGAGAAAGAATATTGTGAACATGCAGTCATGCAGACGGAAGCTCAGCCTCACATCATCTGCGTCGATGCGGCGTTCTAGGATCGCCTATGGTGTCCATTTGTCCCACAGCTGTGATAGAGACGGGACAGTGTCAACCGTTTAGGCGCTCGGTGTGTCGTTTGGAGTATTCTCCTGCTTTTGTGGGATGTCGGCGAACATGTTGCCTCCGTTGGCTTGCATGTTCCTAGCGCTCATCTTGCCGAACAGAGTCTTGGGCTTGGCCCTGCAATCCGGGTGGTCAGAATGCAGTGGGTTCAATAGGTTCTGCGGGAGCTTACTTTTGGGCGCCGTGCTTGTTCTTGAAAGCGGCAAGCTTCTGAGTGGCAGGTGATTGGATGCCATCAGAGGGCGAGACGTACTTGGACTCCTCTAGTCTGAGAGGACGGTCAAACCTTGAACAGGCGATGTGGGTGAGTCTAGAATAAGGAAATGTAGGAAACTTACTGTCCGCTCTTCATGCGCGACTCGAGCAGCTGACGGTGGTACTCCATGGACTTGGGCTTGCCTTCTTCAGCAGGGTTCATCGTGGAGAGTTGCGCGTTGGTGTCGCGGTCGGCGAGGACGTTGGAGGACATGGTGAGGCAGATAGGTGTGTTGCTTGGTAGCTGATTCTCTGGGAGACAAGAGGATGCTTTGATGGTGGATGCGAGTGCTTTTGAATGAGCTGTATCGAGAGGAGTCGCGGCTTTGAAAAAGTTGAAAGATTCTGAGGGCAGTCAGGCAAACAAAAGGTGGCCGATAGTTGCTACGGCAACAACCACCGCACCGTTTGTCCTTCGTCATCGCCCGGAGAACGCGCCTTTGCAGTCAGCTTCCGCCCAACCGCCCGAAATTATTCTGACTCTCAAGCCTTGCAGTCCCCTTCAGGCAGTCCCGTTGTCCACCTGCACAATTTGTGGCTGGATTCAACACCTGCAGCATCATCACTGTTCCAATTCGCTGTTTTCTCCGAAGGGTTTCCTCGCGAGTCATTCCTACTTTTGGGCCACAGGGCTGGTCTCCCCAGGAAACGTGGTCCGCACGCAGCTGTCCACCCGGTGGCAACGACAAGGTCTGGAAATGGCCTGACGTCGAAAGAATGGAGAACCAAGTGTACAGACCAACGCAGCATGCAGGGCAACCAGGAAACGCATCCGGAAGTTGCCATCAGCTGCTACGCAGGAGCTGGATTGTTTACTTTATTCCTACTCTGGGACTTGCAGATCACGGAACAATGGTTTCTTCTGTCTGACATCACTCGGGCTTCGTGTTCCAATTGGTATCATGCTTTTGTTAGTGTTTTCATTGAGCTGCTGAGTAGCTACCTACTGCCGATTGCGTCCTAGAACGATGCCTCCAGGGCTGGGAGCGGCGCTGGAGGCTGGGCTCTACGCCCTGGAATCCTCAGTTGGATGTGTTATAGTGTCGAGACGTCGATCATCTCACATACTCCTTGGTCTGCTCAGAACTAGCTCTGAAAATGCCATCGAGTCTCAACCTGGCATGAACGCCGTCGGGGTGCTTGCAGACGAATGCTTGATGACAACGTATCCTATTGATGGGGACACTGGCGAAGCCTGCCGCAAACCCTTTCGAATCTCGTCTTCGCATCAGGTACGGACAGATAGCGGCCTTTTTGGTTTGGAGACCAGCGTCCAGAGACGGCAGCGTCAATTTGGAGTCACGCAAAGGCCCCGTGTCCACTTCAATCACTGTCGTCGTCGCTGCCGTATGCAACCAACGGGCCCTTCGGCTTGGCCTCATCCTTCTTGTTGGCAGCGAAAGTGACGCCGGATCCTTTGAGAGCAGCCAAGGTGCTTGCGTCAAATATGCCCCCCGAGCCATTCTCCTTTGCCGGTTCCAGCAGAAGTCGTTGGTCGTATTCCTCTTCTTGCTCAGCCGCGGCTTCAAGTAATTTCTGCTCCTGTGGCACCTCAAGCATGCCTCCGTTCCGCGCAGCTTCTATTTGCGCGGACTTCTCCTTTGCGTACCAAACATCATCTGGCGCCTCGTATCCTTGAAGACCAAAGCTACCCTCAATCTTTCTCCGCTTCTTGGCTTCGGGATCGCGACCTTCGATTTCTGCAACGTAGTCTGCCGGCAAAGCTCGGCGGATTGCCTCTGCAGCTTGCTCCTCGATACGACGGGCCTCGCGCTTCTGGGCTTGTGGATTTGGGTCTACGGTTGCCCACCGGACGTTTAAGATCTCGTTGTGATCCAGCGACTGATGCGCCATGGCTTCTTTTGCGAATTGCGAGTTTGCTTCGTTGCTGTAAGTCACGAAAGCGACACCGCGATTGTTCAAAACACGAACTATTGACTTGTCAGTTCTCCGTAGACCTAAGTAGAGTGTGGCCGTTTCTGCACTTACTGCGATCAATCTGACCCCATTCCTGAAAGTGTCTTGCCACAATTTCTTCAATGTCGTCTGTGACGTGTATGCGGCCCACGTATAGAGTCCTGTTCTGCCTCATGAAACTTCCGACACCACCCATGTCATCGCGATAGTCGGAGAACTTGTCTCGGCCAAAACAGTCGACGTTGGGATTGTAAATGTCGTGAATCGTCGGGAGGCGATGGAGATATTCGCAGTCGGAGCCTTTCGGGCACAGTCCTCGAGCGAAGAAGAGGCAGAAGTAGCTACCAGGAACACTATCTGCCCGAGTGTAGCCGCTGTCGCGCGCAATGTTGCAGCGGGAGGCCGCGGCGGTTTTCGAGAGGTACTTGTCTTCCCGGTCACCACCACTCCATTTATTGTACCAAATGTTGAAAATTGTGCCAGTCTGCGGTGGAGGCTCCGACTTGAACGTGCTGGGATCGACCTGTGGGCGAGCAGGGCGACGCTTCCTGCGAATGATCTTCTTCACTTTCTTTCCTTCGGCATTCGTCGTGATGATGGCGGTGCTCTTGTCGGCATCATTTGGAGGAGCTTCAGCGAGGGTGGCGACAGCATCATTCTGCTGCGCCTGATCCTGAGGAGGTGTAGCGGTGTCGACTTCGGCCATTGTGGAATATGCGCGGTGAGATGAGCGGGTGTGAGTTGAAGATCCGACGAGATGCCCAGTTCGACGAGACCTAAACGCGACGGGAGGCGGCGAGTCAAGACTTTGGCACGTTTGGAGTGTTTGCTCTGTTTGCACTCGGGCCGGCGTTTTGGCTCCCGCTTCCGATGATGACGTGCACCCTTCGGCTCAGCTAGACCGCGGCGATCTCTCCCTCGATTCCCCAACTTTTAGATGAACACCCCTCGGAGCTCTTCTTCAACTCTGTTGAACTTCACACCGAGCATTGTTAAAATTACGAAGATTGATCCTGCTGCAGAATCGGGCAACTGTCCAACAAAAAAGCATGACGCAAATAGCTGTGCCTTTCGGCCATCAGAGCCAACGGCGCGTACCAAGGCCGAGGTCGCGTTCTCCATGAAGGGCAAAACATCGTTGCTAGCGCAGGAACCAGTCGCTGCATGAACACTGATAAATAGGGTCACTTCCACACCATGTTATCATTATTTGGACCTTTGGATCTAAGTCTTTCAGCTCCTTCAGCCTGCGCTGAAATGAGCTATTGCTGCAACAGCGCATTAGCAACATCAACCTACTGCTACTGTTCGGAACCTTCCATTTCTCAGCGTGTCTTCAAGTATCGCAGCTGCTTGGCGATGATGTCGCGTCAGGGATCTGGCTCGCCGACGACATGGTTGTGAGCCTCATGCTTGGACTAGCTCCCTGCCGATTGAGAGCCAAGAGCAATAAAGCTCTGGCAAAGCTTCCCTCATGTGGCTTTAGCTCCAATCTATCCAGCTGAGTACGGTAATCGGAAGTAATGCTAACGTCGTGCTCCCCTATTCCGACTCGGTTGTTTCACAAGTATGCTCCCCTCGTGTTGGTCTGGTCAGTTGCGTGGAAGTGGGAGGAGTTTTCAATTTCATCTTCTTTTCACTCCACGCATACAGACTCCGCCAGTTGGTTGAATATTATCATATTTTCTCAGACCAAATTCGGTGCAGCGTTGCTCGAATTGGGATCACCTCTTAATTGATCACTGTCCGTAATCGCGCGCATCGCATAGGTCTCCGCTCTGCGTTCGCGCAAGAGTCCTGGTCGCTGGGAGTTCGGACATCATGGCCCAGCGCAGAGACCGCCGGAGGTCGTTCGAATTTGAAAAGTCCCTGTACAGCACACAGTCGACACAGATTCCTTCAACGACCGAGCCAGACGCCGACCCCTCCAGCAAAAATGGCCCCACCGACAAGCGCGCCTCATCGATGTACTACTCGCCAAGAAGTACTAGGTCCTTTTCCAGCAAGTCATCCTATCCTTCGGATCTCGAGAAAGACAAAATACCACCAGTGCCGCCAGTGCCCCCAACGGGAGGAGCAGGCGGTCAAGGAGGAGGAACTGGAGGACCGCCTGGAGGGGGTACCGGAATGCCACCCGGCGGTCAGTTCGGGGATCCCATCGCGATGCTCCCGCCAAACGAGCAAGAAGTATTGAGAAGACAACTGGAAACGCCGTCGACCGTTGTGACCTACCTCACTTGTTTCCGGTATGCGGAAAGGCGAGAGTGGATTATACTGAGCGTTGCCTGCGTTATGGCCATGACTGCAGGAGCTACCTTACCACTCATGACGATCATTTTTGGGCATTTATCGGGCGTGTTCCGCGGCCTATTCGCTGGCCAAATAAATCAAGAAGAATTTCACAAGGAATTACGGAAGTACGTCTTGTACTTTGTCTACCTCGGTCTGGGCAGCTTCGCGTCGACCTACACCGCAACCGTCGGGTGCATCTATGTTGGAGAAAGAATCACGTTGAGAATACGGGAAAACTACCTTGCTGCTATCTTGCGACAAAACGTTGGATATTTTGACAAGATTGGCGCCGGAGAGGTCACGACGCGAATAACCTTCGACTCCAATCTGGTGCAGGATGGAATTTCGGAGAAGATTACACTTGTAATCACATCCCTCTCTACATTCATGGCCGCGTTCGTCATTGGCTTCATCAGGTTTTGGAAGTTGACGCTTATCCTCTGCGCAACTCTCTTTTCCATCTGCATATCAATGGGAATAGGAACGAGATACATTACGCAGTACACCAAGAACGCCATCTTCGTATACGCTCAATCCGGAACAGTTGCCGAGGAGGTCATTGGGTCCATACGGAACGCTGTGGCCTTTGGTACTCGCGAAAAGCTTGCCGACCAATTCTGTTTCCATCTGGATACGGCCGAGTACTGGGGGACGAAGACGAAGACCCTGCTGGCCATGCTAGTCGGCATTATGATGGGAATAGTCTTTTGCAGCTATTCCCTCGCCTTTTGGCAAGGTTCACGATATCTGGTTGATGATGACATGACCATTGTCCAAATCATTACAGTACTGATGGCTGTTATGATCGGATCATTTTCGTTGGGTAACGTCAACACCTGGATTCAGTCCTTTACCAATGCGACTGCAGCGGCGGCCAAAATTTACAGCACCATTGATCGTCCTTCACCGATGGATCCCGCCTCTAGAGAGGGGCGAACATTGCCACACGTCATGGGCAGGATAGACCTGAAAGACGTCAAGATGATTTACCCATCTCGCCCAGCAGTTGTGGTCATGAATGGGGTTAACTTGTCCATCGAAGCCGGAAAAAGCACAGCGTTAGTTGGAGCTTCAGGATCTGGAAAAACTACGATTGTCGGACTAGTGGAACGCTTCTACGATCCTGTCAGGGGCAACGTGTATCTTGATGGCAACGACGTCTCCGAACTCAACCTGCACTGGCTCCGCCAAAACATTTCTTTGGTGCAGCAGGAGCCGGTCCTTTTCTCTGGCACTATTTTCGAGAACATACGACATGGCCTTATTGGCACACCTGCTGAGACTATGAAGGAAGAAAAGGTACAGGATATGGTATACGACGCTGCTAGAATCTCCAATGCCTACGATTTCGTCGCGGCTCTTCCCGATGGCTTCGATACCAACGTGGGTCAAGGTGGCTTCTTACTCTCTGGCGGTCAAAAGCAACGAGTTGCCATTGCGCGAGCCATAGTCAAGGATCCGAAGATCCTCCTTCTAGACGAGGCCACGTCTGCGCTGGATACCAAGAGCGAAGCAGTTGTTCAAGATGCTCTTGACAGAGTTTCCAAGGGGCGAACTACCATCATCATTGCGCACAGGCTTTCAACGATCAAGTCGGCAGACAAGATTGTTGTCATGTCCAACGGTTGTGTTGTGGAGGAGGGTACGCACAATCAGTTGATTGAAAAGGGCCAAGCCTACTTTCAACTCGTGCAAGCCCAGACTGTCGGTGCTACTGGGGCAAACATTCCTGATGACGACTTCGACGAGGATGAAGAACTCGCGAAGCGCGTCTCGTCATTCCCGAAAGCCAACTCAATGGCGCCAGATGACAATGGGAACCTTGGACTCTTTCCCATGCGGCCTCTCAAGACGCACGAATCAATTTCTAGCATGCGGCTAGCGGAGAAGAAGGACGACGAAAGGGAAGACTATCCTCTAGGACAGCTCATCACCATGACTGCCAAGTACAACAAGGAAGAGTGGCATATCATGCTCCTTGGAATAGTTTGGTCTGTCATCGCTGGCAGTGGCAATCCTGTCTCGGCCGTCTTCTACGCCAAAGCCGTGACCGCATTGGCAAAACCGCCATGGCAGTTTGGACAGCTCCGTGACCAAATCAATTTCTGGTGCATCATGTACGTCATGTTGGCCGCAACTCAATTGTAAGTTTCCTGAGACTATTCCCCGCTATCTAACTAACATTTTCCAGCTTTGCTTTGGCCGGCCAAGGCTTGTGTTTCGCCATTTGCTCGGAGAAGCTCATCCACCGCGTCCGCGAACGAGCATTCCGCCAGATGTTGCGCCAGGATATTGAGTTCTTTGACGACGATGAGAACAACTCTGGTGCCCTCACAACCTTCCTCTCAGTAGAGACATCCAATCTCGCAGGGCTCAGTGGGCCAACACTTGGAACCATCATGACCGTCTTGACCACTCTGATCGGATGTCTCTCTCTCGGACTCGCCATTGGTTGGAAGCTAGGCCTTGTTTGCCTCTCATGCATTCCCATCTTGCTAGGATGCGGTTTCTTGCGGTTTTGGGTGCTTTCACGTTTCGAGGCCCGTTCAAAGAAGGCATACAAGAACTCTGCGGCCTACGCATGCGAGGCTACCAATGCCATCAAAACCGTCGCATCCCTCACTCGCGAGCAGGACGTCTGGTTGAATTACCACGAGCAACTCGAAAAGCAATCGTGGGAGAACTCCAAATCAATTCTGAAATCCAGCTTGCTCTTTGCCGCCTCGCAGTCTGGCATGTTTCTCTGCACTGCAGTCGGCTTCTACTACGGCGGTACACTTATTGGGAAGCAAGAGTACACCTTGTTCCAATTCTTCCTGTGTTTCGCCTCCATTACCTTTGGATCCCAGTCGGCCGGCACAATCTTTTCCTTCGCCCCCGACATGGGTAAGGCAAAGCAATCCGCCATCCAGCTCAAGAAGCTCTTCGACCGCAAACCGGTCGTCGACGCATGGGCCACTGACGGGGAGAGGCTCAAAGGTCTTGAAGGCGACATTGAATTCCGCGACGTACATTTCCGCTACCCCAAACGACCAGACCAGCCTGTCTTGCGCGGTCTCAACCTCAAGGTCAAGCCAGGGCAGTACATTGCACTCGTCGGCGCCAGCGGTTGCGGCAAGAGCACCACCATTGGACTCCTCGAGCGCTTCTACGATCCCCTGGCCGGCGGCGTCTTTGTCGACGGCAAGAACATTACGCGCTACAACATCAACGACTATCGGCGCCAACTAGCCCTCGTCTCGCAAGAGCCCACGCTCTACCGCGGCACCATCCGCGACAACCTCATGCTCGGCATGGATAACGAAGAGGTCTCCGACAAGCAGGTCGAAGCCGCGTGCCGGCAGGCCAACATCTGGGACTTCATCTCATCACTGCCGTAGGCCACTTCCCTTCCCCTTTCTTCCTCCTATCTCATAACTAACACATACTAGTTACGGCTTCCACACCTTCCTCGGCACCCGAGGCTCGCTCCTCTCCGGCGGCCAGCGCCAACGCATCTGCATCGCACGCGCGCTCCTTCGCAACCCGCGCATCCTGCTGCTCGACGAAGCGACCTCGGCCCTGGACTCGGAGTCCGAGAAGGTCGTCCAGGCGGCCCTGGACCGCGCCGCGCAGGGCCGTACTACCATCGCCGTCGCCCACCGCTTGAGCACGATTCAGAAAGCCGATCGTATCTACGTGTTTGAGGGCGGTAGAGTGGTTGAGGAGGGCACGCATACTGAGCTGACCAAGAAACGCGGACGCTATTTCGAGTTGGCGAATATGCAGAATTTGGAGAAGCATGGGTAGAGTTGAGGAAGGGGAAACGGGCGTTTTGCTTGGTCGCTCGCATGGCGAGGTGTATGTCGATGTCTTTCTCGGTGTAATGTAGGTAATTTGTTATCATTGCACATTGATTGAATTGAACGACGAGAGATTGAGCCAGCATTGCCAGAGGCTGCGTTCTCGGTCTGCGCACTGCCCCAATCAACTGGTGCCGTTTTAATGTACTAGCTTCTTGTTGTATCTGTCCATCTACACTGCAAGTGACGATTGAGCCGGACAATCCTTCCTCTTGGGTTGTGTTTTTCTATACTTTTCCAGTTCCAGCTCTACACATGACCCGTCTGCCCAACCATCTCTTCATTGCGTCGCTGATCAGGCGCATGTGCGTTGACGAGCCACATGATGCGGGCGGCTACTCTGCTGCCTATATTTCTGAATATAAAACCCCCTTCCTCCCCTGAGTTGTTCCCTCCGAAACATCGAGTGAGTGCCTTGCTGCTGAAACACTAGTGAAGAGTGGAGTAAACACACTCTTCTTTCTTCTCCTTGCTTGGTCAACTGCGAAAGCGTCCATGCTTCTCCTCTAAACACTGACACAGTTCTGCCCTGCATTGTTGTTGGATGACGAAGCGCTTTCCCACTCCTAAATATTGCTATGGGTATCTACTGAACCCACCCCCTTCCACCCTCCCCTAAACTAAATCCACATGTTTTTCTCAGTCCACCCCTTGAAACTACCCGAATTCTTGACCCCTCCACCCCCTCTCCCCGATTGCTCGCTGATGTTCCCCCGACTTCGCCCCTCAACGGAGACTCTCTCCGTCATCCAATCAAGACGACACTCAACCCTCCTGATAATGGCAATTGTTATGCTCTTCCAACCCTGTCCCGGTTGGAACAGTTTGTATCGATGGAAGAACCGCAGGAGGAGCAGTGTGTACATTGTGAGTGAGGATGCGCAAAAGAAAAGAACAGTGACGAGACCTCTCTCTATCTTTTGCCCAAACCCGAAGACAACCTGGCTGCTGTGTTGAGGTTGCAAAGAGGCCGAATGGACACCCTTTTATACCTCTCCAACTCCAGCTCAGACACATGACCGGTCAAAAGCTCCTCTCGTTGCGTCGCGTAACAAGGGGAGCCACATGACCCCGACAGCTACTCTGCTGCCTAGATTCCTGGGTACAAAACCCCATCTCCCCCACTGATTTACTCCTGCTCCTCCAAGTGAGTACCTCGCTGCGGTGACACCAATGCATGCATTGCGGGCGGCAAGACCACCCCTATATTTATTGCAACCAACCCTGAAGATCCACTTACTTTGGCTTTCTCGGTCGAGCGCGAAAGCTTGCGATTTTCTATTTTCCGCCTTCCAACAACTAATTCAGAGTTCTGTCCAGCACTGTTATGCAAAGATGAGGCACATCGATATCACCTGAATCTGCCCAGATCCATTAAACGTATCGAGCAATCTCCCACTTCTTCCCCTGCCCCTTCAAAGTCCAAATTCCAGATCCCCTCAAAACAAGTTTGTGGCTGTCGATGGTGACTCTAGCAAGAAGCCAGTGTAGTGGGACTCCAGTGTGATGCCACATTAGGAGAAACAAGCTGTCTAGCGATTGAAGAGGAAAGAAGGGTGAGGGGCAGACAATTTATACTTCAAAAGAGTGGTCGAAGTGGCGCTAGTGAGTTTTCGTCGGCACGTGGTCCGATGGATGATCCCAAGGCTGCGCATCCACGAACACTTCAGTGGCCTTTCCCACCTCGGCATGTCCAGCTACGCAAAATTCCGCTAGCAGGTGGATTTTCTCCCTTGGTTGTAGAAGTAAGGTGGATTGCGCATACAAAGCACACACACGCGGGAGGGCTACGCCTTTACTTCCGACCCAATTTACCTTTGCCAATTTTTGCACAATGCGTCAACACTTGCGAGGCGTGGAAAACAATCGATTTTTCTATACTTTTGCTTTTGACATTCGAAGCCTGCTAACTCCAACATTGGAAAACAGAAGAAACATTCTATCAAACCCTCTTCCCCATTACCCAACTGATACAACTGCCTTAGCATTCAGTATCACTTTCTATGAGTCCAACAGACACAACAAACAACGAACCTTCCCCATGTGAATCCTCATCCATATCATTTCTTATCCTTCAGCCTCGCGCTTCGTCGCGTCCCCGCTGGCGCCGGGGGAGTAGGCTTAGTAACCTTCGCCTTCTTCTCGGCGGCGGGCTTCGGCGTCTTCGCCTTCGCCGCCGGCTTCTGCTTCGTCGCTTTAGGAACTACGACCTTGGCCTTGCCCTGGGCCTTAGCCTTAGGCGCGGGGTTAGTCGTCGCCTTTGCCTTGCTCTGCGGAGGTGTGGGGTTGGTCTTTCCCTTGGTCGCCTGCTTCGTAGCTTTGGGCGTTGAGGGTGCTGGAATCTTCTTTGGCCGGCCCCGCTGCGGCGTCGAAGGCTTAGGACAGGAGGCGACGGCATGAGTCGCCGACACTTTGCGCTTCTTTGCTGGACTTGCCATTGCCGGAGGAGCAGAGGCAGAGGCAGAAGGCGTAGATGCGTTGAACTGTTGTGCAGCTGCTACTTCGTCGTTGTAGTAGTCGATCATCTGCGCTGCCTTGCGCTTGCCGCCGGCACTAGGTCCGTCGAGGGAATACGCGTCGTCGTCTCCAGAGCTATCTCCCGACTCGGACGTCGTCTTGTTTTCAGGGTCATTCGGGTCAGGGCACAAGATTGCAGACCTCTTACCGCCGAACCTTTTCAGCTCATAGGCGGTGACCTCATCCCTCACTGCCGGCTCGTCGTCCTCGAGGAATTCCGGGATGCGTTTGTAGCCGCTTGGTTTGCCGGCGGCTTCCCATGTGAGCAGGCGCGGGTTGATGCGGCGTCGTTGACCCTTGTCTGCTACGTCTTCTACCATGTACTCTTCGTCGAGGTACTTGGGGATAGGTCCCACCATCTTGAATGGTTTGCCGTCGTCCTTCCATTGTCTCCATCGCGAGTTGATTACGCGGTCTGGGCCGTAGCGTCTGAGTTCCCATACTTTGCCTTCTTCCTCTTCCTCCTCTTCGGATGAGGAGGGTGGCTCGTCCTTGCCATCTGATGATGAGTCGTCTCCGTCTTGTGGTGGTACGTCTTTGTCATCGGACGATGAGTCTTTCTTGTCTTCGTCTTCTGAAGACAAGACCTCCTCGTCGTCCGATGACAACTCGATGTCTTCCGATTCGGACGATTCGGCTGCGTCCCACCCTTCCCAGGATTTTCTAAGGAAACGCGGCAGCTCGAGCTGGTCTCTTGACGCCTCATTCTCGTCAAAATCGTCGTCCTTTTCATGTTCGGAGTCCAACGAGACGGTGGAGTTGGCATCCTCTAGCGCCTCCAAGTTTTCCTCATCAAGGAATTTGGGGATGTATCTGAAGCCGCGCGGTTTGCCATCAGCCTCCCATTGGAGCCAGCGCGGGTTGAGTTGGCTCGGTCTGGGGTCGCCTTTCTTCTTAAATGTCATCACTTTTTCTTCGTCGAGGTATTTGGGCATGTACGCTGGAACTGATTCACCTGCAGCTTCGCGCTTTGCCCAAGCGGGGTTGAGAGGGCGGTTGTGGCCATCAAGGTTGAGCTCCCATATCTTTCTCTTCGTCCACTGGTACTTCTCCGTGGCCCAGTATTTGGGGACGTACTTGTAGCCAGGTGGTCTGCCAGCGGCGATCCATTGGACCCAGCGCGGGTTAAGCCGGAAGCGCTGTTTGGTCTTCTCGTCCCTCTCCCATTTTGGCCCTTCGCCGCTAGGCAAGGGCTCCCATACTTCCTTTTTCTGCTTTTCCTCCTTTTCCTTGTTCTTGTTCTTTTTGAGGATTGGGAAAGATCTATGCAGAGTATCGACTTGGTCGTCGTCCTCATCACTGTCCGTGAGATCAATAATAACAGTCTCTTTGTAAGCCTTGGCTTTGCTGTTGCGCGTCTTCCTTGTCGAAGCCGGCGTAGGTGGAAGCATGTTGAGGTCGTCTTCCTCATCACCGTCCGTGAGATCAATAATAATTGTCTCTTTGGCAGGCTTGGACTTCTTGCTCTTAGCTTGACCCTTGGCATTGCTCTGACGCGTCTTTTTCTTCGAAGCCGGCGTAGGTGGAAGCATGTTGAGGTCGCTGTCCGCATCGTCGTCCGAGATGACGACATAGGGCGCGTCGTCGGCCTTGGACTTCTTGCTCTTTCCCTTGCCCTTGGCTTTGCTCTTGGGGCTGGGCAGAACCTCGATATCATCCTCATCCTCATCATCGTCCGAGATGACGATGTAGGGCGCGTCGTCAGCCTTGGACTTCTTGCTCTTGCCTTTGCCCTTGGCTTTTCTCTTGCGCGTCTTCTTCGTCGGGGTCGGCGCAGGTGGGAGCATGTTGAGGTCGTTGTCCGAACCGTCGTCCGGACGCTCTTCTGATTCCTCCTTCTTGAGTATCTTATCCCAAGCCTGTCTTGCTTCACGCTTGCGCGCGCGCTTGCGAAGGCGTTCGGCCCTAATGTGTTCGCGCGCATATTTAAGTGCGCTCGGGTCATCCGAAGTGGCGAGTTCGCGCCAAAAAAGGTGGTCGAGCGACCCTCCAAATGTCTGCTCTTCTGGCGTCTTGCTGGCTTGCCCAGTCTTGCGTTTCTTGCGTGGCGGCTGGGATTCATAGGATTCATAGACCTTGATCTTTCGCGCATTTCTACGCGGGATGCCGGCTGAGATCCTAATAATGTCGTCATCGTCATTCTGAATCTCTTCTGGAATGGGCGAGAGGTCGCCTTTGCGCTTGCGTCCAGGAGATTTCTTTGTCATTGGAGAAGCTTTTGAGGATTCTGACTTTGGGGTTTGAGGGTCCCTTTGCCCTGAAGAAGTCCCCAGCCAGGACGGAGGCGGTGACTGGCCGACAGGAACAGAAGAGAACGTGAACGGGAAAGGGTCGACGTTGCGGCGCCGTCTCCGGGGGGCGTCGTCTACGGAGTCAAAAACGTGGACCCGTGATTCTGAGCCATAGCCAACCTGCAACGAGGTTGGAGGAGATGGTTCTGTTCTCTGAGGGGCGTCGTCTACGGAGTCAAAAACGTGGACTCGTGATCCTGAGCCATAGCGAATCGGCAACGAGGTTTGAGGAGACGGTTCTGCCATTGCGTTGAATATCTTGTCAAACTGGCGACGGTAGAACTCTGTCTGAGTTGCTGGAAGGGCTGGGACGTCAAACTGCACGCGTCTGGCCGAAGCAGGTCGTTCGTAGGATGCGGGCTCAGCAGATGGAGGATCAGCATTCCGCCGAGCATTTCTTCTCAGAGTCTCTCTGATTGATGCCGTCATTTCTGCCGTTGGTCTTTCCCCAAACAGGCGCTGCCTTTCCATGGCGAGGCGCCCTCTTTCTGTAAGACCAGGGACTGGAGTTGAAGAGAGTTGTGCTCTGTCGTTTGATGATGGGACGACTCTCGGAGGGAGCCTCGAGTTCCATCTCCCGGAATCAGGATGGACCCGATAATTGCGCGATGCTCGGGATGGCTGCAGTCTTTGTGGCCAGGGTGTGGGGGAAACTTCGTCGTCGAGGAATTCCAAATGCTCGAGTTGCCTGTTGGAACCGCGGCCTCTGCCGCGGCCTCCACCTGGACCTGTTCGTCTGTCCATTGCTCAAAGATTATGATCAATAGGTTTTCTGACAATGTGGAAACAGAGTGAAACGAGAAAGAGAGATTGAGAGACTGGTGGGATATAAATGCATTCTCATGCGGTCTACATCATCTCCCGACAAGAAATGCACATGGTGAAAGAAAGGCTTTGTTGGAGTCGCGATGCCCAAGGCGCAATTGGCTGCATTTGTCTTCGATAAAGGAAGTTGGCGAATTTCAGACTACAAACGGAAGAGAGCTTGATCGTATTATTCGAGTGGTCGATCTGATCCTCGAAACGTCTATTGATTCCCTCCATCTTAGGCGTGGCACCACTTGCGATGTGGACGCATCCGGTCATTGCCAAGTGGCTAGAGAGCTCTTCTTTGTCTGCCAGCTGGAGAAGCATCGTGAGAGACTCATGTTGAGATCACATACCAGCTCCCTTTCAGCTTCCAGATTCGGAAACGGTTTCTTGCAACGATCTCGAGCAATGAATGGATGCTGATGGGCCTGGAACTACCTGTGAAAGACGGTGAGATGTGGACGACTGGTGTGTGGAGTGTCGGGCAGTCTTGCTGGAAACAACACCTCAAAATGATCAGTGCAGAGCTTCGAATGCTTGCTTAGGGCAGCAATCCGAAGGATGTGTGACTCAAGAGGAAGAGACCCAAGCTTGAAAAGGAGATGAATATGGAGCAAATACGAGTGGCGAGATGCGGACGACGTCTGAAGATGTGCACGGCGACTTGGACCTGCTATGGTAGCAATTGTCTCTGGCAGTCCATAATTGAAGCAGTAACTTGTCTATCAGTTTGCCATTGAAGTGCTATGATCCCAGTCGTGGAGAGTGTGGAGTAAAAGTCCGTTGTCGGCAGTGGCGATGGAGGCGGTGCTGATGACGGAGGACAGCAAAGTAAATCGAGCTTGGCGTGGCTGTGCATGACGATAACTGCGACTCTAGTCGTCGAAATCGAGGGATTTTAATTGCCGGTGAAAGCAGCCAAGTTGATGGAAATAGTCACAGCAGTAAAGGCCGGATGCTCAGTGGATGACACGTCCGACTTGTCGACGCCATGACGCAGTCTGAGCCCTGCAAACCGCGTAGGCGAGACAGCCTGACTCGCGATGGCTGCTCTCTCCCACTTCTCCGCATCTCCCTGCTCTGAACCATCCGCACACTTAAAGTCTCACCGCCCATCCGCCCAACGCTCTTTCGGTTATCAAAGAGCCTATCCCATGCTCTATACCGCCCTTGTCGCCATGGTCGACAGACCCCTCTAACACTTTCGCTCTTTTGACTACAGTCCTCTAGCTCCACAGCTATCGTCTACGGCTTACTCCATCATGGAGTCCTCCGAGTCCTTCACTCTCCCCGGCCAACGCCATCCCTCGCACTCTGCTCGCGAACCCAAGACCCGCAAGCCGTGGCAGAAGAGAATGTCGCTGCTATCGTGGAAGCCCCAGCCAACCACCCGCGAGGAGCGCCTCCACCGCGAACAAACCCGCGCCTCGACCCGGACCACCTCCACCAAGCACGTCAAGTTTCTGGGAATACGATGGTTCGAGGGCATGATCAATGACTTGCGGAGGAGAGCCCCGTTTTTTGTCTCGGATTGGACCGACGCGTGGGACTATAGAGTCGTGCCAGCAACTATTTACATGTATTTTGCGAAGTACGTATCGCCGCGAGATATACAACATCTCGCCTTACTGGGTCTACCGAGAACATGTGCCCTGTGAAATGACTGCATCTCGACAGCTCGAGCCCGAGCTTGATCAAGTTCGCCTCGATGTGTTCCTAACGGCTTTGCAGCATTCTCCCAGCCTTGGCCTTTTCGCTCGACATGTTTACCAAGACAGACTCGAGCTTTGGCGTCAACGAGGTCTTGCTCGCCTCTGTTCTTGGCTCCGTCGTCTTTTCCATCTTCGCCGCGCAGCCGCTCGTCATTGTCGGCGTGACTGGTGGGTAAATTTGCAATGGGAGTGAATATTCTTTGCTAATCATCGACAGGACCCATTACCGTGTTCAACTATACCGTGTACGACATCATGGTACCTCGCGGTACAAACTACTTTTCCTTCATGTGCTGGATTGGACTGTGAGTTTGAGGGCACGTCTTCTTTGCAACAAATCTAACGTGTCATAGCTGGTCAATGGTCATGCACTGGATTTTGGCCTTTAGCAACTCTTGCAATTGGCTTAAATACGTCACCAGGTTTTCCTGTGATATCTTTGGATTCTACGTTGCTTTCATCTACCTCCAGAAAGGCATCCAGGTCCTGACTCGTCAATGGGAAGGCGGTGATGCCTCGGCGTACCTCTCCATCAGCATCTCGCTGCTTGTCCTGATGACCGCGTACCTTGGCGGCGTCCTCGGCAACAGCAACCTCTTCCATCGCAATGTGAGGAAGTTCATCGAGGACTATGCCACGCCCTTGACTGTCATCTTTTTCACGGGATTCGTCCACATTGGAAAGATGAAGGGCATCGACCTACTCAAATTGCCGACAAGCAAGGCCTTCTTCCCGACTACTGACCGTGGCTGGTTCATCCACTTTTGGGACATTGATGTCGGAGACATCTTCATTGCAATTCCTTTTGCTGTTCTCTTGACGATCTTGTTTTGGTTCGACCACAATGGTATGCGCCCCCGTCACTGACGTGGAAGTCAACTAATCATTTCAGTGTCATCACTCATTGCACAGGGAACCGAGTTCCCCCTCCGCAAGCCCGCTGGATTTCACTGGGACCTCTTCTTGCTTGGAGTGACGACGGGAGTGGCTGGCCTGCTTGGGATTCCGTTCCCCAATGGCCTTATCCCGCAAGCCCCCTTCCACACCAATGCCCTCTGCGTGACGCGCACTGTTGCCGATGACGATGACGAGACAAACAAGGGCCACACGCGCCGCGTCGTCGATCATGTTGTCGAGCAGCGCGTGTCCAACCTCGCCCAAGGACTCTTGACTCTGGGCACAATGACCGGACCCCTGCTCATCGTCCTCCACCTAATCCCCCAAGCCGTCCTCGCCGGCCTCTTCTTCGTCATGGGCGTCCAAGCGCTCGAGGGCAACGGCATCACACTCAAAATCCTCTTCCTGATCCGCGACAAGGCGCTCACACTGGCATCCGATCCTCTCTCGCGTATCCAGCGCCGTCGCGCCACCTGGACATTCGTTATACTCGCACTTGTCGGCTTCGGCGCCACCTTCGCCATCACGCAGACCATCGCGGCCATCGGCTTCCCCGTCTTCATCCTGCTGCTCATCCCTATCCGCTCACACTTCCTGCCGCGCTACTTTACGCCCCAGGAGCTGGGCATCCTCGACGCGCCCACCGCCAGCCCTTTCACCATGGAGTCGTGTGGCGGCATCTTGGTCGAGGATGAGTCTTCCGGCGCGGATGACGCAAATGGAGGTGCTGCTGCTCACCCTGCCGAGGTTTCGGGCGATAGCACGAGCCCCCGCCGTAAGAGTGAGGAGGATCTGAGTGATGAGGCGGAGCGCGGTGAAGCGCAGGGTGCCTTCGCGAAGGGGTCGCCGAGCCAGCATCAGCGCAGAGCGAGTATGAGGCGGGAGAGGGAACGGGAAGATGCGATTGAGCTTCGCAGTGTTGGGAGCAGGGGTAGTCGGGGTCATGATCATGATCGCTAGACGGACGGAGGACCATTCAGACACTGGCTGAGTGCCAAGTCACAGAAACAGGTGAGTAAAGATGGGGGATATGTAGCGCTTCAGCTAGACTGAGCGCGAATCGGCAAAGCAAGAGAGAAGCCTGGATATTGGGGATGGGATGAGAGAAACGGAATGAGCTTGTACGAGATGTTTCTTACTGTCGCTCTCTAAAGTCAAAATCTGTCTTTTCCTTCTTTCACTTTGCCGGTTCGTTTGTTGCGTCGTCAGACATAATGCTTCCGACGCTTCTTTACCCCTCGCGTTGATTTGAGGTCCGTCAGCCACTGCACACCAACAGGTTCGCGCCAGATGCACAAGCGGATCTGATTAAATCGACGCTGTCGATTCTCCACTGATTTTTGATGTCGGCCGAATGTCGAAAACTTCCCATCTCAGATCGTGTTCTGACCGATATTCGAATCCCCCTCGTACGTTCTCACTGACTTATCTCATCATCTACCGCACATGACTTGACAACACTTGCACGCGGAAGTACGAGTCCATCTGATTTCTCCATTGCGTCAACAAATGCACCGCTCCGTCTTATGAGTGTCTAGGAACGCCAATCCGCCGCGAGGAACCACGGCCAGCAGGGCGGAGGCGCATATTTACAACCACCTCTCCAACCACCACCCACACCCTCCACCATCATCAGTCAGAACAAAGCCCCCTAAGTCTGGACCTCCATCTTGAACCAGTCGCGAATGGCCGTGTACGTCTTGATATCCTCCTTGTCGTAGCCGCCCTGCAGATCCGTGGCGCAGGCGACGTGGCCCTCGCCCTGGACAATCTCGACGCGGATCTCGCCCTCGCCGGCCCACTCCTTCTCGATCTTCTTGTAGCACAGCACCTCGTGGTCGAGCATGACCTCGTTGCCGCCAATCACGTGGTACACGTCGCGGCACACGTTGGCCAGGTTCTTCCACCACCCTTCCGGCGTGCACGCCGGCTCGTTGTACGGGTCGTGCGGCTTGCCCCCCAGGTACGCGTTGACCCAGCGCAGCCCGGCGCGCCCGTCGATGACGTCGAGCGTTTTGTTGCGCTGGAACGACTCGGCGCCCAGGTCGAAGCTCGTCATTGGGCAGATGAGGAGGGCGCCCTTGAGCCGCTCGTCCTTGTCCAGCTCGACGGTTGGCACGCTGTGGTCTGGGTGCGGGTGCATCAGGTGGCTCAGCAGCGACATGACCAGGTTGCCGCCCGCAGAGTCGCCGCCTAGGAAGATGCGGTTGCCAGAAATGCCTAGGTTTTTGCGCGCGTAGTTGAGAAGGGCGGCGCTTTGCGCTACTTGGCGCGGGTACTGCCCGTACGGTGTGGTGTCGTAGTGCAGGACGAGGATGGAGAGCGCGTCGGCGTTCTTCTCGTTGACGTCGTCGATCAGGTAGTGCAGGAACTTGAAGTGCAGGTTCGAAATGGGGAATGCGTAGCCGCCTCCTGAAGGTCGTTGTTAGCATGGATACGAGTCTCCCGAGGTTACTGTGGAAAGGGACCAACCGTGAAGGTAGAGCATGACATTGCGCGCGGTTTTGGAGCCCATCCAGTAGGCTCGCGTCCCGTCTTCGAGAATCTCGAACCGCGGCTTAACTTTGAAGTTGCGGCAGTAGTCCTCGTAGCTTTCATCAGTGCCAGGGACGAGACCTCTGCAAACAACTGTTAAATATGGAACACATATAAAAGAGGGAAAAGGATACATACTGTTCAAGCCTAGAATCGGCATGAGCCGTAAACGCACGCAGAGCCGTGTACATCAAATGGCGAACGAGGCCGGGCGCTTTTCTCGTAGTAAAGGGGGCAGTCAACAAGGCCAACGACGTTTTGATCACTGCTCGAGCCAGTCAGTTCGGAGTTCCCGAAAAGTGCCACGGTTCAAACTTACCAACGATGCAGAGAATGAAACTCAACCTGATGTAGTCGGAGAGGTGCAGTCTCAAATCAGCCGAAGGAGGTCTAGGCGCCATGATGATTGGTGGTGTGCTGAGGATTGGCCTAAATCGGATATAGGGCAAGACAAAAGGAAACAGAACAGGATACTTATGGGGGGATCTTTGGTGCGCTTTGAAAAAAATGTCACGCTAACTTGACAGCGTGAAGGGCGACAGAAAAAAAGATTCAAAAATTAAGAATAATGTCGACGGTGACGACGAGGCAAAAAAAGACTGGGAATAATGGAAACGGAGGAGATCAGAGCCAGCTGACACTAGCTCGCTTTTCTTTCTTTCTTTTAATTTGTTTCGACGCGCTCCGAATCACTTGACCACGGTGGCCGGCAAAGTCGCTGGATGATAAGAGTCGTCGGATTTTTTGGGCGGTGGACCACGCGCTTTTTTGGGCGGACGCTGCACAACGTGACGCGAGCGAATCGGGAAGGGGCGAGAAGCAAGAACGACGCAGCAGTAGGAGAGCGAAGGCGGCAACGAACGGTCGAGAGATGTCGATGATGGCGATGAAGAAAAGGCGGTCCTAGGCCGAGAGATGTTCACAGGTTTATATCGACGGATAGGATGTGTGGTTACCATGACAGCTGCCGCCTGCCTTGGGGGAGAGGGATTATGTTAGGTTGATTGAATGAGTGAAGTGAGAGAGAGCGGTAGGTCAATGGTCAGGCTCAAGGTGCGGCAGGAACCGAGCGTCTCAAAAAGCACCAAGCTAGCTGCACTGGCTAGATGCGGGCCGTTTGCCTGAGCCTAAACCTTAATCACCGCGCGAATGTCATCATGGCGTCTCTTCTACGCCCGTAACCGCGTCGTACTCGCTCTCACTCGCTCTGTCACGACCTGTCAGTTTATATGCCATACATCACCTTTGGTTTGGTTCAACATTCAGAGGCGCAACTCGTCCCTGGCTGTTGGGCTCAACTTCTCTTCTTTAGCGCCCTCCACCATCCACCTAGACTACACCATCGTTTCGGTAGACCTGCCATTTCTTCTTCTCCAGCCCAAGTTGACAAGGGCAACATCCGAACCCACCTACATAAGTCCGGCAGTTCTCCAACTACCGTCCGTCACACCTCCATCGCGATCCAGGCTTGAGGGTACAAGTACCTACAACTCGGTAGCTACTTAGCTGTCCCATGCAATGCAGCTGTACAATACGGCCATAATTGTCGAGAGCAGCGAGGACCCTGACGACCCTGCAAGATGCTCCCGCCATGCGCGCGCATGGGTCGGCTGGTACCTTTTCACATGCGCGACGGTCGACGAACAACGTGTCAATCATGTCACGATTCAGTGGCACATGGCCGTCGACTCGCTCTCCTGATTCGAGTCTGCATCGTTCACCATGCTAGCAGACGGGCGCTGCAAATCGATAGAGCGGCAGTTGGTGAACAGCCGGACCGCAGCCATCGCGTGGGAATAGAGCTCTTTGGGCTCTGGCTGTTGTTGCCCCCGGCGTTGCGCCTCCCGCTAGACCTGTCCGATCCTGAATCCTGCAGGTGCGGGGAGCTGTGCATGTCATGGCGACAAGATTCAAAAGGGGAGACCTGCGATACTGGAGTCTTGCAGGTACATATGGCAGGGAGTTCCAAAATGTTGCCGAGAAAAACTGCTAACGCCAGGGACCAGATGTCTGTCAGAAGAGGGCGCACATGAACGAAAATAGGGGAGCTTGACAGCGCCAGGATGGTGACGTCATGGTCTCTCCAAAAGCTACATCCTTGCGGCTCTGTCTGACTGAGAAAAAAGACGGCACATGAATGCCATCGCTTGTTGAGGACGGATTGGCTGTTCGCCACGGGACCTTTGAGAATCGAGGTCAGTCACCGCCATTTGGTTGTGGGTTATCAATCACCTGACAAGAACAGATAAAACAAAACCCGGAGACCGTCGACCTGCTGTCATCCATCGTCGACTCGTTCCCTCGCCCTCTCGTTCCTCTGCCTCGGAATCAACCAAAACTGGAAGTTGAAGCTTATTGCAATGGGCGAGAATCATGCAGAGCTCCGAAAGACTTGGAAACAGCCAGAGCAGTCCAGCGGTCTCTGCGCCTTTACCATAAGTCGCCGACCCACGCTCTTTTCCGCAAGACATGTCGACCGAAAACATTTCTGAAAGCGTCGATGTAGTGTCAAGCCCCTTGCCTAATATTGCAGGAGAGATGTTCTGTTGGTTTCTTTTCCTCCGCTTATTGACATGCTCAAGTCCAGCGGGCATCCCTACCTGATTCGAGGTCAACATTGGGAAAATAGACCGAAAGTTGATTGTCCGGTGGCCGTCGCCCAGCTCTCCAAATCGAGATGTCACTACTACGCTCGAGGCTGAGACGCCGTCGCCGAGGTCTTCAAGGCGCGTCCGGCAGCGGACCCCGCCACGCAATGAGACCTCGCCAATAGTTCGAAGTCAATTATTGACGACTCTTGACACGACTTTCGGCAAAACGTGTGCGGATTGACTTGACGGCCTCGCCGGGATAAAAAACGACGAGGCCGCCATCCGCGAAATGAGGCAGCAAAATGACGGCAATCAGGTCATATGTTGTTTTCCGGATCAACGCGCCGGCCCCGCCGCGACGACTCTCTGTTCGATTCGACTCGATGGCATTCGAGACCTAGGACTCAGGGGGACACGGGGTGGTTCGATGGTGATCCAATGCGACGCAAATCCAATGGCCTGTGGAGTTTGAGGAACAGAAAAAGCACGGAGAGCGGAGCCTCGAGTCAGCGGCGATATAACGCGAGTGGAGAGGCTACGTCGAGCGCGCGGCGCAGAGAAATGAGGGCCCGCTGGAAAGAAGCATTGCATTGCGATGCTTTGCGCGTTGTGATTTCGCCTAGGGGATTGCGGTCTGGTCAATCAGCCCTATGGGGATGATGTGCAACTAGCCGGGCACGACCCGCGGGCGATCAGCAATTACCCGCTCGGGGCGACGGCGACGCTGTCGCGCCAAGGGACCGACGACGACCTTTTCTTGGTGTTGAATTCCTCGACTGGACTGGGCGCCTCGTCGGCAGCGGGCAGGACGACTCTATCCTCGACAACCACCGGCGACGTGAGACGTCGCTTGCTCGTCATGTTGCGCGACGCAGCAGACGCGCCACCCATGGGGCCGCTCCTTTAATGAAATCCAATTGAACTCGCAAATGCAAAGACGGACGCACGGCTCTCACGATGCGCTGCCCACGCCGCAACATGAGCCCCTCCAAATGCTCAAATATATCTTTGGCGCCTGTGCCCAACGGCGATTCCGCCGTACGGCTTCTTTGTCTTTGTTTAAACTTTTCTTCCTCTCGTGTCTGGTTGATTCCTGTCGATTCTGAAAACTCTTTCGCTGCTCGTTCGCTACTCGTTCGCTACTCGTCCGCTGCTCGTTCGCTGCTCGTTCGCTGCTCGTTCGATAGTCTTTCGCTACTCGTCCGCAAGTCTTTCGCTGCTCGTTCGCTGTTTGCTATCTTTCTTGCGCACTCTCCATCATGGCTTCGAGCATCTACACCTTTCCCCCTGTCGAGTCTGCTGCCATGGGCCAGTATGGGCACATGCCATCTTTGCTGGACGAAAGGCATGCTGGTCTGGAGACACCAGATGTGTCTTTTGCATCTTCCCCTTACTATCACTTGCCTCCTTACCGATTCTCCAGCGCCATGATGGATTCACAGAACGATAATGTTCGTGATTCTTTTCCAGGCGCCGCGCACAATAGTTACGCGCACACTCCGCATAACTTTTGTGCCGCTGAGTCGTTGTCTCGGCGGAGCACAATGGAATCCATGGCTTCGAGCTGCGCAGCCTCGACCTACTCTTCCTCTTCCTCGACCGTTGCCTTCAGACGCTCAGCACAGTTCAGCTTCACTGACAGCGAGCGGAACTCGACGACAGCGCCCAAGCCTTCAGCAATCGCCTCGCCATTGCCGGACGTCTCGAGTCGGGTCGCAAAGCAGCGAGCAATTGGCCACCGTCGGTCCTACGCCCAGTCTTCGATCACTGACCAACAAAAGTCTCTCGGCCACCGCCGGTCCTGCGCTTTGCAAATCCGACCACAAGCTCTTGACCAGCAGAAGGCCCGCGGACACCGTCGTTCACAGGCTACCTTTCTGAGCGGTTTTCATCTGGAAGCGGTAAGCAATTGGCTTTTCCTGAGGGGTTTCGATCATTTTGTTGTGCTGAGCTGACTTGAAACTTAGCTTAAGCTGCAGTGATGTCGGACAAGGAGTCTTCATCCTACGGTCCAATTCGGACTCAGTCCAATTGGGGTGGTGGCGATGACGGTGGTGAAGACCGCAGAGTCGACTCACGGATGACACGCGAGCAGCTGACCGCTGCCATGGCAAGTCTTGGACAGACGCCCAAGGTCTTCAAGGCGCGCAAGCGGATTGACCCCGCTTCGTATTTTGACGACGATGTCGAAGAGGAGGTGCAGACCTACGAGGACTCCCGGGTCGCCGGCGCTGGACATGGCCAAAACCAACACCACCGCGCGCACCAGGTGTACGAGCACTCCCCGGACGTTCCTGTGGGACATGGTCAAAAGCAGGCTTCAGACTGCAACAAGCCTCTGCCGTCCCTCCCACCTCCCTCCACAGCGGAACTGAATGAGCTTCGCAGCAACGTCGCTGAGCAGAGGGCCAAGTTTGAGGCGATTAGGAGTGTGAGCGACAGCCATCCGCTTGTATACTCCCACCCCAACAACCACATTGACGTCAAAGCCGACCCGCCTTCTCCTGAAGTTCCAACCAGAAGTGCAAGTGACGCCACCCCTCTTGCTCGCACCCACCGCAAAGAGGATATCGACTTGAGCGCCGTACCCCGTCCGCTCACGATTGTTAAGAAGAGGCCGTCTGCAGCTTTGAGCAACGCCACCGCCTCATCTTCTGAGCAACGCTGGGAGACGCCGCCCTCTACACCTCTTCCAAAGGCACTCGTCGGCCGCAGGGTCAGTCAACGCAGCCAGCTCTCTCAGCCAACTCCGAGCAGCCCTCTTGCGCACAGCGTCACGCCCGGCGACTACCACTCGCCTCCTACCATCCCTCAGCGTACCACCTCGCAGCGCACTCCCAACAGCAGCACCCGCCGTGCCAGTGGCCACCGCTACGGCCGCGCTCCTCCTGGTCCACCTCCCGCTTTCGCCACGCCCGCTGTGCCGCCTCTCCATCACCACCAGCGCACTGAGTGGGCCTTGATCGAAGAGACTGCTGAAGCCGGCGACCACGACGAGTACGACAACAGCAGCGACGCCGAATTCGAGTACCTCGCCACTGGCAACGAGTACGCTTCCTCTCCCGCTCCGGCCAGCCCTCGTCAAGACAGCGTCCTTTCCTCGCCCGTCCGCCCTCGTCAGGACAGTGTGCTTTCGTCGCCAGCTCGCGCCTGTCAAGACAGCATCCTTTCTTCGCCAACCCGCCTTCGTCAAGACAGCGTTCTTTCCTCGCCGACTCGCTCGCGTCAAGTCAGCGCTCGTGCCTCAACGACCTTCGCCCCCGGCCGCCCCCGCCAAGACAGCGTCCGTACCTCATCAACCTTGACCCTCAACCGCATGATCATGCAAACAAACAAGGCCTTGATCGAGAACGACATGGACAAGGCGGCCAGAGACTCGGTGGCCGCGCAGCAGATCAAGAACCTGGAGGAGCAGGTGGCCATGATGGCGCAGGAGTTGAAGGAGATGCGGGAGGAGAGGGAGAGGGAGAGGGAGAAGGAGAAGGCTGCCGAGCTCAAGGTCCCCAAGCAGACCTCCGCCGAGCTCGCCTCCATGGAGGAGCTCAAGTCCCCCTCGCCCGTCCTCGCCAGCCCCACCGCCTGCGCCAGCGGCAGCGGCAGCGGCAGCGGCAGGTCGCTCTCCCTGCGCAGCCGCTTTGGCTCGCTCCGCCGCGCGCCCTCCGCCGCCTCCCCCTCGCCGGCCAACACCCCCTCCGCCGCGTCGCCCGTCGCCGCCCCCGCCACCCTCTCGCCCTCCCCCAGCACGCCCAGCGGCCGCCGCAGCCGCCTCAAGGGCGCCCTCAAGGGCATGGCGGCTGAGCTGGCCAACAGCGACATGTCCGTCTCCCCCGGCCGCGTCGTCTTCTCGCAGCCTGCTACGCTGCCGGCGGCCGTCAGGCCCAAGAACGAGGAGATGGAGGAGGAGGAGAGGAAGGAGAAGGAGAGGCGCAGGGAGAGGGTGGAGAAGCTTTTGGGGGTTGTGGGATTGCGTAGGAAGGGGAAGAAGGAGGAGGAGAAGGTGGAGGGTGAGGAGATGGAGATGGTGCAGGAGGAGATGGAGGAGGAGGGAGATTGGGAGGACGTGGAGGAGGAGGAGTGATCGTGGGTGTGGTGTGTAGGATTTACTTGGTGTTGTAGAGGATACGGACGTTGACGCGAGCGGGGAGTGATCGTGCGCGTACGCGCTGGGCTGCGGATGCTACCGGCTACGGACCATCTGCTTGCTTGCCTGGCTTTTTTTCGGCGCTCTTTTTCTGTATAGTAGATACCCTTGATAGTTTCTCTCCTCTCTGCGCGTCGCTGGATCCGCTGGATCCGAGTAATGAGTTCATTGCACGCTTCATGGTTTACTTTGCTTTGCGGTTGTGTGGCTACAGGGAGCAATCAAGCGTCTCGCAGTCGGAGGACTTGGGCGTTTGAACTCGCCGTAGCGTGGCTACAGGGAGCATTCGAGTGTCTGGCGGTTGAAAGACTTGGGCGTTTGAATTCATTGCAGCGTAGTTACAAGGAGCGTTCGTGTGGATTGCGGTTGGATGACTTGGATGTTTGGACTCGCCGAAGAGTGGCCACCGGGAGCGTTCATGCGTCTTGCGGTTGAATGACTTGGGGCATTTGAATTCTTTGAAGAGTGGCTATAGGGAGCATTCGAGTGTCTCACAGTTGGACGACATGGGCGTTTGAACTCGTGGATGAGTACCTACAAGGAGCTTTCAAGCAACTGTGGACGGGGATTGATATGGCTTGATATCTACTTCCAGAGCTCAATATCTAGAATTCCCACTCCTTCTCCACACCTAGCAGCCCACCAGCCACTTATTTCGCCTTCTTCGCCATGCCCTTCTTCCTCTTGCCGCGAACATCCCTATCCTCGCCAATCTCCACCGCCGCCTCGCGCTTCTTCTCGCTGACAATCTTCAAGCTGTCGCGAATGACGCGCGTCTCGATGTTGACGCCCTCCTCCTCGTACTCGACCATCTTGGTGCCCACACGCTCCTCAATGGCCAGGATGAGCTCGGGGTCGCGCTGCCCGACCAGCGTGACGCTCTCGCCGGAGCGGCCCGCGCGCGCCGTGCGGCCGACGCGGTGGATGTAGTCGTCCGGGTCGCGGGGCACGTCGAAGTTGACGACCATTTCGACGTCGGGGATGTCGAGACCGCGCGCCGCGACGTCGGTGGCGACGAGGATGCGCGCGGCTTTGGCGCGGAAGCGGGCCAGGTTGGAGATGCGTTGGGACTGCGGCAGGCCCGAGTGCAGGCTGGTGACGCGGTGGTCGAGGAGGCGCAGCATGTGCTCGAGGAATTGGGCTGTCTGCGTGCGGTTGACGAAGATGATGACGCTCTTGGCCGCGTTGGCGGGCGTCAGGAGGAGCGTGTGGAGGTACGTTTCCTTTTGCGTCACGGGCAGCGCGAGGTACTTTTGCGCCAGTGTGGTTGGCACGGCAAGGTCCTCGGTGTCGACTTCGCAGACAAACACCTCGGGCTTGCCCTTCGCCCGCGGCAGTTCCTTGAGCGCGCGCACTTCGGGCGTCACTGTGGCCGTGAAGAGGCACGTTTGGCGTTGAGCCGAGGGCGGGAGGACGGACATGCAGGTTTCGATGTCTGGCAGCATGCTGCCGCGGCCGGCGGAGAGCAGGCGGTCGGCTTCGTCGAGGACGATGAAGCGCACGCGCCGGAGCCCGCCGATGGTGTCTTCGCCGGATTGGTTGATGTGGTCGGCGAGACGACCTGGAGTCGCGATGACGACGTGCGGTCTTGATGCTAGTGCTGTTGCTTGAGCGCGCATGTCTGCGCCTCCGGTGACCAGGATGGTTTTGAGGGATTGGGGTCCTCCGATGGCGTTGAATTGCTCGTATATTTGAAGAGCGAGTTCTCTGTCAAGTCATTAGCTGTTACTCTGCAAGACATTTCAACCAACGTACCTCGTCGGCGTCAAGACCACAGCAAAGATGCCAACCGGGTCCTCGCTCCATTTTTGCAGAATGGGCACGGCAAATGCAACCGTTTTACCAGAGCCCGTCCTACTGCCACCAATGCAATCTCGGCCTTTGAGAATTTCTGGGATACAGCCCTTTTGAATGCCCGTGGGCTTTTTGATTGCCATTGCAGACAGAGAGGCTACAAGCCATGGCGAAACATTGAGGGACGCAAAAGAAACATTTTCCTTGTAGTTTTGGGACTGTAGAATGGAAGCTGGGGTATCATTTTGCTGCAATCCATCCTTTTTTGCCTTGACACGTGAGAGAGTAGATGTTGACGAGACGGGGACGGGCCTGGATTGGGGCTCTTGGTCGGAATCCGAGTCTATGGGAGGCGATAGCTTTCTTCTCTTGCGGGCGCCATGATGTTGCAGCTCGAAATGAGAGGAATCTGAATCAGAGGCTGAATCATGGGACGAGGCCATTTTTGGATTATGATTTTGGGTTCCGCAGCGCAGTCAACAGTCTTGAGCGTCTGAAAATCTGGGCGGTGTCGGCGGTTCTATTCTCCGAGGGGCACTTGCTTAGCCAAGACAACACCGTCGGGTAGGTTCATGTTGTCACTCGTCAGTGCATCGGGGAAGCGGGCAGGCGGGCAGGCGCAGGCGATTCGGGTCAAAGAGCATCGAAACCAATGTAGACAGCGTCTGTCACAAGGCCCCCTGTTCTGCAGTATGGAATCATTCGACGGAGGGATGCGTGTCTCTGTGACGTAGGCTGGGAGCTCGAAGCGCCGACGACTGAATCAACAATGATGGATCAAACAGGGCACGGACAGACAGATTGGCAGACGGTCCCGGTCCCCTGCTGATCGTGGATCACGACCATGTCATTGTTGACATGTTTGCCACAGAGGCACAGTTGGGGTGTAGAGAAAGATCGAGCGGGACCAGGACTAGGACCAGGCGAGGACTCTAGAGACGACGGTGGCAGGGCGGTTGAGGTTGGCAGGACACGTGTGAGAACGAGGCACAGTCTTTGTCGTTGGTTGCGTAGCTTGCGTGTGTGTTGTAATAGTGTCCATCTGCAAGTGGGCTGAGTCTGAGCGGTTGGTTACGTTGGTCATGCTCAGGCCCAACGGGGTCTTGTAGTCAGGTCAGCAGCGTATGTAGCGTAGCGGCTCGGTCGCATGCTTTGAATTCAAGCGGATAGAGCCGTCTGTCCCTTTTTTTGTCCGTCCCTTCTTTTGTCCCTTTGATCCAACCTCGTAGGGCTGCACTCCACTGCACGAGATCCGCCCGGTCTAGTCGAGCACGCGCCACGGCTCCCGCACGTCAAGACAGGCACTGCGCTGCTTTGCACCACCACCCCATCCCATCCATCTCTCTTCCATCACCCACCACCTCTCTCCCTCCCTCCTCCAGCCCACCTCTTTTACCCATCCGACCTCTCCATCGCCTCGTCCAGCGTCTTTGCCTTCTTCTGCTTTTCGCCCTCCACGCTCGCTCTCTCGTTCGAGCACGCAAACAAGAACAAGACAATCGGCAACCACTGCCTTCGCCGTCTCCACCTCAACCCACGCACAGACGGCCTCGATAACCCGCAAAGCTCCACCAGTCTCCCCTCCTACTTCGGGCTCGCCGACTCTTCTTCTCTTCGATTCCCGTCCCGCTCCAGTCGTCCTCGACATCCTTTCGCTCATCCTTCGTCGAGTCCGCTTTGCAAAGCGGATACCCCTCTTTACCACTCCACGCGCGTCTCGACACGTACCACAGCGCCTCTCCGCTACCACCCTCCGACAAATCAGGCTTCCTGCAGCCAAGCGACACCTTGTCCCGTCCTTTGGATCCTCAATACCCACTTGCAGAAGATTAGCCCTGTTGTGTCGCGCTCTTGCAGCGGCAACAAGCATCACGGCTGCGTGCAGCTACGCCATATCAGCTTCTTGTCCGTGTGACTGGGCTTGACCTTGAACCAGCCTGGCTCCCTCTCTTCCTCGACAAATTCCTCGCACACTTTTCAACCGCTTGTTGTGAATTTCTTGATCTTTCCCGCTGGACCGACATCGTCCTACATGCAAGCGCCAGGTTACGATCCACCAAGACCAGCAAACGCCTCGACCGGGCCGCGTCCTTCCACCCCGCCGCAAGGACAATCGCAACCGCAATCCGACATGTCGACACCTGCTCCGCTCCTTCGCCCGCCGATCCCAGGTGCACGAAGCCACTCGTCGCCGCGCGCTCCTCGCCTTGGATTGTCTATTCCCCCTTCGCCCAATGCCAGACCAGTCGTCAATGGTGCTACCGCCGACGTACCAAGCATGCCTTCTCTACAGCCTCAGCAACAGCCTCTCCACGCTCGACCAACTCCTCCGCCGATGCTCCGTTTGGCCACACCCAGTGGCAGCCAAGCAACGCCACAAGAGAATGTTCCCAGACGAGGGGTCGGTGGCCTGAAACTCGACGTCGGGGGTGGTTTCTCTGCCGCGAGCAGCGCTTCTGATCGCAGTCGAAGCAACAGCGGAGAGACGGGATTCACCCCAGGACGTCCACCATTACACTTGAACACCAGCTCTCATGATCCGCTATCCGCCCTCTCTTCCAACTCTCCGACGCTCAACTCCAACTCGTCGACCGAAATGCAGCGAACACCCAGCGGCATGTCGGAACTCGTGGTTGACTTGGAAAAGCTAAAGATGGACAAGGGCGGACAGCTTGAGCCGGGGGATCTGGACGACGCGGGATGGAGGGCGGCGAGCAAGGAAGGACTGATTGAAGAGCTGGGCTCGTTGGGCGAAGGTGCTGGTGGTGCGGTGACGAGGTGCAAGCTCAAAGGCGGAAGGACAGTATTTGCACTCAAAGTACGGCTCTCTGCCCCATTGCTTGAAATATTTCTGACCGTTCTAGATTATCACATCAAACCCGGATCCCTCAATAAAGCGGCAAATCGTCCGCGAACTTTCCTTCAACGCCTCTCTTCAACATCCTTCAATTTGCCGTTATTATGGCGCCTTCCAACCACCATCAAACACCTCCGTCATCAACATTGCCATGGAATTTTGCGAGGGCGGCTCGCTCGATAGCGTTTACCGCGAAGTGCTGGGTCGTGGAGGCCGCATCGGCGAAAAAGTCCTTGGAGTCGTCGCACGAGGAGTGCTCGAAGGTCTGACCTACCTCCACAGCCAACGCATCATCCACCGCGACATCAAGCCAAGCAACATCCTTCTTTCCCGTGCACCCAGCAACCCCGACGGCTCTCGACAAAGCGGCAAGGGCTCGCGCCTCAACGCCTGGGAGGGCATTGTCAAGCTGTGCGACTTTGGCGTCAGCGGCGAGTTTGGAACAAAGGGCATGGCCGAAACCTTCATCGGCACGTCGTACTACATGGCCCCGGAGCGCATCCAAGGACTCAGCTACACCATCACATCGGACGTGTGGTCGTTGGGCGTGACGTTGTTGGAAGTGGCGCAGGCCCGCTTCCCGTTCCCGGCGGATGCAGAGGATGGGGGCGAGGGCGGCGGCGCAATCAAGCCTCAACACGGTCTGATCGACTTGCTGACGTACATCGTCATGCAGCCGATCCCCAAGCTCAAGGACGAGCCCAAAAACAACATTTTCTGGGGGGAGAAGTTCAAGTACTTTATCGAGTGCTGGTGAGTCTTTTGATCTTTACCGAATGCAGAACAAGCAACTAACATTTATCTTTCACAGCTTGGAGAAGGACGCCCAGAAACGCGCGACGCCGTGGCGCATGATGGAGCACCCGTGGATGGTGGAGATGAAGTCCAAAAAGGTCAACATGGAGCTGTTCCTCTCGCAGGTGTGGGAGTGGAAAGATTAAAGAAGAGATCATGATGGGGCTGGAACCTAAAACCGTTGTCGCTTTTCTTACATCTCTTCTTTTCTTCTCTTATATCTTACATTTTTTTGCACAATTGCACAAAAAATATGTGGCCCCATTTTACTACTGTGTCGCGACGCACCTATTGGGAGTATTGTTTCGTGGCTGGGGTCGGAGCGTGGACTGTGGTTTTCTTTGGATAATATTTCCACCCGTTGCGCGTCTGATGGTTATGGGTGCTTGTGGTGCTGCTGCTGCCGTCTGATGCGTCGTGGAGGCCATTGATATTCATCGTCTCTCCCAACACAGCAAAATGCTCATCCACCTCTAGCCATTTTCGTCGGGTGCTGCCTGTGATTTGACCTCCTCTACAGCTGCGAGCGTCTCGAGGAGATCATGGCCAAAACTGGACGAAGAGACGGACACGCTTGCGTATGCCTTGTGGTGTAGGGAAAACTGCTGTGGTCTATCTGCATAGGTTCCTGCTGGTCCACCTGTCACTCCGCGGCCACAGTCGGATTTCCCTCAAAGCATTCTCACTTACCTAGGCTGATTCTGTCGAGCAGTTATAAGCCGGCAGAGCGACATGTCGCAACGGTTTCATCAGGGTCATCCGGCCGTGACCACGAAACCAAAGACTTCCTACGTAGGTACTCGTCTTGAGCCTGCGTCTACCCCCACATTCAAGGCAATCCAGTGCGCACATGGAAGGCTTTGCCAGTCAGCATACGCGGACCACAGCCCAAGATTTCTGGAATCATGGAGAGTTGATTTGAGCGACGCCTGCTCAGCTGGCTGAGCTTGTCCAAGGTATGCGGCTTCTGCTCTTTGTTGACTACAGAAAGAAAGACTTCCTGGCTATCTAGCTTGACGTGAGCCTGCGTCTGCTCCCAGAATAAAGACATTGATCTTGGGCGATGCCTGCTCTGCTGAGCATGCGCGAGACACGCAAGAGCTCTTCCCTTTTGCGTAGTGAGGGACAAGATGGACGGTACTCGGGGGGCTGTATGATGCATGCCTACCTCAGGTACCTGGAGCGGAAGACAATTCTCGTTGGGTTTCTGGTGAGGCCCCATTCTTGTCATCCGCTCCTTTGCCAAACCGTCTCGCCGGAGTGGAAGGCACCTAGGCTGGCTCATGGCCTGACTGGCAGTGAGCGCTTCCACTCGTCTGCTGCACCTGCCTTCAACCCTCAGGCACTTGCCTCACGTCCGCTTCCCGCTTGCACCTTCTCCACCACACTCCTCTTCACCTCACCCTCTTGACCTCGTCTTCTCCACCTCAACTCTTCACCTCAACTCTTCATCCCTCCACATAGCACGCCCAGCGTGCTCCACCTTGAGCGCTCAACCTCACACTCTCTACCTCATTGCCCACCTCAAACTCTCCATACTTGATCGTCACCGTCAACACCATGCCGCATGAGCAAGACGCGCGCAAGCGAAAGCGCTCGGTCTCTGACCATGACGCGATGCCGCCACCACCGCTCAAGACTTCTACCACAGACAGGCGCATCTTCCTTGCAGGCAGATCGGAGTACTTTGCCGTGCTGATTGTCGATCCAAACGAGACCGACGCGCAATGGTTCGCTCGAGAGGCGAGCAAAGGTAGGCTAAATTCTCACCTGTGCCTCTGGCGTGCTTAACTAACGGCTTTTCAGAGCACGCTGAGAGACTCGACGAGTTCAGAGCAGTCGTCTACTTCCTTCACCACAAGATCGAAGAGAAGAAGTTGTGGGCATTGCTTGGAAACCCTGGATCGTCTTTGCGTTATACTCTCTTTTCTAAAATGGCCCAGGCCAACTGGGATGAGATGTACAAGATAAAAAACCAGGTCGAGAGGTTCGTCCGTCAAGCCGTCCTGAAAGCCGTCGAAGACAACAAGAAAAAGAACAAGATGAACTCGGGATTTGTCCTCCACACCATGTCCCCCGAGGAGCGCATGCACCATGTCTGGAATCCTATTTTCCGCGCCGACCCAATCAAGTTCACCCGCGCCATGTTCAGGCCCATCGACCACATCATCGACTTTGTGGTCATCTTCGACACGCCTGAGAGTGCCAGCGGAGAGATGAAGGCCCTCATGACGAGGTGGAAGACGTTCATTCTCCAGAACTGGCTTGCGGCTGCGGATGCCTACTACAGGTGCTGGCACCTCCACACGGAAAACCCTGATACTGCAGACATTTTCGCCAACAACTACGGCTCTTATGGCAAACTTTGGGAGAAGGCGACGGAAACAATGGACGTACCTGGATGGGAGGAGATTCCCATTCGACTCAGTCTTGGAAACGAGATGAGTAAGAGGCTGAAGGCTGAGCACGACAAGGGGGACAGCTATGTCAAATTCGGTTGGGGCAGTGGCAACGACGAGGACCCGGTGAAGACGGAAGAAGGGGAGTGGCAGGCTTGAAAGGAGGAGCAGGACTGATCCAACAGATACGACTTCGAGCCCACCATCTCCATGGATCTGGCAGTGGTCATTGCAGATGAGGGAGCTGGGTCACACAGCAAGGACTGAAGAGCATTGCATCACACAGCAAGGATTGAAGAGCGTTGCATAATACGACCAACAACGCCAATAGCTATGACGGCTTGAGATTATGGAGGAGGGATGGAAATTATGCGGGTTTGCTTTACACAGCTAGTATCGGGAACAGTTATCACGTTCTATGAAGGATATCAAGAGCAGTAATGGAAGTACGATACAAATACAACACATTCAAAGCAACGAGACCTGGCCAAGTATGTCCTTCCTGCACAATTCCATCGTGTGCCCCTGATGCCACCTCTGTGATCATGTCTTGTCCACCTCATTCACGCTCCCTGCTGCACGATCCTCCGCTTCTTCCCATAACTTATGCCTTGTGTCTACACTCTTCACACGTGCGAGCTAGCAAGCCACCACACCACTCCGTCTGTCTCAAAGATCGTCCTTAGAGTAGAGGAACTGCGAGCAGAGGGGACGAGCAGAGACCCATCCACGCACCCGTTCGAGGCGCCTGTCGTCCCCCACACGACAGAACGTGTCCGGTACGTGTCAATCACCACGGTGTCTCCGCAAGGCATGTCCACCCACTGCCTCGCAACCTCACAGCCTCCCAAAATGCCTGCCACAGTACGGCACATGGGGAGTAGGACCGTTCCGTGGCTAGCACGTCGCCCGAGTCTGTCGTCCATGCCGGAGGAAATGAGGGCAGGCAGAAGAGGGAAGACATTGTGAGGTCCAGCTTCTTGCCATATACCCCGCGAATCGTTACGTTACCTGATAAATCGTCTGCTTGAGCGTAAAGCAAAAAGTAAAATTCCTGGAGGCTGAGCGTTCCTGGCGCTGAAGCGCAACGGTTCCCGCCATTTGACTTGGTCGTCTTTGCTGTGTTACCCGTGCCGTGTGCGAGATGGAGCGTACTCATGACGAGCGAGCGCATGAGAGACGAGCTCGAGCTGTCCGGCGGCTTGTCACAGACACAGACACCTTGCCGCCAGGCAGACGGCCAGCCAGCGGACGTGCCAGCTGAGCATCCCACCTAGCCTTTCCCTCGCATACATCCCGTCCCATAGCACGCAACAAAGCGTAGCGCAATGCCGTGGCCGAGCTCTTTGCCTTATGACCCTCATGACCAGAAAGAAATAGTGGAGGAAAGCAGAGGAGAGCACCGAAATGTCTATCTGGAGCGCGCGCAATGCCCAAGAGTCGGATGCGGGCCAAGTATCTATCTGGGCGTAAAGTAGGCAGGCAGATAGGCAGGCACACGGGTGGGCTTCGCGGACCTCTCTGGCGCTCTTTTTACTTTGCTGCTGCTGCCGAGGGACTGCCGAGGGACTCCGTCGTGGCCAGACAGAGAGATGTGTAAATGGCTCTTGGTGTTTGGTGTGCTTTCGCTGAGAGTATTCGTGACGGATGAGCTTGAGCTTGAACTGTCTGGCGGCTTGATGCTGACACTGACACTGACTGACGGCTGGCGGGAGCCTGGCTGAGTGTGTAGGATTCAGTGAACAATGCAGACACCAGACAGAGACTTGCGAAGAGGGAGCGCGCCCCGTGGTGCCTTGCTGCTTGCGGCTCTCTGCGTTATCCACCCAGCGCTCAACGTTTTGATGCTTCGGTGAATTAGCTCTTGAGGCGTTTGGAGGCTGTTTCTGCCGCATCCATGTATGCAGAGCGGGCGTCCGCTGTTCCAGACTGGCGTGTGGCAGGGCCTTGCTTGACATGTCAACGAGGGCGGCGCCGATGGGCGGCTCAGCATATGGGACCCAGCGAACAATGCCGGCACAACGATTGGCGGAGAGGGCAGCACGCGCCATCGTTTCGCTCGCGGATTCTCAGTGTCGTTCGTCCGGGGCTCGCCGCTTGCTACCCTCAACGTCTTCCATTGTGCTCAAGGCCTGTGGGCGGTGGCCGTCTTTGCAGCGTGTACGAGGGTATCCGCTCCGTTCCTTGGAGGAGGGCCTGGATTGAGACGTCCACAAGAGCATCGCATCTTTTGACAAGTGCTTTTGCTGAGGGCACTCACAGACGAGGTCGAACTGCCTGTTGGCTTGAAACTGACGTTGAACATTGACACCTTGCTGGCAGGCGGCTGAGCATGCGGTATCTGTTCAGTGAACGATGCCGGCACAGCCTCGTCACGGTCTTGCTCCCGGCTCTCGGTGATGTCCGTCCAGGGCGCGTCGTCTTGCGGCCTCAGTGATTCGGCGCTCAAGGGCTGTCTACGGTAGCGGCTTTTGTAGCGTGTGTGCTGGCATCCGCTCCGTTGATTGGAAAATCTGGCTTTCAATGTCAGCAGACGCTACTCACTACGGGGGAGCATCCAATGGGCATAGCATACAGACAGTATCGTAGACTCCAGCGTGGTAGAAGGGCTTCGATTGCCCGGCGGCTTCAGGCTGGCACTGATGGCTGGCAAACGGCTGAGGGTAAGGGAGTCAGTGAACAATGCATACACAGCATCGTGAAAGGGAACTCACAGCGGTCTTTCATGCGGCGTTTTGTGCTCTCTGCCCAACGCTCGACGTCTTGCGGCGTCAGTGATTCGGCGCTCAAGGCTCTTGGAGGCTGCTTTTGCCGCGTGTACGAGGACATCCGCTGCTACAGACTCGCGTTTGGCTGAAAGCCGTCACTTGGAGCAAATACTGGCTTGTCATGTCAACAAAGACATTGCTTTGGAGATACCTGGCTACTTACTGAGTTTGGTGGACACATTGATATTGGGGGCATTCAGGAGCACGCGCTGGCAATGGCATACAGGCGAATCTGACAGGCAAAGGCAGTGGCAGGGCAAAGGGTAGAGGGAATGGTAGGGCAAAATCAAGGCAAAGGCAGAGGGCAAAGGCAAGGCAGGGAAAAGGCAAATTCAAAGGCAAAGGCAAGTCAAATCACGGTCAAGTCAAGTCATTTCGGTCTCGTTTGGTCACGTATTTTCATGTAGCGATCTTCCGTCGCCACTCAAGTATCCGCCACACAGACAGGTTTGAGTGGGAGTGCGCCAGGACTTCCGGTGCGAGTTGCTCGCGTCCCTTGATCTTACCAGCGTACCGCAAGGCGATGACGACTGGGATTTTTCAGCTCGGACCGAACGCAGGACACCGGAGCAGCGAGTGCTTTTCACCGGGGAGACGAAGACGAAGTCCAAGTCTCCCGCGGCTGAGGTGGCCCGTCGCCGGTGCTGGCCGCCCACCGTGAGTATCGAACACATCCAGATCCTCTCGGGTACCGGTCGTAGAGGTAACTCACCACGGCCCGGTTGCAGAGGGGCCATTCACGGGACCTCGGTCGCGGAGTGTGACCCCTCTCAAAACCGGAACGACTCCCAGTGGGCATTTTCGGGGTGGAACTTGCGGGCGGATCCTCAGTGCTTCCGTGTCGAGTCGTAGGTGGGATTTTGGCTTGGAGGAAAAAGAAGAGGAAAAGGGACGGAGGAGGTGGGAGAGGGGAGGGTTTAAATAGGTGTGGGAGGTGCGCGGATCACCGCTCCAGATCACCGGGCACCGCGCAGCCGGATGGGGAGGTGGGCAGGCGAGGAAGGCGCTGGTGATCTGGCGGGCGGTTATGGAGGGCAGTGGCTGCCAAAAAGGGAAAGGTGACTGCCAGCCGCCACAGATCACTGCTCCAGATCACTGCGCCGGCCGGATTGGAAGGTGGGCAGTCGAGGCAGGACCTGCCCGGTGATCTGGCGCGCGCGTCCTCTGCCTGCGCTGGTTTGCGCATGGCCAGCCGTAGTAATTGGCGGAAGGTCAGATCTGATAGAGACTGCGCAGTGCTATCGTCAATGTCAGGGCACCGCTTGGCGTGGTGTTGACCCGTGATATTGAACTGCTGCTACTCGTGGACGTCGTCAACACCTCACCAGCATTACTTGGAGGCGCGACAGTGCACCAAGCTCACCCGCTCAACGAACGCTCATCCATCTTTCAACTTGGGCTCAAATGCCGCCGGCGTCGTGTGGAGCCGTGGCGGTCATTTTGCCAGGCGGACATCGCCGGGGGAGGCATTCTTCCTGCCACTGGACAAGACTCGAATACGCCTTGCTCAGGAGGCGCTGACGGTCACAGGTCTTCCAAGTGGGTGCCCCTCATCATACCTTGCTTTCGTCCATCTGGAATATCCAAAGCTGAGCCGTCGCTCCGCTTCCATTTTGGACTGCCAACGGAGGAGGTGCAGAGCCGTCATTGTTCAACCCCGACAGCGTTGTTCAAGGGTAGCCAGTATGAACGGACAAGCCAGTCAGTAGCTCGGCTTGAACAATGAACATCGCCCGTCATGGTTGGCAAGTCTAAACTCCCTCTTTTGCTGTTCTAATGTTGATACTGATTCGAGCTCACTAGGCGCTCTCCTCGTGGTCGACGTACGACCCTCGCCCGCAGCTCTTTCTTTCTCATAATCCTCGGCCAACACTTGGAAAAGATCTCAAAATCTGCGATTGTCGCTCCTCTGCTCAAAGGCGTGATGAAGAGGTGTTGTTGCATCAAAGTTTGTCTTGGTCATAACTCGCACTGGCGTTAGATCCAGCATCTTCCTGGTCAAATCCTGGCTTTCCTGGGGCCCAAAAGAGGCATCCTTAAGCGGAATGATGCTGCCAATAGGAGGGCGAGGTGTTTGCTGCAGCTCATGGATTTGACGGCCGGGGAATCTTTCTGCAGCGGTAGGCAGAATGGGACGCGCTGGACATGCGCCTCGGCAAAATGAATGCGATTACATTACCATCGTTGACACAAGCTCTGCAGTATCGTTAGCGCCAATCTGCTGCAATCTGCGATCAATCCAAGCTGGCATCTGCCAGACTGCGGACGACTTCATCGCCTGACATTCCTGGATCAGACTATGGTTACGCGGTTGCCTCCGGTTATTCCCAACTCATCTGCGATGTTGGACCCATGGTGACGTATGTCAAGGAAACATTTTGAAAATAAATTGAAGGACAAAAAACGGGCGCAAATCGTGGGTACAACACGTACACCTTTACAACAGCGCCAAGGACGGCCAAGGATATGGTGGTCAAGAGGCCCGGATTACCAACCACGGCGGAAAGCTAAAATCAAGTGACGAATCGACACGATGAAAACACGAGCGCAAAAGTTAGGGAGTCAATAACTGGTGTCGCCTTGAAAGATCAAAGAAGCCTTGGCCCTTCAACACCAAGGGAGTCAGCCACGTTTGGATGAGGCGGTGCGTGGCCAGACCGGATATCGCAGGAAACGCTGACGGAATGCTGTGGGCTCGCCTGAGGCCTCTGGACGGTAGCTCGACGCCATTGGTTGAGCAGAGAGACGATCGGCATGGGTTCTATCGCGGGCAAGACTCTGAGCTGGCGCATCGCATGAAGCGGAGAGAAGAATGTTTCGACCAGGCGGAAATGTCCGTGACAGGCAGCCAGTGTTGCGAAGCAAACGCCCTCGCGGTCTGACTCTTTCTGCACGCTGCGGCGGCGGCCAAGGTTTCCCTGAAGCGGACGGGGATCGGGCGCCATCCTTGTCCCAGACTTAAGCTTGACCACTCCAAGCTCTCCGTCGTTAGCTTCGTACCCGCGCTCTGATGGTTCGTCAACGACGGGGAAAATTCCCGACAAAGGCCTTGGAGGAGCTGGAGCTGAGCTGCGTGGGCGCAGCGACGCAGGAAGTGCGGTAGACTCATGTGACGCAACTGGAACCTGGGGTCGACGAAGATGGCCCCTCGACAGCCGTCTTTGTTCTTGTCGTGCTGCGGCTTTAGCTGCAGGCGAAGCATCTGTGGTGTAGTTCGGGCTGCTGAGTCATATTACGGCGGAGGCCAACGGGCCCGAAGTCGCGGGCGCCGTCGAGGTCATACATTAAGCGGACTCGCGCGCTCCTGTACCCTGGTCGTCATCTCAAAGAAAACAGACTGTTGATCTCGACGGCATGCGCGCTCGCTTTCCCAACTTCTCTCCTCTCCCCAACCGCGGCCTTGTTGGAGTATTCGATTGAAGCTCTTCACTTTCCCCCGGACTCGCGGAGAGTAGTTTCCGACGTTCCCGTATCCAGCCCTACGACTTTACCATGCCGACACCCCCTAGCTTGCTGTCCTGTCACAACTGCCGCGCGCGCAAGGTGCGCTGCGATAAAGAACGCCCCTGTGGAAATTGCCAGCGCTCCAAGTCCGAATGTGTTTTTCCGTTGCAACGTGCTGCGCGCCGAAAGCAAGGCCGGCGGCATGAGGAGCTTTTGCGACGGCTGGATCACCTGGAGAGCCTAGTTGACGGTCTTGGGGGCGAGGTTGCCATAACCGCTCGCAAAGGCACCAAGGAGGAGCCCCACGAGGATGAAGACGCTCAAGGAGAAGAGGAAGAAGAAGAGTCTGAAGCTACCACGGAAAAGGGAGAATGGATGCCAGGCGTCGTCAAGCCGTTACTCCTGGCCCCAAGAGGTGGTGATCACCACGGCGGACCGCGAGAAGATGGAACTTATCCTGTCATGAAGGGAGACGGTGGCCGGTATCTGGGAGAAGACTTTTGGACAAGTTTAAGCGGAGAGGTGAGCCAGATCAAATCCAGCGTCTCGAGCCGAGTCGCTTGCTCGCGTGCCGAACCGAGAATCCTGATGAGCCCATAGGTCGAAGGTTTGAGGGAGTTGCTCAACGAGCCAACTTCAGAGGACGAGGAAGATGCGTCAACTCACTTCAGCTCTCCGCCAGTTCATGGTGACAACTACGAAAAGCGCCTGATGAACAGCCTTTTTCTTTTCAGCGGTGACATGGAAACGACCGACCTGAGATGGCTTCATCCTCCGGGACCTCATATCGAAGCTCTTGCAAATATCTATTGGGATCGCGTCGATGTGATTTTCAAAGTTCTCCACCGTCCGACCATAAGCCCTCTCCTCAAGTCTGCAGCTGCCGACACCATGGCAATTCCCAAGGGCGGAGGCGAGGAAGCAATCATGTTTGCCATTTACTTTGCCGCCGTCACAACGCTCTCTTCCACCGAATGCTTGGAGGTTTTGGGTAGGGACAAGCCTACAGTTGTTGGTCAGACGAGACACTGCCTGGAGATAGCATTGTCAAATGCGGATTTCTTGAACTCTACAGACATCCAAGTCCTCCAGGCCTTTGTGCTCTACTTGGTAAGCGGCGCTACAGCAAGCTGATGATGACACCCTGCAATCTAACAAGCCCAGGTTTGCTTGAGAAGCCACAACAAGACGCGATCGGCCTGGACATTGGTGGCATTGGCCGTGCGCGTGGCACAAGATCTCAACCTGCACCGCGACGGAGCACTCACCGGATTCTCGCCATACGACACCGAGGTCAGGCGACGATTATGGTGGCAAATCGTTGTGCTGGACATTCGAGCCTGCGAAGATCGTGGATCATTTCCTTTGATAGCTCTGGAGCAGTGCAGCACAAAGGTACCCCTCAACATCAACGACGAGGACATTGAGCCAAATACGCGATTTCCGCCACAAGAACGCGAAGGCTACACCGAAATGACCTTTTCCAAGTTGTGTCAGGAGGCATCGGCCGTGGCACCCAAGTTCTTCAGCCCCATACCCGCAAATATCGACGACGAGCACAAACGCGAGCACTGGCAGCATCAAATACAAGAGGAGGTGGAGCGCTTCAAGGAAAGGATGCAGAAAATGTTTCTCGCTCACTGCAAGCCCGAGGTTCCGATTCAGTACGTGGTCATCAAAGTCGTGCAAATCATCTTGACGGAGTTTTGGCTTCTTGTCCATTACCCTATCCAAACAAGACGATTTGCCTTCAAAAGCAAGGCGACAAAGCTGGAGATTCTCGAGGCCGCCGTCACTCATCTCGAGATTGATTATGAGGTGGTTATGCATCCACTGTCCATCAAGTTCAGCTGGTACTTTGACACCTACGTCGAGTGGCACCCCATCGCAGTTGCTCTCGCCGAGCTTTGCGTGCAAACCCGCGGTCCCCATGTCGAGAGGGCCTGGAAAGTCGTGGACACCGTCTACGAGCGTGCACGGTCTCTGGTCACCGACGTCTCGCTCTGGCGACCAGTCAAGAAGCTCTACCAAAAGGCACGGCTTGCGCGCGAGCAGGCACTCCAGGCGGACGCCGAGAAGAAACTGCAAAACCACGGATCTCCGACTCAAAAGAGCATGACCAACAGCCCCTCGGCCCCAATGCCAAAACCGCGGCCTTCGGTCACCTCCAACAGCCCGACGGCCGCGACAATGGCCCCGATACCGCCGCATCCCCAAAATTTCGTCCCGATGCCAATGTCCCAAGCATCAACCAGCAACGGCTTCACGCCCGACTCGTACTTCTCTACCGCTTCGACACCCGCCTCCATCAGCTCGATGACGCCTCAGATCCAAACCCATCCCTCTCTCTCTTCTCGCCAACAAGCGCAAGCGCAAGCTCAAGCTCAACAAGCGGCAGCTGCAGCAGCAGCAGCGCAGCAGCACCGATCCAGCCTCGATATGATGGCCGCGCAAGCGACAAGCAACATGTCAAATATGAACATTGACAGCTACGTCGACCCCGTCAACTGGGACGACTGGGACACGTTTGTACAGAGCACCTGGATCGCGGATCCTGCCCATGCAAGGCAGAACAATGCCACGGCCGACTGGCTCATGTCAATGGCTATGGACACTTCTGGCAGCGCAGGTGGCTTTGCGCAACAACCTGGGGGAGGCACACATCAAGGTTTTGGCGGGTAGTGCCCTCGTCTTGCGACTTGCCCCACAAAATGTTCAAGGTACAGTAATGCTTCATTGATCTTTCCTTCATCCCCTTTTTACGCAACGTATCCCACGACATTCCCAACACCTTTCTCGCTACAATCATCCTTCATTGCCGCCTACTAGCTCTGTTTGCATCACGACTGTACGAATACCTACACCTAGATGAAGACGGAGCAGGGGCCGCAGAATGTACATTTCCATTACAAAAAAGCGGATCAGGTCAAGCCTTGGGGTTCATCCCTCTTTGTCCAAATCTTTCTCCGACTCAACTCGATGCTCGTTTGAAGCCTTGGTTTTGGCAGGCAGGCGTAGTAGTGTGTGCCCCTGTTTTTTTGGGCTGATGATTTTTCGGTATATACGACCACTCTGCTCAATCAATGTATTCGTGAATACGACGATAATTACTCTGTGCGCCACACTCTGTTGGTCTTTTGCTCGCCTTCTTTTCCCATCTACCTCCACGTGCCGTTCGCGCAACGCCGTCATTAACAAGAAAAGAGACGTTGTGCGTGCATTTTCGTCCGAACCCTTCAAGACGCCGTACGCTCTCCGGCTCCCACATGAAGACACCGGATGGCTGCCCAGACCTGATGATCTTCTCTCCGCTATCCAGCTCTTGCCCTTCTCGGTCCTCTCGCCTCTACCCACCCTCTCCTAATTCCGCCGTTCCTAACCCATCTTACCAATCCTCGCGCCCTCCGCAGCATACCCGACCCCGACGAGTCACCGCGCACCGCGCCCAGACCGGCAAGCCGCCCAACTACCGTACAGCCGCCGCCTAACCGCCCTACAACTTATCGATCTACAAACCATCATCGCGTCATGCCTAGCGGCAACCAGGCCATCCCTGCGACCCGATGTTCTCCTGTCACCCCCCGCCGTAAGGGCTCGATCCGGTAACATACGAGCGCAGCAGCCCGGGCTGGCAGCCAATGCCAAACGGTTCAGAGGCGAGGCGGGAGCCAGGCGCGTGTGCAGCGGGAACTCGCCTGCCTGGCTCGTGGCTAGTGGCCGGCTGGCTTCTCCCCTGACTCGACGCTCTAAAGCGAAACAAGAGTTTTGGTGCGAAAAGCGCGGATGACTACATTGTGTGCGTTGGAGGCCGAGGCCGAGGCCGAGGGCGCGGGCGCCCGTGACGCTACTGTACCTAATCGACTAAGGCGGGTGGGCCGTGGACGAGACGGAGAGGCACGGGAGGCGGGCAGACGGAGTAGCGGGTGGCCAAGCAATGTAAGGACGGGATGGGAGCGGGCGGGCGCGGAGGCGGCGAGGCCGAGAGCATTTTGCTTGTCCATGGAAGGTTCTTTGTTGGATGAGTCTATGACGATGCATGTTTTGGTCATGACGATGTGTATTTTGTCTTGGTCAGGTAGACATGATCCAGAGAGTTCCTGTCTTGCATGCCTGCTGGGCTCTGAGTCTGGGCAGATGGGTTTACATAGGTTCACTGACTCTATTTGCTATCGCGACGCCTACTTGGTGTGGTTAGTGCGGAGCCGCCGTAGGTTGTTTCCTTTCTTGAAGAGGGCAGTGATGTGCAGTAAGGCGACTACGTAGTAGTCTCTTCATTCCGTCCTTGATTGCAAACAGGCACGTGGTTCCTTCGAGAGGCTGCGGCTTCATGACAAGACGCAAAATCTGTCATCCCATGCCTTCCAATGTATGCATCCCGTGCGAAGGCCCGTTGTGAAAACTTTCACCTCCGCCTCCGCCTCCGCCATCACTCGACATCGCTTAGGCAGATAGTAATCAGAGGAGGAATGAAATTGGTTCATTAACATCGGTTCGAAGGTAAGTAGGTTGGGTAGTTGGGTGGGTTATGGTGTTGGCATCTTTTCAAGACGATTTTGTGCCACTCACGCCGTTCTATCCATGCTCTGCTGGCATGCTTTCTTGTGGCAGCTGTCAGCGTCGTCCGCCTCTTCATCCTTCATCATCCATCCTAAACTTGGTAATACTTCATCCCACCACCGTGAGTGACACTGCTTACCATCATGCTCTTTTCATACAGCCCACAAAAAAGTTGCAGCCTAGCTCGGCTTCCCAGCAACAGAAAGACACGCGGCTCTTCTACGACGGCTCAGACCAATCAACCTGCTCCTGCACAGCATTGCCATCTTTCGAGTATCCAATGCGCAGACGAAGACGAATCTTGGCTGGAAGAGGCTGGAAAGAAGACGTTAGCAAAAACTCAATATACTTCAGTGAATCAACTTACCCCACTAACAGCGCCAATTCTCATCTGCTGCGTGGCCTCCATTCCGCCGTCCAAGTCGCTGTTGCTGATTGCCTGCAGCGCGAGTTTCTGGCTCTTGGGCACTGCTGCCTGGAGCGTAACGTTGCTTAGGCGGCCAAAGTTGCTTGCATTGCGGAAGCGCGCCAAAATCTGCGCGCTGTTGCCACTGCGCTGCACTTGAAACGTGATGTGCAGATCGTTTTTGTTGTAGGCCTCGTGTGCTGGGGCGCTGCCTGGTGGCGGCGTGGCGGCAGCTGGAGGAGGCGAAGCGAGGCCACCAAACAGGTCGGCGGATGGGGGAGGTCGAGCAGCGGCTGCTGGTTGTGGTTGGGGAGTGTTGGTGCCGCTGTTGTTGCTAAAGAGATCCATGATTGAGTTGACGTTCGATTGGCCGGCCGGAGGAGATGTGGTCTGTGGTGGTGGTGATGACATGCCGCCGCCACCAAGAATGTCGGCGAGCAGGTCAGCGTTGTTTTGGGAGCCGTTGGTGTTGCTTGGAGCAGCGGGTCCTGGAACATCGGAGCCTCCCATGAGATCCAGAAGCATATCTTGCTCTGTGACTTGGCTGGGCTTCTTCTTGCTAACAAGCTTGGATGACCTCTTTTTGGATGTGGATTCGCCCAGCACCCTCTGAGCTTCTCGGATTTCAGGGGGCGGCATTCGCTCGAGAACACCCTTTCTTATCGAATCGTACGAAAAGAGGTTGCCGTACTCGACAGCACGCTGTTGAATCTCCACGTCCAAGTGAGTCTGGTGGGTCATCATGAGCCGCCTCAACCTTTCCACTTGCGTAGAGTCGGAAAGACGAGTAGTCAGCTTCATTGCGGCGGTAATGATGTACTCGGTCACGACCTGGCCGGCGTAGTTGCTGTTGAGAATCGTGCCGAAAAGGTCCACAATGTCGTTTTCCTTGACTTCCTTGACAAGCTCTTCCTCTTCGTACTGGCCACCACGCAGCAGCGTATCGGCATACTCTCCAATTGCCCAAGATCCCGCAAGAGTAAGGCCTTCCTGGGTAATATCTTCCTTGAGGGCGGCGTAGAGTTTTTGGACAGTGTAGGTCTGCAGGTCGGGGGTGTTTGCAACGAGACGCACGAAAGATGACAGAATCTGTTCCTTTACATAGTTGCCAGCCTAGAAGGTGTTAGTTGGACAATGGAGATGGCAGAAGCGAGACCTACCAGCTTCAGGACTCGAAGCATTGTATCTATGTGCCATCGCTTGTTTGGGGCGAATCTATCGGCGGCAATACCAATTTGCGTCGTCATAATTGGCTTGAATTCATTGTCGGCAACTTCGAGGAAGGAGAGTAGCTCTCGGATGAGCACACGGACGTTGCTCTCGTTGATCAGCGTAAAACTGAGGTCCAAAGCTCTCCGCCTAATGCTAATATCCGGGTCCCGCAAACAGTCGAGAATCGTGTTGCGATGTCTTTGGACGGCGTTCGGCTCCACGGCTACCACCTTGATCAGGGTGTTGAGAGCGACATATCTGATGTTGTTATCCCTGTTGGCCAAAAATTTGCCGAGAATGTTGACTCCGAGCACGCGCAAACCAGAGTCTGCTTCGATATCCAGGATTGTAAGTACCGCCTCGTACAAGATGGAGTTGCCGACATTTTTGGTTGAGTCTGTGTTCGTCGCGACCTAGCACGCATCAGCAAACGAACCCCGATCTGAGACGAAAACCCACCTGTGCCAAAATATCATTGATTTGCTCGCTCGTCTGAGCGTCGCCGCGACCAAAAACGCGGAGGAGCCGGAGAATCTTGACTTGGAGGAAAGGATCCGTGATGCCATTTACATCATGCTCTGGCGCATAGCCTGAGCTCGAAAGGCTCTTGAGCATCTTGACCAGCTGAGGCGTCAGCGGCTTGAACATTTCAATGACGCCAAGCTCATCGTCTTCCTCTTCGTCTGCTTCGCACAAACTCGTCACCAGTGTAAGGCCGCAAATCAAGACGCCGTGGTTGCGGTCGGCAAGGAGAAGTTTTGCCTTTTCGAAAAAGTGCTCCTGCAAGTCGGGGACCTTTTTGCATATCCTCATGGCGCAAATGGCGGCTTTCCGACGAATGTATGGATTTGCGCTGGACAGGATTTGTTCGACTTCGGGAAAGAGGTCTCGAGACATTTCAATCGACGCAATGTTGCCGAGCGTACACAGGGCGAGGCCCACGATGAATTGGTTCTGGTGGTTCAAGTCGTTTTTGAGCGAGTTGGTGACCAATGTCAAAACCTCCTGGTTCTCGTCCAGCAGCAACATGGTACCCAAATAACCCAGGCGCTTGTCGGCGAAACGCGGCGACGCCAGGAGCTTCAGACATTCTATCTGACCAAAATGTGTGCGCTCGCCGAGGGTGAAGAGGTATAGCAGTTTGGCAACGTTGTTTCTCCTTTGAGCCAAATCAGCACCTAGCTTGCCCCGACACTGGCCGTATGCTTTACCGAACGTTGGAATCGTGGCTTTCTTCGCGGAAAGAGGCACGAATGGCAGCACTCTCCTTTTGGACAACGGCCCTCTCGTCGGCAATGGTTTTGGCAGCCCGCACGTTGCGGATGAATTGCTTAACTGGATGGACACGGTGGTCAGCGGCGTCATGGCCAAGACAAGAGGCTCAACTTACGAGAGCTCATTGTGAAGGTGTCACGGACCCCAGGCGGGGCTCAGGGAGGGAATAGAGAGCAAAGACGGACAGGCCGAAAGTAGAAGCAGAGCGCGGCGTGGAAGCGAGGAGGGCGTCAGTCAATGCATGCAGCGGAGGGACATGGTCGTGGTGGATGCAGGCCGCCAGCTCCGTGTCTCCTCGAGCGGCCAGCGGGAGATGTAGCGGCCTTGGCGCTCTAGTCCGGGAGCAGTCTAGCTCCATCAGTTGGATGCGATAAGATAACTTTAACCTGGCGGTGGTGGCTGGCAGAATTGACCATGGCAAAAGTTGAGGCGAGACAATTGTCAGCAGACGATTCCGAATTTTCGTGTCGGCGATAGAAGGGGCGGCGACAATTAGTCGAGCCAGGGACTGATGGTGACATGTCATACTAATATTGACAGCTCGACGGGACCCCGAGAGCCGCCATCACCACCAGGGCGGTCAAGACGGGCAGATTCGGCCCCCAGCCAGTTCCGCCTCCGCGCGCGGCAGGGCGGCGGCCCCTAACGCTTTGATGACGATGGCCCAGAGTCCCTCCTTGTATACCGACTCTGAGTGATCCGTGGCCCTCCGTCTACAACCCTCTAATAATACGCCCTCCTTTCCCGTTGAGCTCCGTGTCAGCTCGCATGGAGGTTCAAATATTCACCCTCTCCCTCGATTTCTCCCACAACCCGCTTAGGACCTGGCACAAAGCACCGTGATGTCCTATACAACATCATCCCAACCGCGGCTCAACGGCCACGCCTCCAACCTCGAGGTCGTAGAGCCGCGCGCTCGAAAACCTGGAAACCCGCAGGTGCTGCGCGCCGCGAATGAAGAGTTGAGCATATCAGAACCTCCAAGGTATTTCGTGAAGCTCGTCTGTTTCGTCCTAGTTGCAGCCTAGAGCTGACTGTCAACCATAGTGGCCGCTCCACGCCTGTCCCAGAAGATGCGCCTCCGTCGGTACAAGCTACCTATTCTGCTCGCAAAAGCGTCCGCGCCGAGCAGAAGCGTCGTTTGTTTCCCACAATTGAATACACCTCGCGCGTTTCGCATTTCGACCCGCAGAGCGATTACCATGACTTTCGCGGTTTCTTTGTACTATTCTGGATCGGTTTGGGCATCATGGTCATAACAAACATGCTGCGCATGTTGAAGGAGACGGGATATCCATGGACGATCCGGCAATGGGATCTGTTCACTGCCAACATTTGGGAAATGGGCTTGAGCGATTTGGCCATGGTGGCGTCCACAGCCGTGAGCCTTCCGCTGCACAAGCTCTACGCGAACAGTCAGGGCGACCTCCGCTGGAGCAAGAAGGGAATGCTTGTCCAAAGTGTATACCAATCTGTCTGGTTGCTCTTTTGGACCATCTGGTATGGTACTTTTGCCACGTTGAGAAGCTTTTGGCTGACTGGCTCAGGCCATTTGCGCGCGGTTGGACTTGGACCGCCCAGGTCTTTTTTACGCTGCATTTTTTGGTCCTCCTCATGAAGATGCATTCATACGCCTTCTACAATGGTCATTTGAGCGAGACCCGCCGCCGTCTTACCGAATTGGACAACCCAGAAAACGCGTCTCTACACGCTGCCATCAAGTACCCTAGTCCAGACAAACATTTGTCAGATTTGACTCCCCCGGAAGAGAAGGAGAGGATTCTGTCCAAGACCTCCGAAGATCTGAACCAGCTCCGCGAAGATCTCGCTCACGAACTCGTCTCTCCTCTCGGCAACGTCAGCTACCCGAAAAACCTTACCTGGTGGAACTACCTTGACTACCTCCTTTGCCCGACCCTCTGCTACGAACTCGAGTACCCGCGGACACCGCGCATCCGCAAGCACGAAGTCTTTTACAAGATCCTCGCCGTGTTTGGAAACATCTTCCTGCTCACCTTCATCACCGAGCAATACGTCATGCCGGTCCTCGACATTGCCGACGAGCAACTGCAGACTTCGCAAGACTTCGCCGAAGGCGCCCTCATCCTCGCCGAGACCATCTCGCGTCTCCTTTTCCCTTTCATGATCATCTTCCTCCTCGTTTTCCTCGTCATCTTCGAATACGTCCTAGGTGCATTTGCCGAGTTGACCCGCTTTGCCGACCGGCAATTCTACCACGACTGGTGGAACTCGAGAGACTTTTCAGCCTTTAGTCGCAACTGGAATGTACCCGTCCACCACTTCCTTAGACGACACGTCTATATGGCGACCAGCAAGACGTATTCCAAGCCCCTGGCCGTGGCCGTGACGTTCTTCGTTAGTGCCCTGGCACACGAACTTGTCATGGGCTGCATTACCAAGAAGCTGCGTGGCTACGGTGCCTTTTGCATGATGCTACAGATTCCGATTGTGGCAGTGCAACAGTTGCCCTGGATGCGCCGTCGCAAGTTGTTGAACAACATCTTTTTCTGGTGCTCCATGATCTTAGGGCTGAGCTTGGTACGTACCACCATCCCCACCCCGCGTCTCGTGGCACATTTGCATTCCTTTTCCTTGAATCTTTCCACCCCTGCCTCAACCAAAATTATCTACTATGGTGTTCCCGTCCCTCCTGCGGCTTCCTGCTCGAAGTCCGGGGCAACAGTCTCCTTGGCGTTGCCATAACTTTTGGTCATTCCATGTGCCACGAACCCATATCTACTCAGCCGCCATACATCCTCACAATATTCTCTGACTCACGCTGACTTTTGTCTCTCCAGATGTGTGCTCTCTACGTCCTCCTCTAGAGCCCTCTCCTCTTTTGTCCATCATCTTCCTCTCAGCCTTTCGAGCTTGCTCATACCGAGTCAGACACCAATTCTGCCTCACCCACCTGCCTACCTTACATACCCATCCCATAGCTGAATAGATCCGTACACTTCTCGTATACTCCGGGATTCCTCAGCCCCACATACTCTGCGTCAGACCCTTTGCTTGTTTTTGTCTCTCCACTCGCCCGCAACAAGTCTTGCACTGAAAGCTGGCGTACACACTTTGTCGAGTCCTGTCTTTGCTTGCATGCATGCATTTGCGGTCGTTGCGTTGCGTCGTGTCGTTTTCAATCCTTCTGCGTTATGCATTGCGCTGCTGGTTCGTCGGTTTTTGAAGCTTTCGTCGTAAACGCATTAGGTCCAGGCGCTGGACGCAAGGCGCTGGCGCGGTTCTGGCGGCGCGTCTCTGAGCATACATACCCACGTACACACATCACTAGATACCCCTTCCCTCCCTCCCCTTTGTCGCTCACGGCCGTTTGATTCGTAGCATAGGTAGACTTCAGTCGTTTTTGCATCCTGCATCAAACACACATACGTAGTCGCTCTGTAATGTATGATGTACTCTACTGTCGTCACCGTCACCGTCGCCTTCTTCTTCGTGGTTTTCTATGCCCTCGTCCGCGCAGCAAAGCAGCTTTCAAAAGCCTTCCATGAGTGACAGTGCAAAACGCTGAGGCCGCATGGGTGACGCCCTGGCGGACAACCCAGAGGGCCGCGAGCGGGACCGCTCGACCGCCTAGCAGCCGTTGCTATCAAGCCGACGGACAAGACAGCTCGAGCTCGCCCCATCTCGCAATCGGCACAGGCAAGAGAAAAGGTCAGGAAGTTAAAAGCCCATAAGTCCTGTTCGCTCCAGCACCAGAGAAGCGCAGTCAGTCTCCACACGCCCATGCTGACAGTTCATGAGACGTGTATCTAGCAAAAAGCGGAGCAAACCACTGCCAGGGCTCTTCTATCGCCGCCTAGCAACGATGGGCGCGACATGCAACGACAGGTGCCGGTAACCTACTGCATCCCGTGCTGTGGCAGGCATTTTGGGAGATGATGACGGGATGCAGAGGCTGGATATACAGGGACACTGACGCAATGGATAAGCTTTTGGCCTCTAGAGCGCAGCCGAGCGCAGCCCAAGAGCTCAGGATGTAGTAGTGAGTGGGCAGGCACACATGGGGTGTTAGTGAGGTGGGCGCAGCAGATAGGCAAAAGGGTAGGTAGGTATGCCTACAGCGGAGTACTCAGCGCGCGGACGGCGCGACACGACCACCACCACTTCTGCAACCCAAAGCCAGCAGCGCCTCGATCAGTACATATTTGGCGACTGCCAATTATCCTCCAACAAGCTGGTTAGCGCAACGGAGCAGGACTTAGTCTCAACGTCGTTGCCACCAACACCTTAGGAAGTAAAACCCGCAGGTGTGTGAGCTATAGGGTGTATCGTCTAAGCCACGGTTCGATTCCAGGCCGCCTCAAGGGACTATGATTTCTATCAGAACTCCTGGTGGCCGGGTTGTTCCAAGGTATGTATATGGCGTTTCTTTTGCGATTTTGGGAGGCTGCTGCCACATTACCGGTCCGCTGTCTACCTACTGATGGTGATTGTTTTGTCTTGCTAGGCCTAACTGACCTTTTGCCTATCTGTCTTCCATTTCACTTACACCCCAAGTGTGCCGGCCCACTCGCTACATCCTGAGCTCTTGGGCTGCGCTTGATGCCTCCATATATCCAGCCGCCACATCCCATAATTATCTGCCAAAGTGCCTGCCACGGCCTGGTGTGTACTTCGTCATCTGTTCTCGCAATACCTGCCTCCCTCTAATCCTTAGACAATCTCCGAGACTCGCACAAAGAAGGTTGAAATAAACGCGTGGGGGCAGAATGGGAGGACTGTACTGAACAACACATGCGGCACCATGTGGATGATTGAGACGAAACGGGACAGGACATCTTAAGACGAGAGTATCTATTATATGCACCCATGACCATGTCGTCCGTACCCAAACATCATCTAAACGAAAATTATTCATACACAGGCGCGCAATCCGCCGCCTCAAGTGCCCATTCAAATGGCGTCCGATTTCCGAAATCAGGGGAGCCAGCAGAGCCACTGATGAGACCATAAAGGCCTCTCTACAACCCATACGCAAACGTGACCCTCTCGTCGCCCACCCGCGGCGCCACGCGCCACTCCCTCACCCAACCAGCCACCCTATTCGCACCTGGCACCGGCGCCGCCTCAACAGCATCCAGCGCCGCATCGACGCGGCGGGCCGCCACACTCCCCCTCAGTCGTAGCGGCCCCCTTCCGGCAGCTCTCTCCGCCTCAATTTCATCTTCACTCCAGGCGGCCGCAACTCTCGCTCTCGTTTCATTCTCCCGCTTCAGCAGGGCCCTGAACGCTGCGAAGCCGGCAAAGGCGACGGCGACTAGGGCGGCCGACCAGGCGAACGCGGCGCGGTACCCTGTTGCGCGGTTGAGGGGCGTGGGCGCGAAGAGCGCGGATGCGATGACGCCGGCGACGTTGCCCCAGCCGTTGATGCCGAGGGCGAGGGCGCGCTTGCCGGGCGAGGGGAAGTTGTTGGTGACCCAGGTGACGGTGAGGGGGGAGGCAATGAAGGTTCCGGCGAGGAGCACGTTGAGGGCGAGGTAGCGCAGGAGGGCGTGGGGGTCGTCCGGGGGCGGATCGTCGGAGTCTGTTGTTGTCGCGTCGGGAGTTGGAGCGGAGGGAAGGAGGATCGTGCCGGCAAATCCAGCGAGTACGATGGTCAAAGAGATGAGGATGGGTTTGGTGCGGTCACGGTGGCGGTCGCTCCAGGCGGTGAAGGCGAAAAGCGTTATGGCGCCGCAGATGTAGGGAGGCGCTGTGAGGAGGTTTGCGAGGGCGGGCGTCGTGGAGAGTGGGGAGAGGATGATAGGGAGAAAGATTGGGAAAGCAGTCGCAGGTACCGCTGACAAGATGTTGCACGCGAGCAGGTAGTAAATCTTCCAATCGAGGACAGTCGAGAGCACGTCGTGTGCAGTGAGCCCTTGGTCCGAGACTTGATTCGCGGGTGCTGGGGCGTCGAAGACCGGGCCGGTCCGTTGAGACAGGAGACCCTGGGCTTCTTGAGCCTCAGCAGAGGACTCGAGATCTTCAGCATCTGCTGGTGGTGGCGACCCCTTTCCCCGGGCTTGCAGCACCTCTCCGTCTCTGTCCTGGCGGATACGTTCCTCGGCCCAGTCCCTCTCTTCTGGACTCAAGAACCAAGCATTTTTTGGCCGGTTGGGCAGCCAAAAAAAGCTTATGATGGCTGTGATGACGGTCGCGCAGCCTTCTAAGATAAAGAGGACTTGCCACGAATGCCATGAGGACGAAGAGGCAGCCTCAACATCATCGCCAGGGAAGGCCTTGAAGACAGCCCATGAGATCAAGCCACCCAAAGCTCCGGCCACGGCAGCCTGTCCGTAGAAGACGGCTATGCGCTTTCCAAACTCGAAGCGGGTATAAAATAGGGAGAGGTAGGTGACGGTGGTCGGATAGAAACCAGCTGAGCTTCACAGTCAAAAGCCAATTCCTCAAGACGCGAAGCAAAGAGGGCGCCTACCCTCAAGCGTTGCTATCGCAATGCGCAAAATGTATAGCTGCCAGGCCGAGCGCACCCAGACATGTAGGGCAGTGCAGATCCCCCACAAGCACATGCACCCGGGAACCCATCTCTTCATGCCATATTTCCTTCCAAGGCCGGCGCCGATTGGTTGTAGGGAGACGAAGAAGAAGTAGAAGAGGCCAACGGCGACGTTCAAGTCCTCCTTTGCAATGCCAATATCCTCGGTAAAATGGGCCGTCTCAGCATTGCCGATGTTGGATTTGTCGAGGGCGTTGAAGAGGAACAGAAGGGCGCACCAGGGCAGGACGAAGAAGTCGATCTTGCGGACGGTGCGGCTGTTCAGGGCGTGCTGGTCGGGGTCGGTTCGCAGGTCGGAGGGCATGGTCACCGCAGGGACGAAGCTGGCATGACTGTCGGAGTCGGATGAGTCGGGAGAGAGAGAGCGGAGTTCATGTTCTTCGTCTGGCATGGCCTGGGGCCTAGTGTGGTGGGCTAGGGCGGTGAGAGGAGCACATCATTCCGGAGGTGGTGTGGATCTGGGGAACGCGGCCGAGGCCGAAGCCGCAGACAAGGAGCCAGGATTAGGGTCAACTAAATCATTGGCGGATAATAGAGAGACAATAGGGCCTCCACGTGAGAGCGCGACAAAGAGGCGCCCGTCGATTGTTAGCCTGGTGCCATGTTTTGTTTGGGGTGAGCAGAGTGGGCGAGTCGTCAGTGGAGCTCAACGGCTGATGTGCACTTTGGCCCCACTCCAGCGGCTAACGGTTCGATGCACGTCGTCAACGGCCAGACAGAGTGACGAATTGGGCCTTGACAAGATGCACTCTCGCCTTCAAGCCGGAGTCTGCGCCGCCAGCAGCCTGCGCCCGTCGACGCCGCACGAGCAGATAAATACCCCCATCTCTCTCGCTGCATCCCTGCACAACGCCTGCCAGACCACCAACAAACTGGTACATCACCAATTCTCACACCTCTCTTTCCACCGTCCTCCGCCAAGCTGCTCCGCTGGCAGTCTGTGACCGTCTCCGCCGCCCGCTGGGCTTCACCGTCCAGTCAACCATACCCGAAACTCAATCCCAGCCACCACACGGACGGTAAACAACCCACCCACGCCGCCTACATGCAACTCCGCCCTCCACGTCAACAATCCTGACCTCCTTCGCCCCCACCTTGCCCGATCCGGATCCGGCGCGACCAGACTAGAGGTATTCAATCCTTCAGTCTGGCTTGCTGCCCCCGTCTCTTTTCGACAATTCTCTATTACTCACCACCATGGACGGCAACCCGCCGCCGCCGCCCCCACCTCCTCACGGCAGCAACCCCAAATCCAACGGCCCTTCCTCTGGTCTGCCGCCCGGCAACTATGACATCTTCATCGTCCCTCCCCACAGTGCCGGCTCTGGCTTCGTCTACCTGCCGTCTCTTGCCTGCGAGCGCAACTCCTTCATTGCCGGCGTCCTCAGCACCCTTGGCGCCGTAATTATCTGGAACATTGTCGAGCCCAGCGTCAAGGCCTGGTTCAACTCGGTCATGTCTGGCGGCGGCGCAAGCCTGTTGGTCATTATCGCATTGGTAGGTGGAGGCTGCTGGATAATGGGCAAGACTTCGGCAGAAGGAGACGCAGGAAAGCCAGGCGCAGGCGGTGCGGGAGCAAACGGCTCTGCCGGATCTTGGGGAAAGTCGCGCGCAAACGGGTTCCCTGGCGGCTTTGGATCCTCGCCGGGAGGGTCCAGCACAGGGTCCACGCCAAGATCGTCATGGGGAAGCGCCGGCGCCGGCCAACAACAGCGCAAAGCGTCTGCCAGCTGGGAACAAGCAAAAGAAGAGACGCGCGAAAGTGAGGAAGCCCGCAAGAAGAAGGCTGAAAAGGCTGCCCAAGAAGAAGCAGCCGCAGCCGCAGCCGCAGCCGCCAAAAAGAGAGAAGAAGATGCTAAAAAGAAGGAACAAGCAGACCGCGCCGCAGCCGAGGCCGAAAAGCAGAAATGGGAGCAAATGCGCAAACGGGAGCGCGAGGCTCGCGAACGAGAGGCCAGAGAACGGCTGGCCAAGGAACGGCTGGAAAGGGACAAGATGGAAAAGCAAAAGCGGGACAAGGAGGACCGCGACAACCTCGAACGTGAGATGCGCGCGCGTGTTGAATCTGAATTTAAAGCAAAAGCAGAGGCAGAGGCAGCCGCAGCCAAAGCCGCCGCCGACGCCGCCGCCGCAGAGGCAAAGGCAAAGGCAGAGGCCGACGCGGCTGCCGCAAAGTCCAAAGCAGAAGCAGACGCAAAAGCGGCAAAGGAAAAGGCTGATAAACAGAGGACAGACCGCATCAAGGCAGCAAAGGAACGGGCGGACCGCGAGCGCAAGGAACGCGAGGCAAAAAAGGGACAACAAGAAGGTATGGGTAACAAAGCAGGCTCGACCATGAACAGCGCTCCCGCCAGTCCAACCACGCCCAAACGACCGTATCAACGCGCCTTTGCGAAGACCGAGACCGACTTTTCGGGCTTCCGCCCCTACGACGACCCGCCCACGCGCGGCCGCCCTACCGCACGCACCGCGACTTCGACATACTCGGAATCCGTCACCTCGTCCTCATACGCGCCGTCCGCAACCACCGCACGCACCTCGCCGCCGCGCTCCTCATACGGCAGACCGTACTCGACGACCGACTCGACCAAGATCATCATCAAGGGCGTCTACATGTTCACGAACCTGTTCCCCAAACCCAGCGCGCAGCTGCTCGCCAACACAAACAACGTCTCCGACGGCCTCATCCTCAAAATGACGACCGAAGGCCTCTTCATTGACGACGACAAGCGCAACATCGCCGAGCGCGACTGGGACGTCAAGGCGTGGACGCTCAAGCTCGTCGAGACGGCCGAGCTGCGCGACATGGGCCTGTACATGCTGCGCGCGAGCATCCGCGATGGCGAGGGCCGCCGCTACGTCTTCGTCATGAGCATGGAGGAGAGCTGGAAGGTCAATCTGGGCCTTGCCAAGTTGAAGAAGGGCAGTCAGGTGCGCGCGTTGGCCCAAACGCTGTGGGGTCAGGCCGACGCTATGAAGGTCTTGACGCTCTGCAGTGAGCAGAAGTAGGTCCAGCGAGCGCGCTGATGGATGGATGGCGCAGTCGGAGTTTCTGTTGATTGGGTGGTTGGTTGCTTTGTCGATTGACTGCAAAGTTGACGGAGAGGCGGAGGCGAGGGGAGGAGGTTCCCCTTTTTGAACGAATTCAAGCGAACGCAGCGAGCGAAGCACGGAGTCTGGCGTCGTCGAAGGACAGGGAGCGTGGAATGCACACATGTCTTGTCCTTCCCTTTTTCATTTCCTTGCCCTTCCTTCCACATTCCACGCACGCACACACAACACACACAAACACTATATACCCTTGGAGAACAGAAAAGCAGAAAGAAGGAGCAAGCAAGCGAGCAGCCCGTCATTCTGTCAGTCTGCTGGGTACAGGTACTCAGTCGGGCACAACGATTCGGGCTGGCTTGTTGCTGGTCAAGGGAGAAATTGGAGAGCTAGAGAAGATGAAGGGGTTCAGAGACAGAGACGGAGCAGCAGCATCAGCGACGGCGTTTTACCCTCCGGATCGAACTGATATCCAAAGTCGATTCGGAAGTCTGGGGGTTAATCCATTCCACCACCCACGGCTATCATGCGGTTGTAACGTATGTGACTTGGTTGATGTGACGGCGTGGTGGACGGCATCAGCATATCTATTTGTTCGCCTTACTACCACCACAGGACAAAAAAGCTCCCAGTCGTTGATTTGTACAACATCACCACCCACCCATCCACCCTTCCCTCCTCACCACTCTACTCGTCATACACGCCAAAAAGCGGCACCGCGCTCTCACTAACAAAATTAACCATATCCTCTGCGCCTGCCCCTGCTGCTCCCACCCCCCCTATTCCTCCCCCTGGCGTCCCCGTCCCCGTCCCCCTACTCCCCCACCATTCCCATTCCACGCCCACAGCGCATCAAAGTCGAAGTGCTCGTCGCCCTGGCTACCCGAGTCTTCAGGGGAGAGGAGCGAGGCGCCGCCGCCGAGCCCTAGGCCTACGGTGTCGAAGGCCGAGAGGTCGAGGAGGTCGGGGGAAGGGCGGAGGCGAGGGGGAGGGCTGATGGTGTGGCTGTGGCTGTGGAGGTGGGATTGGAGGTGGCGTTGGGTTCGCCGGAGGCGGTCGTAGTGGTTGTGGGGGCGTGGGTATGGGAGAATGTCGAGGGCAGGGGTTGAGTGGAGTCGGGTGGTGCTGGAGCGGTTGTCGTGTCTGTTGATGATGCTGTTGCGGCGGTCGCAGTTGTGGGGTTGGGGTTCGGCGTTTGCTTGTCCGTCGACGACGTAGTTGTAGCGGCGTGATACGGCGGCTCCGCAATCACTCCTCCCACAGCCGGCGTGCCTGCTTGCAAAGACGTCGACGCGGTGCTAAACGACCTGCCCTGGCCAAACGACGTCGACGGGGCAGTCGTCGCACCCGCAAGCTGCTGCGCACGCCTGTCGCGCTGCCTCACAATGACGTCGCGAAACGTCTTGATGATCTCCAGGTGGCGTGCCGTCTGCGCGTCAGCCTCGGCACAGTAGGACAGGATGTTGATGGTGTTGGCGACGCACTGGTCGGTAGCGCCGTTGGTGTAGAGGAAGGCGAACTCATTTGCGAGCAGGATGAGAGCGGCTGGGAGCAGGAAGTAGACGACTGCCGGATTACGCCGTGGCAGATAGCCCGCTTCGAACGCGTTTTGCACCAGGATGATGGTGTGCGTCGAGGCGATGACGCAGGCCTCGCTGAACTTCTCCATGCGCGTGTAGCGCTGGCGCGAGGGGAGGGGTTGTACTGCCATGGTGCCGTTGTTGCGCTGGACCTCTGAGTTCATGATGTAGAGGAAAAAGGGGCGCGTCAGGACGATGATGGAGTGGCAGTAAAACAAGTTGACGTGTAAAATGGCGATTCCTTGTGTTGGCGTCGCGGTGGCAGCTTGTCTCCAGTGCAGGTGGTTTGGGAGGGCTCGCGGCCATTGCTTGCATACGTCGGCGATTTCCTGCGCGAGCCGCGTGCTGATTCTGCGTTTTTGATACACTTCTTTCAGGATGCGGCCGATGACTGAGCAGCTCCGAACGGCTGCCTCGAGGGCGGTGCCGTTTGTTTTTCCTTGGCTGATGGATGTGCCGAGGGCAGAGTCGAAGCCAAAGGCGTCCGGGTCGTCTGGCTGCGAGGGCTTGAGCGTGTCGCCGCTGCAGTCGTCTTCGGAGATGGCGGTTGGTCTGCCCAGGCCGAGAGAGAGGAAGCGGTCCATGACAAAGAGTGATCGCCACAGGTTTCGTCGCGCGGTCTGCTCCTCCGAGTTGAAAATGACCATAGTCTCTTCGCGGTGGAGGCCCAGTGCATAGGCTGATCTTACAGCCATGCCTTGTTTTCGTCAGTAGCGGGACACGGATTCAGGGGCATCACTTACCCAGCAGGGCAAATGCAGTGTTCCGCTTGGACTTGACCAGCATGTAAAACGACATTAGAGCCAGGGCCTGGACGGACCAAAAGTCTGCGTCCTCAAAGCCATAGAGTGGGTCGTTCAAGCCTTTGGCATTCAGGTAAAAGACCTCGCCCAAATCAGCGTGCTCTTTGTGCAGTTTTTCGATAATGGCAAACTCTGTCGTCCCTCTCCGGGGTGTGGCCAGCATCAGACCAATGGCAAACACCATGTTCAAAAGACACAGCCATGACGGCTCTGTGGTCAGTGGATCTGAGTAGCAGCGTTCAAGGGATGACGTAAAGGTCTGTTGGTCAAAAATCTGCAAAACTCCATGTGTGTTGATGAAAAAGGAGTCGACTAGGATGTAGGCAGTCCTCTTGTCTGGGAGCAAATGCGTATGCCTGGAGTTCGGTGGCAGTGAGAAGGGCGTCTCAGTGATTTTATGTCGACGGGGGTCAACCGTAAAGGCCGACGGTCCGACGACGTTTTCTACCATCATTCGAAGTAGTTGGAGGAAAGATAGTGTCGCAGAGTCGCCAATGTATAGAAGCCGTCCTGTTGGATCCTGCAGCATTCTTGCTTGAGAATAAATCACGGCTTCTTCTTCATGGCTGTCCGTACTTGAAGCGCCCCGCATCCTAGGGAAATCGTCTATCCTTGCAGAGAAACTGTGCAGTGACTTCGCAGCGGCCTCTGATGCTACTGCATCAGGCTCGAGACGAGGGTCCAAGGAGCTCACAGTAGGATAGGGCGTCTGTATCTGGTTGGCTTGGGCTATTGAATCCCTTCGAATTTGGTCTGGTGACGGCTCAGATAACACCGTCCCAAGATTGGGCGAGGTTTGGACATCTTGCACAGCCCCAAGACTTCCAGATCCGTTGGTACGTCTTGATTTTGCTGGGCCTGGTTCTGTTTGCACTCGCTTGGCTGCTGGGACACCGGTTGGAGAGTCTTCGTCTCGATCGCTGTACGTGCAAGTGAATTTACGCTGGAGAAGACGAATGAGCAAAAAGCGTCCTCCAATGTGGCTCAGTCATACTCTTTCGCACGTATTACAGGGCAATAATCCGTTACACTGTAGGTAACGTTAGTTACGAGTACCTCTGGCAGTAAATTTCGGACCTATGACGAAGGGAAGAGAACAGCTGTTGGTCCATGGTATCCTTGCGGGGTTCTACAGGCACATCACAAGGAGCTGCAGGACGGAGGTTGTAGTCGTTCTGGGAACTGGCCAAGACATGGAGTTCCAGGACAGCGAACGAGCACCAGCAGGGTCTTGATCATGCAAATGTATCTCCCATTGTAGAAATTCTTTACAAAAAAGGAAAAGAGGCACGGGAAAAAGACTGGAAATGGAATGACAATGGCTGATAAGCGAATGGTCGACTTCCCTTTTGCTTCCGTCTCTTGCAGACCTCGCAGGCCTGCGCCGTTCGTTGGCGCTGCTCTGGGGGTACCTTTGGCCTGGTCATAGCGAGGTACGGGGAGAGACAGGCTGACGGTTGATCGCCTTCCGATCAAGCAGCGGCGGGTGACTGCAAAGTGAGGAGACGGCGGTTGTCTCGGGCCGGGGCTGGAGGACGCGGCAAGGAAGACGATAAGCTGAGAAGCCCAGTCAATTTGTGTCGAATGCAGTTGGCACCGCGTCTGCGGGTCCACGTCGACACGCTACGCCCAAAAACGCGCTGTCGCAAAACGAATGGAGGTTGTTGTCAGTGCAAGTTGTCGTGCAGCAGTGGATATCGCCTTGGCTCGTCCCGTCCGCCCGTCGTTCGGCGCGTCGGCTCCCGCACTCGCACGGGCCACAATCGCAGAGCTCCTCCACCAGCACGAAGAGCCCTCATCCGCCAACCCTGCCACGCGCTTTCGACAAGCACCGGCAATAACCATGGCTATCCTACGTTGTCGTGCTGCTGACCGGCTCGCATCCGAACTACCGAATCCCGTCCTAGTCTATAGCCACTCTCCCACCCGGCCGTCCTCTGCATCTCGACATCCTTTCCTCTGTACCTGACCGCAAGCGTCATCGAGACAACATGGTCCAAAACATGGAGACAGGCTTAGGTCCTAACGGCACCATCGCCACCTCACAAAAGAACGGAACTTCCCATGGAGAATACTCGATGCAGGCCGAAACTCGCCAGACGCTCCAAGATCTACTGCGTCGCGCCGACAGCCAGATTCCGGAAGAAGCCAAAGCGATAGTCGCAAACGCCAACTTTGTGACTGCCAACACTGGGAGTCCCTACTTTCCTTGCCCTTTCAAAGAGACGGAAGCAACATCTGCATTGAAGGCGGTAGAGGGCGCATTGGCTGCGGCCATTGCAAATCTCACACTGGGGCAGGCTGAAAGAAAAGTCACTGTCGATTTGGACAGGGCATCGGCATTTTTGTGCTCGGCATATCTTTCATCTGTAGGCGGTATGGGCAAGGCTCATCCGAAAGTAAGATCGTTGCTCAAAGGTGCGAAAATTTCCGAGTTGGGACTTTCAACAACTGACGTTTGTAGATACTGACCTTCTGGCTGCGCAATCCAATCTGTATCGTCGCTTGTCCGCTAATCTGTACGAGACCAAGACTCCCGGAGAGTACTTTCACATACATGGATCTCTCGAAGCGACAACGACTTTGAACATGATTGGCCTGGAGGGGCAAAGACCCGACATGACTGATTACCACGAGTGCCTCAAGCTCATTGGAAGCCATGTAAAGCAGTTCACAACCGAGGAATTGGAGACGATGAACGCCGCCAAGAAGCAGGCTGGCGTGACGGCTTTGAAGTGGTCTCAATTCCAGGAAACCAACCATGTACATTTCGCACAATCACGACTATGGACTTTATGACTGACAGGCACGTAGGGCAAAACGTTGCTGCAAGAACCACCGTGGCGCGTTGAGCAGACTGAGTCGACCACCCCTCCCGCACCATTCCCAGCACAATCGACTCCTGCTCCCAGGCCACAAATACTGGCGGGCATCAAGGTCCTCGAACTGTGCCGAATCATCGCCGGGCCAGCCATGGGAAGAGGCCTGGCCGAGTACGGGGCAGACGTTATCAAGGTGACCTCGCCAAACCTCAGCGACGTGCCCTTTTTTCAGGTCGATGGTAACTTGGGCAAGCACACGGCCGATCTAAATCTCAAGGACCCTAAAGATCGCAAGGCTTTTGAAGAGCTCCTGCAGTCTGCAGATGTGGTTCTGGACGGTTACCGACCTGGCTCCTTGGAACGCCTGGGATACGGACCCAAGCAGCTTGTCGAAATAGGCCAACGCCGTGGTCGTGGTTTTGTGTATGTTGCAGAGGACTGCTTTGGCCACATTGGCGAGTGGGCACACCGGCCTGGTTGGCAACAGATTGCGGACTGTGTTAGCGGCGTCGCATGGGCTCAAGGTCAGTTTATGGGACTCAATGAACCCGTGGTCCCTCCTTTCCCCATGAGTGACTACGGCACCGGTTGCATGGGCACGATTGCCGCATTGGTTGGCCTTTTCAAACGTGCCAAGTTTGGCGGTTCCTACCACGGCACAACATCTTTGGTCCAGTACGACATCTTCCTCCTGCAACAAGGTCTCTACGCCGATTCGCTGCTGGAGGAGCTCCGCCGCGTCCACGATCCCGAGTTCTTTGGACTGCGCCACTACGACTCGGTAGACGAGGTCGGCAAGCGGGCGCTGAAGACGATGCGCTTGACGCACCCTGAGCTTTTTGCTGAACAACACTTGTATGAGAGCTTCAGCAGGGGGTTCAACGCACCAGTCAAATTTGTTAGACCTGTTGTAGACGTGGAAGGCACATGGAATGGGTTCTTGCGAAGTTCAAGACCGAACGGATTCGATGCCCCCACCTGGGATGGCTGGGAAGTTGACGAGGACATGTTGAAGTTGTAGTACAGTAGAACTTGGTTCACGGAGATAGTTCCGCAATCGTATTAAATTGATAATGTCTAAGACAACATGAAATTCCCGAGCTCTCGTACAGTTTTACGAGTAGTGACTAGCTTCTTCCGTTAAGGAGATCAAAAAGATGCACACCGTGGTTGCTGGAGACGTTGTAGGCCGAGCGGAAACCTCCGAGCGGACCACCGCCTTCCTGTGGTTGAGCCGCATCCGTGCGAGGGATCTCGCCTTGGCAACCGGCCAGCTCCAAGACAACGTGGTCGTCGACCAAAGGTTCGACATCTTCACCCTAATGCTTTTCCCTCCTTCTTCTCACACTCCATCTCTCATCCATATGCGCAGTTATTAGACTGGATTTCGTTCCTCGAATGCGAATCGCTCATCCATCCTCTCTCTAGGCGCATACACACCATGGCCAGTTTGACAGAGCTATCCGCAGCTCATTGCGTACTCTTAGCGACCCATCTCGCTGCCGAATCAAACATAGACGCCCTCAGAACCCTATCTCTCGACCGCAGCGATGCCTTCAGCCCCGAACTCCTCCTTCGAATCCTCCTTACCTTTTTACCCGAAACCGCAGAACCATCTACCTACACTGGATACGTTCTCGAAGTCGCTACTCGGTTATACCTCGAACAACGCGGCAGGATTGCGATAGATAGTGCGCCAGTGGACAAGCTTTCCAACGCGCAAGCTACCAAGCGCATGCGCAAGCTCGAACTGCTGCCACTAGCACGCGAGTCGTGCAGCGATGACCAAGAACTCGACCCGTTGACTCTCTTCGTAATTCACCGCGCATACCGAATAGACGCTCAAGTCGGCCTGTTGGACTTGCTGCCAGCGCTTGTCGAGCCCTTCCTGGACCGGTCTGAATACCTCCGCAGGTGGTTCATATCTACAGTCCTGCCGTTGCTTCGGCTCGACTATGAGTACTATCCCCACAGTGGAGCTACTGCGTCGCTCGAAGATTTCAGCAAGCTCCAAGGATCACAAGGAGTCAACGTGCTTTTGACGAAAGCCCAAGCTACCTACGAGGCGAATCCTACTGACGTAGGAAACGTGTCGCGCGACTTGAAGAGCGTAGTAGGACCCTGGATGTTCGGATCAAACCAGAGAAAACGAAGAAAGCTTGATGGCGCAAGACGCAAGTCTATAAAGGGAGCCCTGGGCTCAGATTCAAGCACACACGGTACAGACCGAGCGCAAAAGGACTTAAATGACTGGGAACACGTCTTCTACTGGCTGGTGCATGCGGCTCCGCAGCATTTTGACGTCGTCAGCAGCACAATTGACCAGTGGTGCGGGCCTAAGGAGATTGACACTGGCGGTTATGACGCTCCGGATGATGAGTATCTCGACGACAGCTTACAAGAACGCTTGAGGGTGAGGTACGCGCAAGCTGCTTTCGCATCCGTGTATTCTGCAGAGAGCGAAAGCAGAGAAACCGTAGAAGATGCGCATGGCGTTCTCGTGCGACTGGCAGAGCTTCTCAAATTCGAGCCACCGCCCGACTTGGCTACAAGCGTCGAGATGCTACCAAGAATCGACAGCCACGCTAGCGTCCTTCATGAATCTTCTCCTTCGATAATCCAACCCGACACACTGATGAATGACGACCACCCTTTGACCAATCCCAAAGTCGAGACGTTCTCGCTGCTCCAGATCTTTGTTTACTCAGCGTATTTGCTGGCCGATGTGGGTATACCAATGCCTTTGAGCAAGGTAGCCAAGTTCCGGTTCCATGCGGATGAGGATGACCAACTTACTTTGCTTGCAAAAATCCTGCGAGGCCTTGTTAAGGGGCCCAACAATGACGAAGAGCGTTGGCGGTCTGTCCGCAACAAGCTGATTTGGCTCTGGAATTGGGGCATGGACGCAGCCGAGAAGTACGCCATGCACGGACCCGGTGTGCTTGGAAAGATTGGCCGATACACCTTTGAAAAGGAGATTCTGAGCGCGCTGCTATCTGCCGAGCAATTTTCTCTTATCATCGAGGTTTACCTGGCGGAGCGTCTGCGAGACCATTTGCAGGATGGAGACATTGAAGAGTGCGTTTTGGGAAAGGCCATGCAGCACTACGACAATGCCAGCAACGGAAACGTCACCCGGGGTGGGATGAAAAAGGCTCTGGACATCCTGACCGCATTCAAGCCCTTCTTCCCCGACTCTCCCGCTTTTATGGCTGCAGAATCTCTGCTCGCGGCCACGCACGATCTGTCCTTCTATGCGCTGACCCTGCAACATGGCGTTCCTTTCAAACCAGTCAACATCAGGATTAGCGAAGATCCGGTATCATTGATTGCCAAAGTACTTGACCAAAACCCGAGGAGCTATGCGCAACTGGACAATCTCATCAACATCGGTCAAAACCTTGTTTCTGCAAGGACTCTGGAGCGTCATGGACCCCTTTTGGACGAGTCCGTCACGGAAATGAATGAACAAAAGCTGCTTGCCTCTCGGCGTGTCATCGGCATGGCCGTTGAAGCTGCACTTGCCGAGGACGATTTCGAAACGGCCTACTCTTTTGTCGTCAACCGCCTAAACCCATCCGTCGATCAAGTGTCTCGTCAAGGCACTGGGAGTCGACCTACCAGCAGGCGGGCGGCAACATCGCCAGTCTATCGGAGAAAGCCCGAAGACGACATTGCCTGGCGGGTTGCTTTCCACGCTGGGCGACACCGCAGCCCAAATAGCTCACTCTCCTCGTCTCACGTCAGTGTAGCCGGATCACCAGCCCTCCGCCGCCTTGAGCAGCGCATGGAGCTGCTCAGCCAAGCGCTTTTGCTTGCTCCCCAACCATCCCTCCCCGAGGTTCTAACCGCCTGGCGTCGCTGCGAAGAAGAAATGACGGCGCTCTTGGCCCGAGAAACCGCGGAGGAGGAAGCCTTTAACGACCATGCGGACAATCGCGCTCCGGGAGCTTTCCCTAGCCAAGCGGCCGTGATCCAACCGCGTAGGGAGGTCGGCAGGGGCGTGTCAGAGGAGTCGCCCATGGGCTTGTTCGACGTTGCCAGAGGCGCGGCGTCTGCGTTTTCACGGACGGCATTCCCGCTGCGTGGACCCGGTGCAAATGCGGAGGGGAGCTCGAGGAACAGCCACGACCTGACAAGGACTTTGTCCGGCGCAGGCAGCGAGTCAGGCAGTATCGGTGGTGATGATGCGAGGGTCAGGAAGAGGGACATGGTTGCGAATGCCGTGACGGGCGGGTTGGCGAGTGGGCTGGGATGGGTGCTCGGTAAGTCTCTCAACATCATAGCATGTCTATCAAGGGGATTCCGGTGTACTGACTGCGTTCAGGTGCGACTCCTGTTCAGGAAAATCAGCGTGACCAGCGGCGGTCGGAGGGATAGGTAAACGGTGATGATGAGGTCACGAGATATGACAGACAAGGTAGATGGCTCGAGGAAAGAAACAGACAGACCTAGGCAGACAGCAAACACGGCCCTTGCAAGTCAAGTAGCATTTCTCCTTTTCGACACGTTTTTCTCTTGGGGTCATGTTATTTTTGCGGTTGTGTGGTGCCTGAGGCCCACATTGTTTCTGCACCCACCTCTTTCCTCCACGCGCTGGCGTCTCTTTTCCTCTCCACCCCAACCAACCACCACCGACTCTGCATCACGGGTTGACCGTCAATCCTTAAGTCCGCTCATTGCTGAAGCTGATGCGGTCGTTGGTCCATCCGAATCTCTTCTTTCCTTCAGGCTTCGCTCTGAAGCTCAGTCACCGTCTCGTCAACATCCGAACCCTTCCTCGCTCCCGTCTCTTCGGCGTCGGCCACGCCTCTTCAGCTCTCTTCTTCACGCTCTGACCTTGAGCCGGGACATCGGATTGTCGTCATCGCGACCGTCTTGTCACTGTCACCGTCTCGTCCTGTCCCGTCATCATCGCCGTAGCGTCGCCGTCGCTCTCATCCTCTTCCCTTCTCCCAACCACTTTGGTCATCGCTCAACTGCTCGACACATCTCGTGTCCTCTGAAACGGGTTCACGTCGCGCGCGCCGCGCCTTGCCTAGTCACCTGGCAAGCAGGGTAAGATGCTTCTGTGTTCTGTGTCGATGGCTTCGCTGACTTTGGGTCGTCAGCTCATCTGGAATTTTCTCCGAACTTCTGCTTCCAACACCATTCCAACGTTGAACGTCGTGTACTGCGCAAAACATACTCAAATCAAGCCCCAATCATCTCCTTCGTCCGAAAAATGGGACCTCAGGCACCTGAATTCGTTCAGGTCACCGATGATCTCCGCATGGCTTCGCCTTGGTTTGGCCTGCTCTTGATCACCATCACGATCTTGGGTGAAAATCGCGCTTCCATCAAGCTCGGCTTGACTCTCGTTGCCCAGGTTATGGCCATGTTCTTTCTAGACCACCACGCCGGCACATCTGGCCGTGGAGACGGCTTCCTGGCAATCCTCCCCAAGATCAATCCATTCGACGCGTCATTGATCTGGGTGTCCACGGTCTTCCTACCCTTTCTCTACTGGCCCTACATCTCGACTTTCTTTTCAGACATGTGTACTAGAGTTCACACTACCCTTCAACGAACCAGCTTCCACGCCTCACTCCTCACGAAGGCTTACCTTGCGTTTGGCATCATCAAGATCCATCTCCTCCCGGCTGTTCGTCTTGGACTCTCCTTGACCGTTGGCCTTGGTCTCATCATCTCTTCAGCTCGGGCGGATGCAATGTGGGCGGAGAAGAATTGGGAGGGGGATTTGATGTGGCTGGAGCACCCGCTCTTTCTCTGGAGCGGGGCCGTGTTACTGTTCGTGCTGTACCTGGTGGAGCACCCAGAGTCATTCTCGGCGGCTAAGCTCAAGAGCATGATGACCAGTCTTGCTCCTTCCCCTGGCAATCTACTTGTCATCAAGAGCTTTTGCATCAGCCTGCTTCCATACCTTTCTTGGAGCCTCGCCAAGTATTTGGGCCTGAAATCTTACAGTCCGATCATTTTTGCAAGGTCTGAGGTGGTTTGTCTCTTGATGCACCTCTACCTGGCATCGGCTCTTTTCGAGAAGTCGGGGATTGCGGCATTTGCTCTCATCCTTTTCAGTTCCATGGACAGCATTGTCTTCCTTTGCGAGTACGAGGTCTTCCTTCACAGCAACATGTACCCTCAGCCTGAGGATCAGCCTGACGGCCACCCGATTTGGCTTTTTATTAATGTGCTGTTTCTCGCATTCTCTCTGGCTTTCTGGATACTGCCGCAGGTTTCGGGCGAATTTCAGGACATCTGGGCTGAAGCGAAGGAAACGTCGAGGATGCTGGTGGATTGGTCCAAGGCGCGCTTGGCGATGTTGAGCGAGCCAGTGCAGCTGGAAGATTGTCAGGCTCGGGCTCAAGTCGCGGAAGACTGAGTCTGTCCGTACACTTCGGTCGAACGTTTGCGGGAAACGGCCTGGCTTGGAAGGTTTTCATGCGAAGTCAGGCACCACAGGGCAGAAAGGGTGGATTGGGGTATAGTTATTGACTTCGGCCTCAAAACGCCGACCATAAACATACCGGATTCAATTACTTGCAGGCCTTGCGATCCTAGAATCAGAAGGCGAGCGGTGGGAATTCTTGAGTTGGCACTCGCCCTTTCCTACGGGCCCTGTGGTCGCTTATCTCTTTCCTCTTCAACCCCCGTCTCGAAGCTGGTCTCAAGCCTCTCTTTACCCGCGTGTTTTTGTATTTTCCCAAGTCGACGACGCTCACAACTTGTCTGTCTTCCACGCGGCATCTCACTCAGTTATCTGGCAGGCAGAGTAAGGTGCGCTGTGCGTTTTTTGTTGATGGCGTTGCTGACTTGTTGGGGATTTGGGTACCATGGGACTTAGATCCGGGCTCTTTCCTGCTTGCCTCCAGGATTATATAAGGGCCTGGTCCTTCTTTTTTCGTTGTCGGCCGAAACATTGAGCAATCTTCCATCTGCCACTGGAATCATCGCTTCCCTTTCTGTTGGCTGAACCATCAGAGCCTCTACATTGTCAACCAAGGCCTCTTCGTAGCCACCGCATCTCTTTCTGCCTCGCGACGGCTTCCATCCATTTAGGCACTGTGAGCCAGGTATGCTTGGACGCTTGCAATCAATTCATGTACTGACTTCTCGTTCTCAGTGCATCGGGATTCTTCGTCAAACTTCTGATTCCATTGCAAAACGTCCTTCGCTGCGCATTGCACGCTGAATACACACCTTTCGCATCCCTTTCGTCTCCAAAATGGGATCTCCGGCAGCCGAATTCCAACAGATGACTAATAACCTCCAAATGGCCTTCGCGAACCTGGGCAAGGCGATGTCGCTTCTGGCAATTTACCCGACATCTTTGGTCGGTCTGCTATTGATTGCTATCACATTCTGGAGCCAAGGGCGCCCTTACACATGGAATCTTGGCCTTACCTTTATAATCCAGCATGCAATCATTGATTGCTTCGACCTCCAGACCAAGGTACCCGATACCAGAAAGGGATTCCCGACAGTCATCCCCAGGATCAGCCTGTGTGATGCAATCTTGGTCTGGTCGCTCTCAATTCTGGCTGTAGGTATCTGTACCTACGTCTCGACTTGTTGCTCGAACATCTGGGCCAGACTTTGCGACGACTTTAGACCACCGGGTCCCTTCTCATGGTTCTTTGCGCTGGTATTACTTGGATTTGCCAACTCCATCATGACAAAGCCTCTTCCAGCCGAATTCCAAGACCTCCAAAAATCTCCGGAGAACCAGCTCAACCTCTTGGCTAGGACATCAATTATCTCCATGTATTTTCTGGCTTGGGTCAATCTGGCGTGTATGCTCGAGGTAATATCCACCAAGTTGGCCCTTGCTGTCCAGGACGATGATTTCATTCCCAGGGAATTTATTATCGACACTCTCGAGATCCTCGCACCCCTTTCTCTGGTCCTCGCACACGTTATTAAGTTACAATCCTACAGACCGAGATGTTTCTACATACTCGAGTGGATCTATACATCGATACAATTCGGCTTGCTCCGAGAGGTCCCTGATGAGAAATTGGCCGTCTCCAGCTTTTTGGAGGCCATAATTTGCCTTTGGGACATCCGCGGAGCGCCGACTCTCAGACAAGTGATCTTGATTTTTGGGAATCTCCTGACTGTTGCGTTTTCTCTGGCCGATTACCTGTACGACCTTTTGTATTAGGCCCTTTACAATTTACGGCCTTGACGCCTTTTCGGCCAAATTTCGAGATGTCTGAGAGACGCTGATGGCCATGTTGAGGGTGGATTTTGCCATGTTGGCTGGGATATAGGGAAACAGTGATCCTTGTGCTGCGCATGGATTTTCATACAACAGGGTTGAAAATTCAGAGCAAGTGTTGTCGGTTGCGGGCTGGTTCGGGAATCAAATGATGGAGGCCATCTGTGACCACACTGTGGAAACGGATAACCAGCGGCGTGGTTCGTGGGTTCGGTGTTGTAGCCACTGGTGCATGTTTGGTAAAAGGCGTCGAATTTTCTACAGGTCTTGCGTTTTCTCAAAATCAGAAGATGAATGGCGGGAGCGCGTCGGCCGTCGAGTCGGATCTTCTGTCGCGCGTTCATTTTTTGGCACTCACCTTTTTCTTCCACGCCCCGTAGTCACCTCTTTCTTTTCCTCTCCACCTATCAATCACCACCTCGACGCCAGCCTGAAGCTTCTCTTTGCCGCGCCTTTGGTTTCGGCCGATTCGACGACGACGCTCGCATCCTCTTCCAGGCGTGCCGCTGCATCATCATCGTCGTCTTCGGCTCGGACAGCTGACAACAAGTCCTTTGGCATACCCTTCTACGAATCCCTCAAGGTCGCCGGTATCTCCTGCACAAGGCCGCGTTTGCCGGTTCCCGGCCGCCACATTATCGCGCGCCTGGCCGAATCTCCTTTCCCTTCTTGAGGGCACTGCCTGGAGCATCGCCACGACTTCATCACCATCGCCGTCATCGCTCACTTCGCCCTCCCTGTTTTTCGCCGTGACAGACCTTCAGCAAGCCGACATAGCTCGCATCTTTAGCGACACGACGGCGTCATACACAGCGCCTCTTCCGGTCATCTGGTAGGATTACATTGCTTCTGGGCTCTATTGAGAGTCACGTCGCTGACATTGCGGACAGACACTCAAGATACTGGGATCTCCTTTGCTTGTCCTACCGCAAATCCGAGAATTTGTCTCCGGAGTGCGCCACTTGCCTCTTTTTGTCGAGCAAGGAATCCGATCCAGCAGGCCTTTCATGATCAAAAAGTAAGAAACGTATGCTTGAATTCCGATCACGGTTACTAAATTTTGGCGCTCAGTTCTTCAGGACTTGAATCCGCTTTGTCATCCTGCGAGAAGGACTCTCTGTCGCTGTTTCGAAAAGAAACCGTCTCGATTCCAACAGAACACCCCGGACGAAGAAGCATTGCCTACACCACTTTTTGTCCTTCTCCACAGTCTGCTTCGAACCATCAACATGCGTCAAGCGATCTTGCCTGCGTTTCTGATTGTCCTGTCCGTCCTCAGGGTGGAACTCATGGGGCACGAAGATGATTCGATGTCTGAACTCGTCTCCCGAACAACACCATCTATTGAAGATGCTCAAGCATTCAACCTGATTTGTTCGCGCGCGACCTGGGCCATCTGGACGCTTTGGCAAATCTACGACCTTCTTGGCTTCATAAACGGCATCAATTGGCTCAGTTATGTTCCCAACCTGGACTCCAGAGGAACCCGCGTTGTGGATCTGGTCCACATCACGATGCAAACCATTCAATGGATAAGATTCCTGTACGTCGCCGTCACGTGCGACGTCTTCTATCTCACCAGAGTTGCGGCTATGACCTTCCCTCTTGGATTACTATCGGTGGTGATCGACGACCTCTGTAAAGGTCGTCGCACTTCTTGGCTAAAAATTTGGTTTCGCTTCGATCGCACACTCCTTGGACTGACACAAGTTTTTATCGCCTGGTTGCCGGTCATCATTCTGAATGGAATGATGCTTCAAAATGGGCTTGATGCTTACTTGGGAGAGACTTGGGCGGCCGAGCGGAGGGATCAGGCCATGTTTCTGAAAGAGTATCGTTGGCAGCGGTATTTGGAGCGCGAGGCGGAAATGGCAGCAAGATATCGTGGCTGATTCCTGGAGTCATACGGCTAGGATGTGGCGATGATGCTAGGAGGTGTTTTTCAAGACTCTGGGTCTTGTACGGATATGGAGGGGTTTTATCCCATAGTCGAATCTTGATTGTTGAACTCTCTACGTGGTCATGCCTGTTCAGTTGCAAAAGGGTGGAATCCGAAAAGGGGTCGCGTAGAAGGCTCCCTTTTTGTTGTTTTGGCGCCCACCTTGTTTTTCCACGCGCCGTTCCGCTCTCTCCTCCTCTCCATCAACTAATCGATCACCACGCCAATGCTACCACGGGCTTGAAAGCTCTTTGCTCAGGCATCTTCGGACTTGATCGAATCCACGCTCTCTTTTTCCCTTAACGCTCTGCTCCATCGACACGTCAACGGCTCCACCGTCTCCGCCACCGAAACTTTTCCCATCATCCCCTCCACCGTCCGGACAATCAAAAATTTCGCGTCCCTAGCGACGCGTCTACGCTACGCCACATCGCGCCTTGCCCGCTTGTCTTGCTGTGTAAATATTTCTCTTCGCTCTCCTGCTGATCACCACTAACTTTTGGAACTCAGACGCTTTGGCACTCAAACCCAGACCATTGTGCGCTTCATCGCTTGCACATCGACGCGTCTCGCGACTGTCTCCGTAGAATTCCCTCGGTCTTTTCTGTTAAGCGCGTCGGCCTGCCTGCAACCAAGATGTAAGGAATTTCTATCCGAGTGTTTGGTGTGCAACCATTGACTTTGAAACTGTAGACGTTCAAGATTGACCTCTATCTCATCGCCTTGACACTCGCCCCTAGGCCTACCGGCACTCGAGATTAGTTGCCTTGTTTCATCACACGCGGTGGCCGAAAGCGCACACCATTTGCAAAGCAAACGTAATGAAGATGCCCCATCAGCTTTGAAGACGGTTGTTGACTTTGAAACTCCAGATTTCCAGGCTCTTGGTCCTCTTGAACGCATCCCTCTATCTTCTCTTTCGCCAATAACCTGAGACTTGATATATCCACTCCACTCCTGTTCGTCGAGCCGTGACGGTCTGCGCGCCTTTCGGCAACCCGAGTAAGACACACTCTCGCTTCAAACCATCACATCTCTGCGACCTCGGAGCAAGCAAGTTTTGCATCCAACATCTTGGAATCCAAGCACTTGCGTGTATAAGTGTCTCATCGCCTCCAAACGAACCACCACCATGAATCGCCTCATGTACCTCGCTCTCTTGATTCTTGCCTCCGCTGTAAGAGTTGAAATCGTGGGTCTTGAGATCGAGTCACTGTTCGAGCTCTACTCGAAGATCATTGCAGCCTCCATCGGACAAGCGCACTTCCTCAACAAGATTTGCCTGTGGGGTTCTTTCGCCTTGGAAGGAGGCCTCACGATCAACAACATCATCCACGACATCGGTTTTCAAGTAACTTATACACGTTCGATTCTCATCACGATGGTCCAAGCACTTCAATCGATCAGAATCCTGTACGTGGCCACAGCATTGGACGTCTTCTATCTCACGTGGATCACGACTTTGGCGCTTCTTCTTGGTACAACTGCGGTGGTTTCCCTGTCACTCTGTTATTCTGATTCTCCACCGAGAGTTTGGTTCCGCGAAGACCGTTCGCTGGCTGGACTGGTCGAAGTACTCAGGACATTCCCGCTCATGCCCATGCTCTTGCAGGGCCTGCTCTTGCAGAACTTCTTGGACTATCGCTTGGGCCGCAACATGTTGAAGGGTCAGATGAGACGCGCGAATACTGTCAAAGAGTATCGCTGGCAGGAACTTTTGATGCGCGAGGCGGCAATTACTCGTGGTTGAGTGCTGATGACAAGGCTGGCATGTGGCGACGAGCAGACGAGATGTCGATGAATCTACTGGTCGTGGTGCGAATGCGGGCTCTCTTTCTTCTGTAGGTAGTAGTGCAAAGGATGATTCGACTTTCAAACTGTCGGCGTGGACTTTCATTCAATCAGAATCTTGTGCGCGGCAACGACGTACGTTTTCTATCTCGATTGGATCGCAAGCACGGCCCTTCCTCTTGGAGCGCTTGCATTGATCATACTGGGATTCTGCAATTCTGAGTCTACGCTGAAGATTTGGCTTCGCAAAGACCGCTCGCTCGAGGGATTGGTCGACATGCTCGCTGCATTCCCCGTCTGGCACACGCCACTTCATGGTGTTTTATTGCAGACTTTCTTGGACCATCGCTTGGTTCAGAGCATGCTCGATGCATAGGTGAGACGCATGTTTGTACAAAAGTCTCGCTGGCAGGTGTTGCTGGCGGGCGAGGCGGCAGTGGCGAGTGGCCGAGTGTCTACCGGAGCGGTGGTAAGGGCGGGTATGAGGACTTGTGGAACGCGTTGGTACCGGGATGGGTCTCCTACGCATTGGATAGACAATATCAAAGATGATTTGGACAAAATGGCTGTGAAGTTGCAGAACCTTGGAGTGCGTTCGGATGAGGGACATCCGACACCCGGCCGCCATCGGATCTTGGAGCGGAGCTTTATCCCTGCCGCAGATCGGAAGCCAAACCCAACGTCGTTGCTTGCTCAGCATCTGCATTGCTTCAACACATCTCTTGCTTGTGCATCAATTGGGCGGGTTTTTGTCTTCTTGCATTTCGACTGCTTGTCTGGCGCTTATTTTGTTCATTTTGCCACCTTTTGCGCCTACAAGAGAAGAAATCTCGCCGCAACGTCACGACAACAGCCTCTGCTCCATCAGACATTTGTACCACCATATCACTTCCATCCGCTACCACAATGGCTTCCTCCAGCTACGCCTCCGAATACCCTCCCGGTGTTCAGTTTGATCCCGAGTTCAAGAAGTTCTTTGAGGACTTCTACGCCGTCTCGGACACGCCCGACATCCACGACGAGTATGTCAAGAACTTTACCGATGGCGCGACGCTCGTCATGGCCAGCAAAAAGGCCGTTGGAAAGGAGGGTGAGTACCAAAAGACTTTCATTTGACAGCCGTCGTCACCATGCTCCGTTGTTCGTCGATGGCCAGTTCGCCGTGCCAATTGAATCTTTGCACAGTTTGCAAGGGCCGTTCATGCGTTGTCCAAACCTTTGCATCCAGTCTTTGCATGGTCATTTGTTCTTCTGTTGCCCTCTGGCATTTTCAGCTGGCTTCATGATCTTTCTCAGTCCATTCATTTCTTTTCTCCTTGTTCAGCTTGCCAAACTGCCTGTTGGCAAGCACGTTCTTCGCTTTCCTTCAGTCAAAGGCCGGCTGTTTGGTCCAAGAACACGAATCAATCTTTCATCTGCTGCGGCAATTCGGTTTTGGTATAAGTATGAAACTCGTTCTAACGCGGTATATTCGCAGAGATTTTGCAGATGCGCAAGGGCCTTTGGGAGAGAGTTTCTGTCCGGAAGCACTACCCCTTGAAGATCTTCCCGGCCGGCAACAACTCCGATGAGGTGATGTTGTACGGAACTGTCGACTATGGGCTTAAGGCTGGCGGCGAGGCCGGTTTGGACTGGGCGGCGAGGGCTCATCTGGTCAAGGAGGACGGACGCGTCAAGATGGACTACTATCAAGTGTATCTGGTAAGCTTTCTGTTATCTCCACAGGCAGTGTTAAAAAGTGCGCAAGGACTCAAGGCTAATCAGATGATGCAGGACACTGGCGCTCAGCAGCAGAAGAAGTAGAGGATGCGCAACAAAACGCAAGATAGCATATGCCAAGTGTTAATTTTGCCTGTTACCAGCCAGTCACCTTTGCAGCATTTGGACCCGGCGGCTTGTGGAAGGAAGACACGATGCAAACAGCCCGTGCACTCGATTCACTTTCACTTGTATCTAGGTAGATACCCGGACGACGCGCCTTCCCTCCGAACTCGCGTCGTCGCGTCTGCCCACAACGCGCTCAAACCCTTTCCCGACCTCCGCCGCTCCACCAAACTTTTTCATCACCACATCGCGTCCCCCGATACCACCATTTCGACAGTCCGCGATACGCCCACAACCTCACGATCCCTCTGCTCGCCTTATCACAATGGCGGGTGCTCATCAAGACGCCGCCGCCGCGATGCGCATCCTCGGTTCGTTCTTCGCCGTCGCCATCTCTATTACCGCCGCCTACCGCCAGGTCTGGCCACCCTCTCCCGCCCCTCCTGCTGGCCCGAAGACGGTCGTCCACGAGGATCTCCCATTCAATTACTTCCAGCCCGGAGGCCTCTCCCGACTCGGAATGTGCACCTATGGCGATTTTCTGCACCAGGCTGCGTACCCGGTCCCCGTCCAGCCGCAATCGACCTACGCCGATCTCCTCCTCTCCCTCTTCATCAACGGCACTCGCTGCTCCCCCAGTGAGGCGCCCATCCCCTACGACTCTGCCAGATTTTTCAGAGTCATGGCAGAGTCGGGTTTTGACCACGTCTTCTCCAACTCGATCCGCATCTTCTTGGACCTCTTCACAACGGCTTTCCCTCTGGTTGACAGTTCCTTGTCTCCCTACATGGTGCTTCTTTGGGTCTTCCTGGCCTTCAACTTCGCTCATATGGCCTTCGTCATGGTCCACGAGTTCCTGATGTCCTGGACCTGCTATTTCCTCTATCTCGTTTTCCAATGGGCGAAATCGACCCTTATCTGCGCGATAAGCTCTTGGGCCAAACCATACATGTTGGGGTTCCTGCGCGGCACATCTTTGCAGGACCATTTCGAAGGCGTCATTATGATTCTCTGCCCTTTCCTAGGCTCGATTATTCTCGAGTGTTTGCACCATCAATTCCCGATTTTCTCGTTGGACTGCGTCGGAACATTCTCCACCCTGTCGTACTTGCTTGGCGTAGTGGCGACCCAATTCGACAATGCCCATATGCAGACATACATTTCTCCAATGCAGACATACGTTCTTGAGTTGCCGGTGGCGCCCCGGACCGCGCTCGACACGTCGCTTCGGCTCAAGTTGCTCTCCTTCCTGGTCATACCTGCATACGGTCTTGCATTTCCTGGTCACAGCACCATCGACATTTGCCTCCTGATCGACGCCATTGGCTGCCGTGAATCTTACACGATTGTTTCCCGGCTCTTTCCGAAGCAAATTATCTTCCACGCGACTATCCAGACTCTCAAAGAGCCTAACTTCCATGCTTGCGTCAAGTGGGGTGTCGCGTTGTTCGGCATATGGATCTCCCGCAGATTTGGCGTAGTCGGTACTCTTTTGGGCCGCGCCCGCTGGTGTTGATCCTCCAACCCATATCTTCTACGCTCTCAGCTCGTCAAAGAGTGCGCCTCTTGGCCCGCTCTGGGCACTGTTGCATAGCCGCTGCGTAACGCGCGGTATTACACCAGTGCCAGGTGGACTACACCATTTTCCGCACTTTTCGACGTGTCCTGTGAGGTAAGACTTCTTCTGCCTTACCCAATGGGGAGACTTTTGCTGACCTTCCAATAGCTACCTGGTATTGTTCTTCGACGGCTCTCTCTACTGGACTTTGCCCCCCTCAACCCACATCTTCTCCGCTCTCAGCTCGTTAAAGAGTGCGCTTCTTGGGCCGCTCTGGGCACTGTTGCATAGCCGCTGCGTAACGCGCGGTATTACACCAGTGCCGGGTGGACTACACCATTCTCCGCACTTTTCGACGTGTCCTGTGAGGTAAGACTTCTGCCGTACCCAAAGAAGAGACTTTCGCTGACTTTGCATTAGCTTCCTGTTTTGTTTATCGACGGCTCTCTCTACTGGACTTTGGCTTTCACTCGCCCACCTTTCTCTCCTTAACCTGGCTTGCTCCGGCAGCCTACGACTGACGTGATGCCGGCGCAGTTCGTATCCTACATGGAAGGTCCAACGCGGCGTCTTCTTGCTACCGGGCTACAGGCACCTGCTGTGGAGCAAGTTGAGCTATCCCTTCTGGACAACACTCGCGGGGGAGCGTTTGTGCTGCCAGACACCTGGTCTTCAACCTCATTGACCTACGCTAGGAGATGCCGGCCTAGTCGTACCGAACGCCCTTTCAGCCAATCTTGCAAAGGGCCGACGGGTGGTGAAAAACACGGCGCTCTCAGCTCTATTGCCACGAGCAGAGAGGCACATGGCAGTCGCCTTCCGCTGCTTTCCTTGGTCGAACCGATTATTTTACACCCCTGTCCCCATCCTATCCAGTCTTTTCAATCTGTTTTCGAACGCCAACGTCCGACCTTCTTTCCCCGACTGCTTTCGCTCTTGCTTCACTTGTTTGTTTACGCAGGTCTTCGACGCCAGATGAGTAAACCGTTGCCCTAGGCATGGTTATCACATCAAGGCGTGGGCCTTGCAGCAAACGGGTGAAGCTTGCGTGCAAGCAGTCGGCTGAGGTAGTGCGGTACCGTGGTCTAGGAAACAACTGGTAGGATGCTTGGCCAGACAAGGGAACGTGAGTAGTTGGTGGAACCGACGGCGAGTGGTGGGGGACATGGTCCGGATGTGTCCGGTTCGCGATCATGGAGGCTCAACGCGGCGTATCCTTCGGGCCATCCTTCGGGCCGGGGACGAGGGCGGTGGTTTGGGTGATTTATCGAGGAGGATTGGGGCGGACCTTCGACGTTCTGGGGACGAGCGCGGCGCGTTTGGGTGTTCTATCGGGATGGATTTGGGATGGGACGGCGTTTTACGGTGCCTTCGGGCGGGGACGTTCAGGGCGGTGGTGTCTTGTCAGTTGATCGGGAAGAACTTTTCAGGGTTGGTATGGAGGCACTCGTGTTGTCTCGGTGGATGTTTTGTTCGGTTCGGCTGGGTTTTGTCTTTTTCCTTTCTTCTTTTTTTCTTTCATGGCTCGGTGCGACGACGACTGGAGTTTTCGGAGTTTTTGACAATTCAGACTGCTTTTCTTTTCCTGAGCTGAGTCTCCTGCATCTACCTTGCTTTCAATGCACCGCTTCAGAAATCAGCCAGCACCACCGTTCCTTGTCCAATTTCTGTTCCTGAGTTTGTCCAAGACGCTGTCCAAAACCTTGCAAGCAACTTCTCCCAAAATATCCAACGTCGACATTAACTTCCACAGTTGCTTCAAGTTCCTACACCTCATTGGACCGCTCAATACGCAGCAAGATGCACCAGAGGCGACAAGTACAGAGTGAAAGTTGATAAACTCCTGAATCAGGTCAGTACCACACTCCGACCAAAAAGCGCTCAAACGTACCTTGGCAGGCCTGTCTCCAATCTGACCTCCTCTCCCACGAATCTCTACAATGCGAGTATTGGGCGGTGCCACTGCGGACCCCTCGAACGATAGAGCTCGAAATACACCATGCGGACTATCGCGACCCAAGTGTCGAGCAGCGAAGAATCCCCATCCTGCCAGCAGAACAGGTTCTTGATATGACGTAGAGCACGGCCCTCCAAGGGCATGTGCGATTCGCCCTTGATCAGGATCAGCCTGTCCACTGGAGTGTGAGGCGACGACGTTTCGATGACGAGATTGTTCCACGTGCAGAGGGAAAGGGTACCGCGCCTCGCTTCCAAGAGAGCTACTCGCCACGGGTTTCGCGATTCTCGCCCGAGATTTGCGACTATTCCGTTGCGCCGGGAGGCTTCCACTGGGTTGATGGCGGCTCTGTAACGCTGGGCCGGTGTCAGAGAAGGATTGCGTGGCGGGAGTGGCTCGGGGGTCTGTCTCTACTTCATCTTTGAGGTCCAAAAGTCTGAGCTGGCCTGGCTGGTCTTGGACAAGGAGGTTCGGGGGCGACAGCGACATTGCAACTTCTCGCGAAGTGGCTGGCTCGGTGGGCATTGCTTCTTGAGTAAGGTTCGCCGCTTCAAGGTTTTCGGGCACTTCTTGGGCTTGCAGGTGGAGTCAAGGTCTATCTATAAGATCAAACATTTCTAGGCATGGGCACAAAATGTGGGCACAGTAACTAGCTCGCCAAAGAGAAAAGATCGAAAAAAAAAGAAAGAAAGAAAAAAGATCGGACCTGACGCGGATCGAACTCATGGTTATGGCGTGCTCCAGAAGGCAGATCAGGTATCGCGGAATACCTCTCCACCTCCCCGACCAGCACGCCACCAAGACGTACCCATGCGACACACGCCAGCGTCCGTTGAAGGTGGACTGGAATTTGGGAAATATAAACATGGACAGAAGATGGCTGCAACCTGGTGGGAGGTCTGTCGTCCTCAAACGCAAGATCAACGACCTCAACGACTGCCAGCTCTTGCTCGTCTTGCTCTCTGGTGGCTGCGTCATCGCGATCCATCTGCCGTTCAGGGGTAGGTTCGCCAGGCACATCAACATCAGCAACACCAATCACCTCGCGGCATTGGCACTGAATGTCCTGGTTTTGATTTTGCTGGCTTTGATCCGCCCACCAGTCGAGACACTCAGCGTGTGAATTTGCTTTGCAAGCTGCGTGCAGCACAACTTCGTCATTCAGGTCGAACTCGGCTTGGCAGAGCCAGCAGGTGAAGAAGGATGAGGTGAGCGTGTAAGTGATGGCTGGCATGGCGGAACGTGATGATTAGATGGTTGACAAAAGAGAAGAGGTGCTGGGGCAGAGAAGGGCTGCGGTGCTCAATAATCAATTTCAGGAAAAGTTGTGAAGTGAATCAGAGGTGAAAGGAACAAGATCGAGATACTGAATATATGAAAGACACAGACACTGGGGCTCATCCTTAGGACTTCCTCATTTACACAAGGTCTGTCCATATTAACGCCGTTGGTATAAATTGCCGTACCTGATTTAAACAATAGCCTGTCTGCTCAACACTTGAGGCGAAGTGCTCAAAATAGTAAATGTGTGATAAAAGACTGCACTGGCTAGATTGATTCCACCTGTGTCGCATTTGATAGTTTCCATAGCTAGCCACCCATTTGTCCCCCTAGTAAGTCTGATTGAGAAGCAAAAGCCTGCGCTATGATTTTAGGAGTTTGTGATGAGATGAATGCTCACGCTTTGGAGCTGCGTTGAGTGAGATTGAAAAAAGGGGTGAAAGTGTAAAAGTAGAAGTATCAGACAAGGGAGACCAGTGTCCTCTCGGTCGTCTTCATTCTTCGACTTTGATTCGTTTTGCGACGGCGAGTGGGAGGTTCAGTGACGGATTGCTGTTCCTGCGGCGCCTCTTCTCCGCCGTGCAGCGAGGCGTGACTCGGGCAACGATCACTGCCTCGATAGATGGCATCAGAGTTCCGTGAGAGTCGAAATACTTGGTGACCACTTCTTCGATGCTATCGTAAACAACACCTGACTTTATGGATTTTGTGGTCAAGATGTTGGTCCGATGAGCTTCTTTGTCTTTGATCAGGTAGGGTCCGACGAAGTGATTCCAAGTCTGCATGGCGGCAACGCAGAAAGTCTGCAACATCACGGCTGTACTTGGGTAAGCAACATGGACGACTTCCAGCTAGAGAGATACTGACCGCCCATTCCTTTTTCATTGCGGAAGTTGCGCTCAATGGCAACTGTGGGGTGCACTTGTCGTTTTTTAGTGGACGCATAGTCATGACTTCTTTCTTTACTTACCAGCCCAATAGATGGATGCAGCAATTCCAATGTCGAAAAGATCTACCCAAATGTCCATTTGCTGGCTTGGACTAAGTTCGCAATAGAAGGGTCGTACTTCAGGCGTCTCTTCGGTAGGCAGCTTGGGAAACATGATGTTACCAACAATGTCGATGCGACTTTGAATTATTTTGAGCTCGTTGTGGAGCCAGAGTGCCTCACGTGGGCTTCGGAGACGATGGTCTGGGCCGACAGCCCCGCCGCTCTTCTTCAAGTCCTCAAGAGATTCCCTCAAAGTTGCCATGGACTTGTCCTTGTACTTATCGAATTCAATTTGTAGATTTGCCTGGCGACGTGCGCCAAAGGCACTTCCGTTGGGGCCATTGCTGATGACGATACTTTTACTCTTGAGATTGTTCAAAAAGACAACGCCATTGTGCCAGGTAACTTGAGCAAGTACGACCTTGGACAAAAAGGTCCATCCTTCAATCGGAGTGTCCTCGGACGGTAAGCCCCAAATCTCGCTCTGTAGCCGCTTGCATATCGCTTCGCAATGGACGGAGTGCCGGATGAATTCTTCCGTGAGCTGAGCAAGACCACCGGGCTTTGACGTAGCCATGACCGAACTGGGTGGAAGCGAGTTGAATCTGAAAAAGTGTATGTATGCTACGGGAATCAGCGCTCGACCATGTCTTGATGCTCAACGATTTGACTGACCTGCAGTTTCCCTCGCCACTTGATCAACATTCAGCCCATTGGAACTCTCATACTTCGAGATCATCCAGCCTGCTTCAGTCGCAGGTACGAATTCCATTTCAGGCCCATAGATCTCAGATTCCGACGGAAGGTAATGTGGAAGAGGCGGAAATGGATAGATGTCGGAGACTTTCAAAATCTGTCCGTCTGGTGCTGTACAGCCGAGCATGTTGAGCCCTGAGCCTGCGATTGGCGTCAAGACGAGGTGAGGATCGCGAGGATGTGGTTGTGCGAATCTGGGCCTTAGTGGGACCTGGAACGATGGGACTAGAGGTCCAGGAAGCGTCGAGCAAAGAATGAAGGGATCATGGGGATTTGATGCAGGTGAAGTGAGAGACGCAGCGCATCGGCGGCAGTGGTAATGAGGCCGCGAGGTTCGAAAGGATGTCTGGCGATGGAGTTGAGAGGGTGAAGAGAGGGAAAACGAAAAGATCGATGTGGGGCAGCAGGCTGACGTCGCGAATGCGCTGCTGCAGCAGGTGCAAAGAGACTGCGAGAGAAGGTGCCAGACTGATTGGGGTAGGTGCCTTCCTGCCCGGTTGCCAGCTTTGAGAAGCCTCCGTGCTGAGGGGCCAGGGAAATTCAAGAGTACTACTGTACCTAAGAGACTCACCAGAACACCAAAAGATGCTGCTATGCGACGAATCCAAGTCGCCTGATGCGAAGGTGAGCCTCCGACTTGTGCTTCTCTCAGCCTCGAAGCACATTGCTACCGCTCTGATGCATCCGAGTCTTCCTCTCATAATCGCCAACTCAATCAACCATCATCTTCTGAAGCGCAACATCATGAGACCCAGTATTGCGTCTAAAGACCAGAAATACTCAACCTATTCCCCACAATACTTCGACTATGGCGACGTGAAGCAGTCCCCTCGCGCTTCATTGGCAGAAAACACCAGGCCGGGTCAAGATAGTGTTTTCCCCTGCGGTTGACCCCATACACGGCAAAATCCAATGGAAGCCTCCAGGGTCCAGCAATCTTCAAGACAAGCTCGTGCTCTTCCGAACGTTTCTCTTTTGAGCGGCGATGATACAAGCCAGCAATCTCTCTCCGTAATACCAAGCGCTGAGTCGCCCAAAGGTTCCCCGACAAGAGGTCCAGAGCCCAGAGTTCAGGATCTTCTGAAGCCCGGGAGAAGAGCATGAGCACGCCCAACAAGATGGGAAGTGACATTGAACGGCGATTTCTCCAAGTGTATGTAATCAATGTGGCCGTACAAATGCTCAGTTTGCAACGAAAGCTGATGTGCTGCTCATCTGACTGGTGGTGTCCTTGGGGCAAAATGGCCACCGACCATGCCCCACCGCGGACATCTCAATGCAAAATCGCAAATACTTATGGCCGGATGCTGACATTTATTTTGCGACGTCCAACGTTGGCTCGCGTGGACGCTGATTCGTCGCGGTGAAACTGCGGCGTGATGCTGATTGGTCATTGAAGCTGGACGATGAACAAAAGAGGGAATTTTTGGGGTGCCCCGTTGGCTCCTTGCCGAATTTCAGGCAGTTTGATTTGGTCTGTGCGTTCCGAGTAGAGGATCAGAACCATTGTGGAACGAGTTTCTCGGCTTGCTTTGCGAGATGCGAGACTTGAAGCTCGTCTCTCTAAAGAAAGGGCAGGTGGGGACAGTGCGAAGTGGCTTTACTTGACCTGGTGGTATGGTATGCAAACAGAGGCATGATATCATGCTATGTACCGAGATGAATCAAGCTTGTACGTACCTATTCTGGAGCTACGTCTCGGGAGGTTCGAAGAGAATGGGATCTTGGCTTGACTCGCGCCAAAATACATGATTCTCTACCCCAGAGACTTGGATATATGACTTGAGAGCATCTCCAAGCAGAATAATATAGATAAAGACAGCAGGGTCGTCAAGGGTCATCGGGGCCAAAGCATGTGCTTAGGACCAAGTGGTACAAACGCGCCATGCGGATAACCGTTAGCAAACGGACACACCTGGGTCTGCATATCCACCGCCATCGTGCCCGAGTGCGCGATCGAGGCAGCGATGAAGGCCGGGTTTGTGGTGGTACGTACGAGCCATGTCAGGCCGAAAGCTAATCCTAATATGCTAGAAAGTCACTCCTTCTGCGGGTACGTCCAGGCACGGCCTAGAGGCGAATCAAGGTAATGGACGACAAGAAGCAGTCCTGCAAGGAGCCTACAACTATGCTCCTGTAATACCTGCCGGCGGGGACTGCATGCCATCTTTGGAGGGGGAGTGTCTCTCGAGTCGTGCCGCCGGCCTGAAATGTGTCTACTGGTGTGGCTCTCCATGATTCCATCGGCCTTGTTTGAGGACAGATAAAACAGAATGGGTGGTGTTGGGAGAGTACGTATCCCCGCATTCCGTTGGTGCATTAGCAAAGCGGAATCCCGCTCGTCGAAAACTCCTGTTTCTGCCGGGTGGCAGAGAGTCCGTTGTCCGCTGCTCGGCGGAACCGCAACGAGGGCATGTTTACCGCGAATCGAGGCAGCTGGGAGACGCAAGGCTTGGGAGAGCTTGGCCTTCGTACTCTGTTTGCACTCCGCAGTCTTTGACCTTGGCGGCGTGACTTTGCATCTAAGAGTGGAAGGTGAAAGCAGGAGACGTCAGCCAAGCAAAGCAGCTTGACAAGCAGCGGATGTCGTGCTGGACTACCAGGAGCGTGCCGCCCTCGCATTGCGCCGCATCTGACTTTGCGATTAGGTAGCTGCCGCTGGCCGCTGCAGAAAAGGTTATCCTGCATTTTGGACGTCGGCCCGACGCGAAGCTTGGTTTCCACACGGCGCTTCGGATATCTCAACTCGGCGGACCTCACCGCTTCCACGGCCGGGCCTCACATTCGCGGCGGTGTCGTTGTGGAGTTCTCCGGACGGATTGAAGTCGAGTGGATGGAATATGGAAGGAGGGGTCGACGGAGATGACGCCACAACAATACGGGACATGGGCATGCAGCAGACCGAGCAGAGGATCGTTGACAAGGCTTATACCAGGCTGTGGCGTCTGGCGGCGCGCGCGGCGTGGCCGTCACCCCGCTTTGGCGCCAGTGTAGCGTGAGGGCCGCTGCTACCGGACCGCCATGGGCAAGAGAGCCGCAACCGAAGACCGGCGTTGTGGCGGACAAGGGCTGACCTGCGGGAGCGGGCCCTGGAGCGAAGAGGCCGAGTGGTCATTGTGCACTCTGCAGATGCACTGCGACGGTTGCAATGAGAAACAGAGAGGAGTCGAGAGGTCCGGCGAAGGGTTGCACATGTCGAGGGAAAATGTCGGTAGAGGGAGAGTAACAAGCGAGAAGGATGCATGCGGGATGCCTCGTGCCCTCCACATCTCCAGATTCCACACCACAACTCCCCACTGTCCCACCATCCCCACATTCTCCCACATTCTTCCCTCGCCGACGTTTACCCATCAATCGGGCATTTTGTGGAGTTGTTCACGGCGAACTGACTTCTTCGAGACGTCTCTCTGCACATCGCCATCATGGGCGCGCTGACAGCTCCTCATAGCTAAGCCTGGGCAGCCCAAGGCCCAAGCCTCCCGGCCATGCTGTCACCGGAAGACATGCGGTCTTGGATCACCGACCCAGCAACAAGAGGTCTTTCTCAGTCGAGTCGGAACATTCATGAATCAGGAAGAATTAGGCCTGGAGGGCTTGGTCCGACTACGGCTCTGAGTAGCACGCCGAACGGAGATGACCATCAATCCGGGGCAAACACATCGGCTCGGACCTTCGAGAAGCACCAACACGGTGACTTGGGACTGACTGGATCGACCTGACTGCATACCAACTACGCCCTATACCTACGTGTACATCACCCGTAGATGTGCCGTAGGTACAAACGAATCACCTTTGGCAGCCACTCAGCGACGACAAGGGGTAGAGCAAATTTCAAAATCACGCGGGTCACTTGCGGCGATCTGGACATGAAGGAACAATTCCCAAGTCGCCTCGCCAACAGTGGGCCTTGAACATGGCGTGTACGGGGCCCCGTGGTTGGAGGATCAGCAGGAACATTTGCCTAATGCACGCATGGTTCCCCGCGCCGTGCTACCCTGGAATTGAGGTCATGGTGCGCGACTGGCTAGAGCAGAAAGACGCCTTTGTCCGAATTTTTTTTGGTCTGTCCCTTTTCTCGTCCTAGCTTGCACTTCAAAAGGCGCCGCTGCCGCTGCTGGCGGACTGACCCTCTGTCCGGCTTTAGCTTCTGGATCTTTGACCTTGCCTCTACCAATTCATCCCATTGAGGGTTGCGACTTCCTCCGCGTGGTCGCTCAGGAGCTTGGACCCTGCCACGCAGTTTATTGTCTCTGCGTGAAGCTCCAACAGCCAGTCAACAAACAGTGTTTCTGAAAGCTGTTGCCCAGCATGCACATTGCTTCTTCTATTGCTACATTGGCAGCAGCCAGATTGGTTGCGTCCCAGGTGCGTTAATTTCTACTCAATTCATGCACTGTGGTCATTGGGGACCAATTCCACCACACTTTCCACATTCTCGGTCAATGCCTTTCGCGCTCACTCCCTGCTGCCCTGGCCATGACCGCGGTTGGAAAAATATCACTTGCGCAAAGTCTCTGACCATAGCAGGCTCTCAACGACTCGAGCTCCAGCGACGCTCTCTGGGGAGCAACCTCCCCTCCCTACTACCCCTCGCCATGGGTTGACGAGACCACCGAGGGCTGGGAGACCGCAATCAGAAAGGCAAAGGAATTCGTGGGCCAATTGACTCTCTTGGAAAAGGTCAACCTCACAACCGGTGTCGGGTATGTACCGCTAGATCGTTGGTCTGGCCAGAACTTGCTGACTCTTCATAGCTGGGAAGGCGGCCCATGTGTTGGCAACGTTGGCGAAATCCCCCGACTCGCATTCCCCGCATTGTGCCTGCAGGATTCTCCCACTGGAATTCGATTCGGTAAGCCTCAAGCCACAAACAACTATTTCAAAAGCTGACACGACCGCAGCGGACTACAACTCAGCCTTTACTTCGGGAGGAACCGCCGCCGCATCATGGGACCGCAAGGTCTGGTACCAGCGTGGATACGGAATGGGAGAGGAGGCCAAGGGCAAGGGAATTGACGTTCTTCTTGGCCCTGTCGTTGGTCCTCTCGGTCGCTCGCCGGCTGGAGGCCGCAACTGGGAAGGCTTCTCTCCTGACCCATACCTCTCTGGTATTGCTGTTGCAGAGAGCGTCAAGGGTATCCAAGACGCGGGAGTCATTGCTTGCACGAAGCATTACATCCTGAACGAGCAAGAGCATTTCCGCCAGGGCCCCGAGTCGGTTGGATTTGGTTTCAACATTACCGACTCGATCAGCTCCAACGTTGACGACCGTACGCTCCACGAGCTCTACCTCTGGTAAGAAAGTCATGAACATGCTGGTCGAACCTATCTGACACAATTCAGGCCCTTTGCTGATGCCGTTCGTGCTGGAACCGGCTCCATCATGTGCTCCTACAACAGGATCAACAACACCTACGGCTGCGAAAACTCTCAACTTCTCAACGGTATACTCAAGGGCGAGCTTGGCTTCCAGGGTTTCGTTGTCAGCGATTGGGGTGCGCAGCACTCTGGTGTCTTCAGCGCCTTTGCTGGCCTGGACATGACCATGCCTGGCGACACGACATTCAGCACCGGCAACGCTTTCTGGGGACCTAACCTGACTCTGGCCCTCACCAACGGCACCATTCCCGAGTGGCGTATTGATGACATGGCTACTCGTATCATGGCTGCGTACTACCTTGTCGGAAGGGACAAGAACTACGTTGAGACCAACTTCAACTCCTGGACCACTGACACTTACGGCTACGCCAACGCCATTGGAGACAAGAACTACGGCCTTGTCAACAAGCACGTCGATGTCCGCGGCGAACACGGCAAGCAGATTCGTGATGCTGGCGCCAGGTCGAATGTCCTCCTGAAGAACAATGGCGTCCTTCCCCTGACCGGCAAGGAGAAGTGGACCGCCGTCTTTGGCAGTGATGCCGGAGACCCAATGTACGGTCCCAACGGCTGCTCTGACCGTGGCTGCACCAACGGCACTCTTGCTGTTGGCTGGGGTTCCGGAACCTCCAACTTCCCCTACCTTGTCTCTCCTTTGACCGCCATCCAAAACGAGGTGCTCTCGAACGGCGGTATCATCCAGTACGTCACTGATGACTACGCATACGACCAGATTGCTGCGCTCGCCAGCCAAGCTAGCCACTCCCTGGTCTTTGTCAACAGCGACAGCGGAGAGGGCTACATCAGCTTCGACGGCAACATTGGTGACCGTAACAACCTGACGGTGTGGCACGACGGCGAGACGCTCATTCAGAACGTGACGGCTGTGTGCAACAACGTCATTGTCGTCATCCACTCTGTTGGCCCCGTCGAACTCGATGCTTTCGTCGACAACGAGAACGTCACTGCCATCATCTGGGCCGGTCTTCCTGGCCAAGAGTCTGGCAACTCTCTTGCTGACGTGCTCTACGGCCGCGTCACCCCCGGCGGCAAGCTTCCCTTCACTTTCGGCAAGAGTCGCGAGGACTACGGCACCGACCTCCTGTATGTTCCCAACAATGGAGAGGAGTCGCCACAAGACGACTTCAACGAAGGCCCCTTCATCGACTACCGAAGCTTCGACAAGAATGGCATCGAGCCCATCTACGAATTCGGTTTCGGTCTCTCCTACACCAACTTCTCCTACTCGAACCTCAAGATCACCAAGCACCCCAACGTCCCGGCTTACACGCCCAACAACGCCACTAACGGGTTTGCTCCGTCGCTCAACTCGACTCCCTTCTCTGAGGACCTTGCCGACTACCAGTTCCCCGACGACATTGAGCGCGTCCCTCTCTTCATCTATCCCTACCTGAACTCAACCTCCGCCAACGTCTCCTACGGCGACTCGCAAGCCTCCGAGGCATACGCCGCAGCCGACAAGTCGACCTACATCCCCGAGGGCTCGCAAGACGGCACCGCCGAGTGGAAGAGCCGGCACCCGGCCGGCGGCGCGCCCGGCGGCAACCCGCGCCTCTACGACGTGCTCTTCACGGTGACGGCGACGGTCACCAACACGGGCGGCGTCGTCGGCGACGAGGTGGCACAGCTCTACGTCGCGCTCGGCGGCCCCGACGACCCGCTCTACCAGCTCCGCGGCTTCGACCGCCTCTACGACATCCAGCCCGGCCAGTCCGTCACCTTTGGCGCCGATCTCACCCGCCGCGACCTCAGCAGCTGGAACACGAATGCTGGCGACTGGGAGATTACCGAGTATGAGAAGAAGGTCTATGTGGGCAAGAGCTCGCGCAAGTTCGAGTTGGACGGGACGTTGGACCTCTAAGTGGTTGGTTGTAGGTACATAGGCGGTGGGGGAAGATGAGGAGTGGTGGCCGTCGTGATTGCAGCGTTGCTTGCTTGCTTGCTTGTTTGCTACGAGTACGATTCCCAGATATCCAGCCGACCGGCCTCCACCGTCGCCGCCAGTGGTCGCTGTGCGGTGCGTGTGTGGTCGCCTCGATCGCTTCAAATGATTCAATCGATTTTTATCGCAACGAGATGTGGGAGTGACTGCTCCCGGCCATCTGACGCCAACATGGTCGCTTTCGAGCCAGAGTCTCGACATTCGTGCTTTGCGTGCTGTGGTTGCTTGCCCTGATGTTGTCTGGTCAGCCACCCTCGCGCCATTTGGCCATGCGGATATGACGACGTTCCTCAACAAGACGTGCATTCGATGCTGCTTGATGAGGCGGGGTCCAGGCCATTTTGCGGGATTGGGTGGTGGGACAGACCTTTGAAGCTGGATATGAGAGATGGCGTTTAGGAGCTGTTTGTAAGAGACAGTGGTGATAAAACGCATGAGAATGATTTTCTCGAGGTTGGCGCAAAGGGAAAAAGTCCTCCATGTCAAGCTTGCAGCATAGATGTTTGATGAAATAAGTGTTCCTTTCTCCCGCAATTAGGGGGCGTATGGTGCAGTCAAGTACGCCGTGGCGAGAAGACTGAATCTGCAGTCATTCAAACTACTGGAACATCAGCGTTAGCCAGCAGTGGAGCAGCCGTGTCTTGGTGTTGGGATTTCTTTTGAGTTATGCTGCGGGCCCGATGTTACTGGAGTGACGAGGCGATTCGGGAAAATTGAAGTGAATCGAAGAGAAATTCGAGCTGGAATGATGCTGGAGGAAGGCAATGTTGCACCTCAAGGAAGTTTCTAAATATCAATAGAGACAGTTGAGATGGATAATTTGAGGGCTGGAGCAATCAAGGGGTAGATCTGGCTCAGCCATGAATGGCGGATTGAGGAAACGATGGATTCGATTTCGAGTCTCATGATGCGTCTGAACAGAATAATCCACTTGGTAGAGTTGGATAAGTATGACCTTCAGCAACTAGCGCGTCGAAGAGCCGAGTCTCAATACGAGCAAATCACCTCGAGATATGTAGCCGCCAATGGCGTGGGGCGCGGTTGACGGTAGCCATGGATACAAAATGAAAAATCTCCTTGGGCGGTTCAACGGGCCCCTGGACTAGAAACTTCAGCGGAAGAGCAATGACGACGACACGACGGCCACGCTGGTTGGTTTGTTTACGTGGCTAGTCATGGTGGTCGAGGACGCGGGTGGATCATCCAGGTACCATTGGGCACCATCTGAGGTGTCCAGCCACAGCCGCTCTGGCAAGCGCGTCAAGGCGCGGTCCCACGTCACGTACCATTATTGTCGAGGGCAGTAACATTGTGTGTAGGGGAAATAGAAGCGGCACGGCTGAAGGATGGGGGCAAAACGCCGCGGCAGTGCTGCAAGCGTTTGATTGAGATGGAGACGGAAGAAGAACAAAGAACGACAAACCACGTGAAAAGTGTAGATGAAAGGATGCAAAGCTGGCTCTGTAAGAGGAAGAAAAGCTGCTTTGAAGATTTCAATAGTGTCAATGTCACGGCTTGCCGTAGACAGACGGGTGGTGTCGGAAGGAAGCAGGATCAGTCTAGCACGATGGACGGGGGTGTTGTAAGTGGTTGCCGCTTGCATTGGTGGGATGCTGCAAAACTTTGGCAATGACTTGCGGACCCTTGTCTGCAGCGCGGCGCTTTCAAATCCCTCGGAGCGGCTATGCCAGTCCAAGGGCGGGCGCCACTGTAGACGTGCAGACGGCTGTCAAGGCGAGTTTGAAAAGAGAAAAAAGGGCAACCTTGCGTGTTGATGTGTATACAAGTTGCAAAGAATGAAGTTGGAGGTCGGGAGAGACGCGCCCAGAGCTGAGCAAGGAGAAGGGGGCACGACGCGTGCTGCTGCAAGGCTCACGCGTCGTTGACCCAACAAGCGGAATTTGACAAACATCACACACACCCAACACCGGACAGGCTATAACTTCGCAGTTGGGCTCATTATTCAAAAGGTTGTTTGCTACCTAGTCTAGGCAGGGCAAGCGTGGGTGGAAGCGGCGCCTTAGGCAGAAGGAGAAAGTGGTGCCGTCACGCAGCGCGCACCAGCACAGCACGCGCACCAGCAGCTTGATCAAAATTATAAGATATATCAAACGGCCAACGTTGACATTCCTCACCTCCTGTCTTGACCGTCCGTCACGTCTCCTGTCCTCGCCACCCGCCCTGTGCTGCCCTGCCTGCCCTGCCCTGCCTTGTACAGGTAGTCCTTTGTCCGGCCAAGACCCGGGGAAAAGGTCAGCACGCCAAAACCCAAATAACGCGACTGCGCTGCCGGCCCGAGCCTCACTGCGTAAACGACTGCACTCCGGCCGCAACACCACCTACCTCCTCACCAACCACCTCCATTCATCCCCCCGTCCAGGGCGCCTACCGCTTCTTCCTTTCGCCCTCTCCGTCCCTACCAACTCTACGCCCACTCAGCCTCACCCTCCCCAGCCCGACGCCGTCGGTAAGTCGACTGTCCTCCCCGATGCGCAGCGGGGCTGTCGTCTACGCGGGCAGGCAGCCTGCGTGCGCCTCCGCTTGCATCTATCTCGAGTCCTTTATTCCATCGGCCCTTTCACACCGCCTCGCGACCTCAAAATCTGCGACACTAACCATGCGCTCTACAGACTTCCATTTCGAAACCATGCCCCCGAGAGGTGGCCGCGGTGGCGGTCGCGGTGCAAAGCGCGAAGCCGCCGCTGTCGTCGCCCAGGAGCAATCGGATACGCCCAACCCTGCCGACACTCCCACAAGGAAAAAGAGAAGAGTATGCTCCAGTGCCCCTTGCAAACTTCATGTGAATCATGTCCGTTGACGACGTTGCAGCTGAACAATAACGACGCCGCTGACACCGCTGCACCGCCCCGTCCCTCGTCCGCACAAAGCGACAGAACAATCGGTAGCGACTACGAGGCCGACATTGAAAAATCCACTCCCGAAGAGCTGCTCACACAGGTCGTCCCTCTGCTCAAGGTCGCTCACTACACCACAAATGCACAAGTTGACTTGTCCAACGAATTGCAAAAGCGGGATCCCGTCATCGCTCAGCGTGGGAGCACACAGGCTTACGCTAAGATTGAGGGTCACTCTTGGGTATATTTTGCAAAGTCTACATCCATCGCCATAGGAAGAGGTGAACAGGGGACCCGAAACCAAGCAGACGGCGGTACTCCCACCAACAGCCAGGGCAACTTCGATATGCAATCGCAGCAGCCTTCGTCGGACACGCAGGTGAACATTGACCTCGGCCCAGACAAGCAGGTCTCTAGGCTGCACGCGTGGATTGAGTACGAATCAAACGACGGCCATTGGTTCATCATCGTCACCGGCCGCAACGGGCTCAAGCTGGACGACCGTACTTTGTCTCGTGGGGAGAGAATCAGGCTCCACTCTGGCGCCATCATCAACATTTGCGGCACGGACATGATCTTCGTGTGTCCAGGCGAAGACTTGCGGATCCACCCCATGATTTGGACAAGAAGCAAGCAAGGAGAAGCTGGCGATGGCGAAGGTGGTCACGACGAGTCCTATTTCCAGGCTCAAAACCACCAGGGCCGACCTGCGAACAACCGTGGTCTTGCTCCTGGGAGCCAGCTCAACCAATCCGGTCCTACGCAGCAGTACTCAAACTCCAACCACGACCAGTATCGCCAGCAACCTGCACCTTCTTCCGGCCCACTGGCGCCAAACACGCCAATTCCTTCGCGCATCAAGCAGTCCCCCAAAATCAAGACGTCTCCTTCCGCCGCCGGTGCTTACTCGCGCGGTGTCATGTTGGAAAGCACCGAGCATATTGACTATAGTGCTGACAGTGCCAAAGACCTCAAGCCTCCCCTCAGCTATGCCCAGCTGATTGGCCAGGCCATCATGTCCTCTCCGGAAGAGCAACTTACCCTTGCAAACATTTATGAATACATCAAGAAGCACTACGCGTTTTACCGTTACAACGGTGGCGGCTGGCAAAACTCGATCCGGCATAACCTTTCTCTGAGCAAGCATTTTGAGAAGGTAGCGCGTCGCACAGATGAGCCTGGCAAGGGTATGAAGTGGCGGCTGGTTCCAGAAGAGCGCGAGAATTTTTTGAAAAAGGGAATTCACGCAAAGAAGCACCGCATGGGCTCGTCAGGCCCCAACTCGCCGGCCATTGCGCAGGCCAGTGAGCGGCTGCATGGAGCTCTTGGTGCCGAGGTCCAGACGCCCTCACAGCCATCGAAATTCCAAGTCAAAGAGTCTCCGCGGTCCGTCACCCCGCCATTGGCCAACTATCCAACGGCCAATGAGTCCTACACACCTGACCGTGGTCCCCAGCCGCCCAAGCCCAAGGCTCTCTTCAAGGACGACCAAATCTTCACACCCATCAATGACCGCAAGCACGACATTACTGCCTTTCCTCCCGCGTCGACCGTGAGCTTTGGAGCGCCAACCAATCAGGAGAGTAATGTCAGAGCGACAGCCATTCCGTCTGATAGCAAGGACAGCGAGCCCGGACCGACCCCCCGTGTCGGCCGTTCCACGCTGGAGATCACCTACTCGCCGCCTGCAACAAATGGGTACAAGTCGGCAGGCTTGAGCGACCTTCCGGACTCTACGTTCAACGGCCTGGTTACGCCTCTGGTTGCGAGGAACCGCCCGCACCTCGCCCCTCCTAGCACCGCAAAGATGCCCAGCCAGTATTGTTACCTCAGCTCCCCTGCACCATTTTGGAAGTTTGCCGACTTGGGATCCACTCCCGCGCGCAACTTTGTCGACTCTAGTCCTACCAAAGACCCCAAGCCGTTTCGCTTTGGAAAAAGTGAAGAGGAAGAAGAAGAGGAAGAAGAGGATGAGGAGGAGGAAGAAAAGCAGGATGAGGGGGAGGAATCCGGTCCCATGCAGCCAAGCTCCCCTCCCGTCCTGGGGGTTGACGTTGGTCGCAGCCGTGAAGGCTCAAGGGAAGGATCTGGTTCAGGTGAGGGCGAGTCTCAGAACATGTCGCCTGCGACACCGACGCGCCCAAGCAGTCGGCGGTTCAACACGGCGGAAGAAGCTGCCGTGAAGAAGCAACTGCCCGCGCAGTTTGAAGGCGAGGATAAGGAAGAAGGAATCGACCTCATGAAGTAGGTTGCGAACGGTCAATTTGCTGTGGAATGTATTTGACTGACTTTTTGCGTCTAGGGGATTTCAGGGAATCGGCAGCTTCCACCGCGGACTGACCCAGAGTGCCGGATTCATTCGACGTTCGTAAACGACATGCAGTGCCTGTCAAGACTGGAATAAGCACAATCAGCGCGCTCGCAATATTGTCCGCGATGTATGCTTCGAAAAAGCGGGGGCTAATAACTACGACGACGGTGTTTGGATATGGACGAGGATTGGCATGAAACGATTTGTACAGCGACGCAGAGTGTTGGGCTGGAAATGGCTGCGGAGGGGGCCTTCGTTATGGGTCGGCGCGGGGTTTCCGTTAAATGTGTTTTTCTTTTTTGCGCTTTGCATTGAGTTGCTTTGAAGCTCTATCAGACACGAGGGCTGGCGGCAACGGCGCAAACACGGTGGAGGAAATGAGGCGACATGTGGATGAAACTGGACATGTGTCCGAAGCAGTTGACACGGGCGGAAAGGTGTAGACTAGCAACAGGGCAGTTTCAGAAGGTTGAGAGGCATGATGGTGTTGAGTTCTTGCGGCATGTAGCTAAGCTGCCGGCGGGCCATGCGGGCGTGCGGACCGGCGACGGGATCCATGCAAGCGGCCATCGCAAATCGCAATTCCCAGCAAATAAATCAGCAGAACACCTGCGAACCCCCAACCCATCACGCATCCCGCGTCGCGTGCTGCTCAACGTCTCGGCGCTGCTTGTGCTTTGCTTTTGTGTGTTTACCTCTCCAGTCGTCAGCTTCGGAGTCTGCGGGTGAATGACGTGAAGATGGTTGAGCCTTCCGCCTGACGCCTATTCGTTGCTCACCTCGCCGTCAGCCCGCCGCCGCACGCAGCTCCAGACTCCGCTATCCAACACCTCTCAGACTGACTGGGCCGCCTCCGACCACGTTGCGGCCGCCGCAAGCATCCACCAACGTCTCGTCCCAAAACATACGCGCCCGTGCGAATTGATTTACTCCCAGGAGAAGGAGCGCGCTCGAGTTGCGCTCGTGCCAGGCGCAATTCTCCCCTGATACTGGCCCAGCGCACCGCACCACACCCAACCGACGGCTGCCTGGGTACCGACCTACCTAACTACACAACCCTACCCTACCGTCATCCTCCTCCTCCCCTCCGCTCGCTCTCCCGCCGTCTCCGCCCCATCTCTCCCAGGTCACCGCAGCTGGCCAGTCCCGGGGCCTGACAAGACACCAAGACGTCCGCGACTCGGCGAGCCGCGCGTTTGCTCAACACCATCGCCGTCATCCCTCCCGACCCCAACGCCGCCGCCCCGACGATACCCCACCTCACGTCCCTCGCAAGGTGTCAGCCTTGTTGCCACCATGAATCACATCCGCCAGTCGTGCCGGCCGAAGCACCAGGTCCTCATCCTCAAGTGCTATCCGCAACTGCAAAAGGGTTACCGGGAGGCGGAGGTCAAGCCGAATAGCTCGGAGTTGAGCTATCTGCTATACTATGCCTCGACGCGGCGCACAAAATTGGTCAAGGTTGGCGAGTTCTTGGACAAGAGGACTGCGGGCGACGTCTGGCGAAGGAGAATAGGGTACGTGAAATTTCATCACAACTTTTTTGGTCTGGCAGACTTGCGCGCATCGATGCAAGGGACCTGTGCTAGTGGGGGAGTTAGGGAGAGACAAAAAGCAGCGAATCGTGGGATCCCAAGTGTGCATCTACTAATGTTGTGCTTTGCAGAAACGTCCTGGTTACCCTCCAAATCCTCAAGGCCCTCATTGAAAAATGTCCCCGCGACATTCCTCTCTACGCCCTTAGCCTCTTTAGCATCCTCCGCACCGTTCTCAACTCCAATGACATCACACTGGTAGAGGCATCCGTCCCAACATTCGAGACTCTTTGCGCGCATCTGGATGCAGCGGCGCTCGCTGCCGACAATGAACTCGCTTCCCTGTATGAAGAAATTGTACAGCTATATGCATTTTTCGCCAACAAGGAGAAGGAGAAGGAGGCAGGCCAGCTTTGGACCATGGAGATACGGTTCAGGAAAGCAGGGCTGTCAGCAATCAAGGCTGCTGCTGGCAGTGAATGCCTGAGCGCGGACGCTGGGAAACAGCTTGGCGTCATCGTGCCGGTGATTCTCGTCAACCTCTATTCGACCGAGGGGATAGCTTTGACGCAGTTGGAATTGAGGGAAAAAGAGAGGGAAGACATGGACAAGGAGGCTGCGTTTAACAGGCGGAAAAGCACGTCCACCATGCGCACCGTCGAGGAAGGAGACCCCGGAGCCGTAGCCAGGACGACCGAAGACTCGGACAAGTTGGCCGAAGAGGAGGCCGGAATCCTTGCACTACAAGCACTGCGGAATATTTTCGAGGCAGTGAGCAGAGACCAACTGCGCCAGGCCACTGCCGCTGTGCTCAAATTCATCTCAACCCGGGTCAAATGGAATGAACACTTTCCAAACGGCGACGCTGACGGTTCATGGGCAACGACACTGTTCGCCATGATGTCTGGATGGGCACCGGTACAGGACCGGTTTGTCATTCTTGTTACAGCATCGCATACGCTCGTCCACACCAAGATTCTCGAAGAAAATTTGGATCAAGAGTACGTTTTGGCCACCATCATCACTTGGCTGCTTGGCGACGCGCGCATCAACTTCATCGGTCTTTCCGTCATGGATGTCCTGATTGGCCTGGTCAACCACATTCTCAAGCTCTTGCATGTCAAGAGCCCGAGTTTGATAAATGGAGATGCAGGCGCAAAGGCTAGCAAAGAAACTCTGGAAGCCTCATCCAACTCGGCCACACAAACTCCTTCAGCAAGCGCTGCGGATGTTGTCGACCGGACGGCAGCACCCTCCGAGGCGAGAGTGAGGCTGCTCAAGCAGCTGAAAAACTGTATTGCGAATCTCGCAAAGCATATTTACTACAACGACCAGATTCCGGACATGCTTCAGGCGATTTTGATTCGTTTGAAGCCCTCGACAGGCCCCAGCCAATCGATCGCTGCCACCACAGCTGCGGCGATCGAAGAGTCCACTGCGGTCGTGGATCTGGCGGCCACCACGGGCTCGCTTGAAAGGGCACCGGCTGGTTCCTTTTTCAGCTTCGAGACGGCGCGAGTCGTTGCGCTTGAGGCGATAAAGGATATCCTCCATGTCGCTAACTCTCCTGGTACGGACGCCGACGGCAACAAAAGCTCCATCGGCCGCAGCAGAGTCAGCGTCGATGTATGGGAGGGCACCCAATGGCTGCTTCGAGACCCAATTGCAAAAGTACGTCGATGCTACGTCGATGCCTTGCTCACATGGCTGGAGCTGGAGGTTCGCAAGTCGGACTTGCGCGTCGTGGACCCGAAAACGGAGCGGAAAGACACAGGGAAGAGGGAAGGCGATAACCTCGCCCGCAGGGCTGTGTCGAACGCGAGTCAGACCAGAGGTCGAGACAAGAGTCCAAGAAGACTGAGGACGAGCTTTATGCCGCTGCTGCACCTCGCAGTCTACGACAATGCGCTGCAGTTTGCTCCATCTTTGGACAACGGTGCAGATGCAGAGTTTCTTCTGCTCCACCTCCTGCTGTCTCGTTTGGTACTGAAGCTGGGTGTCAATGCTCTTCTGACCGGTCTTCCCATGATGATGAGGTTGCAAGAAGACATTTCCAATTCTGAAGAGTCGTTGGCGAAGATACGACTGGGCAGTTTGGTACACGGCTACCTCTGGTCACTCGCCCATGCTTTCGATTTTGAGACCAGTGCTACTGGCCTGCAAATCACAGCGGAGATCAACCGACGCAAAGAGCGTGGCTTGTGGCTCGAAGGCATTGCCATTCCTCCGGTTGAGCTTCAGGACATCGACAACAAGGCCACGACAGCACCAGGATCCGACTCGCAGGAAGCCATCGAGCTGACAGTCTTTGAAAACCGCCAGGAGCTCATCGACAGGATATCGGATGGCTACTCTGACGCCATGTACTCGCCGCCCAGCAGTCCACCAGCCAGCCCTGGTCGATCCAGCATTCCAAACCTAAATGTCAACGTGCCGTCATTCACTGGCTTGGGAATCGACAGCAATCTTCAAAGCTCGCCGCCACGTGCTGAAGTCAAGGAGGCTCTGACCCCTGCCAAGTCGAACATGCTGCCCGTCAAGATTCGAGACCAGATGCTTGAGTCCTGGAACAAGGAGGCCGTGCTTGCAATCATGGCAGCACATTATGACGCTAGCTCTGCATCAGGTTCCCTATCCCACCGCACCAAGCGCGCGCACTCCGCCGTTGGCGCTGCTGCAGGCGGTGCCTCAACACCAAACGGTTTCCTTGGCGTCGGCGGTGGCTATGGAAGCCCTACCGGCCTTCCACACCTTAGCCCCAGCCCGAGCATTGCCGGGAACCATCGCGCCGCTCTTGGAGCTCTCAACGACTACCAACAGCGCAACGCAAGTGGTTCTCCGACGACTAGCAGCGCACGCTCAGCCGTGCGTCTTGACGACTTGAAGAAGGTTCTCACAAACCAGGGAGACGGGCCTCTACCCCTTACACGTCACGGTCGCGACTCGGGCACCGCCGAGGCGGGCGAGGAAGCCGTCGATGATGACGACGAGTCCTTCGTCTCCGCCGACTTTTCCGCCAGCGAGTACTCGTACGCAGCGCCCGGATCGAGCTACAGCCACGCCAACGCCGACGACCCCAACGCCCGACCTCCGCTCAGCACGGTCCCATCATCCACTCTCGACGCCAACACTCCCACCGAGGACCCCTCCACCAACGGCCACACCGACCACGTTCCCCCCGTGCCCCCGCTCCCTGCCGGCGTCGAGCCCGCCGCTCTCTCCAAAAACCCGTCGCCGCCTGGCACCACCACCGCCAACGGCGGCAACGCAAACACCAACGGCACCCTCCGTGCCCGCTCGATCAAGTCGCGCGGCGCCCAGTCTGCACGCAGCGGTCGTGGCCGTAGCCGCAGTCGTAGTGCTGCCGCATCGGCTGCTGGTGGCGGCCAACGTCGCACGAGTGGAGCAAGCGGTATTCTCGGAGGAGGCGCCGGCGGCAAAGTCGACCTGGGCGGATTGTTGGCTGGGATTGACGTTGACGGCGACAGTGGGGATGACACGGTCGGGTTGAAGAGGGGGAGAGCGCCGTACTGAGACGGGCGTGCATATTCTCTCAGGGAGATAGTAGAGGTTGATGAGGGGAACTGTGAAGAGGAGAGAGACGTCGGGGCTTGCCTTCTTGTTCCTTATTTTGATCTGCCGTTTAACTACCTAGGGGATGTGGTATGGGAGGGAAGAGGTGTTATTGTCTCCTTTTTTTTTGACACACTGCGTGATTGAGGGATTGATTGGTTGATGGTGCCGCGGGCTCTGCTCTCTGCATCGTTGCTGTTGCTGCTGCTGCTTGTACTACATACTGGACTATAGACTCTGGGCTATAGGTACCGGGCAGCATCCGTGGTGCGAGGCGAGAAGGCAAGAAGGCAAGAGGGATGGAGTGGGGAGGGAGGAAAGGGAAATGAAAGGAAAGGGGCAAATCATCGATGGGCGATTCTTCACCTCACCTCCTCTCTGCTGTTCTATTCCGCTGCCAGCTCTGTCTCTCTCTCTCCCGTTGCATCTTCACATCGCCGTCGCTGTTTGATATTCTGTTGGCTGTTCAACTCGTCCTTTAGGGGCCGCTGTCGCCTCCCCCACATGGTTGAGTTTCCACCTCACCAACCATGTCCCTCCCCTTCCTGCCTCCACCGCATCTCACCCATCCTCTTCACCCTCCAGCCCTCTATCCCCTCCACTTACTTCCTCATCCACTCATCTCTCTCGCACTCGCATCGCTTGTAAATAGGGCCAGCCACGCCGACGCTCTCGCATAGAAAAGCACGGATGGACCGTCCGGATGGATGGACGGCGTATATAGGACGACGCGCTGGGGCAGACAGCAAAACCGGGGGGGAAAAAGTATTGATGTAGAATGAATAGTGGAATGGTCTGGTGGTGGACCTCGTCTACACTGTTGTTGACTTGCTCTCTTGCTGAGGAAGTGTGTGGGAACTTTTTGAGGGAGTTGGTAACAGTGTGCTGCTCAGCAGCAGTGTACGTGATCAACGCAGCTGGCTGGTTGCCTTCTTTCGTTGCGTAGTCTGGTTGTGCTCTACCCGACGCAATCAAATCGTGACCTTTGCAATGAAAGGCAAGTCATCAATCTGGACGTGTCGTTGCGTTGTTGTTGCCTTCGCTCTGCCTTCATTACGCTAATTACTACTGCTTTTGGTGATGAGGTATTGTTTTGTATCACGGATTTAGAGAGTATACCCAGTTCTAGGTACTAGAGTCCACTTGGTGATGGACTTGTTATCGTTTTTCATTAGGGGTTGATACCTTTTTGGAAGGGGGTTGGTAGCTAGATAATCTCCGTCATGTGGGGGAGCACCTTTTTAAAAAGGATCATGTCCATTGAACTTCAAAGCAACGCAACCAAGGCAATTCAACAACACAATCAGGCCCTTTGTTGTGCAACTGAATCGTCATACGGAGATGCCTAGGGTAACGCAACGCAATCGCGGGGATAGTTGCGTTGCGTTGCTGACCAAACTGATGCTCAGGGGCAGAAAAGTACGAGTACAATCATATTCACGATGTGCAAACCAGTACTTCCAAGCAGGCTGAAGAGCGTTCAATTTGATTTCAATTTTGATCTCATTCAAGTTTTCATATTTTGCTTCATTTTGTCGTCAAAAACCAGCGTCCCCCCGTGGCCCAGTCGAAAACTTACTAGTCCTTCTTCGCATCGTCCTTCATGCCCGCCTGCACCCACTTCTTGCTCTTCTCGGCATACTCCTCCACCTTTGCCGGGTCCTTGAGCAACTCCTTCATCTTGTCCGGGTCGGGGACGTTCCTGCCCTTCTCGACGCCCGGCCGCGCCGCCATGCGGTCCTCCCACTGCTTCAGCGTCGGGAACTCGTTCATGTCGACGCCGCACCACAGCGACGCCGAGAGCCAGCCGAAGTGCGCAATGTCGGCGATGGTGCACTTGTCGCCGACCAGGTAGGCGTTGCCCGTCTCCTTGAGGTGCGTGTCCAGCACGCGGTACAGACGGCGCGTCTCGTTTTGGTACCGGTTGATGCCGTATTCGATCTTCTCGGGGGCGTAGCGGAAGAAGTGATTGGCCTACGGAGTCACCGTTAGCATTTCCCCGAATCCAAGCAATCTCCTGGCTTTTTCTTACCTGGCCCTGCATCGGTCCCACGCCCGCGTTCTGGAAGAAGAGCCAGTTGTTCATCTCGTAGTACTCGCGAGTGCCAATGGGGTACGAGATCTTGTTGTCCTTGTCGTACGTGTTGACCAGGTACTGCATGATTGAGCCAGATTCAAAGAGGCGGATCTTCTGGCCGTCGCTGAAGGTGTCGGTCAGGGCCGGGATGCGGCCATTGGGGTTGATGGCGAGGAACCACGGCTCCTTTTGCTCGTTTTTGGAGAAGTCGAGCTTTTTGACTTCGTAGGGAAGGCTTTTTGTTGTGATTGTTAGCTTGGTTTGTTTTGTGGAAAATGCGGGGAATGATGCTCGTTTACCCCAGCTCCTCCAAGGCAATGGAGATCTTGGTGCCATTGGGCGTCTGGGCGGTGTAGAGGGTGATGCTTGGTTTCTGCTCGGCCATGGTGTTGTTCAGTGAAGTTCGATTGACTGTGACTTTTGAGTTGAAGACAGCCGCCGGTCTATATAGATGACGGCGGAGACTATGCGATGCGCCAATGGTGGGGCAGGCGCGAGCGGCACAACCGACTGTAGCGGGGTGCTTAGAAATATACACTGGCGTGTCATCGTCACGTCAGTGTCACCGTTGCCTACGAATTGGTTGATTGTGAGTCATTGAGTGAGATGTAAGGGGCCAGTTTCAATTTCACTGTAGAGGTGTCCAGAAGGTAGACACCCGCATTCTGCTTGGAACTTGGGCACATTGTCGTTACTTCCGCGGGAAGGAAGCTGTAGAAAGCTGTGGTTGAGCTCACAGAGAGGGTGCTTCAAAAGATGAGACAGCTGTAGTACAACCCGCATGATACGAAAAGCAGTCGTCGTTGGCGTGACAGGGGCTTTTCTCGTCCGTTGAAAGATGTCCGATTGCTGACAAGCTGTCAGGGCTCTTGGAGCAGCTCGCCCGCAACTGCTCGGTGAGCGCGGCAGAACATCGGCAAAGTCGGCATCGCGCTAATGACTAAGCACGCAACTGTCCGGGCCGACGACCGAAGCCTGCCGCCAGAAGTTGTGCAAGTCAGGGCTCTCTGCAACAGCTTCAGCCTCCCGAACTGCTCTTCCACGACCCACTCCAGCAATCATGGCGTGGCGCAATCAAGGCATCACCGGCTCCAACAATATTCCCTTGGGAACTCGCCGTCGCTTTGGTGGCGACAGTGAGGACACGGGCTATGATCCGTCTGCTCCCGCCACAGGTCTTTCCGACCTCAAACGCGGCCGCAGCCCGACGCGTGGTATGTTCCTCTCCGCACCTTCGTCCTGTGTATCGCTGACCGCAGATGTTCTTGCAGACTCGATCCTCAGTGATGGAACCAAACGTCGCAAGAAGCGCAACCGTTGGGGAGACGCGTCGGACAACAAGGCTGCTGGCCTCATGGGACTGACCACGGCCATCACGGCGCACATGACTGCGGAACAGCTCGAGGCATACACGTTGCACCTGCGTATCGAGGAGATTTCCCAGAAGCTGAGGATCAACGACGTTGTCCCGGCCGACGGTGACAGGTATGTCTATTTCTGCAATGTTCCTGGGGTTGAGCTCACACAAGGCAGATCTCCTTCGCCCCCTCCCCAATATGACAACTTTGGTCGTCGTGTCAACACTCGCGAGTACCGCTACCGCAAGAAGCTCGAGGATGAGCGCCATAAGCTTGTTGAGAAGGCGATGAAAATCATCCCGAACTACCACCCGCCCTCTGACTACAGACGCCCCACCAAGACCCAGGAGAAGGTCTATGTTCCAGTCAATGACTATCCGGAGATTAACTTCAGTATGATTGCTAACCCTCGATCTCTAACCTTTCATCTTTGCACTATTGTGTCGCACACAGTGTCTGCGGCATTCCACATGATGCGCAGCGTTGCTATCGTCACTAACCCACTCACTAATCACACACCTACCTTTATATGAGAACCACAAGCTAACAATAGGGTTTCTTCCTTACTAACAGTTGGACTCCTCATCGGACCTCGTGGTAACACTTTGAAGAAGATGGAAACCGAATCACTCGCCAAGATTGCCATTCGCGGCAAAGGATCCGTCAAAGAGGGTAAAGGTCGCTCGGACGCTGCGCACACCAGCAACCAGGAGGAGGACTTGCACTGTCTCATCATGGCCGACACTGAGGAGAAGGTCAACAAGGCCAAGAAGCTCATCAACAACATCATCGAGACGGTAAGGCTGCCCATATGTGTTCTCTTTATTTGACGCTAACAGGCTATAGGCTGCTTCCATCCCCGAAGGTCAGAACGAGCTCAAGCGCAACCAACTTCGCGAACTTGCTGCGCTCAACGGTACGCTGCGCGACGACGAAAACCAAGCTTGTCAAAACTGTGGCCAAATCGGTCACCGCAAGTACGACTGCCCAGAGCAGCGCAACTTCACCGCCAACATCATCTGTCGCGTCTGTGGCAATGCCGGCCACATGGCTCGCGACTGTCCCGACCGCCAACGCGGCGCCAACTGGCGCAACAATGACCGTGGTGGAAGAATTGGGGCTGGCGATCACGTCGACCGCGAGTACGAATCCCTCATGGCTGAACTCGGTGGTGGTGCCCCTGCGGCCATTGGTGGATCTGGTCCTCAGCACCGCATTGAGGCAGGCCCTGGTGGCTACGACGACCAGGGTGATCGGGACATGAAGCCTTGGCAGCGTGGTCCTACGGGTGCAGCTGCTCCATGGCGTCAGCCCAGAGAGGACCGGGACGGCGGCTCGTCGGCTCCTCCTTGGGCCAGCGGTGGTGGCCGCGGCGGAAACGACAGCTACGGATATGGCGCGCAGTCTGGTGGTTACGGAGCTCCTGCTGCACCTGGTGCTGCTCCCTGGCAACAGTCTGCTGCTCCTCCGCCTCCTCCTGGTGGTGGCTACGGTTATGGCTATGGCTATGGCGCTGACCCCAACGCCGCCTACGGACAACCGGCCATGGGCGCGCCTCCAGGTCTTGCTCCGCCGCCTGGAATGCCCGCCATGTTCTCTGGCTACCCTGTTCCTCCCGGAACTGCTGGCAGCCCTCCACCGCCGCCCCCGGGTGACGCTCCTCCTCCGCCGCCTCCGAGTGACCAACCTCCTCCACCTCCTCCCCCGGGCGCGTAAGCAATTTGTCAATTGATGAGCAGTGATTGGTTCGACTTTCAGAAAACGACTCTGGGGATTCGGCGCGGTATTCGGAAGCTGGGGTTACTAACTTCGCTCTTGAGGTTTGTTCCGAGTTCCGAAAATGGATACCTTACAATGCATTGACCTTTAGCGATTGGGAACAGCAAAGTAAGCTTGCTGGGCGGCCACAAAACGTTGCGGTGGTAACTTGAGCCTCCTCTGCATTTTGATTGTTCCAAGCAACCGAGCGGCTAAGTGGCTTTGCGCCGTTTTCAGAGGTAGGTAGCCATTCAAATTCGACGTGTACTCTATCTTCCCACGTAATTCCTAATCTCTGTTTGTTTTCTATGGATATCATGTGTCTTTTACAATTCTGTCGTCATCGTCATGAAATCGCTCAACTCGTCAACCAGAATGAGTGGACGACATCATCTGCTCAAGTAATGGCCATCGAGCTCCGCTGGATTTTGACATCATACTCATATGCTGAGGACCCTTTTCCGGACACCCAAGGAATGATGCGATTCGCAATCAGGAGAGAGGACCCACTATCCATATCTCAGATCTAGCAACCTCGGAGCTTTTCCAGCCGTTGTTCCAGCTGCGGAAAATTTCCAATCGCGCTCCGTTGTGTGGGGCGCGTTGCTCCAAGGACCGTCCTTGACTTTCTGCGGGTAGAGACGCTAGGTGCTTGCCGTCCCCTAGGGTTTTCCGGTTTTGCCCTACCAAGTACCCCACGGGGACAGAATGGCGGCGCGCTACAAATGCAACATGGCTGAAATCGAACCCATCAGGAAACACGTGGTACGAACAAACGGCGAGATATCCATATTAATAACCTGCTACGGCTATGGCGTCTGGTACCTGACCAACGCCGCCGCAGGTCATCCGCATCTCAACAGGTACCGTGGTGGCACCTCGCCTCACCTTCGGGCCATGTCTTGTCATCTCTAAGCCACAGAGACCGTCCACGAGATCAAAACAACATGGACGTAGTCTTGAAGATGTCCAAGCAATACGCAGCTGCTTGGCCCATGGCCCTAAGGACCCACAATTCTGGCCCGTCCCACATCAGTTGCTTTGTTTGACTTGGCTCATGTCTTTCGAGTCTTGTCTCTGAGCTAGCCAAGAGGTGGGCAATTCTGTCGGTGCCATGTGCGAATTTGCCCGCTCCCATTGCCGACTTTGAAGTCTTCAAGAGCTCGGAACAAGAATTTTGACCAAGGTCAATGTGAAATGCACGAGTCTCCTGAGCTTCGAAACGTCTTATCCTCCAGAGACATTCTCGAAATTTATTCCCGCGGCACCGCGAAAGTTGCCAAAGGCAAAATGATCCGTATTGTTTGTCCGCCTTGCCAAAATTGGAAGGGGCCAAGACGTCCCGTGTGAGGTGTGCGGATCTGATTTGGGGAAAGTTGATCGGCAAACCGACCCCGCTCCGCAACACTCAGCGCGTAGGACAAACACCGCTCTACAGCTGTCTGGTACTGCTCAGGACGGGCTGATATTGTTTGTGCAGGAGGCGTTTTGAGCGGTCAATTGGCATTGAATGACTGGAAACCAACAAGACTTTCTCGCATTCGGCTTTCAAAGAAATTTGGACCCCTCTCACGTCAACATACATATAGGCTCGCGTGGTCAACCTTCTCGAAGGACCAATCAGTGAGATCGATTCTGGCGATATCTCTTCCATGCAACTGACGGCGACGAAGCCGATTTCGCGTTCTCCATTTCCACACAACTCAGTGGACCTTGGCTCAGCAGACGAGGAGGCCCATGGTTGTCGAGTATGGACTCGACGCGACGGGCCATGTGAGTGTGCGGGGTGTTGGTTCAGCCACCCCACGGGGTATGCCTGTCGGGCCGTCGCCTGGCTCTAGTTCCGTTTCAACGGGCTGAAGAGGTTCCTGATTGGCCAGAATGGTACGTATTGGAGTGTTGCGACAGAGTTCCGCAGCCCTTGTCCTCTGCGCTACCGAGGCTCCTGTCTAGTGTGCTATCGTCTTCATGAGAATGTAGCTGTGGGCGCAAAATGGGGGAGGCTCTTATTAAAGTCATTGTGGTGCATATGCGCTCCACATTGCATCTGACATTCCGTCTCCTGGAGTTTCGTTTTCTTACTTGCGTCTCCCGCCTTTGGTGGTTGCATTCTGTGTCTTGTTCGATACCCAAAACAACTCACTTGACCACTCCGACGAAAGCCCCTCATCATGGCGACGCAAGAGCGCCAGCCGAATGGCCACGGCATTGAAGAGTCTCACTCGTCAGAGGATCTCGAGAAGCAAAGAACGAATCAAATTGAGCAGACGCAATCGAACCCTTCAGTTGAACCCATCAGAACGATTTCTAGAGTTCCGGGCAACCCAAACTACTACGAGAAAAATGGATTGCGGACATACGGTGATGGCATGGACCATGACCACGAGCCGCCGGTAGGAGAATCGCCTTGAATTGCCTCGCTGTGTTGCTGATCTCGTGTAGATGTCGGTAAAACGCTTCATGGCAATCATAGCCATGTGTTTCCTCTGGGTGGCCTCGCAAATTCCGGTCTATCTCTTCGGCGGCTGTATCACCCTCATCTACTCTGATATCGGGGGCAGCGACACGTACATCTGGTCGGTCATTGGAAACCTGCTGGCGATTGCCGCTGTCACGCCCTTTGTTGGTGCCTTCTCCGATTTGTTCGGACGCCGCTGGGTTGGCGCTGCTGGAATGGTTGGAATAACCCCGCCTTGGAGTTACAGACGGCCCATGCTGACGCTTTCTTGCAGACATTCATTACCATCGGCATGATCATTTGCTCTGCGGCCGGCAACATGGATGTCTTTATTGCTGGCATGGTGCTGGCCGGTGTTGGAGGCGGCATTTGCGAATTGACTGCACTCGCCGGCACTGGCGAGCTTGCACCAACTTCCAAGCGCGGTCTCTACGTCGGCGGTGTCATCCTCAGCATTCTGCCCTTCTGTCCGGCTGTACTGTGGGCACAGCTCATCTCCAAGACCTCATGGCGCTACAACGGACTCTTTGCAGCTCTCTGGTCCTTTATCGGCTTGGCCCTCCTGCTCGTCTTCTACCACCCACCTCCTCGTGTCAACTCTCAGGGGTTGAGCCGCAAAGAGATCACCCGGCGCATTGATTATGTTGGAGGCTTTCTCGCCACCACTGGAATTGTTCTCTTCCTCATGGGTTTGGTGTGGGGAGGTTACCAGTACCCCTGGAAGAGCAGTCATGTCATTGCTACGCTCGTGATTGGAATCTTGTGTCTCATTGGCTTTGTCGTTTGGGAATGGAAATTCGCGACATGGCCACTGTTTCCTGCACGCATCAAGCGCGACATACGAAACTTGTCGCTCATCCTGCTCATCACTTTCACTTCCGGCGCCAATTTCTTCAGTGTCCTGGTCTGGTGGCCAGTGCAGTCCGAGTCCATGTACGACAAGGACCCAATCCAGGTCGGCATTCGGAGTTTGCCAATTGGATTTGGTATCATCGGTGGCTCCGTGGTGGTTGCCTTTTTGGTTACTCTCTTGAACGGCAAGATCAGGACTCTGATGGTCGTCTCTTGCGCCATGATGACAGCCGGTATGTTCTCTTTGCATCCTCATTTCATCAGACACTCACGCATCTCACCAGGGACCGGCGGCATGGTCGTCGCCGACCTCAACAATCTCAACACCGTCTACGCCGTCCTGAGCATCGCAGCCCTGGGCGTTGGCGGCGTGATTATCCCGTGTCAAATCATCATCACCATCATCTGTCCAGATGACCTGATAGCCACCGTAAGTCGACCACCTACGTCACAGTTCAAAAAGCTTCCGATTCGTCAAAGCTGATAGTCATTTGCAGGCCACGGCTATGGCCCTCTCTGTCCGCATGATCGGCGGCTGCATTGGCTTCGCCATTTATTATAACATTTTCAAAACGCATTACACGGACAATGCGTACACGACCATTGCGCCGGCCGCCATCACATACGGATACGTCTTTGACACAGCCACCATCTACCGCATTGGTAAGCCTCACATCCGCATCCGCATCCGCATCCCCTCTCTTCCTACCCAGTCTCCTCCCGCCCCACCTACCTACCCGCTTGATGCCGCCCAGCACCACTGACCTTCTCTCCCCTCAGCTCTCGACATCTCGGCCAACCTCAACAAGAACCTCACCACCTACCCCACCTTGCGCAACAACCCGGTCGGTGTCGACCGCATTATCCAAGCCGGCCGCGAGTGCTTCGCCAAGTCCTTCCCGCACATGTACTACGCGGGCGTCGGCTTCGGCGCCGTCAGCACCCTTGCGGCTGTCTTCTTGGGCGACATCACGCAGTATCTTGATGACCACATTGCTGTGTACATGGGTTGAGTAAGTGGTTGGAGAAGTATGAGTATGTGGTGGAGGCGATTTGTGTAGATGGATGGAAAACTGGCGTGCTGCGAAGATGGAAAAGGGGGGTGCGCGAAGCGCAAGCGATAAATTGTGTGGGACCGCTGCTTCGCGCTGATGCTGGACGTCGCTCTCTATGAATCATTATGTCATAAGTAGTTAGGCTTCAATGTAGTGATAGATACCGGGTTCGATGTTGACTGTTTGAGCTTGTTCGTGATCGCGTACGCCTTCTCCGGCCGAGGCGCAAATTGGATCGGCTGCTCAATTAACGTATTCACTGGGGGAAGCAACAGTCAACATGTGTTAGTGGACGAAGTAGATAAAGAAGCATATGCTGCAAAGCTTTTGAAGAAGTGCAGATTGTATTTCTTCTATCATGAACTTGCTACGAGCCTTGCCCAGGATGGCAACGACAAAAACGGCGCGGCCTACAACTCCTCATCATCCTCAAAGAGGTCACTCTCAGACTTCAAAAAGCGCTCAGTTTCCCTGGTCTCAGTGATCTGGGAAGGTGCCTTCCACGGCTCCGGCGCCAACTTGGGCGCCAGAGCCGGCGGAGCATTCTTCCGAGTGCGATTCCTGTCCTCCTTGACAGTCGACAAAGCCTCCTGGAAACGCTGCGCCAGGGCCTTGTCTTCAGCAAGGAATACCTGAAAGTTGTCCCAGACGTCGCCAGGGCAAGAGCCCAAAAACATCCGCAGCGCCATATTGGACAGCAGGCTGCTCGTGAAGCCCTGGTCGTCCGCGTGGTTGACGCAGATCTCGCGGATGACCGCAACGCTTGGCGTCGCGCGGTACACGCTATTGATCAGCACCTTGCGCAGCCTCTTGTGGAAAGGGTGGATGTCGAGCACCTGCAGCGCCTTGTACGTCTGCAGACTGCGTGTGAGCGTGTTGTTTTCGCGGCACTCAAAGTCGACCGCCGCGCCCGTCCTCCAGCTCTGTTGCATCTGGCCGAGCACAAAGCCCATGGCGTTCGGGTCGAGGGCGACGATGCCATAGTCAAACTCCGCAGCGTTGCGCTGTGATGGGAGCTTCTGGAGCAGGTGTCTGATGCCGGGAGAGAACTGGATCAGCATCTTCTTGGGGATTGCGTGGATTGCGTGCGCCTTGCCGGAGGGTGTCGTCCAGTTGAGCGACATGTACTTACGGTCCTTGCGAAGACCAGCTTCGGCGGTGGGGATCTGCTTAGAGGTAGACATGGTGCTCTTGACTTTGGGTGTGTTGGGGGAAAGGGTAGATACTTACTATGCAAAGAACGTCTTCCTGTGGGTTGATTTGCTGGTTTGATAGTGAAGAATATACGTAGTCTCCTTGCAAGATTATATATTGAACTAGTGCAAAACTTGTTTTTGAACAATCTCACATTGTTCATAGAGGTTCAACAAGCCTATTGTGGGTTGGGAAAATTCAATTGTGGCTTCCAAAAGTGACAAAGAACCGTTGGGACTTTTGCAACGAGCTCGCCACCCGTCAACCGCATCGTCGGCCGGGCTGCTCTAGGCTCTGCATCTGAATGATGCGGATCGACGAAGTCAAAGATACGACAAATTCAGAAAGCGAAATTGCTAGAGCTGACGAGAGAGGAGGCCGGTTTGACCAAGGTATGGTAAAAGACGGTCGCAAAGGACCGAACTCCCAACAAAGACAATTTGTCTTCCCATGATCACTTTGTCAAAACAATAAAGGCGGCCCTTGTCTATCGTCGGGGAAGAAAGCTAGTTCAACCACCAGAAGCTCAGGATCAATACCTCATACCTCTCTGCACCATTTTAGAAATGGCGCGCAAGTCAGGGGGAAAAATCGGACGTTCGGATTGCGGCAAGGCCATGGGTGTCATCAAGGGAAAAGTTCCGAGGAGGACAATGACGTAGAGTGGGAAACGACTGACTGTTTCAGTGAGAGTCCCGCTCTTCGTCGGCGACGTCATAATTTGTGTCCAAGTCAACCCGTGCCTAACACCATTGCTAGCGAAGCGAGAATCGATTAATTCTTGACTGAGTGAGTAGACGCGTAAGGCGCGTATATCAATGCGAGCAAGACAAAGGGATTTCTGCCCGAATAGCCCAGAATCAAAGAGAGACATCAGCCAATCCTTGTCAGTCGTCAGAGCGCAAGACAGTGGAATTTTCCGATCGCCTTCCAAGCAACGGCTCATGTGTTGAAGAAAGCGTGGTTGAAATAGGCAGCCTGGAATTGTTCTCTCGCTTTTATCTCCAGTGCGTTTTATGAGAAAGTCAGATTGGACCACCAACGTACATCTGCGATTCCATTTGGAGGGATGATGATATCAGCAGGGAGGCTTTCGAAACCAGGCGAAGAAAGGAGGAGGCAGCAAACAGCCCAGAAATCCAAGAAATATCCCTCATTTGTCTGCATTGCTGAAACAAAGATTACAAGCCCAAAATACCAAGATGGTCTCAGCGCACGAGTAGGTCAGAATCTGGACGAGGAACTGCGTCACAAAATTGGCCACAAATGGTGGGGCTACGAGCGTGTTGGGCACGAGCAATGGAGCGTTGACGTCGGACGAAATGCAGTCCCAAGTCAACTTGTAGCGGCCATATCCATTCTCTAAGAGAAAGCAAACGGCAAGACTTTCGGCAAAAGGTACGAAGTTGGACGACTGATGCGACGCAGGTTACGAATCAAGGCACCTTTGCAAGGCGCTGGTCGATCATGGAACGAGAGATGGCTTAGAAGGCCGTTCGAAGTCTTCTGGATCAGCCTGCCGCTGTCAACTTGTGAAGCGTCCGCTGTGATAGCATTAGCCTCGGCATGCAGGTTGACGCCGCGAAAGCTGATGGGTCACCTGGAAGGCAGCGGCTTCTGTTCGCAGTGCGCAACGTGCCTTGCCCTTGGTATCGCGCATGTTTACCAAGATAGGCAACAGCATGAACGGCGATGTTGAATTGTAGAACAGCATGTGGCAGAGTTGGTGTTGCCTGAATGGTCGAGGTCGTGGAAAGAAAGTATAGTCCCAGTCCGCTTTCGGACTAGCGGCTCGGCGGGTGGTTTGACGGGGTCTCGGGCCATGACGTCGCCCCTCGGGATCAGCCCGGTGTTTCAGTCGCAGGCAACGTCCAGCTATATCATATCTTTACATCCCAGCGGTGGACGACAATATGCTCGAAAACCACCTTCAAACGTCATCATCATGTCCTCTCCACAGCTGTCTCCTGCTCAGGCCCACGCTTTGTTCGATATCTTGACCCACCAGGAGACTTATTCCGAGATCGAACTCTTCAAAGACCCCCAAGCCATCCACAAATATGGCTACCCATTTCCCAAAGAACAGGGCCAGCCATGTGTTGCGCCGATAATGCACACTCTATTTTCCAAGTTCATGCTTTCCTTTCCGGGTCTGTGCGACGTCCCCGTCGAGTTCTGGAGCGACAGGATCCTCTCCATTATGGAGAAGCTGGCGGCAGGTGACCTTTCGGAGAGCTACGACAAAGGCGCCATCGGACTGCGAAAAACCATGTCCACGGCATCCTCTGCGATCCTTGAGTACCCCGCGAAGGGAATACTCGGTGGCTACCCGAAAAAGGAGGTGAACACCAACCGCGTGTACGACATGTCCCAAGCCGCGGATATCATGCAAGGCTGGGAAGATTTCTCTCAGGAGCTCATCTACGGAGACATGATGGACACCCTCTTCGACAAAGTTGCTGAGACGGATGATTTGACTCAACATCCAGTCTTGATCCAGGTTGCGCATGAATACATCTTGGTCAAGTAAGTCACATGGTCACAATGCCTACAAAGAAATAATCTGCTGACAATGTTCGAAGCCTTGCTTCTTTGGTCCACCATATTTTGATTGTCAACCCTGAGGGCCAAACACTAATGCGGATGCTTGACAACATCCACCGGCTGATTCCCTACGCCATCATGCGGCAAACGCTGAAAATAGGCAATGTCGCAACGATGATCAACGGAATGCTGAAGATCATTCTCGCCAAAGTCAGTATTGGCTCAATCACCAACTGGGCCGGACTCAGCAAAGGCGCAGACGAGGGTATGAATTTGATGCAACAGTAAGTCTGCTTGGTTTCTTTGAGAAACATGGAATTAATTCTGCTCATAGAATCATATCGACAGTGTTGTCGTGGGATTCTTCCGAGCTGGATAAACGCGCCACCAAGATTGAAAAGGCAAAGGACAGCCCGAGCAAAGAACACCTGAAAGTACTCAAGGCGCACATTGAGCTGGACAGATCAGAGCATGACCGAAGAAGGAACATCAGCAGTAAGTGTAATCATGATGTCATTTTCATGCTCTCGTTAACAAAACCATCAGAGAAAACTTCCAAGTCCCTAGTCACCGTCATCTTCCAAGAAAACGGGCTATCGACAGACATGAGTGATGCACAACACGAAATGTGCCAAACATACCTCGCATCCAAGCTGGCAATCCGTGACCGCGTGCAGATCGCACAGACGCTCTGTCGCTCCAACCCGGATTATCTCACGCAGGCAGTCAGGGATTTGGTACCTGCATACGAGCCTATCATCCGCTCCTTGCACAATGCCGTCGACCTCAGCGGCTCGATGCTAGACCTACAAAATTTCCTCGACGACCTGATCAAACTGGCCAAGCTGCCCGTCAAAAAGGAGAAGCGCGACAAGGCCGAGCCACCGACCGTCGAGGACTTTGTTGGCCTGATGCGCAAGCATCAATACTCGCTGCACAAATTTCTGCATCAGGTTGCACACAACGGCGTTGATATCCGCGAGCGCTACCGCATGTATGCGCACGAGATCCGCGACCTCTTCCAGCAACCCGAAGGTGCCCACGAAGGAGCTGGTGCTATGACGCCAACTCTGGAGAAGATATTGGCAAGTCTCTCCGAAGGCGACCGTCAAACTGTTCTCCGCGCCGTCGATTCCCACTCGAGCTATCTGTCAGGACTTCAAGCCGCGTCGACGGAACGCATGAAGTCGATCCTGAGCCGTGGTCACAGGACCGACCACGGCCCCGGCCAGTACCTTGCCAAATGGCAACATCTGATGGATTCGGCCGTCATTCAGCCAGCGACACCGAACGGCCCCCTGCGCTCGGGCAAGAGCAAGGACGTCAAAGAGGCGTCGCAGATGGACGTCGACGGTGTGTACAGGGGCTCTGTCATTGTTGGGAAGGAGGCCGAGGGCAGGCAGAAGCTTCCCGATCCGCCCAATGTCGACGTTGTGTACGGCCTCATGGGCAGTCAGTACAGGGAGGCGCTGGCTGCTGGGAAATAGATTGGCCAGAGAAATTAGAACTGTGAGAATTACGAGAAACAGAATTCACAGCGCCAGACAACTATTATGGAATCCCATCACTTAAAGCCAGCTTGCTCGTACAACTGCGCAATCTCCTTTTCAAACTCTTTGAACGTGTTCCTGCGGTCCACCGAGCCCTTGCCCGACCGCACGAAAGGGCGGTCCTTTGGCGCAACCATCGCAAGCTGCCACCTCAACTGCGTCGTCTCGAGCACATTTCGATTGTGCTCCTCAATCGCAGGCCAAATATTGCTCAGAAGTTTCTGAGCCTGTTCCTCAGTCTGCGGCTCATCGACTGGCTCAATTAGCAAAAACGGCACCGGGCGCTGCTGGCCACCGACCAACGCATGCTTGACGCCTGGCACACTTCTCAGCTGTTCTTCCAGCGTCGCAGCATACATCTTGACTTCTCCCGACAGCACGACCAAATCATCCGTGCGGCCCTCGTACTTCCACAGATGCGACTTGGCGGGGTCAGGGTGGCGCGAGTAGAGGTCTTTGGTGCGGAATTCGTCCTTGGCCGAGGGGACGGCGTCGAAGAAGACGGTGTAGGCTTCTGAGAGGGGCGTACGTTTGATGATGAGCTCGTGGTACGGCCCGACGTGGTGCTCGAACTCGACGCTCATGACGCGGTGGAATGAGTAGTATTGCCAGTCACGCTGATCGACGGGCGCATGTGTGATCCAGACGCTACCTTCGGTACTGTGTAGGTGGGGTGGCTGTCAGCGTGGGTCTTTCATGACACGGATGAGGGCTCCCTGTACCTTCCCATAGCCGGGAACGCGTTGCCAAAGGACGCGAGCGTGTCTCCAGCGGCTTTTGATAGAGGTGCTCCGCCAAACATTGCGTACTTTATTTTGGAAAGAAGGTCGCGGCCGACCGGGTCTCTGAGCATGTCCTCGATCAGGAACGGAGGATGGACGCCGCCATCGAGCTTGCCGTACTTGTAGACTTCGATGGCTGCTTCTCGCGACACAGGACCCTTAGATGGGCCGTACACAAAGATTTGTCCAAAGTGCAGCGTTGATGAGAGGGCGAGGTTCATGCCGGCAGACTATACAGCGCCGTTAGGAAGGCTTTCGAGTTTCGCAGCGCATCAACTCACGTGGAAGACGGGGATACTGCAATAGATGCGCGATCCGGGTTCCATATCAACGACTATCCTGGGCTTGTCATTTTTGAACTCATTGGTCTTGTCGATTCTGGCTTGCATTCCCTGCGTTGTGGTGTACACTTTTGGGAGACCAGTGGAGCCTGACGTGTGGAAAATGAAGATTTCGTCATTTTTGGCTTCCTCGAAAGACTTGGTGTAAGGATAACGGGGCGCCGAGTCAGGTTCAGCCAGCAACTCCTCCCAGCTGGGTGCTTTGATGATCTTTGAGCCCGGGATTTGGTTTGCAACGGCAGGAATAAAGGGATAGTCCGCGCCGCAGATGAAGGTGGTGCACCTGGCTACATTCGCAATGTGGACCTGTGCTTCGACTGACGCCAGCAGGGAGGGCATCACAACCTAGACACAGCAGTCAGTTTGAATCATAATACAAAAGATGGGGAGCAGTCGTACTCGTCTTCCAACCTTTGAGGCAGCAACAACCAAAATCGGATACCTGAGGTCTCGTGGTCCAGTGTAGGCAAAGGTGTCGAAAGGGTCTCCGGGCTTTCTGTCGACTTTGCCAAGTGTCGAGTCAAGCCAGTGGGCGGCTCTGTTGATGGCTGCCGCAAACTGGAAGAATGAAATGTCACGGTAGCCTTGGGAGAGGTCATCGTCATTGATTGGGATTGATGCGTACACCCTATCAGGTTCGTGCTCCGCGTAGGAATCGATGAGGCTTGTCATCAGCCTCTGTCCGTAAGGAGCAGAACGGACGTCGTTGAACTTTTCTTCGACCGGAGAGTCAATCTTGGTATAAGCCATGGTTCAAGACAATGAAGGTAAGCGAGGCCTGGAGTTGAAGAATCAACAGTTCTGATCACTCCTTGCACCAATGGATTGATTAGTGAACTTTTGCTGAAAGGTGCAATATATATCACTAGTAGTAATCAGCATCTAGGGTCCAAGAATACATGGCGGGGCGGAGTGGAGCGGAAGTGGTGGTTTGTGAAAAGACACAAAGGCTAATATTGAAATCCGCCAACTAGAACAGCCACCAACGTCTTCAAATCTGGGCCAGACTGTGCTCGAACCGGGAGTAGCCGCCTCAGACCGCGCAAATCAGTCGTTTGAAGATCGTATGTCGTTGCCTATAGTGGTGGGGGATCCGAGGACTCAGGGACCAAGCCTGACACACCGTGATTGAGGCGCGGTGTTAAGCGAGAACAGTTCCTTGTCGAGACCTTGCGAGCCCAGTGAGAGGCTTGAATGGCTGAAGATATTGGCCTTGTTCGCGAGGATAAATTTGAGTTTAACCTTCTCGGCATCGTTCGGATGGTTGGCCTGGCTCGCAATTCTTTGCAGACTGGACTGGAGTCAGGACGCAAGAGGCTTGATTAGAATAGGCGCACGTTCCCCGCACACTAAAAGGCAACGATAGGAACGTACGGATTCCACCTACGCCGTTGTTTGGTGTTGAGCAGTAAATACGGGTGCCTCCATCCGCTTGATATCTCTTCCGACAATTTCCTGGATTTTCCTGAAGATGAAAATATCCAAGGCATTCGAACATTCGACCCGAGCTCCGGCAGTAGACGACAACATCCATTGAGCGCTGGGGGAAGCGAGATCAAAGCCTTGCGCGGCTTCGAATGCCTAGCAGATCGAGTTCGCTCGTGCACAGAATGAAGGTGTCCTTCAAGCTTCCGATCCGATGCCTGTGGTTCACTTCTTGATAATCTTCGCTGGCCAACATGTCTCCAAAATGCTCAATGCTGGGATAGTGTGCAAGAGCAATCTCATCCCAGACTTTGCCAGTAGACCCGGTGCCACTACCCAGTCCTTTGCCGTCGTCGATGACACTTCCGACAATCTTCGCATCACCGCCGCGGCGTGATCCAATGGATTTTGCAAACTCGGCGCCGTATTTGAGGTACTCCTCTTTCATACCGGGCTTGAATGCCAGCAGATTCAACATGGATACTGCATTTTGACCTTCGCGCTGGCTGAAACCTTCGATCCATCCTCGCAGCTCATCCGTGAGCTCGAGACCTTGGGTGGAACCGGCTATGCGCGGCTGGTCCAACGCGCCCGTCAACGGCGGTACGTCCTCGGTTTTGGGAAACAACAACTTTTCGTTGCGTTCTTTGAATCCTGATACGATTCGTGACGGTACGCCGACCTTGACCGACCACTCGTTGCCAATGTGCTCTTGAAGCTCAGGCGACAGTCCATCCTCGGAAGGCAAGATGAATAACAGATCCCATGGAATATTTCGACTCAGCAATGGATCCACCGAAAGCGATTCAGGGACAATGACCCAGCGGATGACGCGGGAAACGACAAGGGGCTGTGGCTCCGATTTTAAGAGCAGATAGAGAAAATCGGAGATGGTGGTTCGAAGGGAAACAAGGTAGAGAGTGCAGACTGGCATGATTGTGCTTTGAAAAAATGCAGAGGAAGAGTTGGATGAGAAGAAATGATGGAGATGTCTCGTCAAGATCGAGCTCTATGAAGTGGGGTTTGCCTCGGTAGGACCAGGGTCTTCACTAAACACTCCACATCAATCGCATCAACATCATCTTTGACCGGGACATCTCCGATCAATCAGCTCTTTCGTGTCTGATGAAAAACTTCACGATGGGATTCCTGCCAAACGACAACTGCCAAGTTTCATCCATCATGTTGCAAACTCTGGAGGCATCGCACAGGTTGAACAACCTTTCGCTATCGATGATAACTCCGAGCACCGCACCACCAGGACTTACAGTGTCGGCCGAGAGATTGCGCAGACTCCTGAATCATAGCTGGAAAAGCGCCCTCTTGAAATATCCTACGAAATGAAGCTGCACGCGCGAGGCAGGTGGAAAAGGCCATTCGCGAGCTACGTCACCGCCATCGCAGCTTCCTTCCCCGCAGTCTTCCTTCCCCGCACTCGGCTCCCACGCTCAGTGGGGACTGCTTTTCCGTGCCCCATATTTTTTCTCACATTGGTTGACGTTGTTGCATCAGACCATACATGTCACTACCCCGGAAGCGCGTCTCCATGCCGCTCTGGGAGCGGCTGGCATGAGAAAAAGGAAAAGATTGAAGGCCTGTACGACGCTGATAATGCAGAAAATGACACTCACAGCTGCACATGCGTTGACCGGAGTTTCTTTGCCGGCGCGCACTCCTTGCAGTGGACCTGTGGACCCTTCTCGTCTATCTCCTCTGCATCTTGACCCTGATGTCTGTGCCGACTTAGCCTAAAGATCAGATATTAGATGGTAAACATTTCTTTTCCAAGAGCAACAGGATCAGTCCATCTTTCTTCAATTTTATTGCCGTTGGCAAAATGCGCTTCATTCCCAAGCACCGGTCAGCTAGCGCAGCAACACCAAATGATCTAGAAGAGACGGCTCCATCAAGACAAAATGACGTAAAAGCAACCGCCGAACACATCGAAGACGCTCCATCAACATACGACAATGGGAAAATGCCGGCTGCCAGAGACGGCGACGCCGCCATGGCCGTCCTCCGGGACGCAGAAGCCCTACACGAGCCGATAGACCCGGCAGAAGAGAAGAGACTGGTGCGAAAGATCGACTTTCGAATCTTGCCATACATTGCCGTCTGCTACGCCTTCTTCTACATCGACAAGACGACGCTTTCGTACGCCGCCATCTTCGGCATCAAAGAGGACTTGGACCTGGTTGGGACGCGGTACAATTGGCTTAGCAGCATCTTCTACTTTGGATTTCTGGCGTGGGCGTTCCCAACGAACTTCTTGCTGCAACGCCTACCGGTGGGCAAGTACCTGGGCTTCAACATCTTTCTTTGGGGTGTCCTGCTCATGGCGCAGGCGGCGTCCAAGGTAAGTTGTTTTGAGCATCTGAGGCGTGGTTAAAATGCCGTGGCGCGAACAATTTCTCAAACGTCTCCATCTTCTTTCTTTTGGGGTGCCTGGCTGCTGCTTAATCCCATGGTCACAAGGAGCCTGAACAGTTGTCATCCGCATCCCTACCCCCTTATTGCTCTTTTCGACCCCTATATTGAATGGCCCACATCTAACAGCTCCGCAGAACTTCGCCACGCTCGCCGTCCTCCGCGCCCTCTCCGGCGCCGCCGAAGCCTGCTCCGACCCGGCCTTCATGCTCATCACCACAATGTGGTACACACGTCGCGAACAGCCCGTGCGGATGGGTCTCTGGTACAGCGCCAACGGCGTCGGGATCGCGCTGGGCGGGCTACTGGGCTACGGCATCGGGCACATCCGGGGCGCACTCGCATCATGGAAATACGAGTTCCTCATCATCGGCGCGCTGTGCTCCGCCTGGGGCATCCTCATGTTCCTGCTGATCCCCGACTCGCCCATGAGCGCGCCGTGGCTGGACGGCCGCACGCGGCACGTCGCGATTAGCAGATTGGCCGGCAACCAGACGGGGATCGAGAATAAGCATTTCAAGACGTACCAGATGGTGGAGGCGCTCAAGGATCCAAAGACGCCGCTCTTCTTCATCATTGGCGTCGTCTGCAACACGCCCAACGGGGGCATCTCCAACTTCGGCACGCTCATCATCCAGGGCTTTGGCTACAGCACGCTCGTCACGACGCTGCTCCAAGTGCCGTACGGCGCGCTCATCGCGCTCTCCATCCTCGTCTGCGTATATCTGAACGACTACTACGCGACGAGATTGAGGCGGAACACGCGCTGCGTCTTCATCCTGCTGTTCCTGCTGCCCAACATCGCCGGCTGTCTGGGGCTGCGCTACGTGCCCACGCACCAGCACGTCGCGCGGCTGTGGTGCTACTACCTCACCGGGCCCTACAACGCGGCGTTTGTCCTGATCCTCTCGCTGAGCATGGGAAACACGGCGGGGCACACCAAGAAGATTGTCACCAACGCCTTTCTGTTCTTGGGGTACTGCACGGGCAACATTGCGGGCCCCTTCTTCTTCAAGACGGACCAGGCGCCGACGTACGAGCTGGGCGTGTGGAGCATGCTGTTTTGCCACTTGGTCGAGGTGGTGCTGGTGTGTATTCTGTGGGCCATGTTGGCGAGGGAGAACAGGAGGAGGGATAGGAGAAAGGCGGCGCAGGACGGGGCCGGTGCTGCAGCGAGGGATGCTGAGGCCACGGCTTTTGAAGACTTGACCGACTGGGAGAATGAGAATTTTAGATATGTTTACTAGTTAGCGCAGGAGGAGTCTAAGGTGTAGGGGGGCATGTTGAGCTGAAGGAACTGAATGAAGCAGCATCTGAGCGTTTGAGATATCCACGAGGAGCGCATGACGTTCAGATAGAGCAACATTGAAGGAGGATACGAATGGATTCTATGTGCTAAACTCTATTTCTCATCGTGAATCGTGAGGACAGACCCACACCGTAACCATGACAGGAAGGGTATCAATGCCGCGAACCAACCACGATTTGCCAGTCCTACTTCTCCACCGTCACCGCCGTCTCGGCATGATTATTGTCCTCTTCAGACTTTTGTTGCTCTTCTTGTGCTGGAATTTTGTTCTTCTGGCCCTTTTCCAAATCCGCATATTCTTTCTTGCCTTGCCATGACTCCATTGGCACACCCTCGGTCTTTTTGATGCGCTTGCCCTCGACAAACATCATGTAGCCACCCATTCCCGCCACACCGCAGGCCAGCGCCACAAAAAGCCCCGTCGACCACGGAGGCCGGTCGTATCTGTTCATGGCCCACATGAAGCCTGCGAGACAGCACTGGAAAAAGGTATTCCACACGTTGCACCAAATGACAAAGTCCATTTTCCAGAGCCTGGTCGGCGGCGCGCGGACACCCGTCGGAGGAGCATCAGGTGCTTTGGCGGCAGGAAAAGGCACGACGGCGGCATTCTCCAGTTCGCCTTCGGCTTGCGCCCCCAGCTCATTCGGTCCAGATCTCGGCGGCAGCGAGTTGGAACCGGGGAGCCTGAACCAGCCCCTGTGGATGCCGGCGAGGCGGCGGAGGCCATAGTTTTTGCGCTCTGCTTTGCTTTGTCCGCGCTTCTGGCCCCATCCGAAGCGCCACACACACCACCAGGCAAGATCGCGAAAGCGCCAAGGGGCGAGGCCGAAGCCTGTAACGCAGAAGAGGCCGTTGAGGATTTGAGAGTCGATTTCGATCCATATGCGGCGTGGGCTTTGAAGGTCGTTGCAGGTTGGGTGGCACATGGCTGGTGCGGCGTTGCAAAGGAGCAGGAAAAGCATGCCTCCCCACGCGACAATGTTGAGGCCGTATATGGTAATAAGGAATCCGAGTGGCGTGCAGAACCAGCGCCAAAAGGCTTTGAGAGCCATACAGGTGGAAGTTGTCCAGGGAAGCTTCGGTGGCGATATGTAGCCGTTGTCGTAACTGACTTGAGTGTCTCCAGTCCGCGCCGTTTTGGCTTCACCGGTCTTGTTAGAACCAGCCAAGGATTCCGAGTTGGTTCGGATAGGGTGGACGCCATCATCTGCGCTTGCGCCGTCTTGATAACTTGGACCGCGAGATGCGATGGGCTCTAGAGTCCCTGTGCCGTCCACATCTGGAGGCAATTGCGCCAATCTTGGAGTAGAGTCCGCCGGCTCGTCTGCGTTGCTGCTCTTGTTTCCCCGGCTCATGCTCCACATGCTCAGTCCAGTGACGGATCTGCTCAGCCTTCTCCTAGGGCTTGCTGGCTCATCTTGATCTTCGGCCTCCTCGTTATTTGCCGTCAGATGTGCGAGACTGCCTCTCCGTATTTCACCGGGGGTGTGCACTCTGGCAGCGGCGCTTCCGGTTGCCGCCATAAAACCGGGTGGGAGGTCTACCTCCAGAACTCTGAGGGAAGCGGAGCGTAGTCGACCAGCGGCATTTGAAGCAACCGAGGCAGTTCTCGAGCGCGACGGTCGTTTCCTTGGCTCTGCGCGTTCTTCTGGGGAGCTATTAACCGGCGGAGAAGCTCCAGATGTGGGAGAAGTTGGAGAGCCCGGTGAATCTGAAGACTCTTGAGAATTTGAAGACTCTTGGGAATCTGAAGACTCGTTATTGCCAGGCGATGCCGACGAAACAGAAAAAGCCGATGGAACAGGCGGTAACGTGGAAGCGGCTGAGACACTGCGTGCGTCGGCTGCCATGATGGCTAGGATATCCAGGTAGTTGAATGCTGTGGCTAAACAAACGGACAACGGTCAACGTGCTGTCTGCTGCGTGTAAGCGCCGCCGTTTTTCCAACGTCCCTTTGACAATCTCCGAGGACAGCTCACAGTGCTCAGTAATTCAGGAAGGAGCGAATAGTAGGCGGTGCCTGCCTATAATTTGTTCGATTGGCAGGCGTTTGCTGGTGCCTGGATATTGCGCCCGGTGCTCGCAGCAATGGCGACTGGAGCTTTTGCGACGGGAGGAAAGCGGTTGCGAGAGGAGAGAGTTGGGCGAACGAGAACATGTTAAAGGAGACGCCATATTGATTTTAACCGGGCGGCCAGGCAGACAGACGGCAGAGACAGAGAGCCTTTGACAATCGTCGCAGTGGGAGGGTGTTTAAACTTCGTATTCGCATTAGGTTCCGGAGGAAAGGCGGACTCCGGGAGAGATGCAGAGATCTGCCCAGGGCCTGCACGAATCAACTGCTGCCCTCGCCCCGCAAACGCGATTAACTTCGTACTCGGTCGGTTTTCTCAGCAGTCCAGTCACTCTCTACACACTTTCATCAGCAAAAGCCATCACGGCCAAGCCTCGACAGTCCACAAAATCCGCCGCAGCGAAGCCTTCTCTGAGAACAAGGCGCCTGCCTAGAACTCGGCCTCTTCAGCAATGGCCTTAACAACATCACCTCAGACGTCGCTGCTCGACCGAAAAATCACAATGGCCCTAGAAGCCTCCTCTACGTCGCCGCATTCGCCCCACCATCTCTCGCTCGCTCACCAAACTCTACATAACCTTGAACACCAGCACCACTGGAGCTCCTTGACCCTGCACACGCATTCGCCCTCGTCACCCCACGTCCCCCTCTCGCGACCTCTGCTCTCCGGCCTACCGCCCAAACGGCTCTACACACATCCAGACGAGCAAATCGCACTGCTGAAGGAAGCCGCGCGCCGAAAGGCTGCTGGAAAGCCAAGCGAAGGTGACCCGCCGCCGCAACGTGAATGGGTAGTGCCGACGCATCTGCGCGAAAAATGGACGGTGCGGGAGCTGGTCGAGGTGTTTGGGGACATGTCCGTAGTGCCGCCAGAGCCAGCAGCAAGCGGAGAGAACAAGGACGGGATCGTGGAAAGCGAGCAACAGCAGGACAAGTGGCGGACAACCAAGCGCGCACTCCTAGGCATCGTCGAGGACGATAGCACCGTCGTCTATTACCTGGTGCACGATGGGGTTGTGAAGCCTAGGCAGAATTAAGGTCGACTACTGTGGCACATTCATTCGATCGCAAGTACCGATACGGACACGGTACTCTGGCATTACATTATCACACTATCAGGACGTACGTAGGTACAGCGCCCTGCCTGGACCCGTGCCGTGCATAGTCGTACCACGTCGCCCCAAATGACCGATGCATCCGTCTTGGGAGCCGTTCAACCGTTCCTCAGAAGGGCAGGCATATATGTACAACAATGGATATGCTGGCTGCGGAAGCGAGGAAGGATGAGAACATATGCTTGGAACGGACAGGGGCGCAGAATATGCCTCGACGGTTTGATCGCCTCACATGTCTTGTGTGTCTGGATGGGTGCGCGGCTGGCTGAAGGTGAACGCTGCAATGGGTAGGCGGACGGATTGGACTGCTGGCGAAGAGACGAGACGAGACGACGCGACGCAACACGGCACTCACATACCTGGGCACTTTGTGTCTCTTACGGATATGCGCGTCGATGGCGTCATGCCACAAACGGCGGCACAGGCGTCGGCGTCTGTCTCCTGTCGCCTCTCGTCGGTTGGTCGTTCGTCGTCGTCGACCTCCCTCGAGTAAGAAGTGCGCGAGCAAACGACAGATCCAGCAACCCGCCCAAAATCCATACTGCCTTGTCCATATGACATGACCAGTCCTACCACCTTCTTTTCAAAAGACCCATCCAGCCGCTGCTCTCGGGCGAGCGCACCATTGGCAATCCGTGTTTTGTCACGCCCACCACCTCACCACGCACTCGGCTCGGTCGGCCTCGCCGATCGAAGAAAGGAAGCATTCATCTCAGGCGAGGAATTGGAGTGAAAACCGGGCCTGCGGGCGGGCTAAGCGCACGCGTGCGAGTTAAGATTTGGCGAGTTAGCTCGGCGAGGGGGTGGGTGTGTGGGAGAGGGATTGAGCGACCGTCGTACAGACCACCGTCCACCAAACCAATTACCAACCACGACTGCGCACAGGCAGGAGGGACGAACGGACGGAGGGACGAGGTGCTCGCTGGCTACATACCCAAACGAGCCAGCCGTGTGATGCGGCAGTAAGAGCCCACTCTCTGCAAACGGCATCGCATCCAACCAAGGGGATGCGAAACTACATGCCCGGGGTACGGAGGCTACTTGCGCTTTGCGTACCGCGTTGTACTCTCATGTACCTCGCCAACGAAGAACGCGGCTGGGGGTCGAGCGCAGGTCAACTGGACTCGACGACTCGGGAGCATACAGATTGGCGAGACGAGGGTGGTAAATATTTGCGCGACGGCGGGAAGAGAGCGCGCTGCGCTCGTTCGTTTCGTTTCGTCTCCAGCCCATTGGATGACGGATGGAGTGGACAGAGGAGATACAGACACGCGACCTTGGTTTCTCTGGAAGAACACGGCGCAGGCAGCTGTCCGAAGCATAAACGAGCGCATCCCAGGTACCTACCCACTTGCACACAGGACAGAGAGAAAAAAAGAGCTTCTTGCATAGAGTTTCGATACTTGTACCAGATATGCTGTTGCTGCTGCCGTTGCCACGAACCACTGAGGAGACCGCGCTCTACAAACACAATACTGCCGCACTCCAAGGAAATAGCGATCAAACCAAAACCACCAAGCCTGATAGGGCGCCGCGCTCTAAAGGGCATATGCGCTCGCCCCTCTCCTTCGTTCCTCCTGTCTAGCAACACATGCTCACTGCTCCTGCTGTATACCTCCTAAACATTGGATACCTTATGCACGGGAAACGTTGGTACAATGTGAAAAGACAAAAAGAGAAGAGGACAAGAGAGACGTCTGGACAACCAGCGCGGCGTGGCGCGTTCGCCAAACAACAACGGATGTGGGGAATGTTGAAAAAGATGTCATGATGATGCCTGCCAATGGAACCAGAGCCTGCCTGCTACAATGAACACAAGCGCCGCGCCACAACACGCACTCACTGCACACACTTATCGTACGTATACGTCGTCCGCGAGGAATCAAGACAAACCGCCGAGAGATGTTGTTGGCCAGCCAGCCGGCCGGCTTGCTCGCCGCTGCTGCGCTTGTTTGCTGCATAAAGATGCCCTGTTAAGGCACACATGCACCGCGCAAGCAAGCAAGCAAGCAGCGAGCGCGCAGGACCTGCAGGCCAGCACAGACAGGGGTAAGCTACAGACAACTCCGCGCCGGTGCGCCGTCCAGCTTGAAGTATCCCGGCTGCAGCGTCTGAAAGACTCCCTTCGGATCGTAGTAGGCCGCAATAGCCATGAGCTTGAGCTGATTCTCGGGACCATAGCTGGCAATGACGTCCTGGTACTGCGAGGCGTAGTTCTGATAGACGTAGCGGTGATCGAGGCCCATGGCCGCGGCGCGGGCGGTGACGCGGTCGACAATGTTGCTGCTGGCGCGCATGACGGCGTAGTCGTCGGCTTCGTGGTCCCACATGTTGTTGAGGTTCATGAGCAGGAGCGGCCCGTCCGCTTCGGAGAGCCCCAGTGCGTTGCCCCCGCGCTTGCTCATGTGTGAGAGCTGCGGCGATGTGATGACTTGCAATGTGCATGCTGGCACGATGCCGCTGACATTGACGATGGCGTCGATTTCGTCCATGTAGATGTCGAGGATGGCTTCCAGCAGGTCGTGGTCTAGCTTGTAGGCCGCTGCCCAGTATGTCTCGCGCAGTCCGCTGGGATTGGATTCGTTAAACTCGACGGTTAGGTTTGACAGTGACCGCACCATGGTTGTGTTCGTCAAGGGGTGCGGTATCGAGGTAAAGTTGGCGAAGACCGGCGGCGAGTCGATGGGATCTGCATACTGCATGTCAAGTTTGGCAAAATAGTCCCCTCCGGCCCAGGCAAAGGAGAGGATGAGCCCTGCTTTGGGATCTTGCTCGCCATAGGCGCCGAATTGCGAAAAGGCCTCTATGATTTCGGATCGCTGGCTGATGTTGTGAAGCTGGCCACCTCCCCACATCAGCCCCTGAGGGAACGTGGAAAGATCGAAACGGGTGACAACACCAAAGTTGTTTCCGCCACCTCGTAGGGCCCAGTAAAGATCGGGGTACGACGTCTCGTTGACTTCGAGCACGACGCCGGATCCGGTGACGAGCTTGTCAGTTGGTTAGCCACAAGATCTTTCAAGCTGTCAATCTGTCAAGTGGAAGGCGGCAGAAGGACCTGGAGCAGCTGACGTCCACAGCGCCACCGTCACGACTCTGGACCTGTCAATGAGGAGGAGATTGTCGGAGCTGCTTGCGTCTGGATGCAGTCGGAGGCGCAACAAACTTATGCCGGGACGGTGGCAAGGTGGACATCAGCGGCGACGAGCAGGCTGGAGGCTCCAGTAAGCCGGGCTGCTTTTGGGTGACAGGAGGCTGCAGATGCCAAGAGCGTGGAGAAGGGACCCCTGGACCAACAGAGATGCAGAGAGATGAAAGCAGATGCAAAAAGGAGAATTCGAGGAAGAAAAAGAAATAGGACCCAAAACACGCACCTCGTAATTGACAACATTGTCACAGGCCCAGCCGTATAGTCCCGAGAAGAAAGAGATGCCACCTGCAAGACATGTCAGCTCGCCGAGGGCTTGGGAGGTGCATTGTTGGGGAAAAAGCAATATCGGACATGTTTACCAACCTCCAAGAGTCAAGCCACCGACGCCTATCGCCGACACACGACCCCCGATGACGGCAAGGCCATGAGGCTCGAGAGCATTGTAGACGTCGACCCACTTGAGGCCAGCACCGACGGAGACAATGGACTTGTCGTCGGATAGCTTGACTTGGTTTAGCGCTCTGAGGTCAAGGGTGATACCGCCCTGGATATTGGAAGAGCCGGCAAACGCCGAATGGCCGCCGCTCTTGACTGCAAATGGGCAGTGGAAGAGACGGGAGAAGAGGACTGCGTGCGAGACGTCGCGGGTGTTTTGAGGCCTGAAGATGCAGTCGGGATGGACGTCGGCTTGCTGGACAGACCAGTAGCCTGACTGACAAGACGAGTAGTTTGCTGAGCCGGGCTCGGCTACGCTGTCGCCATAAATGAAGGAGAGGACGGAGCACTGTGCGAGCATCAGAAACGTGTAGCAGAGGGAGCAGAAGATTGACATACTGCAGCGGCGCAAAAGTTGAAGTCGCCGAGAGCAGCATCAGCAGCAGCAGCAGTGTCGAGTCGAAGAGCGTGGGTTGGTATGCGATCAAGCTGTAGGCCCTGGTCTTGCAGGGCGGCGCGCACGTCAAAGGCAGCGGGCTCAAAGGACGGGGCCGAATGGGTCAGGCCACACTGCAGCAGCGAAGCCAATGCCATGGTCAAAAGCAACCTGGTGCGCATGATCGAAGCCGGTTGGGGTTATATGCAGGGAGAGGAGGTCGAACCGGGGGGTGGGAATGAATCTACAGAGGCTCTCCACCTTGGGATCAAGTTCATGCTGGGCTGGACGCAGAGGGGAACATATCTGGACTGGGGGCCGAGGGATCATCGCGTACAGGTACGTGGAAGGGAGCAACAGACAAGGGGAAAGCGGCGCAGGAGCGAGCGCAGGCGCGGATGGACTGGGGAGTGGAGGACGTGTGTGGCGCAAGGGTGCGAGTCGCAAGATTGGAGGAGCAAGAGCCAGCGAAGCAGCGCGGAACCGGAAGATGGCGAAGAGGAGGGGCAGGTGTGAGATGGGTGGTCATGATGGTGGTAGAAAGGGGGGTATTTTTGAGCACATGTGTTGTTGGTGTTGAGGAGGAGAAAAGACGTCTGGTACCTGACGAGGACATGGTCAATGTCATTTCGACGCGAGACTCAGCAGTATCCCACTCCTCTGGGTACATCTGATGTATTTTCCATCTTCTCCTCAGCGCCGCCACGGCCCCGTCTCGCCCGCCTGCTCCGAACCTTCTCGGTCTCGGTCCCGCCTGTCCGTCCCACAATGGAACCCACCGTCACCATATTCAACACCACCACCATTGCTCGCTCTCTCTCGGCGCCTCGACCTCACCGGAATTTCTCATCCACTCTCACTCGGTCGGCATCCGTGGTCTTCACTCCATCTCCATTGTCGCTCAAAACAATCCACGTCCAGCAACGCGCCTGAGTCACTCACGCCTCGATTCTCGCGCCTCGACTTATATCCCCCGCCGCCGTCCATTCCACACGCGCGACCAGAGACACCCAAGCAAGCTGCGTACATGTCTTCCTTCATCGCTGCCCTCCCTTGCACAAATAGCACCACTATTTGCCATGTCGCTCGCTCGCGCTGCACGCCATTAAGCCCGGTCCGCTCGGATGGGTTGGCGTGGTTGCACCCGAGATGGCCCTTTGCCCTGTCTGCTACCTTGCGCATCTTGCACCACCACACTTGCCAGACGGACCGCGCCACGCTGCGAGGGAGATGGCAATCCTTGCGTCCCCGTGTCACCAATGACCGGATGTCCTGGTGCTCTGCGAGACCTTGACTTCTGCAAACCGAAGCGTTCGACCACGGCGTCTGGCCCATGTATTCCCAAACCTCCCTTGGGTGCCGCCGCCCATATAGCGATACCAAGTCCCGGTTTCTGCAATGGCATTGGCGAATTTGAAAAAGTTCCACCTCTAACCCCAACACTTCACAGCGACTCATGATCGACATCATTCCGCCGCCCTGAAGCTGGCCTCAACTCCCCGTCGCCCTTTGCTAAAAAGCCTCTTCGTCATTGTCGCGCTTCCTTTTACGTCTCGTCTAAGCGTCATCAATTTCATTCATCATGTCGACCGCGGCCACCCAAAACTACATCACCGAGGACCAGCTGAGAAACGTCGGAATTGCTTTTCTCGTCCCGACCACTGTCGTCGTCATCGCTCGATTCGCTTTACGCGTATGGAAGAAGGCGCCGCTGCAAATTGAAGATGTTCTGGTATTCCTTTCGTTCATTTTTTTCCTCGCCTTGACGATATGCTACATCGTCGTGACGCCCTACATGTTTCGAGTGTACGCCGTTGCCGCCGATCCGTCGAAAATGTATCCGGGTGTCGAGGAAGAATCCAAAATCGTCATCAAAATCTTCTTTTGCACGTCAATGCTCCTCTGGTGCACCCTCTGGTCCGTCAAGTTTTCGCTCCTCTGCCTCTACCGGCGATTGATGAGGCAAATACGCGTCTACCTCATCCTGTGGTGGTGCCTCTTCATCTTCTGCATCGTGGTGAGTCCTCTGAAGAACAAATTTCCTTCTTGCCTGACACTGACACTCAATAGACATTTATTGGTGCCATCATCACGAATTTCACCTCGTGCAGCAGCATGCATGCATGGTTTACACCAGGTGGGTACTCACATCTTAACAAAATGTCCTCCACCTTACTGACTTCCCAGGCCTCTGCGCAAGCAATCGTGATATCAAGGCCCAGATTGCCAGCCTCTACTATGCCGCCGGTGTTGATATCCTCTCCGACTTGATGAGTATGTGCAACTGCATCCCGTCGAGCCGTGCGTGCTGACCTAGACCCTAGTCATGGCGCTTCCCACTCGCCTCATTTGGCACCTCCAGATGCCGCGCAGCGAGAAATTCGGCATCGGTGCCCTGTTCTGCACTGGCTTCGTCTGTGTCGCCGTCACCATCCTGCGCGTCGTCCAAGTTGGTGTCAAGTCCGGCAGCGACAGCACGCCGAGCAGCTCCTGGCTCGCGCTGTGGGCAATCATCGAAGCCGCAATCGGTAAGTCCCGAGCAAACGACCACCATACAAACAATCCGCATGCTGATCAAACATCACAGCCGTCTTCATCGGCTGCTGCCCAGCATTCGCCGCCTTCTGGCGCACCAAGCGGCAAGCCACGCGCGGCTACTCGAAGCCCAAGGAGAACCACAGCGCCAACTCGGAGGAGCAGCAGAACGCAAAGGAGCAGCAAGTCGGCGTCGACCCGATCGGCCTGCAGACCATGGCTAGCAGCCCCATCCCGCCCAAGCGTACCAAAGGCCGCGTCAGCATGTACTGGGAGGAGACGCACAGCTCGCAAGAGGAGCTGGCCAAGATGGAGTCGTCCGGCGAGTCCCCCGGCGGCATCTATGTCACCAGGAGCATAAGGGTGAGTGGGCACCACCGACCTCCCCCTCCCCCTCCTCCGCCGCGTTCCTTCTACCACGAGTGCTGCTGCCACGAGTGCTGCTGCCACGAGTGCCGCAGTCACCTCCACTGTTACAAGTCCCCGGAATCACCGTGCTGATATCATGACCCCAGCAGGACTCCGTTGACGGATCCCATCACGTCTAGAAAGCACTTCAAACGCACGCTCTCTCAAAAGGGCTTTGCTTTCTTTCGCTCAACTCAGTTTTGAGCCTTTGTTTTTTGTGATCAAAATCAACACATCAGCGTCGGCACGCCATGCGCGCATTGCTTCGGCGCAAGGTTATCAGGAGTTCATCAGAGAGAGGACTGGAGTCATTCAAACGGACACTATACCCTTTCTTATTTGTTTAGTTCAAGGACGCGGCGGGTGGCATGGCATGGGATTCAAAGACAAGAAGGCACGGGGTGGGTGGACAGGCCTACAGGATCAGCTACCCGGCTATCCTGAGCGCCGGGCATGCTTTGCTTTGCTTTTGCTTTACTTTTCCTTCAACTCCTGCTCCAATCATTTCCCTTTCTTTTCTTGGTTCTTTTCAACGGCCGTCGCCTCGCAGGCTCTTCGCGACGTCATGTCTTTTTCTCTTCTGTTTTATTTCCTGTTCCATCTAATTCCCCATCTTCCTCGAGGAGAACCCATGTGGCTGGCTGCATACATAGCGCGGGCTTATTACATACGCCATGACTTGGGCCCATAGACGGCTGTTGGATAGGTCGTTAGAAATGAGCAAAATACCAAGCGAG